>NC_140584.1:652417531-653017531 GCF_964204655.1 Triturus cristatus | reverse complement strand
GGATGTAGGAGACCATGCCTGTATTTGGTTAGCATGGACAATACCTAAATAAGGGCTAGATTTTCTATGCCTAAATAAGGGCAATATGAATTGTACCTATATAAGGGCATAAATCGGGAATCCTGTATACGGAATCTAAATCTACACACAACAGTTTGATCTCGGCACCGATCGAGGACCCTGGCTACGTAACTGGAGTCGCTACGACATCGGGAAATAGCCCGGTGCGGCTTCCTGTTATGACATCGGTTGCGTCTGCAGAGTGCTGTACAACGCTGAAGACACCCTTAGTTGTGGACGTCATCATGACGCCATTCGGCGGAGACACACTTAGTGGTGGATGTCGATACGATGACGTCTCGACGTCCCTCGGCACCAGAGGCGCCTTTTATTGCCACTAAGGCTTCTGCCCCATCTCTTCTACAAATTGAGGTTGAGGCCACTGGGGTTGCCATTTCCCCAGTTTTGCAGGAAGAGTCTGCAGATACTAGTGGGGTTAAACGTTTGGGTGCTCTTGGCCAGCCTCAGGTAGGAGGGGGGATGTTAGTCTTCCACCATCCCCTACCTACGATTTACTTTCACCTCCTTGAAAAACAACAGAGGCTATTGCAGCTTTTGCTAGGGTCATTAATAGGGCTGCTGAAATTTTAAAGTTGCAGCCCCCTGTGGGGGCTCTGTCCTCTGATCCCTTGTTGGATCTGCTCCATCAAGGCGGCACTGGGGTTGAGCCTTTGCTTACTTTCAAGGAGTTGCTATGTGACATTCTTCTGCGAACATGGGCAAGGCTAACGTAAGGAGTCTCTGTTGAGCGTGCCATTGCACACCGTCATCGACCTGCTCCAGATGACCCTGTTTGTCTTTCTGAACACCCTAAGGCTAGAGGGCTTGTTGTGCAGGCAGCATCAGCTTCGCTGAATTTGGAAGCTCCTCCATTTCTTCCACTGAGCAGGGAGTCTCGGTGGTTGGAGACATGTGGCTGGAATTTGTTTGCCTCCACTAGTTCGGCCCTAAGATCTTTAAATATGTCCTGTGTGTTTGGAAGGACTTCTTTTGCCCTATGGGATTCTGTCAAACGACTACTTCCTTCTCTTGCTGAAGGATTTAGAGTTGAACTGCTTCAGTTGATGCAGGATGGTCGTGAAATATTCAAATTCACTATCTGGTCGGCGATGGACACAACGGATTCCGTAGGTAGAGCTATGGCTAGATCAGTAGCTCCAAGGAAGCACGCTTGGTTGCGTGATTCCAGTTTTCCCGAGAATGTTTGGGAGAGTCTAAAGGACTTACCTTTTGATGGAATTAATTTATTTGATAGCCATGCTGATGCCGCAGTCCAGCACCTCATGGCTGGCAATTTGTGATTGGACCTCATCAGGCCATTTTTAATTTATTCTAGAGTGTCCTCGGCTGTGGTCCCTTTGTTTTGGCCTTCATTGAATTAGTAGTCTTGAGGTGTAAGCACTACTTTTGACTTATAATGAGAGTAATAGTCTCCAGGTTTGAGTCTTTAATTCCCAGATGGTTTTTGCAGCTGGGTAGCTGGTTTACTTTTATTTTCAATTATCTCTGATAAAGAGCTACTCTCAATAGATTTTACCCCTTTTCTGGGTATGCAAACTACTCTATGTGGAGTATTGGTTTGCTATTGTATAGCTCTTCAGGAGTATGACCTTCGTAGTGTATATCTGTACTATAGGATCTCTCTGTTATACAGCTGTGTCCTCCTCGGTGTTCACGTTATGTTCTTCTAAGGACTATTGTAGTGAGGCGGGAGCTGTATTTTCTTCTTGTGATGACCTTTCACTGCGTTCTGTTGCATTTTCACACATCTACGGTTTTTCCAAACCAGTGGCTTTCGTGCAATATGTTTTCGCTTATTTAGTGTACCAAGTGTTTATTTTGAGTGCATCAGAACTTTGAAGAACTTAAGCAAGTTGGAACGTTGCTTTAGTTCAAATAATTTAGCATTCGTTGGTTGCTGTTTGCTTGTGAGTTTTTCCTTTAGGGTAAAGAACAGTGTCTAGTATAGACATGTTTATTATCCTCAAATACAGACAATACCTATCCATGCTCCACATTGTGGTGCGGTATATTAGTGGCCAAAGGGTTGCAATTGGTCCAGCTTGTCCCACAGTTAGCACAAGTTTGGAGCATCCGTCCATCAAGTTTTACAAACTATTTTTTGGATGTTCTTTATATATGTAGTTCTGTCTGATCTATGTTCCCTATCTTCTAGCGGGATGTACTTATGTCTTTCAGGATTTCTCACTTGGTGAGGATTTATGACTGATTTTTCTTGTTTTCAATTTTACCTATTGACAAACAGCAATTTGCTTATGAAAAATCATCTACACTGTTGTGGTGGTGGTGTAGTTTCTCGCCCTTTTTTTCTTGGGGTGATGTATTTTTTACCACATCTCTCATTTCAGAGACGTTATATATGATGATATACGGATATACATATTAATATGTGCTGTTGTGTTTATTATATTGTCTTGTATCACAGGTGTCGTATGTGCCTGTTGTTGACAGGGCTGTACTTATATCTTGAACTGCACTTTTATGTGCGCCTTTTTTCCTACATCATGTATGTGTTTCACATAATTACGTATTTGTTTTAATAAAAGAGAGAAGCTTTCTTGCTTGCCCTGGTATTTTGAGCTTATTGGGACTCAAAGTTATGGTCTTCTCTCGGACTTTGATACTAGAAGTTGGCAAGTTTTATAGGCCCTGCGTTTTCGCAGTATTCATTGGCCAGTAGAATTCTGTGACTGGATTGGCCAATAGTAGTATCTGGTGATACATTTCTGTATATGTTTGAGGCATGTGTTCTGTTGATGCACATTCTTTGCGTACTCCTGCTATTTACTGTATATATATATATATATATATATATTTATATATATGTATACACACATACATCTTTTGTGCCATTAACTGTTTGTGGATGCTATAATTTTTCATACTAAATTAATCATGACAAGGGGGTTTATTCATCTTCCCTTCGGGAAATGGGTTCTGGAGGTCCTATTAGGATTCCAGCATGACAGCTCTATTTATGATTCTTTATTGTCAGAAACAATATAGATTTTATGACTTCTATCATGCATGTGACCCCTTTTTGGTCATCCAGTCTTCTTTCCCCTTTTTTGAGGGTAAAGGGTTCATATCTATCTTCCGACAGGAGATACTTTAAGTTGCTTTTATTTACAATGCTCTATGACAGAGGTCATAGTTTCTCTTAAGAGCCAAGCTCTTGTTTTACTATTCCTACCTATTCTTGGTCACTCAATAGTTGACGAGCTAGTTCTCTTTGAGAACTTTTGTGGGATTAGTTCACAGACCCTCCTCCAGTGGCGCTATGGTATTTAATTCTAAGTTATGGAATCGGCGGCTAGATGCCTCTATCAGATGGAAAAGTCACTTATCTTTGGTAATGCTATATCTGGTAGAGACACAGTCTAGCTGCAGATTCCTTAATGCTCCATCCATCCTCCCTGCTCTGCGGAGGTCTTTTGAGGTAGGGGTATACCCTTTCAATGCTGGCTTTTTATGCCAGTAATCACTAGTTCAATCAGTGTTTGGTCTAAACAAACACCTTGACCTGGTCAATTAGCTTTTGTTTAAATGTTGGGTTCACCATCCTTTCCTGAATGTGGGTGGTTGGTAAAGTATGTGTGTACTCCCTTGGACCCTGGTTTATACACCAGTGAGCAGTTTTAATCTCTTTCTTCTTCCTACCAAAGTTTTCTTGGTAGCATTTCACCTTGACACTGGTACTGTCAATAGATCATGTAATGGTGTAAATTAACAAACTGTTTAGTGTTGTTGTTGCAGGTTCTGTTGACATATTACTATACCATTAATTACCAATAATGATTGATTCATAGAGAGTACGGTCTCACCCCTTATATGGGTTATTCACTAGGGCTCAAACGTTCTTCTGGCCCTGTGTTCAATTTTGCTTTATTGGGTATTTTCTTCTAAAATCCATGTCTGGTATTTTAATAACATATGTTGTTTATTTTTATTGTTGTTTCAAAGATTTTTTGATCTTTTTTGGCAGACTGTTTCCTCATCCAGTTTAAGTAGTTGTTCCGTGTTCTGGCGCGGAAAAGTTTCAGCGTAGAAAATTGATGTCCGCGCACCGGATGGGACATAAATGGCTCCACTGACGTCATATCCGTAAACGACGTTCCTACGGAGCCGTACGGCATCGTACCCCGGCCCGCAGAGGTACTGCTGAAAAATCTCCGGATCCAGACTGGCGCAAGGGGAAATTCTAAGTTAAGGAATCCGCGGCTAGACTGTGTCTCTACCTGATATAGCGTTACCGAAGGTAAGTAACTTTTTCATTATTACTTAATAAACATCCCACCCAATACCACTACCTATCAACCCGCAACTAAAATATAAGTAAGATATTACATATTTTACATCATTAATAATCAATTAAATATGTAATAAACAATTAGTATTTAATTGTTAACTAATTGGTCCCTATAAATCTGATGTGGAGCTCTGCCTTTGGGCGGCTCCGCACGTCACTTCACGAGTGGAATGAAGTTGGCACAGAGTCGCACATTGCTTCCTATTGGTGGACAGGGGTACTGCTAAAGATTTTCTAGATACAGTCTTATGCCTGGGGAATATTCAAAAGTTGAGAAATCTGCGGTTAGATAGAGAATCCACCAAAAAGACCTTTACCGAAGGTAAGTAACTTGTATATCCCTGAGGTAAGAGTAGTAACCACTGAAGATTAGAAGATTAACAATGGATATCAGAAATTCTCAATTGTGGGTTTCATAAAAAATTGAAGAAAACCCCTAATCCACCAAGCTACCCTGCATATTTCATTATCAGTTTTCCATCACAAATGTCTAAAATTGTTCGGGGACAGATGGGCTCCCAAATGATTTCAGGAGGACTTGGATTGGAGTTATGTGTACCTCCTTATAGTTGTTGAAAATCCCTCTATATAGTCCAAGTGATATTTATTGTCTGATTCTACGGGGACATTAAAAGCAAATTAACATGTGGATGTTAGGCATACCTGTTAATCCTGCATCCCACTGTTCAGATGTTTCAGCCGTTTTCATGGGTCCTTATAGGGTCCACTGCTTTCTTCAGGACCTGTACCCCCGGTATTTAACAGAGCCCAATCTGGCCCTGCATTTCTAAACAGCAAAGGTGGTGCTTTCACTAGCATACACATGCACACACACTCATGTGCATCAATGTAATACTTGAGTCAGAGGTTGTCATCTCTGCTTAGGATCATGTTGAGAAATGTTTCATAAAACAGGAGACACATACTTAGTCGTGGTGCAAAGAAGGTAGTAGCTATATTTTGTTTTACAAATACAAGTTATGTTGTAGGTGCCACTGTGCCAGAAATTATGTGTTCTAAAGACAAACGATGCAAAACATCACTGCAAACACACGCATAAGATCACTGCAAACACAGGGTATAGAAAAGTGTTCTTTGTGTTTGAAGTCAGACGGAGAATGTCATGAATTGGTGGTACTTTGGAAACAATAGTAACCAGACGCGGAAGGGCTCCATTGTGAGTCTGTAAACCAGAATTTGTGGCATCTCGTAGAAATGTCTTCTATTGTTTTGGATATGTTTATTTTCCGTATCAAGTACTAGTACAGCACGTTTGGTGCGTCATCGAAACCTTTATCATTCTGCATAGTTACCTCATAATTATCATGAGTGTAAGCACACTTTAAAGGAATGAGTTAAGAATGCCCAACGTATAGTAACCACTTTATCTCTAATGTACTAGTACCATCAAAAAAGGAAGCTTATCATCCCCACTGGTTACATTCAGGAAAGGGCTTGTTAGAACACACAGATTTGTACAAGTAAGCATGTATGTGTAAATCTCACAAAATATCAAGGTTAGGGAGGATGGTGTAAAAAAGGTGGCATGTCAAAGGGAAACTGGTTACCAATATCCTAGAACAACTGCATGCAGTAATATTGTCATCTACATCTGTCAAACCTGTTCATGTAATGTATACTCTCGTAAGGTACGTCTGATGGCTACAGACAAATGTGGTTTGTGGTTTCAATAGTAGAGTGTTAGACCTTCTTAGGGTTCGGTTCAACCAGATAGTTCAAGTTTTTTTGCCAGGTAAATGGGAGTTTTGTAATCAAGTGCTTTGTGAGTCAGGCAGGCTATGTTGAAACATATCCGTGCTTCGATAGAGAGGCAATGGAGTTAGATCTGGTGTGATGTGCTCACGTTTTTGACACCCCGTGACGAGTCTGGATGCTGAGTTCTTCACAGGCCTTAGGGGGGCTAGTCGGGCTAGGTGGGAAATAACTAGGCACTGGAATGCTAACTGCACGTCATCAGTCGGCAGGAATGGTTTGAGTTTCCTTAATGTGTTGAGTTAGTGATTGGCTCCTCTGGTGGTTGCACGGATGTGGTCTTGCCTATTCAGGTGTTTGTCCTGAGTTATGTCTAGATTTAGTGTAGTCCATGAAATGAGGAGCACAGTTGAGCGCCGTTAGTTGTTTGAGCAAGTCTTGAATGGGGGCTAAGTGATTTTGGGGAGCAATCAGGAAGAATTTGGTCTTGAGCGTATTTAGCATAGGGTGATTGTGAGACTGCCATTGTTGAGTCTACAGAAGAGCAGAGTGAAGAGTTTCTATATCCTCCAGTGATGACATTTTCAACTATAATTGAGTGTCATTGGTGTACATGTGATATTGTATGTTTGAGCAATTCAGAATTTCGGTGAGGGGTTCCATGAATAAGTTGAAAAGCCTGCGAGAGTATGGATCCTTAAGGCACTCCAGTTGAGACCGGCGTACTGTTAGGCAGGGAGTGGTTGATTTTGATTCTAGGCGTTCTGTTATGTAGGAATGAATCTTCTGTGAATCTTCGCTATGACAACCCATCTGATGTTATTAACACAGTGTTTGCGTTCCGAAAAATGTGACAACATTCTAGTGATATTGTGTCGCCACTTGCTTCATTGTACTCCTATGCACATGCATACATTCCTAGAAGTCATTCGTGTATAGTGGATACCTCATGGGCATGTGATCATATAAATACTATTTATGCATATATATTAAATATACTTAATTGGAGCGAGAATAAAAGAGAAAGAGAGCTAGTGAAAGAAAACATAACCGGTAACTGTGTAATATTGTCACATATTTTCAGTGGGGAGTTATGGTGATATCACAAACTATGAGGCCAGAGGCCTTGTTGTTTGTAAATGTCACCAGAACCCAAACTTGGCAATGTAGGACCATATTATACATGGCAGCAGTTATTTATTTTTTATATTACCTTTTTATATTGGGGCATTTAGCTTGAAAAAGCTGTTTTCCTCAAAGTGCAGCTAGCAATGGACACTTATAGGAATTAGAAAGTGTAGGATGTACATACTTTTCTTAAATTGTTAATAAAACAATGGCGTGGGTGGATTTAGGTAATTTTGTGGTTGCAGCCTTTAGCACATATTTATGGAGTTATTGTGTTTGCCACATCATTTGCAAAATTTCCAGATTTCACCAACAATGTTTCTATGTCAAATAGAAAAACGTAATATTGACTGAGAATGCGCTGAGTAATTTGCATTTCTTGCTGCATACTTTTGATAATCTTGCTGCACAATTTGGTTCTCCATGCTGCATTATCCAAATAGACTTGACAATGCTCAAACACTACAGAGTAGTTGGGATATAGATGATGAAATCTGCACTGTATACCATATTTCGGATCACCCTATAAAGAGTGGGTATTCTACTATTGTATTCTGTGCAATAAAAACCTCAAATTATTGTCAGAAAATTCAAGAAATAAGTGTGGCTGTTGCTCCGTTACAAGACTACAATGGGCATAAACTTGGAAACAAAATTAGAAAACCGACAATTTACATTTAATTCTTAGTCAGACTTTTTTATGAGCTACCAAGGAATATGTCCAACTAGAAGGCTATTGCTCACTTGAGTAGGTAAAACGCTGCAACTTTAGCCCTTCTCCGGTGTTTACGAGATGGAGAGCTGATCCTTTCTCCATTATGTTTCTAAACACTATTTCTGATAGAGGCTTCTAACCACAGATTCCTCACTATAGACTATTCCCCAGACTGGATCAGGAAAAGTTTGAGCAGTATCTTCACTCACTGGTAGTTGGCATCTAGTGGCTCTGTTTCAATGTCTTCCATATTGGAAGTGACATGTTTAGGACACTAGCGCACTGACATCAGTTCCTTTCTCACCATGCCAACAGCGTGGATCCGGAGAGCTACCTTGGTAGTTTCTTTACTACTTTTTTCGGCCATTTGTCAGTTCTTTTTTAGCTTTGCTCCCAGTGTGCAAAGTATGTTTCCCTCAACAAGCCCACAGGATTTAAACCATGTGAAGAAAGTCACAGACAGTTGTCTGTGCCTGATCCCCACTTGATCTACCTATGGTGGAACCCACTCCAGTGCCTTTGCCAACTGGAAGTTGGTGCATCCCAAGGCGATTTGTGAGTAGGCAATAAAGCTCCTGGCAACGTGGCAAAAGAAGGCTCTACGTCATTCTTGGTCCCAATCCCGAGGGAGATCTCAGACCCATTTTCAGAGCCAATCCAAAAAGACTCCCATTTGTGCCAGTGCCTCCCTCTGTTGTTGTGGCTCCCTCTGGTGCAGTGTTGGGCCTGCTGGCAGGTCCTCCCCCAACATTAGCCAGGCATCTAGATCTGCTCCTGGATCTGGACTGATGCTGACACCGGCACCAACACCTATGCTGGTTCCTGTCCCAATCGGTGCCATTTCCAATGCCACCGACGCCACTCAATTAAGAGGATCCTTTTCTTCTCTCTGACTCCAAGATGGTAGCGCCTCAATGCCACTCGAGGTCGACACCGATGAAAGCCTGACCGTGTCAACCTGCTTGCCATCCTTTTCACAGGCTCACCATCCCGAAGTGAGGTGATGATGAAGAGGGTTATGGCCTCCTGGAGGAGAAGTGGTACGAAGAGGTTGGGGAGGCTAGCGCTCTGGGCACACCTACAGACATGGTTTCTCCTCCAGGCCCTGTCACAGAAAAAAGGGCATCATTCACTATGTGATATGCAAAGCAGCAGAGGTCTTCAACCTCCAGCTCCCCTCCTAAGAAGTCTAACATCTTGTCTGAGGTGGTTCAACCAGGGGCATAGCAGCCCCTACTCCCCTTTAATGACTTTCTCCTGGGGACCTCAATTAGACGCTGCATGGGGGAATCTCATAACCAGGGTAATTTCCCACCACCACTATACTGCTCCTGGAGAATCGGCCTTCCTCTTCCAGCATCCCTCTTCCAAGACCCAGATGGAGCAAGCCAATATGGGCAAAGTGAACCCTAACACCCCACAGAATAGAGAGTCAAAGAGGCTGTACACATTTAGGAAGAGGATCTTTACTTCCAACAGCCTCGCATTATGGTCAGTGAACACCGCATTCCTCTGATACACTCACATCTTGTGGAATTCATTTGCGCATCTGCTACCCATGCTCCTGAAGAGGGCTAGGCTATCTTGAACTAGGCAGTGCTAGATGATCAGGATGCACCAAAGCTCACCATTCTTTGGACTGGACAACACCAATTCACTAGGCAGGGCCATGGCCTCAATGTTGCCACCACACCGAGCTGAGATGGCCTGGGTTTTCAGGGGTTGTCCAATATTACCTAATAGACATGCCCTCTGATGGCTGCCGCCTATTTGGTGATAAGGCTCGAGCTCTTTAAGGAGAGACAGGTAATCGCCAGATTCCTAGGCCTCTCCTTGGCTTCACGTCAACAGTACTGCTCCTTTCACCCCCTTTGTGGCAATGGCTAATAAGCCATAAGCATACCCCCAATTCCAAATCTACCCCTCATGTCAGCAGGCTTCCCAGTGTTTTTGTAGTTGGGGACACGGACCCCACAGAGGATGTGGAACCCACACCCAGCATACTGTCCAGTGCCCTGCCACTCCAGCTTCCACAGCCTCCAAACTTCGTTAATTGGACCTCATCGCAGCAGACTCACCCATTTGACAGCAGGATCAGGCACTACTAGTCCCAATGGCAACCAATAAGCAATGACATGTGGGTGCTCCAAGTCCTACAGTGGTGTTATGCCCTTCCAATTAATTGAAACCCTGCCTCCATTGCCACCATCCTCAGAAGTGTTGATGGGGCATAATGTCTCCTTGCTAAGCCTGGAAGGGCATTTTCTGTTGGACAAAGGAACCATCAAGAGGATCTCGGCTTCAGAAGTAGGGTGTGGCTACTATTCCATCTACTTTCTGATGCTGAAAGGCTTCTGTCTGATGCACGATCTTCACCCTCTCAACGATGTCCTACGTCAAGAGAAATTTATGATGCTCATTTTGGCTCAGGTCCTGTCTGCCTTGGATCCCGGAGACTGGATGGTAACATTGGACCTCCAGGGCATGTCTTTCCACATTCCCATCCTACAGGCCCACAGGCATTACCAGCATTTCACAGTAAACCATGAGTATTTCGAGTTCGCTCTTGTCTTTTTTGACCTCACCAGTGTCACTCGGGTGTTCCTTGAAAGTGATAGCAGTGGTTGCAGCTTATCTGTGGAGGTCAGGGATTCCAGTCTATCTCTAACTCGATGGCTGGCTGGTTGATGAATCTCGATTTGATCAGCAGCAGACTCCTCATCCCTCTCGGAGCTGACAGTCGTGACCGATGCATCACTTCTGGGTTGGAGCCGCCACCTGGGATAAGTGGAGTTCAGAGTACTCTGGTCTCCTGTGAAATATCAGCTCCAGATCAACCTTCTGGAGCTAGGCGCTATCTGATTAGTGTTTTCCCCCAATCCATCAGGGAAAGGCTGTATCAGGTGTTCACTGACAACACTACTGCCATGTGGTATTGCAACGAACAGGGCGGAGTGGGGTCTCGTGCTGGGAGGCCCTGTTCCTCTGAATATGGCTGGAATGTCAGGACATCTTCCTAGTCGTACAACACCTGGTGGGATCACTGAACATCAGGGCAGACAAACTAGCCCGTCGATCCCTCGTGGACCACAAATGTCATCTAAAGCTGGAGGTGGCATGAGGTTTCTTCTAAAAATGGGGAGAACCATGTCTCAGTCTGTTCTCCACAGCCGACAACTTGCAATGTCAGCCATTTTGCATGTTGTAGTTTCCAAAACAGCTCTCACTAGGGGACGAATTGCGCATAGACTGGAACACAGGACTCCTGTACACCTTTCTGACTATAACATTCTTGCCCCAAGTTTTTACGATGATCAGGACTGACCAGCCCAAGTCATCCGGGTGGCTCCAGACTGGGCAGGGGGAGTTTGGTATCCAGAGCTTTTTGGCACGTGCCTTCTTCTTCCGATCAGGCTGTACTTTCAGTAGGAACTCCTGTCTCAGCAGCAGGGCATAGTCTTGTATCCAAACCTGTACACTCACCATCCTCATGCCTGGAGGTTGAGCAGTGACAGTTGAATGTTTTTAATCTTCCTTCCAGAATTTGCGATACTATTCTAGCAGCCAGGCTTACTTCGACAAAGGCAGCACATGACTACCGGGTTAGTATGTTGAGTGATTGTCCTGAATATCTGACAAGCTCCTGCGTGGATGTCATTCCACATGTTTATGAAAAACAACTACCTGGGCATTCAGGTCTGTGGAGATGGGCATTTTTCTCATTTGGTCCTTCAGGACTTTTTGCTTTAAGCCAGTTCACAGACCCACCTCCAGGGAGGTATTGCTTGGATATCAAGTGATGAATTTGTGGCTAAAAGTCTGTATCAGATGAGCAAGTTACACACCTTCTGTAACGCTTTTTCTGATAAAGACTCTATCAAACCACAGATTCCTCACCGACCCTCCAATCTTCTCCACTCTGGGAAAAGGGCACCCAATAGATCTTGTTAGTTTATGCACACTCGTCACACATCATTCAGCGTGGCTCCTTATTTTTGGCACTGAAATTGTCCTGAAAGAAACTGTTGTCAGAACGCTGGTGTGGCATCTATATGGGCACCGTACAGATAAGTCCAACACAGGTGACATCTACTGGGGCACAGAGGTACTGCTCAAGAGTTTCTGTATCCAATCTGATGCCTGGGGCATATTCTAGGGTGAGGAATTTGTTTTAGACAGTTTCTACCAGAAAAAGCATTACCGAAGGTGAGTAACTTGTTCTTTAATACTCAGACTCGAGTGTGGAATCACAATTTAGCACGGTTGTACTTCAGAGGTCAAGTTGAAGGCTAACAACTGCTAGCAGGCTCATGCTGAATCTAATTTTAATCCACATTCAGGAAAAAACTGGAGTTTTCACCTGAATCAGGATTATAGAGTATGTGCATCACCAAGTCATTTGAATGGGGAAAACTACCAACGAAGAAGCAAAATATGCACTGATCAGTTTGCAAAAGTATGATTCCACTAGTTACACCCGATTTCGAACAGGAACAATCAGAATGGGGACGTAATACTGCACCCAATATATACATCTTACTCTATTTCTATTTACTGAGTCTGGTATTATCACCCAAACTGAGCGACCTCTACCATTCCATTCAGAGATCGCAATGGGAATGGTTTACATAAGAACTATGCAGGAACTTTACTCCATACAAAATCAACTGATAAATTGTAATATTCTTTCTGATGGATATAAAGATTCCCACAGATTCGTAAGTGCATTGCTTCTGGCTTCCCTTGTCTGATCTCGTGTTAGTCATTTGGAATGATTTTTATATTTTGGTTTTTATTTTTCTATGCCGTATTCCATAATTAGTCTCTGTTGGGCACGAAAAAATTAGTGGAACTGATGTCACTGTGGCCTATATTGGACCCTCTGCATTACATCAGTTGACCACTCCCAGATCTGCAACTGGATATATGCAGCTCCACCTGGCGCTGGTGACAAGTGATTGTTACAAAATATTTCTGGAGCGAGTCTGGTGACTAGGACAGGTTCACATAGGCAATCAAGTGGTATCTACTTATCTATCAGAAAGAAAGTTACTGCTGATAAGAAATTTGCTCATCTCTGCCTACGCACAGGATTCCGAATCTCTAAAAACCTTACCAAGAGAGAACTCTCAATTTGTCACATTTGATGTGCAGGTACTTGACGACACATGATATTGAGACATTCAGTGTCAAGATGGTCGATGCTGAGACATAATATGACATTGAGAGCTTATTAGTCAAGGACTACTTGAGGCCTCAACCATAAGGGTATTAAATGAACATTAAGATTCCGCACACCCTCTACTACCAGTAAAGCCCATCTCAAAAGCCAAATGTTGTACCATTACTCCCAGAAGGGAATGAATGTTGGACACAAGATGTACTCCACAATTGTCCGTATTTGGAGTAGCCCAGATGTATGTGTTAGGATACTAGGGGCTGCAATTTTTGATTCTTTCCTGTATCCACACACTTAAATCCAAGTTATTCAGCCCAGAATGGAGAATAACCTGCTTTACTAGGTCAAAAACCAACAAGCATTGGCATAGCCAATAGGTCTCTCTTTTGGGACCTTATAAGTGTTTAGCCATGCAACAGTTGCATAACTAAATACTTATAAGGTCCCAAAAGCGAGACCTAATGGCTATGCCAATGCTTGTTTCTGTTTATTACTGCTCTGTAGTAATGGCGGCGCACGGGTGCCACCATTACTAGATAGAAGTAATAAACTGGAGAAAAAAAAAACCTCACGGAGAACATCAAAGCGGCCGCGAAAGTGAAAGTGATCGCGAATAAACATCAAAGCGGCCGTGCGGCCCCGAAAGTGAGGCGCACGCGCGCCCGCTCGCATGCACTGTAGCTCTAGGCTACAGTGGTAGCACTTTTTTGAGCCCTCACAAAAAGTCTTGCCAGACCAGCGCATGCGCTGGGTCAGGCGAGACCTAAAAACGGATTTCTGCCTGGGCCAAAGAAGGGCCCTTTTTCAATTCCATTCAGCACCTTTAAGCAGGTGTTAATGGGATTGTTGAATTCAGTGCAAGTCACAGGGCTGTTAGCGGGAGGTGTAGAGACGGCCAAAGGCTGTGGCGCGGCTGTTGGTTCCCCTGTACAGTTCCAGGCATAAAATAGGTGTAGTGCTGTGCAGATGCCTAAAGTCCGTTTACATGGGCTTTACCAGGTACAGATCCACACACAGTGAAACCAAGAATATTGATTCTATTAAAATTGCACCCAGTAATTCCAAGCGTAGGTTCCCAAGTCACCCTCAGAGCGTTATGCCCTCTCAGGATAAAACTCTGGGCAATTCATATTGAGGGCCAAAGAGGCACCAGTCTTAAAAGGAAACATTCTCTATCTCTAGTGCCAAAACAAAGACCACTCCAACTTAAACAAGAAGAGCAAAGGAAGAGGCACACTAAATCAAAGGAGCTTTCCCCAAGAAACACAGTCATAATCCATGCATGATAGATATCACTCCTTGAGAGAACATTAAAATCTACTGTAACGTCTGCTTCCTACCACCACAGGTAAGAACCATTCAAATAAAATCTAATATGTAATTGGCATTAAAGAAAAAGCAAGGATGTTCTTTTACATAGGCCTTCTAAAAATAAAAAAGAGTGTTTTCTCTCTATAAGTTATTTGGGAGTCTGTGCAAAGGCAGATATGTTCAATGTTGTGAAAGCAATAAAGATGCCTACAAAACACGTAATCACAAGTAATCAACTTTTCATTCTCCATGCAGCTATTTCTTGACTGCATGCAATATGCACATTTTGCTCCCATGTTGTCAGGTTATCCCCCATGGAGTTAGAATGGCTGTATAGTCGTTGAAATTCCCTCCTAATGTGCAATAATTTCAGGTTGGCAGAAATTGCACATTCCCTCCTGAAGCTGGCGCCATATGACACACAGACGATGGAAAGCCGCGGCCTCCGGCGATACATCATGGAGATGCTGCCCATCACCGACTGGACGGCTGAGGCTGTGAGGCCCGCCCTTATCCTCATCCTAAAGAGATTGGATCGTATGTTCAACAAAATTCACAAGATGCCTGCTTTGAGGTGAGCAAGTTGTTTCAGAAACATGTGATCCAGGTTTCTGCTGTTGCAAGCCTTGAATAAGGGCATGTCATGTGACTGTGCTACGTTGAACAGAGTATACCAATCAAAAACTTAAAGCACAATATTTCTTCTGTTTTTGGCCAAGCCAATATTTAACTGTATCTATCCTGTACAGGGTTCTGGACAATAATAGAAGAAATATGTACCATTCAATACCCCCAGATACTACAACCCTGTTTAATGTCCTTCGGAAGTGGTTGCACTGGACAATAATTGGTAAGATCAGTACTGTCATGATGCAGAAGCCAACTTCATCAAGAATAACAAGCTGTTGCAAACACAGCTTGCGGCTTATTTGCGATAACTTAAATTTTTACTGTGCAAGACTCCATGTCCTCTACTTTTGTAAAAAAACTAAATGGTGTGAAAAGCCTGCACGCTTACTAGTGAGATAGGAAGCCTTTGAGTGGCTTAAAAATTGGACAGAGCTAGGGCAGATTCTTCTCAAAGATTAATGTATGCATTCAAGCATTTTTTTTTGTGAACCATGCCTCGGTAGAAACAGAGCCATCTTATTTCAAAGAAATAGTCTGAACAATATTCTCTCATTTGTTCTTAGTGTGGCCAGCAGAAGCTTCTGTTACAGGTTTGTGGATCAGTGACTGCCATTCAGTCAGTATATTGGGGGCCACCTAGATCTTTTCTGAAAAGGGAATTTCTGACTTGTGAGTTCTGTCAACTAGTCAACGGATGTAATTCGATGTGTATTATGCCCAAATGTAGTGCCATATAACTCACAGCCAGATGTGTAAACATGATACAAGATTGTATGGGTATCCGGTGGGGTTCTTTTCAGGATTTGTGTCACCTTCATCTACAATGTGTTTGACCTTAGAATGAGCATCATTGACAGAAAATAGTGCCTTCTTTTAGAGATTCTTGAAGATTCTAGAAAGGATCATTACAGTAGTCAGTATGAGGTATAGCAAAGGACTTCACCACACTAGATATCATCAACTATTAGGATGGCTTTTAGTTTTATTTTGTAACTGCACCTTGAAGTTAAGCAATGAGGCTTCCAGGTGTTTGGGCTGGAAAGGGATAGGTTAAATTCAGTTTTTAAGTCTACTGACTTTTCTAAATGTCTTTGTACTCCAAAGCCCAGTCCTTCTTTTTCAGACTAATGTATGGTCTGTAACCTCATGGTTGGTGATGAATTAAAAAATGAACAAGTTGGAAGGTTGGTATATGTGTGGTTCAGCTCGTGACCAAGTGATATCTACCGACACGAAAGCCAACTTGCCCATGCCTTATATCTGAAATTGCACATATTATGAAGTTAACTTTTGCAAATTGTTATTTCAAATGCCGTTTTTTAGCTTTAAGTAGCTGGAGCTGTGTTCATCTGTTTGAATCCTCCTCTTGTTTCAAGCGCTCTCAATGATGCCACAGATCACCAGTTTCAGTGCGTGCCTTTGTTGGGGTTTTTAATTTTTTTAAGTTGGCACTGACTAGCTGAACTTGCAGTGCTTGTGGCATGATCATCTAATCCACATTATCTTTGGTCCATCATAAGAGGAGAGTCAAGATTTCCTTATTCAGAAACAGTGAATAATCTTTTGGTACAGACCTCTCTTCCCGTTCACTTGCTGTTTAAAAGTAGGTTCAAATAAGAGGAAGGCACATTTTAAAGCCTACTGGCTTATGATAACTTAGACTCTTTCTGGTTTCTTCAGAAGATGATTCTTTAGCAAAATGGCAGACAAAGCTGCAAAACAAAGTTATTTTGTATTTGTCCCATTTGTGACCAGAGGAACATTATTCTGGAAGATCGCTACACAGTATGTATACTGTCATGGCCAGGATGGTTATTTACTTTGCAAAGAGTGGTGAATGTGTAGAAAAGATATTATGATTAAAATAGCCTACAGTGTCTGTAATACCGCTGTTTCAAAAATCTTCCAAAGGCTGCACACCCAGGGCAGATCATTGGGCTATATCTTCAGTCTTTATTTCTTTGGTGACTTCTTCACCTTCAGGTGTGACCTATCTTCAGTGGTCATCCTAACTTCATCTTTCTATTTTCCTCTTCACACATAAAGAGGGATTCTTCTTTGTTAAAGAAAAAGGCATTGCAAGCATCAAGCATTTTATCCTTGCTGAAAACGTCAATGCATGCAGGAGCACTGCTGTCCTTCACTAAGATCTTAATTATATCCTGACTGTAGAAGATTCCCGTGGGTGGCAGTGACTCCTGCTTCAGTTTTTACAAAGTGCTGCAAGCTTCCAGCCTTCTTTGCTGTTGATGCCCTGCTGTAGAGAAGAGTGGTATACAGAAAAAGACGGAAAATAAATAGCACGCTTTTGATCACGTTGTAAGCATTCTAAAGGTGTTTGTCACCTAAAGACAATCTTTAGCCAGTCATCTATTCTCATACTAGGTCTGAGGACCTCTTCACCATCGCAGTTGTGAAACATTTGTCTTGTAATTCATCAATGACGAGATCTCGGACCCTTTCCTAATAGTTTCAAATAAATTACTTGAACTTTGCCCACAGTTTCACTTTACTATTCACTGCCCACAGTGCAAATTATACAGTTCCCCCAAATGATGTATCTGTTAATCCTCAAAAATACTCTTGTCCCTTGAACTTTTAAATCCTGTTGGCCTGTGCAACACACATTGCTCTCCCTGGAAATTACTTTATTTTAGTCTCCACTATCTTAATAGATTCCACAATATTGTATGCTTTGTTAGCTCCTTGTAGATTGAGTTAATGTAATTTAACATTGATGTGTTCTCTTAGTGAATTATTCCTAGTCTTTTATGTGGCTTCTCTTTGGACAATCTGATGACCTGGAGGCTGTGTGTTAAAACATTGTCAGCCCCTGCACCTCTTTTGTAGTGCTGCTGGAATATAGTTAGTGCTGGGAAACCATGACCTGTTTCTGTTACCGACCAACTGCCTGCATCTGTTTGTCCACCAGTGAAATCAATTCCACCAGTGAAATCATCTGAACTCCATGTGACTACTCATTGGCCAGGCTTTTGCAGCACCTGTTCTGTCTCCGGTGCAAATGGGCTAGTCAAAGAGATGAGTCTACTTATAATGACCTCACACTGCAGGCTCTATGTGTACTGCTCACACCTGAGTAGATATCTAATCACCATCAGCATAAGCATTATGCCTCCCAGAACACAGCTGCACTTGCATCTGCTTCACCATGCTCAGTCACTGTCTGACTTTGGCCACATCAGCGCCCTTAAGATGCCATGGCTCAATGGAGACCACACTTGTCAATTGCAGACAGAAGTATGCAATGGAACACCACTGTTAGCATCTTCAATAAACAGCTGATGTAGATAACAAATGAGGATCATCATTCATTCATGATGGTTGATGGACATCTGGCCACATTCTTCCTGCCATTCATAAGCTTGGGACATTAATGAACAGCACAGAAGCTGGGTGGGCAGTATAGCAGATCCACCACAAGATAATTTCGAAGTTCATATATTCGATGTTTTAAAAATATGACTATGAAGATTTTTGGAAAGTTGTATTTGAAGCATCATTAGAGTTTGATGCTCCACTGCAGATAACACAAAAGAATATTAGCTTTTTCTTCCTAGGTCTTCCAGATCTGACAACGATATCTACAGTGATACTTATACTGGGTTATTGAAAATAATTTTCTCTTCAGGAGCTTTGAACCACCCTACTGGTAAATGATCTGAAATATCAATTTAAAATGACAGAAGGTAAACTTCACTATTTTACCTGTATCGGAATATAAGCATAACACATCCTAGGATGAGACAGCGTGTGTCGTTTCCACATCAGATCCATGCTACATCATTGTGGCAAGAATGACTTCAGGGACGTTTTCTGCCTCTTCGACATTAGCTTATCCAAACAAGAAATTAAAGTGTATAGACACAGTGAGACTAAATGTCTATCAAAATGTTGCCTAAGATATGCTTGGACGAAGAGTGTGTAGTCCTATTTGGAAGCCACATCAGGATGTGGAAATGGACGTTCCCATTCTGGGAATTTCTGCCCAGCACCCTTTACAGACATTTGATATCTAATTCAAAAAATGCAGGGCATATTTCAGTATTTATACCTTCTTCTGATCAGGCATACACTGCAGACAAAGATATGGATTTGGGTCGTCTTTTCATATGTAGACCTGCTAGGAATTCCTCACTCCTGAAGCCCATGAGTAAGTTCCTGTCTTGCCTTTATATGAAAAGGTACTCTTTACATCAGCAATGAGGGGGCGTTGACTGCTGAGCCTCTTTTATCTCCTCAAACCCTCCCTCAAGGTATGTCTTTCTCCAGGGGTGGTAAAGGGGGACAGGTCTAAGAGTGGTACAAGCAGGAATTTCTGACGATCCTCGAAGGTCATCTTCTCCCTTCCAACCACAAAACAAAATAAGCAGAACTGACTCTGCTGCCCTAATTGACAAAGAAAACCCAAGTGGATGGTGGGATGGAAGTGTTTTTTATGCCTGATTTGTAAGGGTATTGCATAGATCTTGGTGCAATGTTGGCGGGAGAGAGGATGTGAGAGCCCCTCTTCAAATTCTTTCTTTTCCTCTCTATCCAACGGCAATTCTCTGGAGGTTGCTCCAGAAAACAGAGAAACTGCTGGAAGAAATTGCCATATTGCTGGAAAAAAGAATAGGGTCTATACAAACCATTCTTAGTCCTCTTTTTTCCAGTGTCTTGCTTATGTTGGAATCTCACCAGGTATTTCACTGCTCAGTCCCTCTCAGATCTACAACTGGGGAACTAGCTGTTTGCATTAGACCTCAGTCATGCTTACTTCCATATTACAATGTAGAGCGCAGACAGAGGATATATATACTTTTGGTTGAGGTTGGATGGAAGGACAATATCAGTCAAAGTGCTCTTATTCTTCATGAGCTCAGCAAGTCATTACCAAAGTCATTGCTTGAGGATGACTTAGCTCTATTGGAAGGGTGCCACCTCTCCCTCCGTTTGGAGAACTAGCTTGTTATAGTCTGTTCACTTCAGGAAGTGATTTCCTAACTTGACCAATTGCCAACTCTCCTTTGTAATGTGACGTTTTCTGTCAACAAAACCCTTTACTCACTAACTCCTTTTCTGGGCCTTTCATTTACAGAGGCAATACTGTACCCTGCAGGACAGAATTATGGTGCTACCTGAGGTCTGGAGTTAAATGTCTCCCAGCACTTCTGCTTGCACTACTTCATGTCGGTGTTGGTTTTTGCAGGCCCTGAGCTGGCTTCATTTCAACACACACTCAACTAGTTCCTTTTGCCTGCCTCACGATAAGGGTCGGTCTTATTAATATGTTCAGCTTTGAGGTCTTGATACCGAACCACAGTCTGATTGCCCTCTTACTACAGTACCAAAGGTCAAATCCCTAATAGTTTTAAGAGGGAGGGAGCACACTGCCTGACATACCAGCACACAATTTGTCCAGATGCACTATGGTAAATGCAGTGCATGATAACACTCACTTTAATTGAAAGTCATTAATATTCATCATTGTTTCACGTTTCAGGATATTTGTCCTTCTTCAGTAGAGAGTAACAAGTTAGATTTGAGACACTTCTCAGTTTTCTGTAGCATCCCAGAGCGCAGGTGTATCCCAGAGCTGTTCAACCCATCAACTCAACAGGCAATATGTGAAAGAGCACTTGATGAGGAGAAACAAAAGGGCAGATTAACTGTGTTTTTATGATACGCAGTAAGAAGTGTTGCTGTGCTTCCTTGCATGAAAAGGAGAGAGCCCAACAGCACCATATCTACTTAGATATATCACTGTTGCTCTCTCCCCAAGTGCTGGTGTACCTTAGGCTGTCTTGCTCCAAAGCACACACTCTTTAACCATTGTGCAAGGGTGTTTGTGAGAGGCAAATCTTAGATTTTATAAAGGAAGGGCACCCCTCCAGGATAAAATACTATGCTTTGATTAAAGTTTAACACTTTACCACTTTAAAAGTGTGCTGTACGGTGCAAAACACATGCAAAGTTGGAAAGATTTGGCAAAAATAAATCCTTTCTCCTACCTCATGCCTGCCTTGAGGAGGCATGATTTTTTTTATGCCAATCACTTTCTACCAGAGAGCAAAAGGGTTAGCATCAAATCTATGGGTGAGTGCATGGGACTGCCCATGTATCACCTATGGTATGCCTCCTTCATGTAAAGAAGTGCATTTCAAGATTTTGCACTGGAAAGTAAGCTTGAAAACAACACTTGGCACCAGATTCGCATCACTTTTGCGATGCAAATCAGCCGCAAAGTACTCTTAAATCCGACCCATAAACGTAACACAATGATTGGGGTGTTAAACTAAAAAAAATGGGGAAACAGCCATTACAACAAATTTATTACAACACATGCCATTACAACACATGCCAACACAACACAACTACCATTACATCGTAATGCCATTATAACACATGGCATTACAATGCATATGCTTTTACCACACATGGAATTTCGTTGTAAAGGCATGAATGGTAAAGGCATATGTGTTTTACTTGTAAGTATAAGGTGGGTATAGGGTTTCAGGTGGGTTTGGGTTTTGGGGTGTAGGGGCAAGGTTTTGGGGTGCTAAGGTTAATTTTAGGGTTTAGAGTGGATTTTGGGGTGCCAAGGGTAATTTTAGGTTTTCGGGTGGGTATGGGTATTGGGGTAGTAAGGGTAATTTTAGGGTTGAGGGTTAGTTTGGGTTTTGGGGTGCAAAGGGTACTTGTAGGTTTAGGGGGCATGGGTATTGGGGTGGTAAGGGTAATTTTAGGGTTCAGGGTGGGTTTGGGTTTTGGGGTGCCCTGTGTAATTTTAGGGTGCAGGGTGGGTTTGTGTTTTGGGGTGTAGGGGTCATTTTAGGGTTCTGGGTAGGTTTGGGTTTTGGGGTGCCCCAGCGTAATTTTAGGGTTCAGGGTCGGTATGGGTTTTGGTGTGCAAAGAGTAATTTTAGGGCTCAGGGTGGGTATGGGTTTTGGGGTGCTTAGGGTAATGTTAGGGTTCAGGGTTGGTTTGGGTTTTGGGGTGCTAAGGGTCATTTTAGGGTTCAGGGTGGATTTTGGTTTTGGGGTGCCCAGGGTAATTTTAGGGTTCAGGGTGGGTTTGGGTTTTGGGGTGCTAAGGGTAATTTTGGGGTTCAGGGTGGGTTTGGGTTTTGGGGAGCCAAGGGTAATTTTAGGGTTCAGGGGGTATGGGTATTGAGGTGGTAAGGGTAATTTTAGAATTTTAGGACGGTATGGTTATTGGGGTACAAAGGGTAATTTGGGGGTTTAGGGGGTATTTAAATATATATATATATATATATATATATATATATATATATAACATTACTTACCTTAACCACTTTTACCAAGTATATGCCTTTACCATGCATACCTTTACGTTGTAATGGCATGCATGGTAAAGGCATATGCAATGTAAAAGAGTGCGTTGTAATGCTAATGTGTTGTAACAGCAGTTGCATTGTTACGGCCGCGTTGTAATGCCATGTGTTGTGTTGGCATGCGATGTAACGTCATATATTCATAAAATTGTATAACTACCCAAAGGAACCCTTTTTTAAGAAACCTAAGAATAACAAAAAATTGAAGGGAAAAAACAAGGTTCTAAATCTATGCTTTCAATTTGCATACATCACTTTCATGCCAGTTCTTAGCTCAATGTGCTATATTAGTAAGATTTTTTATTATGAACCCACAGTAGCAAAAGAATCTCTGTGACAAATGCAATAGTCACCTGAGCTATCTACATAGAATACTAATCTGTGATCTGCCTTTCATAAGTTGGGCTTTGAAACAGGAACATTAACCCTCAGTGCTACTATATTATGAGTCAAACCTGCGACAAAAAAATGGCAGATCTCCCTCCTGTGCATTAATCATATAGATGTGATTATCCCCTGAAATTTTCACCCACTCAAAGATCTCTGCAGGCTGCTCATATCTCAGTCCAGCCCTCATGCAAAAGGTGTCCCCTTGACCTGGGAGCACCGGTCATCCTGCCCTAAAGCCAACACAGGTACCTTTATCTGGCTTTCATGCATTGGGTAATGCAGTTGTATGGGCCCTTCAGTGTACATTTTTAGCTTATGTCTTTCAGCTCCGGAGCTGAAGAGCGGAGCTGCATATAAGCACCACCCAAGTGCACTGACGTCAGTTTTTTCTTTCAGCGCTTTCAGATGTAAATCCGTAGCATCTCTCTGAGCTTTGACCAGATTATTTCAGACAGTTCTACCAGTGTTCAGCGGAAATGTCATCCCCTGAAACAAAAGGGATTAAACCATGCAGGGACTCTCTCAAACATTGTCAGTGACAGACCCTCACAAAATCCGTTTATGGAGCCAGAGGTCAGATGAATCTGAAAGACATACAGAACCTCAAGGTTAAACTCCACCTCACGAAACACAAAAAGATTCCACGCGGTGACCGGTCAAAGTTAAAAGGAAGGTCCCGTTCTCGAAGTCATTCCCGGGGCAGATCGTTGTAGCTGTCAAAGTCTTCGGTAAGTCAAAGAAAAAGCTCAAGAAATCCGAACTGGAATCAGCCCTTTCCCGCCACTCTCAATCTCCAACGAGGGTGCAAAGATGTCAATGTGCCTCCCTTTCTCTCTCTTAATCTCCATTGGAGCACATTCCAAGCTTGATTCTGACACACCCTTAATTTCCAGGATCATCTGTGACATCTCAGCAGGTATAGGCCTTCAGGAAGGTCATGCTGTGTATATTTGGCTCTTTACCTTCTCCCTCTGGTGCGCCTTTGGTCCCCAAGGATCTGCAATGGCCTCTAGCCGGACTTTTGCTGGCAGGCCCACCTTTGCGCCATCTGTGCACTTTTGACACCATCGGGTATTGTATCAACTTCGGTGCAGACTCTGGTCCTGGTGCTGGTTGCTCTTGCATCTGCGCTGATGCCAGAGTTGTCCACACTGGATGAGGATGCACAGCCCATAGTGCTATTTTACTCGGAACTGAATCCACAATGACCTTGACGGAAGTCATGCCTTCACCATCCAACACACAGCAACTCAGCAATGCTTCAGACTCAGATACTTTGCCTTTATCACAGGGTAGGGCTCAGACTTTTCACAGTCTTTTTGGGATGGATTAAGACAACGATCACCTTGATGAAGAGGACAACTATGTTCCCCAGTGTAACATGGAAATCTGTTATAAAGAGCTTCAGGGTGTCAGTGGGCTTGGTGATGGTTGCTCTTACATCAGTGCTGATGCCAAAGTTTTCGACACTGGATGAGGAAGCACAGCCCATAGTGCTTTCTAATTATGAACTGAATCCACAGCGACCTTTATGAAACTCACACGTGGCACCAACCGGCACACAGCAACTCAGCAACCCTTCAGATTCCAATACCTTGCCTTTACCACATGGCAGTGCTCAGACTTTACACAATCTTTTAGGCATGGATTTGGATAATGATAACCTTGATGAAGGGGACAACTATGTTCCCTAATATAACAAGGAAAACTGTTTTGGAGAGCTTCAGGATGTCAGTGGGCTTGCCACATATTCTGATACAGACTGCGCCCCCCATCCGACTACCTGGGTCCTGCCCCCGAGAAAAGCATCTCTTTTACTTTAGTTATGCATGAAGTGGCTAAGGTTTTGACTTTACAACTACCACCCATTGAAGTAAAAACTAAGGTACTGACAGAAGTCTTGCATCCTAGTCAGGCTCCCACAGAGCCACTAATACCATTTAATGAGTCCCCTACATACAACTTTTAGACATGTGGGCCAAGTCTTGCTCACGCCTGCCTGTTAAAAGACAGGTTGCATCTAATGACCCTGCCTTCCTTACTCAATACCAGATGCTGGCGGTTCAGGCATCCACGAGCAAAGTCAGTCCCAGTGCTTTTCCTAACGCTCCACCTGATTGTGACTCGAAGTGCATAGAAACATTTGGCAAACTGATTTTTTTCTCAACAAGCCTTGTTCTAAGTCAATAAATGCGAGCTCCTTGGCTGCTACTCCCATTCCCTTTGTGACACTGTTACACAAATTTTACTAAGTCTAGGCGGTAAAACACCGATCCTCTCGCGGAGTTTGTGAAGATTTCTCCACTCCGACTTTTTTCCCTCGCTCACATTCATCCGCGTAATGTTGGTGAGCGTTAGCGATGAAAATCTACCTCTCAGTGAGATTTTACCTCGCTCGCGATTGTTAACATGCTGGCGCTGGCAAGCGCGAGCGTGTAAAATCAACCTCCCGGTGAGATTTCTCAACGCAGGTGGTCAGATTTCTCATTGCGAGTGGTCGCGTATGCTCGCGACTGCTCACGTTGAGAAACTGTCCGTTCACGTTGAGAAAGCTGTTGATCGAGTAAAAATCTACTCGAGTGGCAGAAAGGAAGCCGCGCCCACTTGTGCTGTGCATGGTGCCATTCACGATGATTGCACAGTGCAGACAAGCACCTGGCACTGAAAATCACAGCGAACAGCATCTATCCAACGCACTCCGCCGCATGCCGAGCTCTGCGTAGCGCAGCAAAGTTTTTATTACACTCCGCAAACTCCACCCAGGCTTAAATTCTGTCCACTGTTCCGGGAGACCTTCTGGCATTCCTTACTGAAGCCATTCATGACAGCAGCTATGCGGCAAAATTTGTAATCAGATCTGGACTTGGCACAACTGTTTGTTTGGGAGATGCCCTGGGTACCAATGTGGCTTTTCGGACCACACTTAGAAGAGGTCTAACGGCTTCACAGGGGTTGTTCAGGCATCTTTAATGGATGTTTCAAGGAGAGTAGAGCCACAGTGTATTCCTTGGCCCATTCTTCTTCCAATATACAATTGCATCAGCAATTTTGCCCTCTTTGCCAGCCCAAGACCATCCCCTCCATTGCAGTAGGCCTCTCAGCCCTTTTGAGGCATAGGCTAAGGTTATTAAAGACAATGAGCATGGGGAATGGGCACTTCAGTACCCCATTCCTCCAAGAGCCAAAGCTGCAATACTGATTAGTGTGTTCTTGCCAGCACAAAGCCACCCTGTCTGAGACAGGATATGATATTTCCTCCAAGAATGGTAGGCCATCACGACAGACAAATGGGTTCTCAAAATTGCCCATCAGAGCTTTAACCTTCTTTTCCTTTCTACCCCGCCGCACCTAACACCACCTTCAGGGAAGGTGACGGAGGACCATCTGTACATCGTGAAGAAGGAAGTGCAGGCTCTTTTAGCTAAAGGTGCCGTAGAGAGGGTTCTAGCCTCTAAAGTAGGAATTCAATGTTATATCCTATTTTCGATCTGTGCCCTCTCAACTCCTTCCTACTGAAGGATAAATTAAAGATGCTCATGCAAGCCCAGGTCTGTCTGTCCTAGACCCTGGAGATTGGATAGTGGCGTTGGTCCTGCAGAAAGCTTGTTTTACCATCCCTGCCCTGCAGGCCCAACAGCGTTACCTGCAGTTCACAGTGGATTATGAGCATTTTCAGTTTGCTGTACTCCCTTTTAGTCTCACTGGCACTGATTAAGTGTTCATGAAAGTGATAGCAGTGGTTGCAGCACACCTTCAGAGGTCAGAGGTTACTGTCTTCCTGTACCTCAATGACTGGCTGTGAAAGGCAGTTTCGCCCCAGGTAGTTGTCAATCACCTCCAGACTACAGCAAATCTGTCATCGTAAGGGTTCACTATCAATGTGATGATCTCATACCTGACTTCTTCAGAGACGCTCCCCTTCATCAGAGCCATTCTGTACTCGGTTCGGTTTCATGCCTTTCCCCCTAAATGGAGAGCCCAGGACATTCATACTATGATTCTTATCATTCATCTTCTCTCATTATGTTCAGTGAGGTTGTCTCTGAGGCTGCTATGATTGATGAAGTTCTGTATCCTGCTGGTCAAGCACACCACGTGGTATATGTGAGCTCTGCAGTGGGATTTGAAGGCTCAGGTTGACCAATGCCAAGCAGACCACTCCGACCACATCCAGATTTCAGAGGCAACTTCAATAGATTTGCAGTAGTGTCTGCTGGACCACGATTGGGTCAGCAGCAGACCCTTCATCCTACTATACCCAGAGCTCACTGTGGAGAATGGACTGCCAACTGGAGGAGGTGGTGATCAGATGCCTATGGTCTCTAATGAATTCCAGGCTCCATATCAACCTTCTGTAGCTGAGTTTCATCTGCTTGGCGTTGAAAGCCTTCATTCCGTCCATCAAGGAGATGCTGGTACAAGTGCATTGGATAGAGACTTCTTGCCCCTGATTCATTACCTGAGTATATCCTGATAAACTGATGAGATGGAACCCAGTTGCAGAAGGAGCTACACATGCACTCAGGACCCACAATTGCTTACTCTTTTGTAGTGCAAAAGGCTCTTTAGTCACGACTATTGTCTTATGGATACCACTTTTGTCAGATTAAGGTTGATTTAAGATTCAGGAAAAAATCTGGAAGATTTTTGAGCAGTACTTCTGATTGCGAATATGTGGCGTCATTACGCTCTGTGTCGGCATCAGCACTGTTGTCTGCTCTGGAAGGGACTTGCACAGTACCTATATAGGTGCCACCTCGGCGTACTGATGTCAATTCTTTCCTTTCTTGTGGAAGAACAAACGGTTCCAGTCTGACCTATCCTCAGTCAATTTTTTTGATTTTTTTTTTTAATCAGCTGTTGACACTTAGCAAATCATGAATGGCAGTTGCATCCGAAGGTCATGCAAGGTCTCTTTCACAACTGGGAAGAATCTTGGCTCAATCTCTTCACCACTAGAGAGAACGCGCAAGGTCAGCCGTTATGCGTGTTGGAGTTTTCAAGGAGTCTCTCGAGCTTAGACGCGCTCTGCCAAGGGTGGAACGCAGGACTCCTGTATGCCTAGGAATCGGATGTAAGCTAGAGTCCTCCCAAACGTAAGTAACTTTAATACCATCTTTTGTCAAGAATAATTAATTTTTCCATACCTGCTACATCTGGTAAAAGCTAGGCTGCTGTTTACCTCAATAACAGTTCACTCTGATGACTTACAGAAAAGGTCCAAATAAAATCTCTTTTTTCAAACTGTAAGTAAACTTTCATAAAAGTCTTCCATAAACGATTAAAGAAAATCTATCCCTAAATAAGAACACACTTACCTTCGTGAGAGCTAACTTTAGAGCTGTTCAAATTAATTGGCTCTCCTTTTAGACCCATCTACAATGCGTCATTGCCACATCTATCTTGGAAATGTCATATTGCGATCACTTCTGCTTCCAGAATCAATGAGCAAACGAGATCTCGGCTGTTGAACATTACCCTTTAATATTATGCAGGGTAGCAGCATTAGCTACAACTCAAAGCTTCTTTAAGTGTTCCAAGTTGGATGTGGGCTGGCAGTGAATGCACATTGTTTCCTACGTACAAAGTTATCTTTTCAGCACCTCTCTTGTTGCTTCCAAATGTTTTATCAGAATTTGATAAAAATCCTGAAATTGTCCTCAATACTTTTTCTGAATGTTTTTCTGAAACATAAAGGACTCTTCACAGCCTGAATATAATATAATTTATCTTATATTTTGGTCCAAGACAGACCTATTTAGCATAAAACTCTACATCCTTTCGTAAGCATGTCTCTGAGACTTCTATTGCTTGTTGAGTAAACTGTTGTATTCTGGAGTGGTACAGGTTTAAAAATAAAATCTCAACTGGAACCATGCAAATATTATGGGTTCTTGTTTTATGTTCTACTTGAGGTAATAAGTAGCTTGGCAACGTTTGCTGCTTCATAGAAATTCTACAGATATTACATGTAGGACATAGGTTCCAGCATGGACAGCACGTTCGGTCAAGCCATTATTAATAATATTGGTGGCTAATCGTTTTCTTATTTCTTACTTGGAAAAGGAGCAGAACCTATACATTGATTAGCCCACAATAGTTTACAATCTCTCATTAGTCTGAAGTAAAGGAGGACTAGACTTAGTAGTTAGAACAAGTTACTTTACACACTGACACTCAGTTTCAAGTCTCCTTTCCTTCAGACATCGCACTCATCAACCCTGCTCATTCTCATGTGAAACAGCTCCTTTAATCTGAATGGAAAGAAATCAAACAGAGGTTTTGGGAAACTGATGAGATGGAACCCAGGTGCAGAAGGAGCGCTACACATACACTCAGGACCCAAAATTGCTTACTCTTTTGTAGTGCAAAAGGCTCTTTAGTCACGACTATTGCCTTAGGGACACCACATTTGTCAGAATAAGGTTGATTTAAGATTAGGGATAAAATAGTAATACTGAGTAGCTTGTGGTGATACAAATGATTCACTATTAAGATTTGTAACACTTTTTAAAATCTGTACTGTTCATAATGTATCACCTTCATAGTATCAACTAAATAGCTCTATCAGATTTTTCTAGTAAGACACAATAAATAAAATGATTGTAGCACGGCCTGCAGTGGGCAGCCATGGGGTTACTGCAATCTAATAAATGTGAGTAGTGTTTAATCTTGATTCAAATGTGTCACTGTGAGAAACTTTAAAATGTTTAGAGGGAATTAGAGGACAATAGATAATTTGCCTCAATCAGGGTGCAACGATTACCTCATTCCTGTGGTCGTGCGGCCCACTGCAGTTGCGTTAGCTGTGGATAATCCTTCAGTCTCTCCAGACATTCATGGGCAAAGGCTAATAGATCTCTTCCTCTTGGTTTGGACACAGTTGATTTGCAAAGCACTGGCAGAAGCTTACAGGCTGAATCGTCTTCAAATTATTGCATAACCATTTCGGATAAATCTATACTGGCAAATTGATTATCAGGGCTTATTGAATGTGCTTCTACTTCCTTTCCTGAGCAGGCAGTGGAAGCTGTTGATTGCTAATACTCCATCCCTTTCGGCTACAGAAGACTGACTTGTAATATGTTTAATTGATATTAGTAAACATACATATTATGTTGTTTGTGCATATTCAGCCATGGTGATAGGTTTTATTCCAAGACTCACTATGTTGTATTAGTAGTATGGAGAGCATTGACTGGAGTAGGATAAATGTTTGTTTATATTGTTTTTAGTTGCCCTTTAGGTAGGAGAAAGACCTTGATCAATGTCTTTCTCTCTGAACTCATTTTTCAATACTTATGTGTCATCCTGCTAACAATGTATCTTACCAAAGCTAACAATGCCTCCCGTTGTATTGCAGGCGACAGGTAGAGTGGGAGCCTGCAAGCAGTCTGATTGAAGGGGTTTGTTTGACACTGCAGAGGCAACCAATCATATCCTTCCTGCCTCATCTTAGGTCACTGATCAATGTCTGTGTAAATCTGGTAAGTATCTGTGCTGTCTGTTTATCAAAGTATTGAAGTCCTAGACTGCCCTCAGCTGGTTAAAATCTGTTGCTGACTCTCTGGACTTGAGATAGACTCACAAGACACCCTAGCCGACTGTCACACTCAGTAGTGTCCAATGATGTCAGAGAGAGAGAGGGAGCAATATATAAATATGTATATGTATGTGTGTATATATATATATATATATATAAATATATAAGTTATGGTTAGGTCAGCTATTCCATAGGAAAAGCATTTTTTTGTGTTGCTTATAACTTTGGCCTCCTTTGAAAAATGGCCACAATGGTGCTACAGCAAAAACTGCTGAGCGGAATTACACCTAAATTTGGCAGGAAGACAAATCTTGCAATGTGATTATTTGGTGTAAATCCGTTCAGCAGTTTTTGAGATATTAAAGAACATAAGAATCTAGATATCTGTACAGTTGGGTTTGAGGGACTCCTGCAAGAGTCCCTCGAACCCAATTACAAAACCAAAGTCTTCTGAGTTTTTTCCCCTTTGCCCAATTATCTTATGTTGGAGTCAGACTCCTGCGCAAGCAAGCACTCTGATAGGCCTCCAGCCACACTCTAATATTAGCAGTGGCCCTCGGGGATGGGGTCCCCAGGGCATAATAAGACTCACGGAGGGGGGCCACACATCCCCCCTCCCCGTTAATAAAAAAAGGCCCTGGTGGATTGGCTGCCCACGGCCCAAAGAGCCTTGGGGAGGTGCACCACATGCCCTCTTCCCCTTTTGTGTGCTCCCCACGGCCTTTAATGGCTTGTGGAGGTTGCTCCTTAGTCCCCCTCCCCTTTAAAAAAAAGATGCCCCTGGCGGATGGAGTCCCCAGAGCCTAATAAGGCTCGGGGAGGGGGACCATGCAGTCTTCCTCCCCTTTAATTAAAAAAAACAGCCCTGGGGGATGGGGTCACTAGGGCCTTATATGGCCACATAGCCCCTCTCTCCCTTAATTAATAAAAAACGCCCTGGGGGATGGAGTCCCCAGGGTCAAACACACGCCTCCTCCTCTTTTTTGTAATGGTTTACCCCGGGTGTTGGGCTCTCCAGGACCTATAATGGCTTTTTTTAAATAAAGCCCGGGTGGATGGGGTCCTCTGGCCTAACAAAGCTCAGGGAGGGGGGCAACTTGGATATCCTCCCCTCTAAAAAAAGAGGACCTGGGGGATGGGGTCACTAAGGCCTAATAAGGCTTGGGGAGGAAGGGCCACGTGGCCACCCTTCCCTTCAGAGCATTGGCTTTACATATGGTAATAAAATATTACTTTAAGTAAAAAAAAACTAGAAATTTATTGAAAAAAACAAAGGCTAAAGTAACGTTATAGTTAGATGTAATAAAAAGATCTGTTTTTGTTTAAAACAAAATCCTTAGAAATTCACTGATAAAATCAAAGGTTCAAGTAACGTTATAGTTAAGTGAATATGCTAGTGACAACTTTAACGTTTTGACCTAAAAAAAACATAGAAATTCACCAGTTATAGTTAGCAGAGCTAACTATAACTTGAGCCCCTGCCATGCACTGCTTAATACCTCACATATTACGTCACTCATGACACCATTTATGGCATCACTGATGCCATCTCAAATGACTTCATTGATGACATCAACCAATCTTCTTTTGTTTACATTGCCCTATGAATAGGTATAGCATTAAAGCTATGAAAGTAAGTGCAACATAGCTCAGAATAATATAAAGAATCATCATTCCTACCATACATACAATCCCCAAAGGTCAAATTATGTTAAAGAAATCTATGATAGGTTTTCTTACTTTATAGCTTTATTTCCCGTTGATTAACCTTCTTTTCCTCATCACGACAACACTAAGATTTTCACCAAATTTGCAGAGCCCACATTAGCGCAGGTCATCTTGCTTATAAGGTTCACAAAATCTGTCTTCCCACACGACCCCTACCCCTCTCCGGTAGCCAAACTTGCACCAGAATCAATTGCTTCAAATTTCATCACTATCTTCCACCACATGATTACCACTGGTCTTCTCCCTACCCAATGGAAGATCGCTTCAATTCTGCTTCTTATTAAGAAACCTTCACTTAGCCATACAGACACGAACAGCTACAGGCCTATTTCAAGATTGCCCTTCCCAGCAAAACTTGTGGAAAAAATTATGAATCTTTAGCTGGCCATGTTTATACAAGATAACCTTTTAGACCCCACTCAATATGGTTTGAGAGGATGGCACAGTACCTAGACATCCTTAATCAGGACAACAGAAGAGATCAGAGAAACACTTGGTCATGTAGGCTGAGTAGCCCTTATTTTGCTCGACCTGTTTGCAGCTTTTGATACAGTTAATCATGAGCTGCTGACAGGCCGACTATCTTATATTGGAATTAGAGGAGTAGCTCTTGCCTTCCTAAAATCTTTTTTGGCAGGCCGGAAACAATATGTCTCTCTAAATGAGTTTACTTCGGATCCTTTCTCCCTACCTTGCTGAGTGACCCAAGGCTCTTCACTGAGCGTGACTCTGTTTAATGTCTGGATTCTCGTTAACCTCATATGCTGACAACATACAAATTGTCGTCTCCCTAGCAGAGAATGATCCCGACATCGAGTCCAGACTTAGGGACTGCATGAGGGCAGTTAATGCGAGGATGACTAATAACTGCCTAAAGTTAAACTCTAGTAAAACAGAGACAGCTCCCTCTCCTCATTTTACCACCACACAACCAGATGAAATGAATCCTAACGATCAGATTAACATTTTGGCCGACGGTGTATTCTCCATATGACTGGCAGAGGATTTAACATCTGCCAGGCCAAGACTACTCTGCCTGCCAAATTTAGAAATGATCGTCAAGTTGGAACCGCTGTTATAACAGTTCTTGTGAATGCGTTTTTAAGTTTAGCATGTGGCTCCTTCAACATAACAGTGCCATCCTTCAAACTTATTTTTTTTATTTCCAAAAAGAATGCCCCTCTCACTGGGATCTAGGGCAGTGGGTGAAACATTGGGATTTTCTTTTTGAAGAAAAAAAAAGCCCCCCTTGTAATAGATGTTATCTCCCATGGTAAGGTGAGGAGAGGGGGTGTGGATTTGACATTTTCCACTGCCCCTTACTGCCAGGATTTTCCTGGCGGTGACGGGCAGTGAAACCTGACTTGTATGTCCGCTCATCTAAATTAGGTGAGTGGAGATAGGGGTCAGCATCTGACAGCCCTTCGTACTTCATTGGGTCATCAGAGGGGTGTAACCATGGCCAAGAAGGAGTAGTCTACACCAGGATCACAACAATGGTCACCCGCATATAAGTCGGCAGGCAGACCATTATCTTGGCTGTAAGGATATTCTACTACTGTTGAGACTGAGTATCCTACTGCCAAGATATAAATCTAGCCGTTAGGGCCAGATTTATTTATTGGCAGATGGGGCTAACTCCATCAGAGCAATGGAGTTTATTACTCTGTTGCCCTGACGGAGTCCCCGCCTGCCAAATTTAGAAATGACTGCCAAACTGGTGGTTATTTCAAAAGCATTGGCAAAAATTACCATCTTCGCAGGAGGAAACATCTTCTTCAGCCACACCACGGAATTGCTCTGGACTGACCACCACTGCATCCGTTTCTCCTTTACTAAACCCACCACACACAAGTACGTGCGCCGCCTCTCACGCAGAATCTGGAACAAAGTCTCTGAAGAACACTTCACCTCCGCCCTCCCCTGAACTCCACCCCCATCCCCAACTACAACAGACGCCAACACTGTGGCAAGCAACCTCCACCAATGGATCGCCAACTGCGCTAACACACTCGCCCCCCCCTCCAAAACACCACGAGACGACACAACAAGAAAGCTAACTGGTTCATCACAGCACTCCAAGAATCCAAGCGCTCCTGCCGACAACTGGAAAAGACATGGAGAAACAGCAAAACTCCGGAAGCACGCTCCGCCTAAAAACAGTCCCTACGGCACACCACTAACTCATCAAATCCACAAAGAAAAAACATCCTCCAAGACAGAATCCTCTCCAATGCCCATAACTCCAAGGAACTCTTCGCCATCATACAGGAATTTGCCAAACCCAACAGCGAAACAACTGATGGCCCTACCCTCCCAAGACCTCTGCAACAGACTCAGCTACTTCTTTCACCTCAAGATCAAGATGCTGTACGACAACTTCGATGACCAAGACCTCTGCAACGCCCCAATGCCCACCCCCAGCAACGCCACCCAGCAGACCGTTTTGACCTGGACCCCACTCATGACAGAAGACACCCTAAAGACCAAGAAGAGCATCCACTCTGGAGCACCTTCTGACCCCTGCCTGCTAAACATTTTCCACAGGGCCGCATTAGCCATCGCACCCGAGCTACGTCTAACCATCAACTGTTCCCTCGAGACCGCCACATTCCCCTGCAACTGAAAGCGCACCAAAGTCAACCCCCACCTAAAGAAGCCCTAATGCAGACCCAACGGACCTCAAGAGCGTCAGGCCCATCTCACTGCTACCTTTCAAGGTCATCGAAAAGGCCTTCAACACCCAGCTAACACACTTCATCTAAACCATCAACATCCTAAGCACCTCTCAATTTGTATTCCGCAGCAACCACAGCACCAAGACCGCCCTCCTCGCCACCACGGACAACATCCATGCCCTCCTTGACCAACGCCAAACGGCAGCCCTCATCCTCCTGGACCTATCAGCAGCCTTCAACATCTCCCACCGCACACTAGCCACCAGACACCACGACGCCGGCTTCCAAGGAAAGTCCCTAGACTGGTAACAATCATTCCTCACAGGCAGAACACAGAGAATAAGACACCCCCCCTTCCTCTCAGAACCGACAGAGATCAGATGCAGACTACCCCAAGGATCCTCCCTCAGCCCCACTCTTCAATGTCTACATGGCCCCCTCTCTACCATCGTCAGAAACCATGGGCTCAACATCGTCTCCTGCACCGATGACACCCACCTCATCCTCTCCATCACCAAGGAACCCGACAACACCAGGCACAACTTCCAAGAAAGGATGAATACCGTTGCAAACTGGATGAGGAACAGCTGCCTGAAACTCAACTCGGAGAAAACATAAGTCCTCATCCTCAGCTCCACCCCTCCCCATTGGAAAACACGTGGTGGCCCCTCACCCTCGGAAACCACCCACCCCAATGGACCATGCACATAACCTTGGCGTCATACTACACTCATCACTCACTATGAATCACCAGATCAACGCCATCTCCCCTGCATGCTTCAACACCCTCCGCATACTATGCAAGACATTCAAGTGGATCCTCCCCGACTCCAGAAAAAACGGTCACTCAGGCACTTGTCAGCAGCAGACTGGACTACGGCAACACCCTCTACGCCAGAATCAACAAAAAACTCCTCAGCAAACTCCAGACCATCCAGAACGCCGCAGCCAGACTAATCCTCTATATCCCACGGCACAACTATATCACCCAACACCTCCATGACCTCCACTGGCTCCCTGTCGAAAGAAGAATAACTTTCAAGCGGCTCATGCACACCTACAAGGCCCTCCACAACACTGGACCCCAATACCTCAACGACCGCATCTCCTTCCATGCCCCCAAGAGAAAACTCCGCTCAGGCGACCTCTCCCTAGCCACTGTTACATGCTTCTACAGTACCAGAGTAGGTGGAAGGTCCTTCTCCTACCTCGCAGCCCTGACCTGGAATGATCTCCCTCTTCACCTCCGGTGGAGCCCAACACTGCACTGATTCCTGAAGGACCTCAAGATCTGGCTTTTCAAATGACCCCAATGGAGCTGCTCACACCCACCCCTCAGCGCCTAGAGACCCTAACGGGTGAGTAGTGAGCTCTACAAAATCCTGATTGATTGATTGAGTGGTTCCTGTCAATGCTTTTTTAAGTTTGACGCTGGGCTCCATCAAACCTATGAAAGCAGGATTTTCTTTTTGAAAATAAAAAATAAATGCCTCCGCGTGCCATGGGAGTTATCTCCCATGGCGTGGGGAGGCATTTTTAGTTTTTTACTGCCCTTTACTGCCAGGGTTTGCTTGGCGGTGATGGACTGTAAAAAACAGCTGTTTGTCTGCCCATCTAAATTCGGTGAGCAGACAAGTAGCCAATTTTGTGATGGCTCTTTCTCTGTCGGTCCAATGGAGATGTTTGGCCACAGCGGAGATGGAGGAGTCTGTGCCTGAGGACGCCTTCCCCTTTGTGTTGGGCAGCAAAAATATTTATTTAAAAGAGACTGTTAGTTATAGATTCCTTCCCTTAGAATTACCCCCAGGCGTCAGACTGGATCCGGAGAATTTGTTCTTAGGACTTCCCCTGTGCATCTGTTGGTAGTGTTGGTCGACTTAGCATCCGTTGTCTGCATCATGTTCACAGGGATGACATTGTGGTGTCTATTTAGACGACGCCCCTGCACGCTGACATCAGTTCTTTCTTTTTCTGCGCCAGCCTAGTGCAGATCTGGAGAGAGCTGCCCCTTTAGTCACTTTTTGATGACGTTTTTTTTTCGACTTTTGTTGACTTCTTTTTTGAGTCTTCGACTCCTGGTGCACGAGGGATGTCCCATCGTTGAACCGGCTTCAAACCCTGCGAGGCCTGTCACAAACTGATGTCTGTGACGGACCTGCACCTCGTGTGACTCTGGTGCCTAGAACGTGACCACGTCCAGAAGTGGTGCTTCGACTGTCGGGCCATGAATCCTAAATCTTTGCAGGAGTGGTCCCAAAAACTTTTGGAGGCCCATCAGTCGACTCCGTGCCGTTCTCGGTCCCGCTCGATAGGAAGGTCTCGAGAACGGTCACGGAGCCCCCACACCTTGTTGCACTCCAAGTCATCCAAGTCTTCAGTAAGTCTAAGCACAAGAAGAAGGCGAAGAAGCACTGTCACTCTTCGCCTTCTCCACGTCGGTCGGCTGACGCAATGCGGGACTCGGAGCATTGTCACTCGAAGGCTCAGTCTTCAGTGCCTCCATCCGGGACGACTCCGCGCCTTCCTCCTTTTCCGGAAGCCAGAACTTCCCCTGCCCAGCCTTGTGCATTTTACAAAGCTCTCCACTCCATCTTTGGGCAGTCTAACTCCGCTGGCACACCTTCGGGCCCCGCGGAGCCGGTCGGGGTTCTGGGCCTTCGAAGCTGGCGGCTCCGGCCCCACTACCGGAGGACCTCCAAGGATCCAGGACGAGATCCGGATCGACGCTGGTTGACCTTACTCGTCCTTCCCCGGTGCAGATCTTTTTTTCAATTTAAAAAAAAAAAAAACATTATTGACATTTTCAAGAAAAGGTCGCTTTACAACACAACAGGCCAGAATAATATTGAATCTGTACAGGAGTTTAAACAGTCACAGTCCATACAGTACACAATACATCTGTAGTAATTCACGCCCCACCTGTTCACTTCCAATGAAAAAATACATATTCATCAGATATCCAGATCATTTTAAGAATAAACAGAAAATAAGCAACAAAATGAAATCACTTTGCATAGTACCACATATAGGGCCTAAGACATCACCGACTCAGTCTATTAAATCCACATTATCCAAAAGTTAAGGAGGGGGAACAGACCCAAAAACAGGTGGAAATCAATATCCCATCATATCAATGCCTCAGTCTGAGTTTCGCCCGCACATGCCCCTTCAGTAGATTCTTGCTGTCTCTGAGCCCAGGTCAGGAATGGTTCCCAGATGTTTCGAGGTCTAGAAGTAGGGGGCATAAGCTCCCAGAATGTGCTGAGCTGTGTGTGACCTTATGTAACATCAGTAATCCACCCCTTAATGGAGGGCACCCTTCTCCTGCCCCAGTAGACTGCAACCTGCCGTTTGGCGAACAGCATGAGGCAGTGTGTCCTTAACATAGCCTAATAGGCCTAGGGTGGGGAACGGGACATCTGACATGCCAAGAATTTGATTCACTGAGGTGAAAATCATGGACCAGAATTAAGCAATTTTGGGGCAGTCCCATGCTACATGCAAAAACGAGGCGGGAGTGTATCTACAGCGCCAGCAGCTGTAATCTTCTCTGATTCCCATGCGATATAGACTCACAGGTGTTCTATAAAATCTATGCAGATATTTAAAATGAATCAATCGAAGCTTGTAATTAGGGGAAAGCTCTGTGAGCTGCCCACAGCAGAAATCCCACTGGGCTTCAGTCAACGGAATAGGCAGTTTGCTATTCCAGTTCTGCTTTGCATTTGTGTGTACAGTCGTGTAATGAGTTTACGAGGAGATGGGGATCGCAACAAGTTCTCCAGTGCGGGCAGAGGCGGAGGGGCCGTAGGGGAAACCCTCCCAGAGGGAGCGGCATGCCGTACGCAACTTATGATATAAGAAGAGCTCAGCAAATGGCACCGCTTGCCCCTCATCTGCCTCCGGGGGGGGGGGGGGGCCTGAACGTGTCTCCCGGGTACAGGTCGGCGAAAGTTTGAAGTTTCATCTTTCATTCCAGTGTCTTACTGACACCATCCTGAATGCAAGGCAGCATTGGATTCTGTGCTAGGGGGATGGAGGGGTCATATAACACCGAGATATCCGCTCTCTTGTGCAACTCGCCCAATGCCCAACGTAGTGTCCCAGAGGAGTTTATATCTCCACGAGGGCGACAGGACGTCTGGTAAATTGCCACCTTAAATGGGACAGTAGCCATCGCGTCAGTCTCGACTACAACATGGGGTTGGAAGGGCGTCGGATGGACCCAGTAGTGCAAGAATTATGCCTGGGCACACAGTGCATAAAGATGCATGTCCGGGGCGCCTAGACCACCCTGCTTCAACGGGAGTGTCAACAAATCCCAGGATGTTCTAGCCTGTCCGCCCGCCCACACCAGGGAGACCATCTGCGACTTCAGGGTGTTAAAAAGTGCTGCGTAAGAGGGATCGGTATGTTAACAAATAAGTACAAAAACTTCAGTAAGATTACCATTTTAGCCAATGCTATCTTCCCGGCCAGAGACAGTGGTAACCCAGACCATATTTTAACCTTCTCTTCCAACCACGTGACAGCCCGCCCATAATTTATATTACACACCTACTGTGTAACTCGACTTATCCATACCCCCAAATATTTAACCGTCTCAGCCTCCCATCTCAGATGTCACCGGGGGCGTACCATCTGTCAGTGGAAATATCACCAACTAGGCCCAGTTGACGAAGATATTTTGAAACATAAGAGTTACCCATATGTCCTTGTGAACTGGGTATTTTGAAAAAAGCAAGAACAATGTCCACAAGGAACTTATTTCATTTGCCACATTTGCCAATAAAGAGTAAATAAGTACTCACAACCGATTGAATCAAAAAAAGTTTTCTAATTAAATTGAAAACTGCAGAAATGAATTAGCATAGATACTCATTAATTAAAGTACTTTTTTACTCTTTATTGGCAAATGTGGCAAATGAAATAAGTTCCTTGTGGACTCAGTTGATGAAGATGCCAGCCAAACCTCCGAACCAAATAAATTCCCTCAAAATGGGATCCAAGTTCTCCTCTGGATTGACAATGTAAAGAGTCACATCGTCTGCATGGAGGAAAATGAGTAGGCTCCAGGAGCTGAACCTTATGCCTCGGGCTGTGTGATGTTGCCAGATGCGGGCAGCCAAGGGCTCGATCGCGAAGAGCAAAGGAGAGAGAGGGCACTCCTGCCTGGTGCCACGCAAATAAGAAAGGGATCTGAAAGTAAGCCATTCACCCTAATCCGAATGCTGGGTAGAGTGTACAGCAGCCTAATGTGGTTAATGAAGAGCGGGCTAAACCCAATGTGGCCTAAAATTGCAAACAGATATGGCCATTCGAGCGTATCGAACGCTTTGGTGGCGTCTAAAACTACAGCCGCGGTTCGTACGTCTAGGTGTAAATAATGCAGCACCAAGAAGATAGTCCGCAAATTGTGAGAGGTCGGGGAGTGCAACAATGGGAAGCAGGGGCTGTGATCTGTTTGCAATCAGCTTGGCTAGGATTTTAACGACCCAGGGCCGATCTTGGTGACAACGACCCCGCCGCCGACTGTGCCCCCGGCCTGCGCCGTCCCCATCCTCACCCGCCAAATAGATCCGGATCGAGATTGGGTGTCGGCAAATCTGCTGCCGGAGGGTACTTTTGTTCCCCTGTTCATCCCTGGTGTTCCCTATCGACCAGAAGGTGGTGATGAGGATTGGGAGGGTTCTTCTGACCCTTTAGCAGACCAGCTAGGAGAGCCAGACTGAAGAGAGGACCTGGGTGATGCCAGTGGTCTGGACACCTCTCCTGACCTTGGTATGCTTTCTCCCCCTACCGTGGCTACGGAGGAGGGAGCGTCTGATGCAGGGAGCGTCTTATGCTGTGGTGGTGATAAGGGCAGCTGAGGCCCTGGGCCTGAAGCTCCCTTCAGTCGCAGTCAGGACTAATTTCCTGGCGGAGGTGCTTCAACCGGCGGCAACCTCATTTGAGCCCCTTTTGTCATTCAACGAAGGCCTCTCTGACGTCCTTCTGAGCACCTGGTCCAAGCCCAGCACCGGGGGTCCTGTGGAATGGATGTACGCCTGCCACCACCGTCCGGCTCTGGGCGACCCAGTTTGCCTCACCCAACACCCTTCCCCTGAGAGCTTGGTAGTCCAAGCCTCTTCCTCTAAGGGCACATTCCATTCTGCTCCCCCAGATAGGGAATCCAAGAAACTGGATCATCTTGGGAAGCGCATGTTCTCTTCCTCCAGTTTGGCATTGCGGTCCATGAATACTTCATGCCTCTTGGGCTGATACTCATATCATCTGGGAAATAGTTGCACAGGTGCTGCCTCAGTGCCCTAAGGAGCCCCGGGCTGTTCTCTCCCAGGCAGTGGCAGATGGGAGAGACACAGCCAAATTCATGATTCGATGTGGACTGGATACCACCGACTCACTGGGCAGAATGATTGCCACGTTGGTAGCCCTTCGGGTTATGCCTGTTTGAGGACGTCTGGCTTTTCCGGGGATGTCCAGGCAACCTTGCAGGACATGCCCTTTGATGGCCGTTGCCTCTTTGGTGATAAGGCAGACAGGGCGCTGGAACGCTTTAAGGATTCCGGGCAGATCTTTGGGCCTCGCAGCTGCGACTCGTCTACCTCAGTTCTCTTTTCACCCCGTTCGTGGCTACGGAAGGGCACCCCAACACGTTCAGCTCAAACCAGCCAACAGTTCACGCAAGCTACCCAGTCTCAGCATGGCAGTGGACATGGGACCCAGCATTGCGGGTCCAGGGGCCAGTGGGCGAGCCAGTCCACCCTTCCCACCCCTACAGCTGCCGCTAAACATTCCTAGTCCGACCTTTCAGGGCCACCAAAAGCTAGTGGATGACAGGGTTTGCCATCACCTTCCCCACTGCGACACTATCACGTTGGACAGGTGGGTTTTGCAGATAGTCATAAGGGGCTACTCCCTCCCCTTCGAGACTACCCCACCCTCCACGCCACAGTCTTTCGATCGCATGTCGGAGGATTATTTGGCACTTCTCTACCAGGAAGTTTCAGCTCTCTTGGCCAAGGGAGCTATAGAAAGGGTCCAAGCGCCATAAGTAGGTTGTGGTTGCTGTTCCCGCTACTTTCTGGTTCCCAAGAAGGACAAAGAACTGCGTCCTATTCTAGACCTCAGGGCCCTAAACCACTTCCTCCGAAAGGAGAAGTTCAAAATGTTGACCTTGGTCATGTCCTTTCTACCCTCGACCTGGGAGACTGGATGGTGGCGCTGGACTTGCAGGATGCCTATTTTCACATCCCCGTCCTGCTAGCCCACAGACGCTACCTGCGGTTCACGGTAGGCCATAAGCATTTTCAGTCACCGTGTTCCCCTTTGGCCTTACTAGCCCCCCTCGGGTGTCCACGAAAGTGATGGCGGGGGTCGCAGCTCATCTGGGCAGATTAGGGGTTCCAGTCTTCCCCTATCTCAACGACTGGCTGTTAAAGGTGGGCTCGCCCCAGGCTGTTGCCTCCCACCTTCAGACTATGGTGGACCTCCTGCCTTTTCTGGTGTTCACTATCAATGTGCCGAAGTCACACCTGACTCCCTCTCAGATGCTCCCTTTCATCGGAGCTGTTCTGGGCACAGTGCAGTTTCAGGCCTATCCTCCCGAGCAGCGAGTCCGGGATATTCAGGATATAGATGTTTCAGCCTCTATCCCGGATTTCGGTAAGAATGACCCTGAGGCTGCTGGGCCTCATGTCCTCCTGCATCTTGCTGGTTGATCATGCCAGATGGCATATGCGGGCTCTGCAGTTGGACCTGAAGTTCCAGTGGGCGCAGCATCAGGTGAATCTTTCCGACTACGTCCAGATCTTGGAGGGTACTGCGCAACAACTGCAGTGGTGGGTCACAAACCACACTTGGGTCAGAGGCAGATCCCTCTCCCTTCCCCAACCAGACCTCACAGTGATGACATACGCGTCACTCCTGAGATGGGGTGGCCATCTGGGAGAGGTGGAAATCAGAGGCGTCTGCTCTCCGGCGGAGTCCGGGCTCCATATCAACCTGATGGAGCTCCGGGCGATTCGTCTGGCACTGAAGGCATTCCTTCCCTCTCTCGAAGAGAAAGTGGTGCAGGTGTTCACAGACAACACCACTGCCATGTGATACTGCAACAAACAGGGCAGGGTGGGGTCTTGGACCCTATGACAAGAGGCTCTTTGTCTCTGGACATGGCTGAAACATCAGGGCATGACCCTGGTGGTTCAACACCTGGCAGGTTCTCTGAATGCCAGGGCGGACAAACTCAGCCGCCGGTGCTGATGAATCACAAATGGTGTCTTCATTCGGAGGTTCTGCAAGGTCTCTTTCAGCGTTGGGGAGAGCCTTGGTTAGGTCTGTTCGTCACCGAAGAGAACGCACAATGGCAGCTATTTTGCGCTTTGCAATTTCCAAGGTGGCACTCGCTCTGCAACGCTTTTCGTCGCAAGTGGACCTGCGGCCTCATGTATGCTTTTCCGTCTGTACCACTTCTGCCCAGAAGAAGATCAAGCACGACCGGGCCCAAGTCATTCTTGTGGCTCCAGACTGGGCTTGAAGAGTCTGGTACCCAAAGCTCCTGAGCATGGCCATCGATCCTCCACTAAGACTGCTTCTTCAGGAGGATCTTCTGTCGCAGCAGCAGGGGGGGGGGGTTCTTCACCCAAACCTGTTCAGCCTCCAGCTCCTTGCGTGGAGACCTTGCGTGGAGATTAAGCTGCGGCAGTTGACAGCTTTTGACCTTCCTCCTAAAGTCTGTAGCGTCATCTTAGCAGCCAGGAGTCCCTCCACTAACACGGTATATGCCATGGGACATATGTTAGTTATAGATTCCTTACCGCCCCACCCATCCTCCCCGTTCTGTGGACTGATTTCTAGGGAATGGGGCTCCCTTGCAAGACCCTAGTTTAGCGCACCAGTGATCAGTGTCTTGCATGGCTTTGCGCTTCTGGCATGGAAAGTCGTTTCAGAACTGACGTCAGCGCACAAGGGCGGCGTCTAAATAGACACCGCAACATCATCCCGGCGAACACGACGCCTACGACGTACGCGGAGTCGACCGACGCCAACTACTGACGCGCAGGGGTACTGCTAAGAAAAAATTCTCCAGATCTAGGATGACCCCTGGGGGTAATTTTAAGGTAAGGAATCTATAACTAACATATGTCTCTTACAGATACATTGTTACCAAAGGTAAGTAACTTTTTCATTAAGAGAGGGCAGTGGTCTCACGGACCACTGCCTACTTTTAAAAAATTAAACATAAACGTTTCATTTTTCATTTTTAAATGCATCACGTTTTCCTTTTAAGATAAATGGCTGCATTTTTTTTTTAAACTACTTTGTTTAAAAAGCAAAGACATGGTAGTCTGTTGTCCGCAGCAGGCCATAATCCCTATGATATTAGCCCATTCCCAATGGATTGCAAATTGCGACCTGCCTCATGAATATTGATGAAGCAGGTCATTTGCGACCCCATTGATAATCGCTAAATGTGTCTGAGACACATTAATACATTCTGTTTTGCAAGTCGCTAATTGCTACCCACAAAACAGAATGGTCTTACATCTGGCCTTTGGTGTCATCTACTGGTATTAACCTTGTTATATACCTTATCATTACTAATAATGCCTGCTGGCTTTCATACCGATAACTAATTATTTTAGCACAAGTGTGAGGCTGTGAAATAGCATTGGACCTAGGGAATAATGATCTACCCCTTCACCAGCCACTATTCTTATCATCCTGCTACCACGCTAACATTATGTTATAATTATTTTTCTGTTGAATAAACTGGATGCATGTGTATGTTTGTTCAGTGTGGAAAAAGTGCACACATCTCAACATCTTTATATGAGAATGTGAGACAGGCAGCAAGAACATGAGAACATTCAAATCTTTGAGAGAGTAAGTATGAGAAAACAGATTGCATTATATCGTGTGGTTGTGTGACCGCAATGTTTAATGCACTACCAACCCTGTTAACACCAGTTAGGTTTTGTTTGCTAAACCATAGCTGAACCCTGGGTAGCTGTGGTGCTAAGAAGTCAGGCTTACACAAAGGAATAAAGTGTAAAGCATTTAAACAGCACAAAAACAGTTGAAGAAAGAAACACGACTCTCAAGAAATCCAACACCAATTTATAACAAGCATTTGCAATGCAATAGGTCTCGCATTGATGCGAGTTTGAGCTATTGACATTGTAAATAACAATGCCTTTTATTTAGGTTTTTAAAAAGAAAACAAAAATAAAAGGCACTATTATTTGCAAATGTCAATAGTTCAAACTCGCGTCAATGCGAGAACTATGGCATTGCAATTGCTTGTTAACTTCTTGTCTTCAAGCCGGAAGTCAGGCGCCCTTGCCCGGGACGTGGGCGGGGCCTGCTCCGGCAAAAACAGAAACCGGCGTGCCATGCTAACGCGGGGCTCCCATGTTGAAGGGAGAGCCCCGCGATGGCGGCCGGAGTGAAGAGAAGTCCCGGGTCCCAGGAGGGGGCCCGGGTGAAGAATGCGGCGGCCGAGGATGACCACAGCAGCGACGGGCTCCCAGAAGTGCAGGGAAGTCCCGCAACAGAAGTGCTGCAGCCGCGAGGAGGAGCCCCCCCCCCCAGAAGAGCAGCCCGGTGAGTAAAGAAGGGCTGGGGGGGGGGCTCCGTGTGGGCTATTGTTGCTCAGAATTGCAAAAGTACACTTTGCGCCAACAATAGCCCACATGGAGCCTCCAACGGGGCTGGCATGTTATCGAAAGCGGGACAGGAGATGTGCACATCGCGTGTGTGCACGTGCGTGTTCACGTGAGCGTACACCGGCTCAAATCCGCCAAAAGCCTTGCGCGTGCCCATCTCCTGTCCCACTTCCGAGGCAAGTCAGCAACAATAGATCTCGCTGGCGGACAGCAGCGCTTTGCGCTGCGTTCACAGGCGAGACCTAAAAATAGCTTATATTTGTATGAATGTACGGACACCAAAACAAAAAAGATACACCGGAGCATTCCGAAGATATAGATTTTAAAATGAATAATAAATCAAGGCTTTTCACTTAACAGCGAACAAGCATTGGCAAATTCAGCAAATGTTACACTTCAAACTCTTTCAAGAAAACTTCTGTCAAAGTGAAATGCGGTTACTTTGAGCTACTTTGGGCAACCATTCCCAGCTGGGAGCCATTCAAGAGGACCAGCAAGGTCTGAAGAAGCAGTTGCCTTGTTGAGAAAAGCAGTCTTCAGTCCAGCTCCAGTGTCAGTTGTCCCTTGCCATTGACTTCACAATGCTGTGGATGTTAAAGGATGCCTAAGATAATGTGCGTTCGACGGGGTCTTCCTAGGGCCACTCCTCGGTCAATGGTCTGGCTGGTGCGACTTTGGCCACGGGGATCAATGTCCCTGGAAGTTCTCTTTGGCCAGCAAAAATCTAGTCATCACTGTAATCCTGTCCACTGGACACCACAAACTTAGCGGGTTCCTTTTCTTGTCAAAAACTCTCCTTCTGGGCAACCAAACTGCTTTCTAAGGACTCTCCCAGGTCCAGCATACTCAGGTGCAACTTTTGGGTGCTAGGTCTTGTTCTCCCAGGCTGCATTGCGAAGAGAAGCAACAATCCGTTGATTTTGGCTGCCAGCTTTTATGGCCCTGTGCTGCTAGCAGGAAGTCAGCCAGCTCACTCTTGGAGTCTCCTCTTCTGTCTGGTTCGGGGGATGACTTTTTCATTAGCAGGACACAGCAGGCACAGTCCTTTCCTCTACTAGTCCAAGGAGCAGCAGATACAGTCCAACTTTGGTGCTACCTCTTCTTTGCCTGTTCTATTGTGAGCAGGGCAGTCATTCTTCAGTCCTCTTTTCCAGTCAAGCAAGATCTGAGTTTTGGGTGCCATGGGTGCCTCTTTTATGTCCAGTGCCCTCAGGGAAGGTCTTGGTCGCTAGCCAATGGGCTACTAGGTTCCCTCACACTTAGTGACAACCTCCTGTGAAGTGTGGCATCTAGCTATCCCAGGGTGCTGTATTCTGCCCACCCTTAAAATGTCTGGACCCCTCTCTTGGTGTGTGGAGTTTGGTAGCCAACCGTAGTCGTGTGGCTACCTCAGGGCTACTTGCTCTGGGATAACCATTTTACAACTGTTTTCCCTATCTGTTCCCACTGCCAGCCTGTCTACCTACACAATAAAGCAGTCCCTTCCCTGTGCATGGCCACTACTTGCCCTTCAAAGGCAGCTTCCTCATTGAAGCTCTCCTTTTGGGCTAACACATTGGGTGGCTTTCCTTTCCGGAGGAGGTAACAGTGGCTGGCCTGTATTGTTACCTTTCCTGGGAGTTGTTTACACATCTCCCAGGAGAGCATATGGCTGTCTCATGGCCAGCCTCAGCAAACAGGAAGTGGAAAACTGGGAAACAGAGGGGCAACTTTCTAAAAGTTACTGATGGCAACAAGTTACATTAAATTCCACCCGGGCATCAAGTTGTGGTTAATATAACGAGTTGTTTGATACCTTGAAGTACCAACTTTGGGAGCTCCATTCAGAAGTTAGCAGGGATGAGGTATCAGCCTGTAACTCTGTACTTGCCAAAGGGTCTACCAACCTCCCTTATAGTAAAACTGACAATTTAGGATTTTTACCAACTGATAGAGACATCTAGCCGCAGGTTCCTCACCTTTGAATTTCCAGGCGTCAGGCTCGATCCAGAAGATTTTTCTTCGAGCAGTACTTCTACGCACCAGTAGGTGGCATTGGTCAGCTCTGCGTGACGTTGGTGCGTAGTCCGTGCTGAAAGTGACATCCCCATCACCTATATAAGCGCCACCACGGCGCGTTGACACCAGTTCTTTTCTTTCCTCACCGGTCAAGTGCTGTTCCGTGAAGAGTGCTAACTCTGTACTTGCCGAAGGATCTACCAACCTCCCTTATAGTAAAACCGACAATTTAGGATTTTTACTATCAGAACCTGTAAAACACAGGTTCTGCCTTGAGTAATTGCACCCTACCTTAGGACTCAAGCGGACTGCTGTAGGAGGAATTTCATGTATTATAAAGAGAGCTTTGGGCTTTGCCATTGCCTTAAATGGCAAAGTCAAATTTTCAGTAAAACACCTTTACCAGTCTGTATTGGCTGTCTGGAAGACTTGTTTTACTTTGTTATACTGTGGTGGCACAACTAGTGCTGCAATCCATGAGTGACACTTTAGCTTTAGGCCCTAGGTACCCCTGATACCATATACTAGGGACTTACAAGTAAGTAAGTTAAGCTATGGCAATTGGGTATAAACCAATTAACCATGTACCTTTTTAAGGGTCAGAACACATGCACTGAGTCCAGATTAATTGAGCTCAGGGCATTTCAGAACCATTACACCAGTGCCTAGTAATCAAAATTGGGACAAAAGTGGGGGAAACCTGCAAAAAGCCTGCTTCCTTACAGTAAGCTTTATAGGAATCTACTTGTGTATGTGTACAAGAGGTTGTGCATCATGGCAAGTGAATTCTCATGTGACATTTAGCAACCAAGCACTAGTGGCTGACTGTATCTGGTTATCTGTGATTCCCAGTGGTTATTTTATGAGACTGTATATGCAACTCACAGAGTATGTGTGTTGGCGTATTGTGTTAATTATTGGTTTGTTCAAGGCCCTTTCATCATTTCTTTCTGTGATCTGTTTCTGAAACGGTGTACATGTCCAGCTTCATACCACATCATTCTGTATTCTAAGGAATGGTCGACAGATGCCAAATTAGAAAGTTGACACTTTAAGGAATAAGGCAGGAGCAGTATAGTTAAAAGGATTGTGTGGAAGTTGTTATGACTATTGAGAGTAAATAATGAATTCATATAATACGCTTTGCAAACTGAATCATTTGAGGTAGCTCATAACAGATCATCACTTCCCAAATGGCAGCCCTGAATCAGTTACTGATGCCAAATGAAGACGATCCCCCAACATTTACACACCAGTTAGTGCCTAGTTCTTATTCCTGAATCTGATCCCTACCTCTTGACAGCACTTTGTTGAGATTCAATCAGGTTCACAGTTTATAAGAACACATACATACATATACATACAAACATGCATTTCTGAAGTCTTTAGACTGTCAAAAGACAGAATGGAGTGCACAAGTGTCACAAAAGATCAAGTCTCAAATAGACCTATTTGTAGAGGCAGGTGGAGCTTAGATATCAGTTTGGATTACCTTGCCTGCGTTAGGAGGCCTGCTACATGAAATGTTTTCCTCTTTCAGATTTTGATGGAAAGAGGTAGTAAGATGTAAGTAGGGGAGCCTCGTTTTTTGGGTTCCATATATCCACACTGCACGCAGATGTATGTATGTAGTTATTACTGATCATGATTTCTGTATTGCAGGTAATGGGAGTCGTAGGACCTTCAAGTGTGGCAGACGGACTACCTCTTCTTCATCTCAGCCCATACCTTTCTCCACCACTCCCCTTCAGCACAGCTGTTGTCCGCTTGGTTGCATTACAGATCCAGGTGGGTCTTTGTGTTGCAAATATATATTTCCACTTCTGAAATATTCTTGTTCTTAGATAATATTAGATGTCCTGTCTGTAGGAAATTTCTGTGTAATCTCACCAGATATTTTACATATGTTTAGATTGTTTTTGATGAATTTTTGGCTCTGTGGACTGGGAGACTGCCATTTGGTGTTTTTGATGAATTTTTGGCTCTGTGGACTGGGAGACTGCCATTTGGTCTTCTCGTGCATGTGATCTGACCCTAAAATATAGTGTAAAATTGGCTATACCATAATTGCTTTTTAATCGTTAAAGTTGGCCATAGTAACAAGGCACAGGAAATTACCACTGGCGCAAAAGTTAAATGTCACATATATATATATAATAATCTTTATTCGGTTATATAAAAACAGTTATAACCATAAAAGCATTTACAGAAAACGTATCACCCACAATATACGCAAAGTGTAAAATTATTTGGAGTAACATGGATACTTTCAACCAAGGTTCGATCTATGATTATAAATACACTTTAAAAACATAGCTACACTTTTTGTGATCAGTGTAGTATTCAGAAATTGTAGGTGCAGCATAGCAGGACGACATCTTCTAAAACCAAGCGTTCTTAACAGTGGAGTCAGCCATAAATTGCGGTGGACAGCATAAAACTTACAAAACAAAACAGTGTGCATGGTTGTTTGTACTGAAATTTCATCGCAAGGACACACCACTAGAGTCCCTTCCCAGGAATTGCGTTTTGGGAAGGCTACAAGCCTGTGGAAGACATTCAGTCTGAAACGCGTCAGCAAGAGGCGCTGAAATTGGGACTCAACATAGGTCAAGTATGGTTCGAAGGTGAGAGTGGTCTCAACCATCCAAGAATGTTGAACCGATGTTTTACTTGACTCTTTTGTGATCCGTAATTCTTCCAGATGAGAAAGAGCTCTTATTTTTAGGTCTTTCTTTGAAATCTCGGACATTGATTCGGGGTTAACATAATATTTAATCAAATCTAAATCATTAAAAAACTTTTTTATGTACAGTAGCCACTCAATTTTTCCTGCGTGCTCCAACGACATGCAGTCTGCTATAATCTCCTTTGTAAGTAGATTTTTTGATGACATCCAAATACGGCGCCACAGTAGAAGAGGTTGGATTTTAGCCAAATCTTCGATGTGGGCCATACCAAGTTCAGCATGACAGGAAAAAGTGGATACACGTTTAGGGGTCATCAGGAGAAATCTCATGAAAACATTCTCTGCAATTTGAAGTACATTCGTGCTTTTATGGCCCCACAAGCCTGCCGCATAGAGTGCAATAGAGTGGCACTTTGCTGCGTAAATGCGAAGAAGTTCTACGGATGGTCTTTTTCCTAATTTCTGGGAAAATTTTATGAGTGCCATTATAGCGAGCATGAGATGATGTTTTCTGGCATTAATGGCCGCTTTCCAATTAAGTTTTTCGTCAATCAAGACTCCAAGGTACGGGTATTGGTTAGTGGATTCCAACATCTCTTTGTTTAAGAATATGGACTTTCCCCTTTTCCTGTCCTTTCCTGCCACCATCACATAGGTTTTTTTAATGTTTATTTTTAGATCCAAAGTAGCCATAAACTGAGAGTACCTATCAAGGGATTTCTGCAACTCTCGCGGAGTACGCGCTAAAATAACTGCGTCTTCCGCGTAGAGAAGCGCTGGGTTAGGCGATCTTTTACTCGAGGGAGGTCCTGAGCCCCCTTCAACATTGCGGCCTCCAGACCGTTGGTATACAGAGAGAAGAGGAAAGGGGCCAGGACACAACCCTGCCTCACACCGCGTTCCACCCTGAAGGACTCAGATATTTCGCCCTGTGTGCCGAAACGGACCCTGGACGAAGCATTAGAATATAATGCCCGAAGGAGGGTTACCAAGGCTGGATCTATTCCCATGTCAGTTAGGACAGACCAGAGCTTTGAATGGGAAACACAGTCGAATGCCGCGGAAAGGTCTTTGTGTTGCAAATATATATTTCCACTTCTGAAATATTCTTGTTCTTAGATAATATTAGATGTCCTGTCTGTAGGAAATTTCTGTGTAATCTCACCAGATATTTTACATATGTTTAGATTGTTTTTGATGAATTTTTGGCTCTGTGGACTGGGAGACTGCCATTTGGTGTTTTTGATGAATTTTTGGCTCTGTGGACTGGGAGACTGCCATTTGGTCTTCTCGTGCATGTGATCTGACCCTAAAATATAGTGTAAAATTGGCTATACCATAATTGCTTTTTAATCGTTAAAGTTGGCCATAGTAACAAGGCACAGGAAATTACCACTGGCGCAAAAGTTAAATGTCACATATAAACTGCTTTGGACATTTACCCCCTTGACATACGCCATCAATATATATGACTTGTAAAAGATTGGCTTAAGGCCTACCATTATAGCATGGATGGTTTCAGACTAAAATACAGACACTGCACATATCTAAGCAAACCATTTTTGACATTTATAAAAACATACTTGTAAGCATTATCTTAGTCACCCACATGCAGGGCACAAGTCCTAAAAAAAGAAGTGGGGGGACGCTCCAAGTTAGGTGGTGTCACCGGAAGTGATGTCACGACAAGAAGTGACATCACGAAATTTGCCGGCCTCCGTCTGAAATGTGGTGAATACATACAAGATACAAGTAGAGGTATAATACTTCAATAAGTGGCAGTCACTCAAAACACAAGAACACACTAATACACAGAACCCATTCCTCAGATTACACGGTTATTACAGACTCGCGCCGTAGGCACTACGGGCTGACGGGGTCCCTGGAAGTGACATGCTCGGCGTGTTGACTGCGCGACTCCTTGAAGCCTTGGCGCCCCGTCTGTGCTCTGAGAAAGGCTGGCAAGGGGAGGGCACGAGGTGGCAGGGGAGATTAGTCTGAGCCTCGGGTGCATTTGAAAGGCTATCATACGCTGCAGGTGCAGACTCGGGTACCGGCTCCATCTTTTGGGCAGGGGGGACGGCGTCCACCCCCTAAAATAAGTGGGGGGACGCCGTCCACCCGCGTGGTACCCCGACTCGAGCCCTGCCCACATGGGTGCATAGTAACCCAGAAGGCTTGTTACTATGAATGTAAAAGTAGGATAAGTAGTATGTCTCTAAAGTGACAAGCTGCAAAGTGCTTTTTTCTATCAAAGGGGCTTCTTTGTGATTAAATATCACCTTTTCTCTAGCGGTCCAACATGGCGGATGCGCTTTAGGCGATCTCCCGTAGCCCATTCTATCATCCGTTAAATATCCTACCTTATCGGCAGTGTGGCGGCTTGGAAGACCTCCATCAACACCACTACTGGGAGACGTGCTGGCAGGACAAGGCGGGGCAGCAGGGAGGCCTCCTGGTAGCGCGGCCTGGCGGCGGAAATCCTGCGGCGGGAGTCAGGAGGCCGTGAAGAGACTTAGGCAGCCGCTAAAAGCTGGGGGTCGCAGCGGAGATCCTGACGTGTGTGTTGCGGCGTAGGAGGTACGCCAGGCGCCTTGACACTGTCGGAGGTGGGGGGGGGGGGTTGAGGGACCTCGCCCCCAGAGAAGCCCACCAGAGCTGGCGGCCGGGCCATGTCTGCGGCGATTGTATCGGAGGTGCGGTGACCAGTATGACTGCCTGGTGAGTGATGCTCTGCGGGAGAAACTGGAGGCGCACCCCCTGTAATTGGCGGCTAGATCGGGCTGCGGGCAGCGGTGGTCTGCGCTGCCGGGCCCGGCATCGGGCAGAGTTGTGTTCACAGGCCCGGTTCTAGAGGGTGGGCCGGGTGGGCCAGGCCCACCCAAACATGAGCCTGGCCCACCCAAACATGAGCCTGGCCCACCCAAACATGAGCCTAGCCCAACCAAACAGGAGCCTTGACCCTCGCAGTAAGGGCTTGAAGGCAGGCGCGCAAAGCACACGTCGCGTGTGTCAGCTCAGGCTGAGACAGCTTCCTGGGGGCACACGCACAGACAGTTTTCGAGCTTATCGCAGCCGCACCCCAGTACTTCACAGGTCTTCAGAAGACCATTTACATGTTAACCAGGCTTTGTTTATTTTTTTCACCCCTTCATCTCCACATGGCAAAGGCGACAATGTTCTGCTGCATGGATATTTCTTTTTCTAAGCAGCGCAGGAGAAAAGAAGTTTGTTTATTCCTGTTCACCTTTCCCAACCCCTGCAGCAGCTTATCACATCAGGACACAAAGTTTGACTAATGGAGTAGGTAAGAGAATATATTACTATTTGTTTTTCTTTTTAAAATATGCACAGGCCCAGCAGGACACATACTTCGTGAGTGTTTCATTTAAACAGTTTTTATCATGATCATGGCCGATGCAGGACAACAATAAGACAATACAAAATGCCCAGATAACGCTGGTGATTAATGATCCTGCTGGAGAGCAATCATTTGTCTGTTAGTAGTTTTTAAATGCAGATGAACTGTAGTTTATGTGGAAGCTCAGTGGGTTACTGCCTTTGACCCCCATGGAATACTCTTTAAATCCTGAGTTTGTGCTTCTCCAGACCAAAGTCACCAAACCCTCTTAAAATGCCCACCAGTATGGATTACATGTGATTCATGCACCTTGTAATCCTCATTGGCTTATGTGACATTCCCTGTAGACTGATTTGCATACTTGTATGATTCATTGTCTCTGTATAATGTGTGCGTGGTGTAAAGTACTGACACACACTACACTGATATGAGTAGCGCTATACAACAAATTAAATGCACATGAGAGAGGGGCTACGTAAAGATAAGGGGCACTGTTGGAGGGTGGCAGTGAGGGAATCCGAGGAGGAGGTCAATAGGGGGGCCATGGAGGGATGAGGGGCACTGTTGGAAGGTGGTAGTAAAGGTATTTACGGAGAAAGAGGTTATTGGTGCGGCGCCAAAAAAGACTTTTCGCATCAGCGCTAAAGCCGGCCCTGTCATGGCCTTTCTGTTTTTGTTTATTTAATTAGCAGTTGGGTTATAAGGGCTAATGTGGAACATACTTTAAAGTGCATGCTAATTATAGGAACTGCTATATTCAATGTTTTAAGTTTGAAGGTGATTTTACTAATGTTTTTACTGGGAAAAATTACAGTGGAGCCCCGATTGTGCCTGATATGGGGCTGGGGCCCAAGGTCAACTGTGAGATAAGGTGCAATGGAGATGAGTAGTGGATAATCAAGCCTGTAAGGGAGTGCGCTGCAGAGTCCGGGGTCCGGGGTCAGGTGGTGGTAGTAATGAAGAGGGTTTGTCCCTGAAGGCTCGCACAGAGGGAGCCTGTAAGGGGGTGCGTTGCAGAGTCTGTTGTCAGGTGGAGGTAGTAATGAAGAGGGATCCTCCCTGAAGGCTCGCACAGAGGGATCCTGTAAGGGAGAGCGTTGCAGAGTCCGGGGTCAGGTGGAGGTAGTAATGAAGAGGGATTCTCCCTGAAGGCTCGCACAGAGGGAGCCTGTAAGGGAGTGCATTGCAGAGTTCAGGATCAGGTGGAGGTAGTAATGAAGAGGGATTCTCCCTGAAGGCTCGCACAGAGGGAGCCTGTAAGGGAGTGCGCTGCAGAGTCCCGGGTCAGGTGGAGGTAATAATGAAGAGGGTTCCTCCATGAAGGCTCGCACAGAGGGAACCTGTAAGGGAGTGCATTGCAGAGTTCGGAGTCAGGTGGAGGTAGTAATAAAGAGGGATTCCCCCTGAAGGCTCGCACAGAGGGAGCCTGTAAGGGAGTGCATTTCAGAGTTCGGGGTCAGGTGGAGGTAGTAATGAAGATGAAGGCTCGCACAGAGGGAGCATGTAAGGGAGTGCGTTGCAGAGTCCGGGGTCAGGTGGAGGTAGTAATGAAGAGGGATTCTCCCTGAAGGCTCGCACAGAGGGAGCCTGTAAGGGAGTGCGTTGCAGAGTCCGGGGTCAGGTGGAGGTAGTAATGAAGAGGGATTCTCCCTGAAGGCTCGCACAGAGGGAGCCTGTAAGGGAGTGCGTTGCAGAGTCCGGGGTCAGGTGGAGGTAGTAATGGAGAGGGATTCTCCCTGAAGGCTCGCACAGAGCGAGCCTGTAAGGGAGTGCGCTGCAGAGTCCGGGGTCAGGTGGAGGTAGTAATGAAGAGGGATTCTCCCTGAAGGCTCGCACAGAGGGAGCCTGTAAGGGAGTGCGTTGCAGAGTGCGGGGTCAGGTGGAGGTAGTAATGAGGAGGGATTCTCCCTGAAGGCTCGCACAGAGGGAGCCTGGAAGGCAGTGCGTTGCAGAGTCCGGGGTCAGGTGGAGGTAGTAATGAAGAGGGATTCTCCCTGAAGGCTCGCACAGAGGGAGCCTGTAAGGGAGTGCTTTGCAGAGTCCGGGGTCAGGTGGAGGTAGTAATGAAGAGGATTTCTCCCTGAAGGCTCGCACAGAGGGAGCCTGAATATTGTCACTTGCCTGATACTCCCACCTCAGAAACCTCCTCTTCCCATCAAAGGAACATTACATGGAAAAAACACTTTTTGAGAGTGATAACAGCTAGAAAGAGATTTGGAAAAGCGTGCGTTTTACTGGGCCCTGTAAGACTAAGAAGACATAAAGGAGGGCCCTGAAGCAGGCCTGCCCTGACATATGCGACAAATCGAGCCCGCAGTGGCCCACCCAAATGCACCCTTGGCCCACCCAAATAAAAATTCCTGGAGCCGGGCCTGGTTGAGGAGTCCAGCCTGGCCCTGCGGCCCAAGATACTGGTCGAAAATGGTGGACCTGCTCCACTCGGGGAATTTGCTGGGGCTCACCAAACACACTCCCTGGCTCTGCTGGGGCACCAAATTGCCGTGACTGCGGATGGGGCCTGCGGGGCATGGCCTGCCAGAAGCGCATGTGGAGCGGGGAACCACGGGGAGGATACTCCGCCACGATTGACCCTTGCGGAGGATGCCATCTGCACTTGGTGAGGAGCGTGTGACCTCTAGACCTGGACTGCGACCTGGGCCCGGTCTGAAGAAATGGAGGATTCAGATCAGAGGCTGGAAGGTGAGCAGGGCACCCATAAGGGGAGGGAGGGGGTGCAACTGCCTGCAGAAGCGGCTTGGCTAGGTTCCGGTGCGGCTTGTGGGTGGGAGTCCTCTTCTCTGGCCATAACCACCCGAGAAATAGCCGGCTGAGCCATCGGGGTAAAGTGTGCGTGGGGCCCCCCCTTGCCATTGGCAACACCAGAGTGGCTCGTAACGAAGGGCCAGCGCGAGCCATTCGATGGACGCATGCCAGCGTTGGCAGTGCCTGGTTCCGTGGGCCAGTTGGGAATACCATCATGATGAAAGATAAGGTGCCTGAGGGCTCCTCCAAACAGAGCACATGGGTGCAGGGGCCCTGGATCAGGGTGGCTTGGCCGGCGCTATGCCGGATAATGCTGCGTTAATGGCTGCCATAACGCAAGCGAGAGATACACTGGACGCCAAGATAAGGGGGTGGGCTTCGATGTCATGCTTATTAAGCAAGACTTACGTAATGCCGTGGAACGGATCACAGAGACCGGATCAATGCTGTCTGGAGTAGAGGATATTGTTACTATCCTGCAAAAGAAGGTAGCCACTCTGGAGACCCTCACGAGAGGATTGGCATGTAGAAGATGCAGAGGGCAGGGCTAGAAGGAACAACTTATGCTTTGTTGGGTGTCCTGAGGGGTGCGAAGGCTATTATATGGTGCGCTTCTTAACCCAGTGGCTTAAAGACTGGCTCCCCCCAGACTCGTTGTCACGATGCTTCATAATTTAGGGGGGCCCACAGGGCATTAATACTGAAGCCACCCCCAGGCGCCAGGCCGAGACCCGTCTTTGCTAAGATTTTGAACTATCATGACAGGGACGCGATATTTAAACAGGCCAGACAGAAGGAGTCCCTTACATACGCCTCCTGCCGTATCCTGGTTTTTCTGGATACACCAGGCTAGTTCAACAGAAGCGACAATCCTTCACAGCGGCTAAGGCCCGCCTGCGGGATTTGAAACTCCTGTATGGGCTGCTATGCCCGGCCAGGCTGAGAATGGTATTTCAGTCTCACACATTCTTCTTTGAGACTCTTGAAGACGTTTTTACCTGGATGGATGAAACAGTGAATACTCAGCTTAATACACCGCCACGCTTGGAATCAGACTCATCCTCTGGCGACGTAGTCCGCAGACAACCAAAGCCCATAGTAAAGTGAAACAGAAGATCGCGATCAAGATGACGTTTCGAGTCCCATACTGACCTCAATAGAGAAACCCCGGTGCCCCAACATGAGACCATAACTTCCTAGTCAACTGACACATAGGGTGGATCACTCGAAATGCAGACTCAGGCCGATGGGGACAAGTGGAGGGGGCTAGTACTCTTAACAGACTCTCTATAGTCTAGGGGAACGCCCGATGTTCATGGGCTGCCTATTGGGGAATCATTGGCGGGGTGGGTTGTGGGCCCCCATTAGGATCGGTGTTTCACCCCTGCCATGACAGGTACTTCAACCGTTTTGAGGTATGAGGGGTGGGAAAGGGGGGGAAATTATGTTTGTTATTTGTGCTGCACCAATACACTACACTAAAGTTACTTACTTGTGATCACACACTGCCCTCCTATGCTGCTACTCGATCGCCCACTGCTGCCCCCATAGCTAAAACACATGCTTTTGGGGGCAGGCTACGGATAGTCAGCTGGAATGTGAGAGGGGCCTTGGACAAAATAAAACGAGGCACAATTCTTAGACAGGTCAAGCGATTTCAAGCTGACATCCTGTTGCTCCAAGAGACCCATCTATTGGGTACCAAAATGCTGTGCCTCTCTGGGTACGGATATACTCAGGTCTTCCATTCGGGCTTCACTAGGGGGTCCCAGGGAGTGGCGATATTGATTCATTGCAGGATCATATATGAGCTCATGGACAGATACACAGGGAAGGTACATTTTTACTACAGGTACCTTATATGGAGAACGATTGGTTCTAGGCAGCGTCTATGCCCCCCCCACCCTTGTTGTGGTCCCTGGTGGAACGCCTGATGATGCTTTGGTCAGAGATACCGGAGGGGTTAGCAGTAGTGGGAGGGGACTAGAACGATGCTATGGACTCGACCAAGGATAGATGGCGTGAGACAGGGAGCAAATGCACGCAGAATGTCACACGGTTGGGCTCTCTTGTGGAGGGGATGGGCTGGACAGACACATGGAGGAGACTCCTCCTGGAGGAACATGGGTACACGTATTATTCTGGGGTGCATGATTTCTACTTCTGCCTCAATTATATATTTGTGCCTTCCAGTGCTGCCCACAGAGTGAGGACCACAGAGATCCTACCAAGGGGTCTGTTGGATCACTCTCTAGTGGTGCTAGAGATACAGATGGGCCCGGAGAGACAGGCCTTTCCGATGGCGCCTCTCTCCTTGGTGCCTGCGTTATGAACAATAACAGGCACAGATACATCAGGCAATTGAGCGATACTTGGAGATTAATATGGGATCGGTTGATGTGGGCGGGACCCTGTGGGAGGCCATGAATCCGGCGCTTCGGTGCATAGATATCTTCTATTGCACTGCGTTGCATAAATGTCGCCAGGAATCATTTCTGAGATCAAAGGCTCAGCTGATAGATCTTGAGCAGCGCAGCCTAGGGGAGAACTGGGGTCTGGACCGTCGTCAGCTATTACTTGTGAAGCAGACTCATGCATGTGAATTGCTGGACGAAGCCTGGCTGGCATGGCTGGCCTCTTGCAGTCGGATTTATCAATGGGGGGACAAATCTAGCAGGCTCTTCAACCCCAGTCTATCCCCAGTATACTTTGCCCAGACGGCGAAGTGCTTAGCCACCCTGCATTGATCGCCACAGCGTAGCAGGCTACTTTGCAGAGCTATACGCCCCCAAGGAGCTCCTTCCAGAGGAAACGATAAAACACTTTATAGATGATTTACCGCCAGGTGCCTTCTCCGATGAAGCAAGATTGAACCTGAATGCCCCCCTTACGATGGAAGAACGAGGCGCCGCATTGGGAGACTTAAGTTCAGGCAAGGCGCCTGGTTCATATGGATTCCCATGTGAATTCTTTAGGACCTACTTTTCCCAGCTGGGTCCTCATTTCCTAGCGGTCATAAATGAAGCGGAGGAATGGGGCTGTCTCCTGGGGGACTGGAGACACGCCGAGGTGGTTGTGTTTCACAAACCTGGTCAACCTCCGGAGCAGCACACATCATATCCCCCCATATCACTGTTAAATATTGAAGCCAAAATACTAGCTACGGTGCTGGCCAAGCGCGTACAGCCGCATATAACAAAGTTGGTACATCCGGATCAAGCCGGCTTTATGCCCCGTAGAGCCACGCGCCATAATATTCGCCAAGCCCACAATGCCATAGCGGCTATTGAGGCTTATGAGGGGCTAGCTGCGCTGCTGCTAGCGGACATCGACAGGGCGTTTGATTCCCTCAGCTGGACATACCTGTTCGCCCTTTTGCACCATCTTAATATAGGATCCCGCTTTTTATCATACTTTCAGTTACTATATACTGGCATACGGCCTCGGTGCGGGTGGCGGGCTCTACCTCGCGTACATTCCCCATTGGAAGGGGTACCCAGCAGGGTTGCCCTTATCACCTTATCTATTTGCTCTAGCGATCGAACCATTAGCGGCATGGGTGAGAATTGATGCCCAGATGCGGGCTTTGAGTGGTTGATCAGGGTCTCGAACTGCATTGCGCTCTATGCGGACGATGTATTGTTTTTTTCTAACAAACCCCAATAATCGGGCCTGAGATTGCTCCTTATTATGGAAATTTTTGGAAAGTCATCGGGCCTTTACATGAACCCCCATAATTCTACCCTATGGCCGCTGAAAGGGGCTAGCTGATTGGACCCCTGGGCGACGGCTGTAACGATTTCAACAGTTGGAGTGAGGTATTTAGGTGTCTATCTATCGGCTTCGCAGCGCATGTCTTGGGATAGGAATCTCGCCCCAGTCTGGGCACAGGTAAGGGAGGAGATGAGAACTTGGTCACACATGCCACTGTCTATATATGGTAGATCGGCCATCTTTAAAATGTTCTCTGTTCCTCGTCTGCTCTCTAGCTGCAGAACTACCCCTATCCGAGATTACAAGCTTGGTTTCGTCATATAGAGGCGGCTCTGTGGCAGTTTTTGTGGGACGGGGCGCCGTCAGGGTTGCCCTGCGAACCTGTTTCCAGTCCACGTATTTCGGGGGACTTGCCACAGCTGATAGTTAGCCCTATTATGCGGCCTCGCATCTATTGGTGCTTAACAAACTGTGGTACAGGGATAGGCAGGACCCTGCATATGCTGTAGAGTACTGGCTGATGGGAGACGTAACTCTCCACACTCTCTTATATTCAGGATCGCTGTTTTGAACCATGCTGTCTGTGACGCAAGTGGTGTTCAAACTATGGAAACAATCCATGTAACATGGGATGGTGGGCTAGATTAACAGGTTAGACCCCTCTGTGGCATAATGGTAGCCTGCCACAGTTAGCTACACTGGCTGGCTTCCAGGGATGAGACAATATTTGTATTTCTACATTGGGGGATGTGATACAGGGTTCTACCTTGAAATATTTTCAGGTTCATTAAAAGGAGTATAATATACCTTGAACTCAATGTTACAAGTATCTCTATTTTTGACATGCCATCTCCTCCTACATCTCAAATCTGGCTACCCTCCCTGAATTCCACCCAATTGAAGCCAAGGTGTTTATGGGAGACCTAGGGGATCACAAAATTGAAAAAACGATAGCAACCCAGTTACGCCTTATTCAGTTTATTTACCTACACCGGATATATTACACCAGTCAGAGACTGTGGAGGGTGGGTCTGGTGTCATCTCCTGAATGCTTGCGATGTGGGTACTCGGAAGGTTCTCTTATACATATGATATGGCATTGTAAGGCACTCATAAGGTTTTGGCAGGGGGTTATGGCGTGCCTCTCAGAGGTCCTGGGGTGGGATGTCCCTATCTCACCACGATTAGGAATCCTACATATCACAGAGGGTATCGGAGGCAACATTTGTAAGCATCACTTACTGATGCTGGGACTTACCCTGGCTAAAAGGGATATCGTGAGTTTGTTAAAGGCCCTTGCCCCACCGTCACTGACCGTCTGGAAAAAGGGGCTAGACTGCATGGGCATGGAGCTGCCGGTGTTTACGGATAGGGGTTGCCCGCAGAAACATTCCAAAATCTGAAAGAGATAGGCCGAGTACCGGGGCCTAAGTCTGAAGCCTATAATCCAGACAGGAACACACGCATCAGCATTGGTGCTGTGGGAAGCTAGATAGTGGTGGATATGAGAGGGCCAAATATGCATCAAATAGGGCAGCAAGGTAACATAGACACGATGGAATGTGGCTTTGGTGCAGCACACAGGGTTTGGGTTCAAAATGTTTATTTTTCTTGTACTATATAACCCTCACATACGGGAATATAAATTAGATGTTAATATCAATAATATGTGGTGTAGGGAGGAGCCAAGATGGTGACCGAGACGGCAGCGTAGACTCCCGGCTCCGTGAACCTCCGCATCCCGCACGGATATCCTGCACGAGATCCTCAACCTGTGCTACGCGGTCGTGTTTCTGAAGGAAAGTGGCACCCGACTGTGTGACTCCGAGGTTTCTGGCTGCGGTATCGCCGGAGAAACGCGCATTTGAACTTTGCGGCCTGTGCGGCCCTGGAGCCGGGACCTCAGGTGGACGCCGTGGCCGGGTGGCAGTTCAACAACAGCGGCCTGTTGTGACTGGGCGGAGGCGGTCCACCGGAGCGGTGCCAAACTCGGCCTACATTTCGTCGTGGTCGTTTCTACTGTCAAGTGTAGCGGACCGAGTGCATGCCCGTGGGTGCAATTCTCAGATCCTCCGGTGGCTGCCCCTGCCTTTGATGGTGAGCTGCCCGGCCGCCGCCCGTATCCTGCCCTAATCATTGCGGGCCGCCCCCGGATTTTTACGGGAGCGGGTCCGTAGTGGGGACGACTGTTGCCCGTGACCACGCAACAGATAACTTTTCGCCTGCTCCCGGAACCCGGTCACCAGCGACGTGGCCGTCGAGACGCTTGTCCCAGGGTCCCGGCCCCGGTGAGGGTCGGGCATACTTGGCGGCCATCTTGTTGCGATGAAGCCTACCATCCTGTCCGCTGGGTCGCAGCGGGCTTGTGAGAGTGCGACTTTTGGGAGTGTGGCGGCGCGATCGCAGAGAGCTGTGCTGGGGTACGGCGACCTCCTCGAGGCCCTTGGTGCTCTTCACTCCTCCTTGATTCATGGTGTCGGGGTCTTGGGGAGTAAGCTCGACGGTGTGGCGTCGGCGTTGGGGCATTGGCGGCCCGCCTGTCCGCACGTACATAGGGACTATCCACACTGCGCACAGGAGGACACTTTGGCAGCCACCCCTGAGGTTAGTGCACGGCTGGACACTCAGGCCAGTATGCTACGGTGTGTTCGTCCAGCTGAGGGCCTGATCTGTCCCGGAGGCATTGGACCTGAGTGGGATGTGGTAGCCTCGTCCCGTACGTGCCCTCCGGCGACCCAGGGACAACTCCAGCAACTATTGTCTGCTTTGGCTGCTTTTGCCTTCCTGGACCTTGAGTGCAGTGCATATCCTAGGGCAGCACTGGGAAGCCTGTTTCTCCACGCTGCGGAGTGTGTTGATGCTCAGAGACTTCCACCCCACCTGTGTGAGTCGCTTCTCGGACGTTTTTGGACAATCCTCTACCTTGGAACGTCTGATATGGTGCTGGGTCGAGGGGTAGGCATGGGCAGAATTCCAAAGAGTGGTCAGGGATAAGGCTGATCCTTCAGGGGTGGTCATCTAGTGGACGGGCGGGCTCAGGGGTTGCGTGCTCTCCTGGCATAGCTAACAGCATAATAGGTGCATAATGCTCCCCATCTTTCTTTGAGAAGATCGCTTCTGTGCTGTTTATTGTTCACTTCGGGGGAAACTTACCGTGCGGGAGGGAGAAGCCGGGGGTATGTTTTGAAGGCCCTCCTCCAGTTTATTAATACTTTCTCTACCCCCCCGTCTGGTGGGGTTCTTTTCCTACTTCTTTTTCCCTATTCTCCTATATTTCGGGTCTGGTTCCAGGGCGACAGGCACACTGCTGGGGGGGGGGCCGTATTCATCTGCAGAGGTGCAGGGTGGGGGGTTGGGGGAGGGGATTCTTTTGTCTTTTATCTCTTTTTCCATGGCCTCCTTTTTTTTCTCTGATTCTTTTTATTTTTCTTTTTCTGGGATCAGCGTGATACACCTCCTTTGCTATGACTCGTTGCCGCTCCATGTGTACCACAATTTCCGGGGTGCTCTCCGGGAGTTCTGGCGGGGGACTGCAGGCGCAACTGCTTATGATATTCTTCCTCATCCTGATGTTCTTGTGTTCGCGCCATTGACCTAATAGATTGCTGTAAATCGTTTACGTCTATTACTCTGCATACCTGTAATTGCTGTTTGAAAATTGTCTGGCACCTGATCCTTCTGCCTCGTTTCATTATAAAACGAAAACCTTTTTCTCCTGGTGCCCTACCTACGCTGTTCACAGTATTAGCATCACGATTCTGCTCCCCGATGTGCTGCCTGTGTTTACACTTGCCTGTTTTTTGCTCTGATTGCTTAGCGGCCGGCCCCGGGGGGTTGTAGGCCCATACTTGTTCTCTATTGAACTGTCAATAAAGGTTTTCAAAAAAAAAAATTAAAAAAAAATAATAATATGTGGTGTAACATATGGCTATCGCTTTCTGTGTTTGGGAGCTCCAAACTGTATTTGGCTATTGACACTATAAAATGTGTTTAATAAAAAAAAAAAATCACCTTTTCACAAGTCAAGTTAGGAAAATGCAGTAAAGTTCATTCAATGTCTTTTTGTTATCAAGAAATCTAATTTGCTGGAGAAGGTAGATTTGTTTTTGCTACAGTGTAAAGGTAACTTTGTTAAAAATAAATGATTTGTGCTATCTGGAAACTAGTAAACTAATTCTTATGATTTGCCTCCATCCAGTAATTAGCACCCCCATGAGGTGTGAAAAGGCCTTCTTGCTAGAGAAGTATTGAATGGATACTGTTAGCACGAAGGCTTGCAATGTACCTGAGTTAGGCGTGGTAGGAATTAGTGTGATTCTTGCATGTAAGCGATCCTTTTCCTAAAGTTACCTTCACTTTGCCAAATTAACGTTTGACACCCATTTTGCATTCGTGACGCTTGGACTGGTTTCACAAAAACACTGACCTTGCTGACACTGAACACTTCGTGAGAATACTATCACACTGAATTGGCATTGATGCAAAGCCTCTCCCATTCATAATACAAAAGTGTCTTATTATTCCATCCATATGGCGACAGCTATCAGTACAATACAAACAATGTTTGTCTAATCACAATCTCTGCTTGAGACAAGGATGCCATTTTCTATATATAGCCTTTTGTTTCCTAACATAATCAGAGGAGACACTTCTGCTGACTTCAAGGGGTCCCTGCATGCTGAAGCTTTCACCTAGCAGCTGACTGACATCTCCGTGAGGGGTGTCCAGTTTGGGACCAGGACATGGTCCTATACTCTTACCTGCCGGCTAAAGGAAGTTAGATCATCCAGATGAGGGATTTTTTAGTAGATCTTACAGTCACACCCTAGACACATAAGTTAGGGTTAGCATTTTAGGAGTACTTTAGATTGTTATAATCTATTATATGCATGTATATATAACCTGTATGAAGAAGGTGGAATTCTTTGTTATATTCTGTGTTGACACTTATTTTAGCTTTTATCTGCTACTGTCTATTAATCATCGCAGCCCATAAGTTCTATACGAGAATCACTACTGTTCAATAAATATTGAAAATGCCCCTTTGTGTATTCATTGTATATGTTTCTGAGCAGAAGAATGCACGAGTGACTGAGAGAAGGTTTGAAGTCTGTCACCATAGTTTCTGAGGGAACAGAGTTGTCATGTTCAGTGGTTGCCAGAACTGTTCACTCCCTGTTCAGGTTTAGGGGAGCTAAAAGTGGCACTGCGAGCTAGCAGGTCCAAAGGACAACATATCCTACGGAGGTGCATGGAACCAGTCTGACTAAGTTTATTGTAGGAAAGTAGGATCCACATTTTTATGGGCACATCCACTTTTTGCCTGGTTAGCATATTTTTGACTTAGTCTGCTGGATTCCTCGCATCTCTGCTTTCTTTTCTAAATTGGCTTTGGTAAGTCCTTTGGTACCTCCACAATTGGTTACTTGTGTACCCTTATAAGTCTCTAGTATATGATACTGAGGTACCCAGGGCATAAGTACACCAGGGGGTCTCCCATAGTCTTCAGCATGTATTGTGCCACCCATGGGAGTCCAATTAAACTGTGACTACAGGCCTGCCATTGCAGCCTGTGTTAATTGGTGCGTGCTCATCTTACAAAGAATATAAGTGTCCTTATATCGGATGTCACTGCACTTAAAACCTATAAGTCACCCCTAAGGCAGGCATTTCAGTCCTGAGGGCAGGGTGCTTGGTTACAAGTGTGAGGGTGCCTCTGCATGAGCAGAACACCACTACAAACCCTGAATGTTATTCTCCAGGCTTTGTAAGTGTGGTCAGCTATTTTAAGGTATATAGTGGACATCCGTCATTACAAGATGTCTAACTATATATAGTAGCTACACCAAACCTGGTCATATTTGGTATCAAACATGTTGGATTCCAACCTCAACACTTATTCCATCACTGGGAGTATGGGGGGCAACCTGGGTGACCCGCCTATACTCCTGGTAATAGCCTTTCAAGGTCTGCCAGCAAGCTGGTTCTGCTGCCACCTACAGACACAATTCTGGCCTCCTTCTGCTGAGCTGAGCAGCACGAGCAGGGGAAGGTAGAACAATAGATTTCCTGTCACAGGGAGGTGTGACCACCTACTCACAGACAGGACTTAGGGTATTGTGCTGTGGTGGGGGTGTTTTCCAGCGCCACCAGACTGCTTTGACCGTTCCCAGGTCCGGAACGCTGCCGGTCGCACCTTCACAGCAACCTTCCCAAGTGCCGCATCCAGTGCTGAGGTCCTTGGCATCGCCAGCCCACAACAGCGGCGCCTCCCCAATCCTCATACCCGACTACACAGAGCCGGTTGGGTGTCCCCCGACACCGAGACCAGCGCCAATGGAGCCGTACATCGACCATGTCATTCAACATGCCCTTTTCTGAAGGGTTGAGGATGGATGAGGAGGATTGGGAGGGGGAGCAGTATCCCTTAGAAATCCAACAGTCACAAGAGATGGACTGGTCTGAGGAACTGGGTGATGCCAGTGCTTTGGACACCCCCCCAGACTCTGACATGCTGTCTGCACCTACCCTAGCTATGGAGGAGGTGGCATCATTTGACATGGTGGTGTGTAGGGCTGCGGATGTCCTGGACCTGCAGCTCCCTACAGTAAAAGTCAAGACTAAAGTCTTGACAGATGTCCTGCAGCCTGGGTTCTCCAGCTCAGAACCCTTGCTGCCTTTTAATGAGGCCTTGATTGACGTCCTCCAGGGTACTTGGTACAAACCCAGCACAGGGGCTTCTGTGAATAGGACAATTGCCTGCCTCCATCGCCCTGCAATGGGTGACCCTACTCACACATTCGCAGTACAAAATGCACACAGTGCCGCACTAATGAATAACATTGTGCAGAAAAATACGTAACAACACTTAGGATCTCGAATGGATTCTTCTGCCTAAATGTAACACCTAGAAACAGATATTTGGCATCCTCCATGGCACTGGGCCCTCAGATACAATACAGCAGTTTACCACAAGGTTATAAGAATAGCCCCAGGCGGTTTTCAACCAGAGTCGCAGAAAAACTTGTGAATTTTGATGATCAGGCATTATCATATGTCGATGACATACTTAACAGACGATGATCTGATGGAACACTTGCACGTCGAAAGGTGGTGTCGTCGGCTCCGCGTACGTCGTTGGCATCATGGTTGACGAGATGACGTCATGGTAGCTACTTAGACGCCGCCCTTGCACGCTGACGTCAGTTCTTTCTTTTCCCACGCCAGCCAGCGCAGATCCGGAGAGAGCGGTACCTCCAGTAACTTTTTCGCTGACTTTTTCTCAAATTTTTGTCGACATCGTTCTTGAGTCAATCGACTCCTGGTGCACGAGGGTTGCCTGGTTTTAAGGCTTGCGGTTCCTGCCGACGGTTGACGGATCCTCATCGCGTGTGCCTGTTTTGTCTGGAACCCGACCACGATTCAAGTCATGTTCCGACTGCCAGTCCTTGAGTCCGAAGTCTTTGCGGGAGCGGTCCCGAAAGCTTATTGAGGCCCGGCAGTCCGCTCCACACTGTTCGAGGTCCCGGTCGCGTAGAAGGTAGAGGGACCGGTCGCGGAGCCGCCACCACCAGTCCTCTTCCAAATCTTCACATCCCTCAGGTAAGACAAAGCACAAGAAGAAGTCGAAGAAGCATCGTCGCTCTTCGACTTCTCCCTGTCCGGTGGCTGACGGGACAAGGGATGCGGACGGTGCCCCTCCGCGGCTCTGCTTGCGGAGCCCTCTGGATCAACTCCGAGTTTCCCTACCTTCCCGGGACCCAAAGCGACCCCTGCCCAGCTACGGAGTTTCTACGAAGCGATGCATGCCATCTTTGGGCAGCCCATCTCCACCGGCTTTGGCTCTGGCACCGCAGCGTCCCCTTGGATCCAGGCCTGGATCCGGATTGGCACCGGGCGACCTTGTAACACCTCCCCCGGCGTCGACCCCGGCCTCCACCCTCAGGTGGACACTGAGCCGGACCGGCGTCGACCAACACCGGAGCTGGCGCTGACATGTACTTTTGTGCCTCTGTTCCCCCCTTGTCTTCCTTTTTGGCCAGATTAGCAACCAGAGGAAGGGTGGGAGGACTGGGAGAGGTCTGGAGACCCTTTGACTGACCAGTTGGACTATGAACCGGACTGGAGAGAGGAGCTGGGGGAAGCCAGTGGTCTGGATACCTCCCCAGACCATGGCATGTTGTCTCCTCCTACCGTGGATGCCATGATGTTGCGTAGGGCCGGGGAGGCTCTCAACCTCGAGCTATCTACGGTGGCAGTCAGGACTAACCTCCTGACAGAGGTGCTTTAACCGGCAGTGAGCTCTTCGGAGCCTCTGCTACCGTCTAATGAAGCCCTTACTGGCATCCTTTTGGGCACCTGGTCCAGGCCCAACACAGGGGCTCCTGTGGATAGGATGATTGCCCAACACCACCACTCAGCCCCGGGTGACCCCACTTTCCTCTCCCAACACCCCACCCTTGAGAGCTTGGTGGCCCTAGACTCAGCATCCATATGCGCATTCCCTAACGCACCACCTGATAGGGAATCCAAAAAGCTGGACCACCTTGGGAAGAAGATGTTTTCTTCCTCCAGCTTGGGACTGCGGTCGGTAAACACCGCATGTCTGTTGGACAGCTACACCAACTCTGTGTGGGATACGGTGGCACAGGTGCTGCCTCAGTGCCTGGAGGAGACCCAGGCCATGCTCTCCAGTGCAGTCACCGAGGGGAGAGACGCAGCCAAGTTTACCATTCGATGTGGGCTGGACCCGCAGACTCGCTAGGCAGGACGATTTCCACGTCGGTAGCCCTGTGATGCTACACCTGGCTGAGTTCGACTGGCTTTTATGGGAATGTCCAAGCTACCCTTATGGACATGCCCTTTGATGGCCGTCGCTTGTTCGGCAACAAAGCAGACAACATGCTGAAGCGCTTCAAGGACTCTAGGGCTACAACCAAGTCCCTGGGCCTCTCCACCACCCGCCCTGTGCAGTCTGCTTTTCGCCCTTTCATGGCCCACGGAATGGGTGCCCTGCTACGTTCCACCCAGAGCCACAGGCCGGCTAAAGCTGTTCAGCCTCAGCGCCACCGGGGTCGTGGGACCCACCGTCGTGAGTCTGGGGGCCAGTGAGCGGCTGGCCAGTTTACCACCGCCCCCTCTCCAGCAGCCTTCAAACCCTCCTAGTCTGACCTTTCAGGGCCACCAATCGCCAGTGGGCGGCAGGATTCACCATCACCTCCTCCACTAGCGCACTATCCCATGGGACAGGTGGGTTTTGCAAATAGTCCGAAGGGGCTACTCCCTTCCCTTCGAGGCTACCCCCCCAGCCATGCCAACTGAGTACCATCGAATGCCAGAGGATCATCTGGCCCTTCTCCATCAGGAATTTACGTCTCTCTTGGCCAAGGGATCCATCGAGTGAGTTCCTGCCCCAGAAGTAGGTTGTGGTTGCTATTCCCACTACTTTCTGGTGCCCGAGAAGGACAAAGGCCTGCGTCAAATCTTGGATCTCAGGAACGTCACCCGCCTTCTTCGGAAGGAGAAGTTTAAAATGTTGACGCTAGCTCAGGTCCTGTCTGCCCTCGATCCTGGAGACTGAATGGTAGCGTTGGACTTTCAGGACGCTTACTTTCACATCCCCGTCCTGCTGGCGCACAGGCGCTACGCACGCTACGCGGGCTAGAACTTTGTCGCGCTAGCTGCTACAGGTTATGCTGCTTTTACTTACAGATTTAAAAAAATTGCTTTTAACATTTGCTCAGTCTATTTAAATTTACCTTTGTGTGCCTCACTCACTCAGAACTCCAGCTACTTCCGCTCCTACCCCGGTCCACCACGGGCTTGCCCGATTGTTGTGGAGGGTAGGGCGGCCAATCACTACGCTGGGAGGGTGGAGCCAGGGGTCAGCGCGTCAGCCACTTAAGGCAAGGCTGCTTCCTGTTTACTGTGGACGCACGCTAGAACTTTATCGCCCTAGCTGCTACAGGTTGTGTTGCTTTTACTTACAGATTTAAAAAAATTGCTTTTAATATTTGCTCAGTCTATTTAAATTTACCTTTGTGTGCCTCACTCACTCGGAACTCCAGCTACTTCCGCTCCTACCCCGGTCCACCTGGGCTTGCCCGATTGTTGTGGAGGGTAGGGCGGCCAATCACTACGCTGGGAGGGTGGAGCCAGGGGTCAGCGCGTCAACCTCTTAAGGAGATGTATTTCCGGACACGCAGCGGACGCGCGCAGCGGGCGCGCCTAATGCAAACCCGTCCACGCCTGTGCCGCGACCTGCGCCAGGCGTTCCGCCGGTGGCCCTCCAACCTGGCGAAGTTGCTGGTCGAGGTCTCAACTATTAGCGTTGAGACCACTGCACGGCTGTGGTAACACCAAATGCAACCCAGGACTGTTCCTTCTCTCTCGCCTCTGTATCAGACAGCCTGCGAGTATGTAGCATAGAGAAGCCACACCAAGCACCACCTAGAGAAGTAAAAGCCTGCCTCCTCAACTGGCGGTCTCTCCCAAGACACGCGGGCGACATTTGGCTATCTCTAACATCTCACTCTTGGGACTTGATGTTCTTGACTGAGACCTGGCTTAAAGATTCTTCCAAACCTGATATCACCCTAGCAATCCCCCCGGACTACCACCTTGCTGGGATTAGTCGGCCAGGTACAAAAGTGGGTGGAGGGATCGCCATAATATTGCGAAAACAATGGAATATCACTTCTAGGAAAGTAGCAAATACCGGCCCTATCGATGCTATGTATTTTAGTATTTCAGACTCAACGCATCTGATTCTTGCAGGAGCCCTGATTTACAACCCTCCGGGCACATAACCCTCGTATCTCTCGGAGCTATTAGTGACCCTAGCAGACCTATCATTGAAACACCCCCACTTTACCATTCTAGGCGATTTTAACCTGCATGTTGATGACATGTCTTGCCCAAGAGCGAGGTCTTTAATAGAAACTCTGGAGGGTATAAACCTAGACCAGAGAATTCACGGTCCCACGCATAAGGCGGGTCATACCCTGGACCTTATATTTACGAATCTACCGGTCCTTACTACCCTGCAGCCCCTTCCCCTGATCTATCCGACCACTTTTTAATCCCGTTTAACCTGACCTCCACCCCCCTGCTGGCCACTAACAGTAGGAAGGAGGGCTTGGGGAGAAAGTGGTATAAGGTCACCTGTGACACAATCGAGCCCAAATTGGCTAACCTGAAATGGCAATCTTCGGATGACCTAAACGCGGATGTAGAGAAGTTTAATATGTACCTCTCCACAGTTATTGACACTATTGCCCCCTTACAAACCATCTCTTCGACTTGTTCAAAACCCTCGGCCCTCTGGTTCTCTCCGATATTACGTGAAGAAAAAAGTAAATGTAAGAAGCTCGAACGTCGATGGCGACTAACTTATGACCGTTCTGCTAAGGTCATTTACAGAGCTGCTGTAAAAAAATTCCACTCACTCAAAAAGGCCACTATTAAAGAATATTTTGACAACAAAATTATTACTGCGGAAAATTCGGCCAAAACACTATACCAAATCGTGAAGAACTTTACTAAACCGACAGCCCTTACTTGCCGTACAAAACCTAGTTAAGAACTCTGCGATGGCCTCTCTGACTTTTTTCACAATAAAATTATTGATATATTCTCTTCCTTTAATCCCACGGAGAGGGCAGGTGAGGGCACACCACCTCAGGATCCTTTCCCCTCCAACGAAATATTGTTCCATGCCTTTAAAGCAATCCCACAAGACACTGCTTCACTAAAAAAACAGCGGTGCAAATTAGGTTCACCTCTCGACCCGGTTACCGCTCAGGTGTTTACGACCCTAGCTCCAGCTATTATCCAACCGTTAATTTCAATTTGGAATTCATCTCTCTCCTCTGGCCAGTTCCCTATAATATGGAAACAGGCCATGTTGATTCCTATCTTAAAAAAAGCAGAGACTGATTCGTCAGTATATTCTAACTATCGGCCCATATCACTTCTACCCAAACCAGCCAAAATACTAGAAAAAGTCGTGCAGGAACAGCTGGCCAACTATTTAGAGACCCGAAATCTCCTTCACGACTCACAATCCGGTTTTTGATCCGGTTATAGTACTGAGACAGCACTATTAGAGGTCACTGAGACATTTAGGGAAAGCGTGGACAGAGGCGAGGTAGCCATGTTGGTACTCCTCGATCTGTCCGCAGCTTTCGACACCGTCTCGCACTCTATACTGTTGGACAGACTCTATAATATAGGGATACGAGACACTCCTCTGGCCTGGATTAAATCATTTTTAACGGATAGAACGCAACAGGTGTGGTGTCATCCTTATATGTCCAAAGACAAAAAAACCCTCAGCTGCGGAGTCCCTCAAGGGTCGTCTCTCAGCCCCCTTTTTTTCAATGTTTACCTGTCACCATTGGCAAAGGTGGTGGAGGCCTCTGGAGTCAGAGTGGTCTCTTATGCTGATGATGCACAGCTTATTTTTTCTTTCAGTGGGTCCGTCTTCTGCTCCCCCCCAAGTTCTACAGATCTAGGAAAGGTGGCAGAGCTTTTGCAGTGATTACTGCAAGGCTATGGAATGCCCGCCCACTTAACATCCGAATGATCGATTCAGAATCTCAGTTCAGATGTAAACTGAAGACATGGCTGTTTGCCAGCTATTAGCATTCATGTTCTCTGCTGCTGCTGTCCTCAGCGCCGGATACACCCCCATTGGGGGTAGCCGCGCGCTTAACAAATTTCCTAATAATAATAATAATACCTGCGGTTCACGGTAGGCCGCAAACGCTTTCAGTTTACCGTGCTCCCCTTTGGCCTTACCAACGCCCCTCGGCTGTTCGTGAAAGTGATGGCTGTGAGAAGTTGGGCTGATGTATGATGTCACTAGTTCTAGTGTACACCTTATATCAGTCCAAACAACCCTTATGGTGATTGGTTGTAAAGTCAACCTTATAGACCAGTTATCCTAGTGGTAGCATGGACAAGAGCAGTCTTAGGCTAAACTCTGAATGGCATGTGAAGCCAGCTGTGATACCATATATAATCCCTTGAATACCAAATGAAAGGACACCACAACAGATATATATATAAAATAAAGTGTATTTATTCTAGTCAAACCCTCAGCACTCTTTATGAGATTCGAGGTAAGTACAACACAGTCTTATTTACGCATACATTAAGTCACACAGGTAAGTAATACAGTTAGGCCCTAGGGGCCACGCAAACCATATACTAAAGAAGTGGTATAAGGATCACTGTCACGGAAATAGAATAGGCCTAGGCCTAGGGAATCGCTGGGGCTACACTACACTACCAACAGTTAGGAAGTGGGAGGCCCACGGGATTCAGGTGCATAGTGGAAACACTCACGCGTAATGCGTAAAATCAATAGAAATAGTACAGTTCTGAAATAAGCAGTTTTAGGACACTTCTGGAGTAGCTAGAAAGTCGAGACTCGGAAACTAGACCCTAGGATAGTCACTACCCTTGTGAGCACCGAAGTACCCAAGTTACCTAGCCCACGGGCTGCGGGTGCATAGGTGTGAACTTGCGTCGGGTTTCGTCGTGGACTTCTATGGATGCCTGAAGGAAAGTTATTGACAGGCAGTCAGTGCAGAGTGTCCGGTGGATCCCAAGGCCGGGATCAAGAAGGAAGGGTACCTGCAAGCAGAGGGGACAGAGTCTGGGTCACTAGCCAGTGACCACGTGGAACCAGGAAGGAACCAGGCGATGTCGTGAAGATTGCAGGCGAAGAGGTGAAGCTTGTCGCAGCAGCCACGGGTACCAGGAGGCGGCGAGGACGACCAGGACCAGGAGGCGAGCTGTCCCACGAAGGCTCTTGCTGTCGGCGTCGTCGAAGTCGAACTAGGACTCACCAAGCCTTGGCAAGCGGAACCCACAAATAATGGAGGACTTGCTTCTGGTGCAGACCAGGAAGGTCTGGGGTGCTTCTCTTTTGCAGAGGAGCGGGAGCCAGTCTGGAGGAGCCAAACCAGCAGTGAAGATTCAAAGGTGTGTCGTCGTAAAGGCCGCTAGCCAACGGGCAAGCAACCGGACAGACGCGGCAAGCAGGAAAATGCAGAAGAGCCCCACGCAGGACTCGTGGAGTGTGGGGGGCTGATCTTCGGTGCAGATGGTGCTTTGGGTTGGGACTTCTAAATCCCCGGTGCACAACTTCGAGGGTACCTCAGAAACTCTGCTGGAAGATACTCGCCACTTATCCCAGGTAGCCGGTCCCACGTCTCTCGTCGCCTCCACGGATCTCAGCTCGGCTGTGGATGTGGATCAGGGTCGGAGAAGTCTGGAAGTCAAGGCTCTGGTCGGGCTCTGCAGTCGGTCCCTCGTAGAACTTCAGCAAAGCAAAGGGTAAGTCTCTTGATGGTGCCTGTATGCACAGGGTAGCCACTCCTTGGCCACAAGGGAGATTCTTCAGTCTTCTTCTTTCGTCGAATGTCGAAGGTCCAGAGTTTCTGTTCAAGTTGCAGGTTCAGGATAATCTAATCTCCTGAGGCCCAGCTACCACTCTTATACTAATCTGGGGGGCTGGGTTGCCTGCTAGGTCACGCCTTATGGGTGGGACCTGGGAGGGGGGTGGTTACACCCCCTTCCCTTTGTCCAGTTTCGCGCCAGGACTGGGGCTGGAGTGCCCCAGCACCGGTTTGAACTGGACTATGCATGGGACACCTTGTGTGCCCCAGGCAGTGTCTCGTTTCTTTCATCCCTCCCTGCCCCAATACACTAAGGCCTGTCTGGGGTGGTGCTCGCACCTCCCAAGGCAGGAAACCTATTGTCCAAGCCTCCCGTGCTGGGATCACTCCCAGCAGCAGGAGGTCAGACTTGTGTCGTGGCAGCAGCATCCATTTTGTGATGCTGGGGCTCTGGTTAACTTTAACCGGGTAAGTAAGTTTCAACATGTCTTCTCCCTCTAGAAGGGAGGGATAATATCCTCATCCTCAGAAATGGGATGGGGGTATTATTTCAAAGTGTTAGACACCTTACACGACATGTTTTGATAAAGCCAAACCGTAGTTACCATAACCGTTTATGATTATAAGGCACTTTAAGAGTATATGGTAGGCTATATCATAGAACAGCTATAAGGGCTTGGTTCCGAAAGCTGCAGACAGGCTCAGCTCATGCTAGAGCACCATCTCACATGTTACCAAGCACTCTGCCTCCAGGATTGTTAAGGCCTGCCATAGGAGTGGCTGATAGGTACACATGTGTCTATATATAATATAGGTATAGGAATACTACACCTAAGCAAGGGGTGATTACACGACCTTGCCCCAGCTGAGTGATCAGCCAGTTGTGTCATAATGGAAGGCCAGGCCAGGGGTGGCATAATACATGCTGCAGCCCCTGGTAGGCCTAGGATACACCTATGCCCTGGGTACCTAAGGTACACTGTACAGGGGCCAATAAGGTGATCCTATCCACATGGGTTATGCACCTAAAGTACATAGTATTAATTTAGAGAGAGAACAGCAGGGCTGTGGGTCTGATTAGCAGGCCCACAGCCACATCTAAGTCGAAAACCAGTAAAGCAAAAGCAAAAAGTTGGGGTGAACATAGAAAGCAGACCCTACTCTCCTACAATGGCGGTGGTCGCAGATCATCTGCGCAGATCGGGGGTTCCAGTCTTCCCCTATCTCGACGACTGGCTGTTGAAGGCGGGCTCGCCCCAGGCAGTCGTCTCCTACCTCCACACTTCCGCCGACCTCCTGCATTTGCTGGGGTTTTCTATCAAGGTGCCGAAGTTGCACCTGACTCCCTCTCAGAAGTTCCTCTTCATCGGAGCGGTTCTGGACACGACCTAGTTTCGGGTCTATCCTCCTGAGCAGCGAGTCCGGGATATTCAGGCTATGATTCCAATCTTTCACCCTCTATCCCGGGTTTCAGTCCGGGTGACCCTGTAGCTGCTGGGTCTGATGGCCTCCTGCATCCTGCTGGTGGGTCATGCCAGATGGCATATGCGGGCTCTGCAGTGGGACATGAGGTTCCAGTGGCCACAGCATCAGGGGATACAAAACAAAAGGGTCCCTAGTCAGTATTGAAACTGCTTTGGTTATAATGTTTTTACACAGTGCTGGTGCTTAAAGTGAAATCAAAAATCCATACAATTATATAGTCTTCAATAACAACAAGTGGGTGCAACACAGAAAGCTAATAACAAGCTAAATGAGAAGTATAAAAAAAAATGTATTCCATAAAAATACACAATAAAGGTTTAAAACATTTCATATTAAGATACAAATTACAATATCATGAAGCAAACATTTTTCACTTCATTTTAAGCACCAGCACTGTGTAAAAACATTATCACCAAATCAGTTTTGATACTGACTAGGGACCCTTTTGTTTTGTATGTACTCACCCTGTCCCTATTCTGAATATAAGGGTACCTCCCCTGTTATTTCTTCACAGCATCAGGGGAACCTGTCCGATTGCGTCCAGATCTCGGAGGGCACTGCACGCCAATTGCAGTGGTGGCTAACGAACCGGGATTGGCTCAGCGGCAGATCCCTCTCCCTTCCCCAACCGGAGTACACGGTGGTGACGGATGCATCACTTCTAGGGGGGTGGGGGCGGCCACATGGGAGAGACGGAGATCAGAGGCCTCTGGTCTCCGGCGGAGTCCGAGCTCCACATCATCCTGCTGGAGCTCCGGGTGATTCATCTTGCACTCAATGCATTCCTTCCCTCTGTCCGGGGAAGAGTAGTGCAGGTGTTCACAGACAACACCAACGCCATGTGGTATTGCAACAAACAAGGCGGGGTGGGGTCGTGGACCCTATGTCAAGAGGTCCTCTTGGCAGGTTCACTGAATGTCAGGGTGGACGAACTCAGCCGCAGGTGCATGATGGATCACAAATGGCGTCTTCATTAGGAGGTGGCGCAAGGTCTCTTTCAGCAGTGGGAGGAGCATTGGTTAGATCTATTCACCACGAAAGAGAACGTGCAATGTCAGCAATTCTGCCCCTTGGAATTTCCAAGACGGCACTAGCTAGGCTGTGCTTTTTGTCGCAAGTGGAGCTGCGGTCTTCTATATGCCTTTCCGCCTATACCACTTCTGCCCAGAGTGCTGAAGAAGATCAAGCGCGACCAGGCCCAAGTCATCCTTGTGGCTCCAGATTGGGCACGAAGAGTCTGGTATCCCGAGCCGTTATACATGGCCATCAACCCTCCGATCCGACTGCCTCTTTGATAGGAACTTCTGTCTCAGCAGGAGGGGATGGTCCTTCATCCAAACCTGTCCAGCCTCCACCTCGTTGCGTGGAGATTGAGCGGCGACAGTTGACAGCCTTTGACCTTCCTCCCGAAGTCTGTCATTTGTGGCATGGTACACTGCAAAAGCTATGTATCCCCTTTCTGCCCCTCTTTCTGAGGTTCTCTTGTACCTCCTTTCTTTGGCCCAGGAGGACTCTGCTCTGGGCACTCCGAAGGGCTACCTCTTGGCCATTTCTACCATACTTAGGCTTCCTGATCAGCCTTCTCTTTTCAAGTCCTGTGCTGTAAATCACTTCCTTAAGGGCATTACTCATCTTTTTCCTCCTGTCCCCTTTGTAATGCCTCAGTGGAACTAGAACTTGGTTCTTACTTACCTTATGTGCGCTCCCTTTGAACCGCTTTATAACTGTCCTCTCAGGCTTCTTACTTTAAAAACTGCCTTTCTGGTTGCCATCACCTCTGCTCGCAGGGTGAGTTATCTCCAAGCTCTTGCTTCTAAGCCTCCTTTTCTGGCTGTTCACCCGCAAAAGGTCGTCTTCAGAACTAGACCTTCCTTTCTTCCCAAGGTGGTTACTGCTTTCCATATTGGTCAAACCATCACTTTTCCCACCATCCTTCCGCCTCCGCATCCTTCTAATGAGGAAGAGAGGCTCCACCGTCTGGATCTAAAACGTGTGCTTTCCTTTTATTTGGATCACACCAAGCAATTGCGGGTGGATGACCAGCTCTTTGTTGGCTATGTGGGCGCCAAAAAAGGTTGGGCCGTGCACAAATGGACCATCTCTAGGTGGGTCGTTTTGTGCATTAAAGCTACTCTTTGGCAAAGAAGTAGCCTCCAGTGGGATTGTGCGCTCATTCCACTAGGGGGAAGGCAGCTACCACTGCTTTGGGACGGGGAGTCCCCCTAATGACATCTGTCAGGCAGCCACGTGGGCATCTCTGCACACGTTCACAAAACACTACAGCCTAGACAGCCAAGTCCGGAGAGACGGCTTCTTTGGCTGTTCTGTTCTCAGGATTTTCTGGTGTAAACTTGGTTCTCAGACCCACCTCCGGGGTTGGTATTGCTGGGGTATCTATTCTAAGGTAAGGAATCTATAACTAATTGTCTCTTTCAGATGAACAAGTTACTTACCTTTGGTAACGATACATCTGTAAGAGACATAGATTAGTTTTAGATTCCTTACCGCCCCACCCATCCTCCCCATTCTGCGAACTGCCTTCTAGGGTCAGGGAATCCCTTTCAGGGCCCTTGTTTTGTGCACCAGTGGACAGTGTCTTGCATGGCTCTGCGCTTCTGGCCTGGAATGTCATGTAAAAGAACTGACGTCAGCGTGCGAGGGCAGCGTCTAAGTAGCTACTGCAACTTCATCCCAGCGACCACGACTCCAGCGACGGATGCGGAGCCGACCGACACTACCTTTCAACGCGCATGGGTACTGCTGATAAAAAAATTCTCCGGATCCAGTCTGACTCCTGGGGGTAATTCTAACGTAAGGAATCTATAACTAATCTATGTCTCTTACAGATATATCATTACCAAAGGTAAGAAACTTGTTCTTTACGACCTTTTACATTTAGGTTTTTTCGGTACACATTGGACACAAGAACACACGAAAATTCTACTTTTCGTACAAGCTGGCATGATAGCTTCCAAACACTTACACACACTTGTAAACACTTCAAACCTGGTGATCCATGTAATCACGGGTACATCAGGGTACACATGTCACATTCAATTAAGGTGACACAGTACCGAATGCATATAAATCACATCTCTATACAAATGCTGAAAGCGTTATGCACCCACAGAAAAAATTCAGACAGCAGTTCAGACTACTGTAGTGGGAGAACGTGCCCTTGCTCATGGGAAGCACATTATTGTTGTGACTCCAATACAGACCTTAGAAGTGGTTACCATAGTTAGTGTTCCAAATGAAAAAGCTCTACATCCAAACTGGGTGCAATGGGCAAACTCCCTCACTGCAATAGATGTAAATTACAGATTAGACTCTACATTACAAACACAAGCATTTTGCCATTATGAGCAAAACTATCCTCTACCTAATGAAATAATGCCTCTAGATTGCTATGACTACATCATTTACACTGATGGTTTTGCACAACCTGCTGTAAGGACAAAATGGCAATATTCTGCTGCATGCGCAGTCGTAAAAGGCCATATGCATGATGGAACTTTCCATCCTGAAAAAACCCCCACACACTCACTAGGTGATTGCACGGCACAGCTGGCCGTAGTACTGGCAATACAGATTACGGATGCTGGATTCCCCACACTCATTGTGTGGGATACGTATTATTGTGTGCAGTCATATAACGAATATCTTTATTATTGGAGTCAAAATGGATACAGGGATACAAAAGGCTGCACAGTGAAGTATAAGATGGTTTTGGAACAGGTGACAAAGCTGAAAGAATGTTTTCCACGTGCTCATGTTATACATACACTGAGTCATCAACGTGTTGGAGTACACATTGCAGAGAATTAATTGGCTGATGAAGCTGCACAAACGATGGTTCGCACCGCCGCGGTTGCTGCAATAACTCGTTAAAGTACGAGAATAGACTGAGACATCATGGTGGCAGTCAATGCTGCATGCAATGACACACACCTGCCGAAAGGTTTTCCACTCAAGTACTCCTACAAGCTAGATGCACAAAATATACTGTATGCTCAAATTCCAGGAGTGGGGGATAGAGTAATACCAAACAGTGATCGCAGACTAGGACTAATACTGGCTGCATATGAGGGTCTGGCTTCAGTACATGCAGGTGTGGCTGCTACAATATCCCTATTGCAACAATGCTATTAGTAGCGGGGTATTTACCAACAGACCAAAGACTTTGCCCTGAGATGTGACATCTGTCAACAGATGAAGGGTTCCACTGTGGCGCGTCCACCCCAGACACCTCTTTTGATTTCAAACAAGTCTGGCTTGTATGTATTTGGAACGCTGTGGCCGACTATCGTTTGATGAGGCTTACAAGTACATCTTGGTGGCAGTGAATTCCTCCTCTTGATTCCTGTGGATGTGTCCACAGTGATTGGCTGACACCCAAACTGTTATAAAGGATCTGTGAGTCTGTATCAGAACATAGGCAGTTGGCACATTACATTTCTACCAGGGTCCGGTGTTTAGCTCTCGGGCTTACAAAGAGGCCATGGAAATTTGGGGTATGACCCTGCTTTTCTCATCTCCATACCGCCCGAGGGAAAAAAAAAACAGGACTTAAAGCAGTCTTTAAAAGCAAAGGTATTGGGTTCTGTTGCAGTTGGGTTTGTCACCTATATGGGGTACAGAGGGTTTGAATAACATGCTAAGAACGTCCCTGAGTGTTCGTACTCCATATGAGATCCTGTTTGGGGTTAAGATGCCAGTCCCAGACCTTGATAATGTCAGCACAGTGGCGGCAGAAACGCCATTTGACATCAATGAGTGTTTGGCTGTTTTACAGGAATTGAAAGATTTCCGGGACATACTAAGCAACGTCCAAGTAAAACGCACCACCACTGAAGAAGTGAAGGACTGCAAAAACTGGCTCGATCTCAAAGATCGGGGATCTGGTCCAAGAAAAGGTTGTGGACAAAAAAGAGTTTGGGCCATCATGGCTGTTGAAGGCAAACAATCTCTACTTCTTCTGCCCCTTGCCGGAGGCAGAGGCAATAGGTTTGTCTCTATTGAGCTGATCAAACCACACTATGTGGCCGATTCTCAACAGTAGGCCGAGTGGAATCCTGGGTAGCTACCTTTGGCTGGCATTCAGGAAGTTCAGATGGAAGCTTTAATTACAAATGAAGCCTGCCTTTTTCAAAGTGAGGCAACAATGAATTATTTCTCTTACCTGTTTCAAAAACAGTGAGCAGTCTACAAGTACAGAAACACATATTTCAATTCTGAATACAAAAATGAACAAGATCTACTTCAATGGACCACAGATCGAGTTTGACAGGATGGCGTCTGGTTGCTTCATCGACTTCTCCTCCGATGCATCGGAGTTTCTACCACCCGCACCCCACCTGCCATTCGCACTAAAGGTGCATGGCTTCTATCGTTGCCTAAAAAGAACATACTTTGTTTCTCCATAGTTACATCTTTGAATTACAATTGCATTGCTCTTCGTAATACTTTTGATTGGTTTTGTGACTGCTTTTGAATGGGCACTTTGTCCCAGACCGCTCTGCAGTACACACCGTACACTTGGTTCTAAAGCCACACACATCATCACAACGTGAAGAAAGAGACTTGTTGCTGGGGAACATTTCAGCTGTTCTAGTTCCAGATGAGATTGTACGGGACAAGGTATCATTTGATATATATTGTCCCACTGAACTATTACAAAATCCACATTTGTTTAAAATTTCTTTGAATGACATTATCACCCCAGTACCATTTCTGACGATTGGGACATTAATACTTTATATGAAATTTTAGAAGATCTAGAGCATTCTACTGTATTTTCTTTTGATGAGTTATATGCTGGTACAGCTAATTTTGAGGAAATGTTCTGTTATCAACATTACAGTAATCATTTTCTGCATAAAGCTAGTACACCTCGTAACTTTTTTAACTTTATTCAATGGGAACATTGTTCTACACCTCCGATGGGTAATAAAAATTAGTGGGCACAAAAGTTTGATTATTTTTCTAGTTGCGACACATCTGACCCAGCTTCGTTCTATTATATGCTTGCAACGTCACCTGCAAAGAAAAATATGTTGACTGACACTAAGCTGATGTATTCTGCTTCCTTTCTTTCCCAACTCTCTGCACAAGGTTTCAACTTTTGAAGCGACACAGTAGATGTAAAACCTATTTGAGGGACTAAAGATTTGCAAGTCCAGGGAACTGAGGCTTTATTTAGGGCTTGCTTAATACCACAGCAGCTGATTTTCCTGAACAAAACTGTGCAAAGATAAAAGACTTGAACATACCATATGTTCCCACTAATTGCATGATTTGACACTGGGAGCAGATAACACTATACGATGAAAACACTATAGACACTCTGCTGTGTAAGAGTAGACATAACTCATCAGATCCCAATCGGAGGGGATGGTTATTATGGCCTAGGTAACATCAGGGGATTTACTCCCCTTAGGACTGACATGCGTTCTGTGCAAAATGAACATTTGGGTTTGGTAACAACTTACAGTGTAGGGAGGTTGTGCCTTGATTTGGTAAATACCTCAACACTGTCCCACGTAAAGCGGTGCTTGTCCCTTTTATCTGATGACCTAGAATTAAGAGACTTTCTATTTGGTCCTCCAAAACCCTGTCAAAAATGCTTTGTATATGCTGTCTATAACGAGATATGGAAAATATCTCAACAAGAAGCTGCTGACAGGCTGCGTGAGATTGACAGGGCTAATTTAGAACAAGTTCTGGCAGCAGTAGACAATGGTATGATCACCTTCTCATCTAGGATTTATTCCTTGGGTAACATTTTCTCATCCACAATAGATGTGCTTCAGCTAAACTTGTCTGCATTACAACATGGGCAGTCTCAGCTAAGGTCAATTCTATTGTTCAGCTGGACACTGCAAACATTGCGTTCTGGACATGTGCCATGGGGCTGCATTAATATAACAGATCTGTTTTCACCATACGATCTTTCAGAACAACAGATAGCTATGGCACAGAAGGATACTAGATACACAATTTTACACATAGAGAACCTAGAGAGATGACCTTTTACCATTGCAGTAATTCCATGTGTACATTACACTGCCAATCGCCACTTTTCACTTTCAGTACTGTCTACAACACAATCAAGTGGGCAGGTATGAAGCGTTAGGTGAAGGGTTCGTACATAAACAGTGGGAACTTCCTTTCTCTCTCCGGTGTAGGAATAAGGACACTGAAGTTTTTCTCAGCAAATTGGACTGCAAGTATACTTTAAGTGGGTCCCTTGTGTGCAAGGACGTTTCGTTGCACAGGGCATATAATGTATACTTGGCTAATCTTTAGCGCCACTTAATAGGGTCTCTGGCGGCTGCGGTATGTCCGACTTTCAGAAGGCTCTCAAATTGGAGTTACCTTATGTCGAACAATCAGGGTTGCTGTGAAATGAAGCCCGGGGTTGCCAATGTGGTGACTGAATCTTCCATTGTAATATGTTGCTTTCAAGTCCTGTTTCCGCCTGCCCGTGTAGTTAGGGAGGATACGCTGTGGCCTTGAATTAATCTTACCAACATGTGTTTCGACACCCTGAGCAAAGTGAAAACCTTATTATTTCTGAAAGATGTGACCCTAAGTTCGGCCGAGGAGGCATTTGATCTACAGGTGGTACGTTCCTCTTTGGAGATACAGGCTCTTCTCCGCACTAACTTCCCACGACATTTTAGGGAGCTGGTCTATCGTACTTTTAATATGTCCAATACAACTTAAATTGTAGGGTTTTTCAAGAGCATAGGTTTTAGGTTGGTCAGCACCTTCCAGACGGTGTTCGGAGTTATTCCTTCCTTCATCCACTCTGTCTTCGGATTCATCTTTGGAGGTCTCCCACTGGTCGTGTTGCAAGGATATTTCTTTTATTATTTGTGTTCCGCAATGGATGTCCCAGTTTGAGATCAAATGGAGCTGGCACTGCCTTGCGTCCTGTTGTGCCGGGAACGCTTTGTGCATTTCTTTGGCATACCTTTGCTTCAAGACCTGGATGAGCATTGGTTTCTGTCTTTCCGGTCTGTATATCTTCATTGCGTATAGCCTGCGTTCCGCCATCTCTTGTGAACTTACCAGAGTGCACCGGACCTGTGCTTGGGATCGCAGTTGGTTGAACCTTGGAACGTATACGTGCTGGAGGACACGCTGAAGGCCCATCTGTACAGCTGTCCCCTGCGAATACCTCTGCTCCTGGCTGCATTCTATGAGCTTCCCTGGGATGCCTCCACACCTACTGATTTGGATCCTAGCTCTGTATCTGATAGAGACAGCTAACTACAGATTCCTTAACTTGTGAATTTTTCCCAGGCGTCAGACTGGATATGAAACATTTTCTCAGCAGTATCTCTGCACGCCGGGGAGGCGGCGCCGCTTGGCTCCCTACGACATCAGCTCCGGATATGAAGTCCATGGAGCCATATAAGTCCCCGCTAGCGCACTGACATCCTTTTCTTTTTTTCTGCACTGCACGCGGATCCAGAGTAGCGTATCTCTAGTCATTTTCGGCCTGCTGTGATGAGCTTTTCTCTTCTGAACCAGTGTGCTAAATTCCTATACCCCCTGGGTTTAAGTTCTGTGGGTCCTGTGTTCGCCAAATGTCAGGTACAGACCCACATTCTATCTGTATGTGGTGCTTGGGCGAGCACCACGATGCCGAAGAGTGTGATGCCTGCCAGAGGTTGAAGCCGAAGGCTCTGCGGCAGCAGTGCATGAAACTTCTGACTGTGAGGTTGTTGCGGCCCTTGAGGCCCTCGCGGCGTGGATCCTCCCGATCCAGGGGCAGTTTCTGTGAGCGCCGCTCTTCTACCCGTGGTCAACAACAGTGGTCACAGTCTCTCATGGTAAGCGGCGTTGTAAGGGATTGAAGTCACGGGCCTCTGTGGCTCCTTTGGCTCAAGGGGTGGATCGTGGAGACACTTCCACTCCTGCGTCGCTTCCGTGCCTCTCACCTTTTCCTGGAGCCGGGGCAATATGGAACCAGATGTAGGAGTACTGCAAGGCTCTCAATCTGGTATTTGGGCCCTCGTATCCCTCCGGGGCGTCTGCAGGCCACAAGGAGATTGTAGGTGCAGTAACTTTGTCATCTGCTACATGTTCGCCTCGGTGGCAGTTCCAGTCTCGGACACAGAGGCGTTGGTGCATGGTCCTTCGGGACCTCCACTAGTGATGTCGGTCGACTCCGACTCGATGTCGGTTACCCCGCCAGTGCCTATTTCCGCAGCACCGGAAGACTAAGCCAGAGTCAGTGGACGACTCGGCTGTGCACTTCGTAGGGGCGGCTTCGCCTCGGCTCCTTGCATCTGCGCCTACGTCGACCAATGCCTTTTACCCGTCTCAGGCAGGTGTCGGTAAGGCACCGGGTTGGCACCATGTGTCGCCGGTTATGGAGCCGTTTTTGGCGCCGAAGGTTTCTGTGGAGGTTTCACAGGACCAGTTGGTGTAAGAATGTGAGGGGGATAGCCTTCTTTCAACAGCCAATGCTTATGGCTCCTACTATGTTGGACACCTGCATTGCTGAGCTGGGTGAAGTGAGCGGGCTAGATTCATCCCCTGCTACCTCTCTTTTTTCACCTCCTGGCCTTGCCTCGGAAGCAGTTCTTCTTTGGCAAAAGTTTTGAAAAGAGTGGCTGATGTCTTACATCTGATTCTACCTGCAGTGGGGAAGACTACGGACCCTCTTATTGAAGTCCTTCATCCGGGCAGGTCTGGGGTTTGAACCAGTACTACCCTTTTGTGTGGCACTGTCTGATATTTTATTGGGGCATGGGTAAAACCTGATTCAGGTGTACCAGTGGACCATGCTATTGCCCACAAATAATGCCCTGCCCCAGGGGACCCTCGCTTGCCTTATCTGACTGCTGACCCACCATAGCTTTGTGGTCCAGGCCATTACTGCGTCCCATGAGATAGAGAACCTTCCCCATTTTCCCCTTGACAAGAAGTCCAGGAAAATGGATTCTTGCGGGAAACTCGTTTTTCCCTTCTCTAGTGCAGCATTACGCTTCACCATTACGATTAGCATCCTTGGACGTTTTCTCCATACCTTGTAGGACTCCCTGGCACATCTTTTGCCTTTGTTCCTAGAGACTAACAATGACGATTTGACCCAGTTGATTTTTTGATGGTCGCCAGGTGGTCAAACTGTTCATCGGGTGTGAAAAGAGCTCCACCGATTCCAATGGTCGAGCCATGGTGTCGGCTGTGGCATTGCGCCGGCACGCCTGTCTTCGGGCGTCTGGATTTACAGAAGCTGCCCAGAGAGCCTTGCTTGACAGGCCATTTGATGGGGTTCATCTTTTTGGAGCCCTAGCAGATGCAACCTTACGTAGGTTTCCGGCTAGTCGGGGAGGGCCAGGCCCTTAGCTTGCCTCACTTTCATTTTTCCCCTTGTTATTGCAACAAGATATGTGCATTTTGTGGTGTCAGTCGCCAGATCAGTGTCTTTATACTGGTCTCTTGTGCTGCTGGCTAGCCTCCTGTCTTGAGACCCTGCAGAGGGTCTTACTCTACTGGCCAGTGGGGTTCTTTGGATGCGACTGTTATGTGAATCCCTTATCAGGCGATTCCCTTTAGCATTATGTGATATCTGTGATATTGGCCACTCAGGCTTATTGCACTTTCTTCTGCTCCTGGGCTGTGGCTCAGAACTTGTTATCCTGCCTTGTTATTGCATTGGAAACCTTGTTTCCTGGTTCAGTTCCTTTGGCAACCTCTTATCCTTCCTTGGGGGTTCTGTCGCGTATCAATGGTACTCTGTTTTTGCTCTACACTCCCTTGGATTTGTTTCCTTGTATTCTTCGGTTGTTGCAATGGCGACATGTTTTCTTACTGAGGTTTTTTATGTATTACCTCTGGTAGATCATTTTCCCCCTGTTTACTGTTTCCATCTTGTGGATTTGGCAGTGCATGCCAGCGTTGCGCTATGCCACCTCTCCTGGCTAGAGGAAGGATTGGCAAGTTTCATGGAGACTTGTTGTCCTTAAGCTTGGGATACAAGAGTGCCACCTTGTGCCTCTGGTGATGCAGGCCTCCCCAAGCCAAGGCTTAAATTCCTCTGATGTTGGGTAATACACGGCATACCCCAGGTATTGACAGTCCTCACTGCTGTGGACGCTCAGCAGGGTTGATCTGGTTGGCATTTGAATGTAGAATGTTTTTATTGCTTGTACTATTTTATATCTTTGTTGCACTACGCACTTTATAAGATCTTTGTGATCGAAAATGAAGTTATTTTATGATGATAATGATTGTAAAATGACATGGGTTTTCCTGATTTCTTTCTGCCCCACCCCACAGCCATGCTGTGATCTGCTATCCTTTACTCATGGTCATTGTGTGACCTGTGGTCCTTGCCGCTCGACCGTTGTATGATCTGATCCCATTGCCTCACTGCTGTTGAGCGGTCCTTGTTTGAACCTATTTTCTATATGAATATTATATTCCATGGTTGCCCACCCGATGGGGATTGCTTCCCTCATCTGTCTTGTGGAAGGATTACTTCTAGAAATTCCGTTAGATGATTCTGGAATACTCAGTCATACCTTCTTGGGAAGTATTTGCCTGTTGAGATTATTCTAGCAGGCAATGTTGTTTTGTGCTCTGGCCTCACACAGTTCTTGGAGTTTTTTTTTGCCTTCCTCCCTTTTTTCCACTTTCTATGGTTGATACACGGTGTGCTTTGAGCGTTGCTGTATATTTTCAGACAGCGGCATCCATTAACCGCATAGGTGTATTGCTAAGACAGTGTCCAGTTTTTCATATGTCCATTTATGCCTTGACTATGTTTTATTACGTGGGTCTTTCAGCAGCGTGGTGTCCACCCTTTCACTCTAAAAAAAAACACTGTGAGGGGAAAGGGAGAAAAGAACATAGAATGAAGCATTCTCAACATTAGAACTCCTTTGTTTAATGTCTGCCTCATTTTTCTAGGGCCTTACCCTGATTGGGTTAAGGGGGTTTGTAGGAAAGTAGGATCTGCTTTTATGGCTACCCCCACTTTTTTCCTGGTGTTATGCTGTTCCTGACTAGTCTGACTGGCATCCTGCTAATCAGGACCCCAGTCTCTGTGCTTTCTCCCCTAAATTGACTATGGTAAGCCCAGATTGGCTACTGGTGTATCCTTACAAGTCCCTAGTATATGGTAACAAGGTACCCAGGTCATAGGTGCACCAGGGATCTCCCATGGACTGAAGTATGTATTATGCCACCCAAGGGAGACAACTCAAACTGTGACTACAGGCCTGCCATTGCAGCCTCTGTAAGCTGATGCTAGCACCACTTACAACAGAAATAGGTTTGCTTATATCTGAGGTCACTGCACTTAAAACCTACAAGTCACCCTAAGGTAGATCTTTCAATCCTGAAGGCAGGGTGTTCGGTTCTAAGGGTGAGCATGAGCGGGACACCCCTACAACCTTCGGAGTCCATTCTCCCGGGTTGTAAGTGCATCAGCCATTACGATATATAGAGTTGCCATGCTTCATTACGCGATGACCATCACTAAACTGGCTGTAACGAACCCTGTCATGTTTGGTATCAAACATGTTGGAATCATAGGGTATGCTTCCAGTACCAGTCTTCCAGAACCAGACAGCAAGTTAGGGCTGCTTCCGACCAGAGACATGTTTCTGCCCTCCTGCTGCTGAGCCAAGCTTGAGCAGGGGAAGGTAGAACAATAGATTTCATGTCACAGGGAGGTGTGACCACCTCCCAGACAGGATTTAGTGTTTTGGGGCAGGGTGTTGGTGCTTGCCAGCACCACTGAGACTACTTGAAGGGCACATTTGGTGCCCTCCTTGCATACTCCAGTTCAAACCAGTTCAGGGAGCCATTGGCTCCCACTCTAGCGCAAAACTGGACAAAGGGCATGGGAGTATTCTCCCCACTGTCCAGCCCCTCCTCTAGAAGAGACCCCTGAATCTTCCTAAACCTTTTCTTAGCGTACTTAAGGGTTTACTTGTGGGTGGATCCCTAGATTCGTTGTGGAACAGGATTCAGATCAAGAAACCACTCCATCTTCGACCGCCTGGGCACTCTGGATTTTGCTGGACTTTGCTCTGGGCACCGAGACTGCAACTGGAAAGACTCCTGCTGCTCCTGGTCTTGTCGTCCCTCTCGACTGCTACAACGTCTTTGCCTGTGCTCCATACAGGATCCTTCCAAGGCCTGTGGACATCCAAGACACCTGAAGGAATCTCTCTTGAAGTGAAGGAGTCACTTCCCTGAATCTGCAGGCAGCGCAATAAAGCTGACTGGTCTGTTGCTCCTGGGCTCCCTCAAACTCCGAAAGGCTCAGCTACACAGATGGTGGTTCTACAACTCGCTCGAGGCCTGCACTGTCTTCTTACTGAGTTTTAGGCCAGTACCCATTATCGGAACCGCAGGAACTGAACCTCTGTGCACCATGTCGACTTGCCGTTGCCAAGGCTTGTTGGCTCTCTATCAGAGATCTTCAGGCTCCAAGATGCTCCCGCCTGGGACCAAGATCGTCGTCCTCACCTCATCTCTTGCACCTTGGGACAGCATCTTTTGTGAGCTGCTTGAGGTCCTTTTGCGACTCCTGTGCCTCTGGCCTGTGGGTCTTCTTGAGGGACTTCTTATGCTCCAGTGGGCTCCCCTCATTGCGAAGGTCCTGCTCTGACTCCCCTGCTTGTGGTGAGCCACTCGGACCTTGCTGGTCCTACTTCTGCAACTTTTTTGCTTGCCACTTTGTTTGCGGTCGCGAAGGCATGTTGTTGCTCCCGACGGACACCGGACCTCCAGCTCACGTATTCCGGCAGGGGACAGCTCATGAACGGCTCCTTGTCTTCCACAGCGTTGCCTAATCCACACAGCTGCAGCTCCAAGGTCATCGTCAACTTTCCTGCATCTCCTGATATTGGTGGGCATTCATCTCCCGTGCCTCCTGGTAACTCCTGAGTGGCATAGACTCTGTCCCCTCTGCTTACAGGTACTTTTCAACTTTGACACACCTTTGAGTTCCATCGGACACTTTCTCCTTCTTCTCCAGGGGCATCTTCCTCATGTCCTCCATTGTATTTGACTGCAGTTTCCAATGTCACTTCGCACCTATGCACCCGGATTCCCTGGTGTAGGTATCCTAGTTCCTAGGGTATCCACAGGTGGGGTGGCTCTCCAACCCCCAGTCTTCCATGGGGTTCCATCAGGGTCCACTAGGAAGGGTCCTTCTTTAAAATTGCAACCGCGGCTTACCCATTGACTTAAATTGATCTGCACATGGCCTCTGTGGGGTTCCTGGGTACTTACCTTGGGTGGTTCATTGGGTCCCCAGCACCTCTACATCTTCTGGGTGCAGTCTTGACTCGAGTCGCAATTTGCATCCCTCTATTTTAGTATATGGTTTGGTCTCTCCCTGGTGACCACTGTGTATTAATGCTACTTACCTGTTTTTATTGCAAAGCATTATGTGCATTGTGTCATATCTCTGGGTAGGAGATATTGTTATATGTTAGTGAGTGTCTTATAATAAATGTTTTTATAAATACACTGTGTGGTTCTTTTTCACTTAACCTATACCAATAAGATTAAGATCTGGTCAAACAAGCTGCTTCACACTCCTGAAGGCTGCTCTCTACAGCTACGACTTAGAGAGCTTTCTAAGGTTGTCTAAGACCACTAAAACCACCATAAGGTTTATCTGGATTAGCGCAGGGTGCTACACTTATATAAGTGAGCACCATATACTAAGCTAGCCTCCTACATCTGAAAGAGACTGTAAGTTATAGATTCCTTACCTTAGAATTACCCCCAGGCATTAGACAGATCCCGAGATTTTTCTTCAGCAGAACCCCTGGGCGTCCGTGGGTGGCGTTGGTCGACTCCGCAGAATGACTTCGCGGTGTCTACTTAGACCCCGCCACTGTGCGGTGACATCATTTCTTTCTTTTTCGGTCCCAGCCTTGCGCAGATCCAGAGAGAGCTACCCCTTTAGTAATTTTTTTACTACGTTTTTACTCGACTTTTGTCAAAGTCTTTTTCAAGTCTTCCGACTCCTGGTGTACAAGGGATGTCCCATCGATGGACTGGGTTTAAGCCGTGCCATTCTTGATGTCGGTTACTGGCCCCCACCTCCTTTGTGTGCCTCTGGTGCCTGGAGTGCGACCACGACCGAAAGTCGTGCTCCGACTGCCGGGCCATGAATCCAAAGTCTTTGCTGGAGCAGTCTCGAAAGCTGTTGGAGGCCTGGCAGTTGGCTCCGCATTGTTTGAGGTTCCGGTTGAGTGGAAGGTCTCAGGACCGGTTGCGGAGCTACCACCATGATTTGTGTCCAAGTCTTTGAGATCTTCGGGTAAGTCGAAGCACAAGAAGAAGGCAAAGAAGCAGCGCCGCTCTTCACCTTCTCCGCATCCATCGGCCTATGCGACGCGGTACCCAGAACGTTGCCGCTTTCCAGCTCTGTCTAAGGAGCCTGCTCCTGAGACGGCTCCACGCTTCCCTCCTTTTCCTGGTGCCTGAGCATCCCCTGTCCAGCTTCAAGCTTTCTACGAGGCGCTTCACAGCATCTTTGAGCAGCCCAACTCTGCCGTCGCGCCTTTGGGCCCCGTGGACTCAGTTGAGGGCCAGGGTATTTCAATAATTCTCTCTCTTTTATTATGCAGTTAATTAAAACCGTAACATACAAACATCATATTGGTACTTGATAAAATTAAGGATTAAAAGTTGAATACACATTATAAAATCTAGCAATACGAGATAAATGTCAATTCCAAAAACAGCATTTCAGGTTGATGGCAATATATCACAATTAGCCGTTTAGTCCAAAAGGAAAGTGTGTAGTGCAGAAGGTAATAACAAAAATGTCCCAATGCTTGTTACAGATACCGATAGCAAACTTTCGTCAAAGTTCATTTGTACAATAACAATATAAAATAGAACTTGTCTATTTCTTAGTGCTGGGCTGTGTGCAGTGCAGTTAAAATAATATTAGCAAACTTGCCATCCCTTGCTAGAACTTGAGCTGAATTATTACTGAAGCACAAATCAGATGCTTCCCTGCAATGCCTCAGTAACTTTTCCCGATAGACTGGGACCAGTAGACTTCGACGGTCGTTAGCAAGATGAGGGCAACAACATAGCAGATGTAGCCAGGACTCATGTGGATAATTACAGAGCCTACATGTTAGCTGTCCATTCTTCCGAGCCCACAACGGGTTAAAATTGTGAATTGGAAGGGCTAACAGCCTTATATAAATAATTTTACTGCGAGTCTGTGGTTGGAGAGAGTAATTAAAGTATGGTTGAGGTTTCTCCTTGATATACGAGGCATCCAGAGCTGTGAGGAGTGGCGTTTTGGGAAGCCGAGCGATGTCTCTCTCAAATGACACTAGGCTAATTTGACTTTTTATTGTTTTTTTCCACGTTGACAGGGAAATGATTGGGTTAGAGAGGTTTATGGTTTCAATCTTCAGTGTGGAAATGGCCAAGTGCAGCTGTCTGTACCAAGGAGAGAGTTCGTCTGTGAACAATGATTGCAATTGTTCTTTCATGGATTGAGCAGATGCACGCAGAGTGTAGATGTAAAATTAAATTACGTCTCCTAGGCAGTGAAGATTTGCACTTGCCAGGCCCAGCTCGAGTCTCAACCTGGCCCTCCTTGTATGCTGGGGAGCCAAAAATATTTTCTTATAGGCCTTTGTTTGATAATTCACTAGGAATGAGTCCATTTTGCCAGGGAAAGCTAAGTGACCATAAGACAATACTGGGAGCAGTTTGGCACGTAAGACCCTTAAAATTGGCTCGCCAGTGGGGCTGTGCAATTGCCGATTCAAGCACCTCAGACTATGTATAACCCCAGCTCCCTTGGGCCGAAGATGTTTGAGATGGGCCACTTGGTTTGCTCTTTCATTGAACCAGACTACTAGATAATTATAGCTAGTGCAGGTCGCTATTTGTAGACAACCTACTCGCCAAGACAGGATTTTCTTTCTTTGGTGTTTCCCAAAAATCATAAGTTTCGTTTTTGACTCATTCATCAGAAGATTATTTTTTATGTTGTATGTATTAAGGGCAGTGAGCGCTCTTTGTAGTCCTGTTTTTGTATGATCCATAATGATAATGTCATCAGCGTATTGCATGATCTGTAGTCGTACGCCGCCCAATTTTGGGGCAACCAAGGTTGCACCTGCCAATGCTTTAAGCAAGTCAGCAGTATAAAGATTAAAAAGTAGTGGGGCTAAGACGCAGCCTTGTTTTAGACAATTTTTAGTTGCAATTTTCGCAGATACTGTTGTAGCGCTGGTTTTAATCCTCACCCAAGTTTTCTGATGTAGTGACAGTGCAGAGAGAGGTGTGGACGGTATCCCCCAGGAATTTAACTTGTTCCATAACATCCCCCGATCGACTCTATCGAACGCTGCTCTAAAGTCCACAAAACAGCAGAATAGAGGTAGATGATTGGCCAGAGTGGCTCTCCAGGACAATTAAGACAGCGCTATTATGTTATGTGTTGTAGAGCAGCCTGATCTAAAACCTGACTGAGTACGGGGGAGGATGCTGCTTTCTGTAACCCAGTTTTCGAGTTCTGCCAGCAGGACATGGGCGTAGGGCATAGCTTCGATGTCCAATAACGCTATTAACCTATAATTGGCTGGATTTGAGTGGTTGCCCTTTTTGTAGATTGGATATAATATTGATTCCTGCCAGGTAGATGGAATTGTGGCTGTAAGTTTAAAGAGCAGCGTGAGGAGCTCTGCCCTAAAGGATCGATTTGATTTAAAGACTGCAGCAGATATTCCATTTGGCCCTGGCACGCCATCGTTCCTCATGTGACTAATGATCTTGATTACTTCGGCTTCAAAGATGTCCAGACCCTGAATATTTTCTTGATTTGGTGCTTGGGGCGAATATAGGGCTGGCGGCTCCCCTGTCACGCTGCTGTAAAGCTGATTGGTGTGATTCACCCAGACATTCTCGGGTACCCCATTCTCCTTAGACTGGCCACTATTGCTGACTTGATTAATATATTTCCAGCATGGAGCTGGATTTTTTTCCTACAGAAGAGAGAACATTTTAAGCCAGGCGTCCACTATTCGTTTAGTGCGTTGCTCCCATGCGCGTTTCTTATAAACAGCTCGAAGCGATCCAATAGCAGCACCCTGCAACGCTTTTTCCCCTCTTTGTTTTACTTTTGGGGGATTTTGACGCTTTCATTTGTTTTCCAGCGTTTCCTTATTTGGGTACCGATTTAGATAATTTGGCCCCTGCTTTTGTCGAGCGTCCAATATTCCACCCAGCGCCCGATGCATGTCCATCAGGAGGGTGGGCCAGTAATCTAGCAGGGCTTGTGAGCCAAAATAGGTTTTTAATTGTTCATTTTTAATTGTCCATGCAGACAATTTTGTGCCGAGATTAGTGGACCATTTTATCCTGCGGGGGACTTTATCACATTCTTCACCCGTAGATTCGCCTACAGGTACGAATTTGCAAGATACAGCAGTGGAAAGACTAAAAGATGCTCTAAGGGGCCTGTGGCCGCTCTCTACTCGATTGTCAATATCAAAGTCATTCAGATGTAAGGCTAGTGTACTGCCGATGAATAGATAATCAATTGTAGAGATGTTCCTGTATGTTGGAAGAGAGGCCCATGTCTGATCCTTTGCTTTTTTTTTTTTTTCTTTTTTTCCAAGACCTTTATTGCAGACTTACATATTACACAGCTTCCGGCCTACAACCCCTCGGGCCGGCCGCGGAGGATGTATACTGCATTACGTAGTAAATTACACAGCCCTGTGCCGTCAACCCGGGGGTACGGCGGCGTTAGAAGGCACGAGTGTCTCACAGTGTAGGGAGGGATAGTGCAGGCCTCATTTTCCTCTTTTTCCAAACCATACAACATAGGCATAGTGCCAAACTGGCGTAAAGGCGCCTAACAGTCAAACTGCCCCCCCCCCCTTAACGAAACAAGGTCATCACAGTCAGCACCATAAATCGCCTACGTACCGGTGATGCGACCTCCGCATCCCACTCTTTAGCACCCGGAGCCACCATAGCGTTGGAGTTTTACAGATCCCCTGCGCCTTCCTGCCCAACGGGAGGAGGCTCGCAAATGCCCCCCCTGAAATCATTCCAGTTGGACCACAGTTCAGTCCACTTCCGGGGGCACCCTCTCGCTATATACACAGTCTTTTCATGCAGCATACACCAGTCCATGTCGCTGTGCCAATCCGACACTTTGGGTGGGAGAGGACTGCCCCAGAGCCTGGCAATGTTCCTTTTCGCCACCATTTGTCCGAGCGTCACCCAGAGCCTCCCTTTCGGTGACAGGTCCGTTGGCTCCCATATATTGAGGAGGCACCTCTTGGCCTGCGGGCGAATTCCCACCTCCCATACCTCCTCCATACAATGCACCACCCTTCTCCAGTACCGCTGAATCTTAGGGCAATCCCACAACACATGGAAGAAGGTACCCGTGCCACCACATCCTCTCCTACAGTGTACTGAGTCCGCCCTCCCCATCATGTGTAGCCTAGTGCAGGAGATATATACTCTGTGCAAGATCTTGTGTTGGATAAGTCGCAGCCGGGCTGATATCGCAACCTCACGGGGGGGAAGCCAGAGCGTATAGCCACTCTTCGTCATCTATCTCCAGCCCATCAGCGGCCCATTTCTCTCTAAGGGGTAGGAGCATGTCGGGGGGGTTGTTGATTAGCTTTTTGTACGTGAGTGATATGGCGTGTTCCGTGAGGTGCCCATCAAGTAACCTATCTTCAAGCGGGGAGGTTTGTGGTAGCTTGGTCTCCGGTGGGATATTAGCCTGCAGGGAGTGTCGCACCTGTAAGTATCTAAAGTATTCGGTGTGTGCCAGCTCATATGTGTCTCGCATTTGGGCGAACGTGCGGATCCCTGTAGGGCCCCAGATATCCTTGATTTGGGAGATACCGATCAAGTCCCAGTTGCGGAACCCCTTGGTGCGTCCCAGGTTGCCTAATTTGTCGGAGGCCCAAAGTGGCGTGGCCATCGTAAGGACTCCTGCCCATCCGAGCTTCCTCTGGGCAATGTGCCATATCTGTACCGAGTGAAGTATAGGTCCGGTGAGTTGACGTATACCCCGTTTGGAGTAGAGTGCTATCTCATAGTTTCCCCCGGGAAGCAGCCATCTGTCCATGCCGTAGGCGGGATCATTCCCGTATCCATACGTACCCTGGTTTATCGCGGAAAGGTGGGCAGCCCAGTAGTATTTGCGGATGTCAGGGAGGGCTATACCGCCGTCGTACCACCCCAATGTGAGTTTGGTCAAAGAGATTCGGGGTGACCCGGCCCAAAGGAGGTCGCGCAGTGCGGCCTCGATCGCTACAAAGTAGCCGTTGGGGACTAAGTCTGGATAGTTTTGTAGCGCATATAGAAACCGTGGTAGCGCTAGCATCTTAAATAGGGCTGCCCGGCCCAGCAGAAACAGTGGCAGGTGATGCCAGGATTTGGCCTCTCTCTGGAGCCGCACCAGCGGCGGTTTGAGGTTGTGCTCATATGACAGAGCCTTGTTAGTGGTGATGTAAACTCCCAGGTACTTAAACCCTTCCTCTGCCACATTGATAGGGCAGGTGTCCGGGAGCCGCGGAGGTTCACCCCGTAAGACATACATGTGTGACTTGGCCCAATTGACCCGGAAGCCCGAGTTACGACCGAAACTTGCAAGTATGTCGAGCGCCACAATTATCGACCTGCGCGGCTCACAAAGGTACAGGAGTATGTCGTCGGTGTAGGAGAGTAGGGTCTGCAATCCTATGATCACCCAGATTTTTTGCTTTTGCTTCATTGGTTTACGACTTTCCCCAGCTGCGGGCCTGCCAATCAGACCCACAGCCTAGCTGTTCTCTCTCGAAATTAACACACATGTACATTAGGTGCATCCACTAATTGGAACCGGGCCGCCTTATCAGTCCCTGTATCAGCATACCACAGGTATCCAGGGCATCGGTGTACCCAGGGCCTACCAGGGGCTGCAGCATGTATTGTGCCACCCCTGGATGGCCGCCCAAATCTGACACAACTGGCTGCACGACAGCTGGGGCAAGGTGGTGTAATCACCCATTGCTGTAGGTGTAGTATTCCTACACCTAACCCTAAAATGGACACATGGATTCCTATCAGTCACTCCTATGGCAGGCCTTATCAATCCTGAAGGCAGAGTGCTGGGAATCATGTGAGATTGTGCTCTGGCGCGAGCTGAGCCCGTCGACGGCTTGCGGAACCAAATCCTAATAGCCGTTCCATGGTGACGCGGGCCAACTCCTTTAAAATGCATTATAATCCTTGCGGTTATTTGCTAACTTTGGCATCGCGTCACCCAAACATGTCGAGTAAGGTGTCATACAAATTGGAATACGAACCCCTCGCCAGTTCTGGCGACGGGGTTAGCATTCCACCCTTCTAGAGGGACACGACATGGAAGTAACCTTGAACCCCGGTTAAAGTTGACTCAAGCCTCAGCATCACAAAATGGATGCTGCCACCAGACACAAGTCTGACCTCCTGCTGCTGGGAGACCTTCCAGCGAGGGGAGCTTGGACAAAGGGTTTCCTGTCGAGGGCGGTGTCAGCACCATCCCAGACAGGGTTTGTGTATCCCAGGTAGGCAGGGCTGAAAGGAAGGTGATTGCAAGTGGCACCCCGGTGCTCACTGTGCATAGCCCAGCTCAAACCAGTTTCGGGGGCACACCAGCCCCTGAGCTGGGGCGAAGCCGGACAAAGGATAGGGGTGTAACCACCCCCCTCCTGGTCCCACCCATAGGTAGGACCTAGTCACGGGCCAGCCCCTTTTTCCTAGAATAAAGGTGGGAGCGGGTCCCCTTCCCAAATGGGATAATTCTGAATCTTGAACTACTTTCCACGAAAGGAACTCTTGACTATTTCTGAAGACTCTCCCTTGTGGCTAAGGAGTAGCCACCCTGCACCAGCAGGCACCACCTAAGCGCTTGCGGTTTGCTGTACGTCTCTCCCACGGATCAAGACTGCCCAGCTCGACGAGATCCGGGTTCCCTGCCATCTCTGACCTCTACCTACATCATCGGCTCAGCTGAGATTCGTAGGTGTGACGAGACCTGCGGGGCCGGCCATCTTCAGAACCTGCACGACGCTTATCTAGCACACCCACCGAGGGACCCTCGAGTGAGTGCACCTAGGGTTTGAGAAGCCCTAACCCTGAGCGGCTCCAGCACCGAAGTCTGCCTCCCCAGCATCCACGAGATCTGCGTGGGGGCCCTTCTGCTCCTTGCTGCTCACCGCGTTGTCCGACCACTCGCCGACCGGCTTGTGGCCCTCTTCACGACGCACCACGACAGACTTTCATCACTGGTCTGGTTGCTCCAGACTGGCTCTTGCTCCCCTTCAACAGAGGAGTACCTCGGGCCCTCCTGGTCCACTCCCGACGCCATCTTGACTCCACCGCGTGGGTTTGCCACTGCCAAGACCTGCTGCCCCATTCCTGGGCCCAGCATCATCGACAGCAGACACCTTCGTGGGACAGCTCGCCCTCCATCCTGGTCGCCGCCGCGCCTCCTGGTCCGAGGAACAGCCGAGTCCGACGTCATCCACTCACCTGGTCGAGGTGACTTCAGCCGGTACCTTCCTGGTACCCACACGATCGCTGGCTAGCGGTTGAGAACTGAGTCCCCTCTGCTTTCAAGTTTCCTTCATCACCGATCCAGGCTTGGATCTCTCTGGACATCGACACTGGTCGCCTGCCAGCAACTTCTTCTTTCAGGCTCCTGAGACTACAACGAGGACTCCCGACATCTTGCTGAACCCCACGCAGCCGCAGCCTCTGGGCTAGGTAACTCGAGCATCTCGGTGCTCCATCGTAGGTTCGCTCTACAAGTGTCCAGTTCCTTTTTCGTTTAGTCCCACTGATCGGATTCCTCCGGAATCAGTAACTTTAAACTATCTAACCTTTCCCATTCCACTTGCAGTGTATATGGTTTCGTGCCCTCCGGGCACTTGTGTAAATTGTGCAACCAGAAGTATTCTCCTAAGAGTTTTGTAGTGTGCTTAGCTCTCTGACTCATAAAGAGCCAGGGTAGTCTTGTTATAAATAAATATCCTTTATTTTCATAACAGCTTGTGTGGTGTCCTTTCACTTGGTGTTCAAGGGGTATATGTGATGGTAAACAGCTGGCTTAATACGCCCTCTAGAGTTTAGCCTAAAGACTGCTCGTATCCACGCTACTAGGATAGCTGGTCTAAAAGGTTGACTTACAACCAATCATCAATAAGGGTCGTTTGGAATGATACACAGTGATCACTAGAATAGTGAGCACTACATATCAGGCCAACTTCTCACATTGGTGAGCAGCGGTTGGGATTTGAGCTTGCTGTTGGTTACCACACACGTATCCTAAGAATATCAAAGTGAAAGATCACATAAGTACCCAGGTACATATAACTTAACTTAGAATACTCTGAGTTCTACTGAACCAGCTGTTGTAGTGTATCAGGACTTAGCACACCCTGACTACAACTCTTAGCAAGGGATCAGTAGGTAAACAAATAGTGTAGGTAGGTGCATCACTTACACCTCACTAGAAAGCATGTCGGTCCACGGAGAGTCTGCAGAGACTCCCTTAGTGGTCAGTGACCCTCCACAGGTCGTGTCACGATATGCAGCTCTTAGCTTCAAGGAGATGAGACAACTGTGTGCCTCCAGGAAGCTAAACCAGGGTTCTAACCCTACCATCGCATTTCTGATAGGTCTCTTAGAGACGTACGATGCTAGGAGGTCCTCTAACACAGGTCCCCCCAATGCTGATGGGAACATGCCTCCCTTAGAGGGAACCCTTGGTGACCCGGACCTCGACCTCCATACAGAGGAGGAAGACGAGGAGAAGTTATCAGGAGACGAGGCAAACAAAGGTCCAGTGGTAGTCGGCAGGCTTACGAGGACCAACTTAAGCAGGCATGAGAATGGAACCGGGGGAGCCCCGGCCCCACGCTCAAGCAGGCCTAACATTGGGAACGGACGAGCTAGGTCTCTCTCCAGAGGCTCTAACAGATCTGTTCGTACACATGTCTCTCAGGCATCTTCTCAGAGAGGAATGACATCCCCTCAGAGAAGGGAGCATGAAGCGAAGATGAGGGAAGTCAATCTGAGGATCGAGCGGGAAGAACTTGCCCTCGCCAAAGAAAGACTTGCCTTAGCCCGAGAGCAGAAATTAAGTGGGTTAGATCCCACTGGTGGCAGCACTCTCATTAGAGAAAAAGACAGGGGTATAGATACTAGACACCTGAGTAAAATAGTGCCCCCCTTTAAACAAGGGGACGACATCCACAAGTGGATAACTGCTTTGGAGAGGGCCTGCACTGTCCAGTGCGTCCCCCAAAGTCAGTGGGCAGCTATACTGTGGCTCTCCTTTGAGGGTAAAGGACGAGACAAGCTCCTCACTACTAGAGCTGAGGATGCGAACAACTACCAAGTCCTGAAGAATACACTGATTGATGGGTTCGGCTTAACCACCGAGCAGTACCGGGTGCTGTTCAGGGACACCCAGAAAATTCAGTCTCAGGATTGGACTGACTTTGTCGATTGTGCCACTAAGGCTTTGGAGGGCTGGTTGCTGGGTAGCAAGGTTACTGATTACACAGGATTGTACAATCTTATCATGAGAGAACAGATTTTAAACAACTGTCAGAACCAATTGTTGCATCAGCACCTTGTCGACTCGGATCTGACCTCTCCCCAAGAATTTGGAAAGAAGGCAGACAGATGGGTCAGAATAAGGGTCAAGCAGAACCAGACTCAGAACCAGGGTGGTCAGAAGAAAGCAGACCAAAAGGGTAGTAACAAGAACGAACAAAATGACCAGAAGTCTTCGACAGGTCCCCAACAAACTAAAGAGGGTGGGGGTCAGGCTTCACAGAAGAAGAAGACTCAAGAAGGCCAGTCAAAAAGGTGGTGCCAATACTGTAAAAGTAAGACTCACTGGTTTAGTGAGTGCACCAAGAAAGGAGGGCAAACTCCTGCCACTGCAGCCCCTAAGGCACCTGCACCCCCTAGTACAGTCAGCAGTGGTAGTGCGCCTCCCAAGGCATTAGTTGGGTTAACCTTGGGAACCGAGGGGAGTGACGACTTAGTCAGCACGCTCACTCAGGCCGTCCTTGTCTGTACAGGGGATATGGATATGTCCCCTGGTGCCAGTCCCAATACTTTGGGCAAATACAGACAGACACCTTTGATCAATGGAAAAGTGGCTCAGGCCTACAGGGACACTTGTGCCAGTGTCACCATGGTGACGCCTAACTTTGTGGACCCTGGACAGATCATGCTAGGTACCGATTACCTAGTGACCAATGCCAGCAATGTCACTACCAATCACAGTATGGCAGTTGTTGATTTCTCCTGGGGAGGGGTAAGTGGCCCGAAAAGGTTGTGGTTAGTTCAGACCTCCCCGTAGAATGTCTGTTGGGCAATGATTTGGAAACGTCACAATGGTCAGAAGTGGAGCAGAGGACTCACATGGAAATGTTAGGCTTGCCAGCACATGTCCTTGCTGTGACCAGGTCACAGGCCAAAAGATGCCCCACTGAACAGGTGCTGGATCCTGGAAGAACGGACCAGACACCTTCCAAGAAAAGGAGCAGTAAGGGTAAGGCTTCGCCTTCCCCCTTGCCCCAGGTCGTGGATCAAGTCTCTGAGGAGGCTGACCTTAAAGAACTGAGGGAAACTGAGCCAAAAGAGCTTGAACCTGGTCAGGTTGAGTTTCTGGGCTCAGGGGGACCCTCCAGGGAAGACCTGGGGAAGGCACAGTTAGACTGCCCCTTACTTGAACCCCTCAGACAGCAGGTTGCTGCTGAGGCTGCAGGGAATGCCACAGGTACCCACAAAGTGTACTGGGACGATGGACTCCTGTACTCCGAGGCAAGAGACCCCAAGCCTGGCGCGACCAGGAGGCTGGTCGTCCCCTTGTCTCTGAGAGGTTTCCTCCTTACCTTGGCCCACGAGATTCCCCTTGCAGGTCACTTAGGCCAGAATAAGACTTGGGACAGGATTGTTCCACACTTTCACTGGCCCCACATGTCCGAAGATACGAAGGAGTTTTGCCGCTCCTGTGTCACTTGCCAAGCCAGCGGTAAGTCAGGTGGCACGACAAAGGCCCCCCTTATACCACTACCGGTGGTGGGGGTACCATTTGAACGAGTGGGGATCGACATTGTCGGACCAATGGAACCCCAGACAGCATCAGGGCACAAGTTTATACTGGTGGTGGTGGACCACGCCACCAGGTATCCTGAAGCTATTCCCCTTAGGACCACTACAGCACCTGTTGTGGCACGAGCCCTAGTTGGAGTGTTCTCCAGAGTGGGCTTCCCTAAGGAGGTTGTCTCAGACAGAGGTGCAAACTTCATGTCGGGATATCTGACTGCTATGTGGAAGGAGTGTGGTGTCAACTACAAATTCACCACACCCTATCACCCACAATGCAATGGGCTTGTTGAGAGATTCAACAGGACCCTCAAAGGGATGATTCATGGACTACCTGAAAAGCTTCGGCGGAGATGGGATGTCCTGATACCCTGCCTTTTGTTCGCCTACAGAGAGGTCCCGCAGAAGGGGGTTGGCTACAGCCCTTTTGAGCTTCTGTTCGGACATCCTGTAAGGGGACCCCTTTGTTTGGTAAAGGAAGGATGGGAGAGACCTCTCAAAAAGCCGGCATCAAACATTGTGGACTATGTGCTCGGTCTCCGCTCGCGGATGGCTGAGTACATGGAAAAGGCATCTAAAAACCTTGAGGCGAGCCAAGAATTACAAAAAGCTTGGCACGACCAAAAGGCTGTCCTGACTGTGTATCAGCCTGGGCAGAAGGTGTGGGTGCTGGAGCCAGTGGCCCCAGCAGCACTCAAAGACAAATGGTCTGGGCCCCACACGATCATTGAGCAAAAGGGAGAGGTCACCTACTTGGTAGACCTGGGAACTCCCCGGAGCCCCCACAGGGTGCTCCATGTAAACAGGCTCAAGGCATATGTCGACAGGGAGGGCATGGGCTTGCTCATGGCCACAGATGAGGGACAGGAGGAGGAGAGTGACCCTCTCCCGGACCTGCTCTCTCAGAACCCTGACGATGGGTCGGTAGATGGTGTTGTCTTTTGCGGCAGCCTCTCTGGACATCAACAAAAGGATTGTAAACAGGTTCTTCAATCCTTTCGACATATGTTCTCTCTGACACCCAGTCAGACCAATTGGTGTACCTATGAGGTCGACACTGGGGACAGTCTGCCCGTAAAGAGTAAAATCTATCGACAGCCTGATCATGTCAGAGACTGCATCAAGACAGAGGTGCAGAAAATGTTGGAGCTGGGAGTCATTGAGCCCTCGGACAGCCCCTGGGCTAGTCCCGTAGTTCTCGTGCCGAAACCTCACACCCAGGGCGGTAAGAAAGAGATGAGGTTTTGCGTGGACTACAGAGGCCTCAATGCAGTCACTAAGACTGACGCCCACCCGATACCGAGAGCAGACGAACTTATAGACCGGTTGGCTTCGGCCAACTACTTAAGTACGTTTGACCTGACAGCTGGGTATTGGCAAATCAGGTTAGCTGAGGAGGCCAAGCCCAAAACAGCATTTTCTACCCCGGGTGGGCATTATCAGTTCGTGGTAATGCCCTTTGGTTTGAAAAATGCACCTGCCACCTTCCAACGGCTGGTGAATCGAGTTCTCACTGGGTTGGACGACTTCTGTGCGGCGTATCTGGACGATATCGCTGTCTTTAGCTCCACCTGGGAGGATCACCTGGTCCACCTGAGGAAAGTGTTAGAGGCCCTGCAAAAGGCAGGCCTCACTATCAAGGCCACTAAGTGCCAGACAGGGCAGACACAGGTTGTATACCTGGGCCACCTTGTAGGTGGAGGCCAGGTTCAGCCATTGGAGAGCAAAATACAGGCCATACAGGACTGGGCTCCTCCAACCACCCAGACTCAGATTCGAGCTTTCTTGGGCCTGACTGGTTATTACCGGAAATTTGTCAGAAATTATGGATCCATTGTGACCCCGCTAAACGATCTGACAAGTAAAAAGATGCCAAAAAAAGTTTAGTGGACAGCCAGCTGTCAAAAGGCATTCGATGACCTAAAGCAGGCCATGTGCACAGCGCCTATCCTCAAGAGTCCAGACTACTCCAAAACATTCATTGTCCAAACAGACGCTTCGGAGTTGGGTGTGGGAGCTGTTCTATCTCAGCTGAATTTTGATGGTCATGACCAGCCCATAGCTTTCATTAGCAGGAGGCTGACCCCCAGACAGAAGAATTGGTCAGCTATTGAGAGGGAGGCCTTTGCTGTGGTTTGGGCCCTGAAGAAGTTGAGGCCATACTTGTTTGGCACTCACTTCAAGATTCAGACCGACCATAAGCCCCTCTTGTGGCTAAATCAAATGAAGGGTGAAAACCCCAAACTACTTAGGTGGTCCATTTCCCTACAGGGGATGGACTTCACAGTGGAGCATAGACCTGGCACTGATCATGGCAATGCAGATGGGCTCTCCAGGTATTTCCACTTAGAGCAAGAAGACTCACCTGGTCAAGGTTAGCTTATTGTCCCAAAGTTTGGGGGGGGGTCATGTAGGAGAGTAGGGTCTGCAATCTTATGATCACCCAGATTTTTTGCTTTTGCTTCATTGGTTTACGACTTTCCCCGGCTGCGGGCCTGCCAATCAGACCCACAGCCTAGCTGTTCTCTCTCGAAATTAACACACATGTACATTAGGTGCATCCACTAATTGGAACCGGGCCGCCTTATCAGTCCCTGTATCAGCATACCACAGGTATCCAGGGCATCGGTGTACCCAGGGCCTACCAGGGGCTGCAGCATGTATTGTGCCACCCCTGGATGGCCGCCCAAATCTGACACAACTGGCTGCACGACAGCTGGGGCAAGGTGGTGTAATCACCCATTGCTGTAGGTGTAGTATTCCTATACCTAACCCTAAAATGGACGCATGGATTCCTGTCAGTCACTCCTATGGCAGGCCTTATCAATCCTGAAGGCAGAGTGCTGGGAATCATGTGAGATGGTGCTCTGGCGCGAGCTGAGCCCGTCGACGGCTTGCGGAACCAAATCCTAATAGCCGTTCCATGGTGACGCGGGCCAACTCCTTTAAAATGCATTATAATCCTTGCGGTTATTTGCTAACTTTGGCATCGCGTCACCCAAACATGTCGAGTAAGGTGTCATACGAATTGGAATACGAACCCCTCGCCAGTTCTGGCGACGGGGTTAGCATTCCACCCTTCTAGAGGGACACGACATGGAAGTAACCTTGAACCCCGGTTAAAGTTGACTCAAGCCTCAGCATCACAAAATGGATGCTGCCACCAGACACAAGTCTGACCTCCTGCTGCTGGGAGACCTTCCAGCGAGGGGAGCTTGGACAAAGGGTTTCCTGTCGAGGGCGGTGTCAGCACCATCCCAGACAGGGTTTGTGTATCCCAGGTAGGCAGGGCTGAAAGGAAGGTGATTGCAAGTGGCACCCCGGTGCTCACTGTGCATAGCCCAGCTCAAACCAGTTTCGGGGGCACACCAGCCCCTGAGCTGGGGCGAAGCCGGACAAAGGATAGGGGTGTAACCACCCCCCTCCTGGTCCCACCCATAGGTAGGACCTAGTTACGGGCCAGCCCCTTTTTCCTAGAATAAAGGTGGGAGCGGGTCCCCTTCCCAAATGGGATAATTCTGAATCTTGAACTACTTTCCACGAAAGGAACTCTTGACTATTTCTGAAGACTCTCCCTTGTGGCTAAGGAGTAGCCACCCTGCACCAGCAGGCACCACCTAAGCGCTTGCGGTTTGCTGTACGTCTCTCCCACGGATCAAGACTGCCCAGCTCGACGAGACCCGGGTTCCCTGCCATCTCTGACCTCTACCTACATCATCGGCTCAGCTGAGATTCGTAGGTGTGACGAGACCTGCGGGGCCGGCCATCTTCAGAACCTGCACGACGCTTATCTAGCACACCCACCGAGGGACCCTCGAGTGAGTGCACCTAGGGTTTGAGAAGCCCTAACCCTGAGCGGCTCCAGCACCGAAGTCTGCCTCCCCAGCATCCACGAGATCTGCGTGGGGGCCCTTCTGCTCCTTGCTGCTCACCGCGTTGTCCGACCACTCGCCGACCGGCTTGTGGCCCTCTTCACGACGCACCACGACAGACTTTCATCACTGGTCTGGTTGCTCCAGACTGGCTCTTGCTCCCCTTCAACAGAGGAGTACCTCGGGCCCTCCTGGTCCACTCCCGACGCCATTTTGACTCCACCGCGTGGGTTTGCCACTGCCAAGACCTGCTGCCCCATTCCTGGGCCCAGCATCATCGACAGCAGACACCTTCGTGGGACAGCTCGCCCTCCATCCTGGTCGCCGCCGCGCCTCCTGGTCCGAGGAACAGCCGAGTCCGACGTCATCCACTCACCTGGTCGAGGTGACTTCAGCCGGTACCTTCCTGGTACCCACACGATCGCTGGCTAGCGGTTGAGAACTGAGTCCCCTCTGCTTTCAGGTTTCCTTCATCACCGATCCAGGCTTGGATCTCTCTGGACATCGACACTGGTCGCCTGCCAGCAACTTCTTCTTTCAGGCTCCTGAGACTACAACGAGGACTCCCGACATCTTGCTGAACCCCACGCAGCCGCAGCCTCTGGGCTAGGTAACTCGAGCATCTCGGTGCTCCATCGTAGGTTCGCTCTACAAGTGTCCAGTTCCTTTTTCGTTTAGTCCCACTGATCGGATTCCTCCGGAATCAGTAACTTTAAACTATCTAACCTTTCCCATTCCACTTGCAGTGTATATGGTTTCGTGCCCTCCGGGCACTTGTGTAAATTGTGCAACCAGAAGTATTCTCCTAAGAGTTTTGTAGTGTGCTTAGCTCTCTAACTCATAAAGAGCCAGGGTAGTCTTGTTATAAATAAATATCCTTTATTTTCATAACAGCTTGTGTGGTGTCCTTTCACTTGGTGTTCAAAGGGGATATGTGAAGGTAAACAGCGGGCTTAACACGCCCTCTAGAGTTTAGCCTAAAGACTGCTCGTATCCACGCTACTAGGATAGCTGGTCTAAAAGGTTGACTTACAACCAATCATCAATAAGGGTCGTTTGGAATGATACACAGTGATCACTAGAATAGTGAGCACTACATATCAGGCCAACTTCTCACAGTCGGCATAGAGGGAAATTCTATCCTCCCACCCCTCCGCCCATGAAATACCTTTTAGGTCGACAGCCTGCCTTATCCAGGCCGCGAGTGGTTCGAGGGAGAGGGCGAAAAGAAGGGGAGAGAGGGGGCAGCCCTGCCTGGTCCCTCTGTCAAGCGTGAAAACCTTGGACAGCTTATTGTTCACCAGCACCCGCGCCAGGGGCTTAGCATATAGTAGACGCACCCACGCTATAAAGTGAGGTCCGAAGCCCAGTTTGCGCAGGACCGCGAACATATACGCCCACTCTAAGGTGTCAAAGGCCATGGTGGCGTCCAAAGAGACTACCACTGCGTCCTCCTGTAGTCTGTGGCATTGCCCCAGTACGCCGTTTAACCTTCTAATGTTGAGGGCCGTGTTACGGTGTGGCATGAACCCCGGCTGATCCGGGTGGACCAACGAGGGAAGCACCGATCTGAGCCTATTGGCCAGCGTCTTCGCCAGTATTTTGGGCTCCGCGTTTAGGAGCGAAATTGGTCTGTATGACGCACATGAGTCTTTGGGTTTCCCCTCTTTCGGTATTGCCACTATGGTCGCAATACGCTGATCACGGGGCAGCACCCCCCTCTCCCTACTATGCTTGAACATGTGTTTAAGATGCTTGCTAATGGCGTCTGGCTGGAGCTTGTAGAGCTCAATTGGGAGGCCGTTGGGACCGAGCGCCTTACCAGGGCGCAATTCTCCTATTGCACGCTGCAATTCGGCCTCAGTGATTGGGCTGTCCATAGCCTCCCGATCTTCATCCGTTAGGGAGGGCATTCGAATGTCCGTTAGGAGGTCCATGGAGTCCTCCTCCGGCCGGTCCGACTCACGCCTGTAGACCTGCTGGTAGTGTCTCGCAAACTGCTCCACTATTTCCCCTAGGCTCAGTAACTACAGTCCCGCACTCGGTACGTATTTCTGGCACCACCTTACTGGCTTGTTGTTTTTTCGCTAGCCAGGCAATAAGTTTCCCGGCTTTATCGCCCTGATCGTATATTCTACCAAGCTTGTGACGAGCCACGGTCTGGGCCTCTTGGGTTACCATTTCTTTATACTCCGCCGCCTTCAACTGCAGTTTGTGCCTGACCTCCCTGTCCCCTGCCTCCGGCGCCTCCCTCTCCAGGATCTCCAATTCCGCCTCTAGTGTGGCGACCTGCCCGCACCGCTCCCGCCGCCTAGCCGATATGGCCGAAAGCGCCTCTCCCCTAATTACTGGTTTAAATGCCTCCCACAAGGTGACGGGGGATTTTACCGAGCCAAGATTTTCTTCGAAGTAACGAGAGATTGAGTTGGATATCTGCTTTCTAGTGTCCTCGTGTTTTAAGTGCCATGCGTTTATTGGTGCTATGCAGCCCTCCCGGTTATTACCAAATATGATGTGCGTATGGACTGGTGAGTGGTCAGAAATGCCTCTAGGCAGGAGCGCCGTCTCCAGTACTGTCATGTCTTGTTGTAGCAGAGTAAGGATGTAGTCTAATCGCGAGAAGGAATGATGCGACCCCGAAAAGAAGGTAAATTGGCTGTCTGTTGGGTGGAGCAGGCGCCAGACGTCCGTAAGCCCGAAGGCCTCAAGAAAGTCCGCCAACCACTCCTGCCCCTGGGGCAGGTCTCTGGGGGGCTGTCTATCCCGGGTTCCTGACACCACTGTGTTGAAGTCCCCTTCCAGCACTAACTGACCCTCAGGTAGGGAAAGGAGAAAAGTGCCCAGGTCCGCGAAGGCCCGGGTTTGGAGGCCAGGCGGGATATAAACAGATAGTAGGGTAAGCATGCGGCCCTCCCAGCGTCCAGACACTGCCGAGAAGCGGCCCTGTGGGTCTGTCTTGACTAGGTCTATATGGAGGTGCAGCGCGCGACGCAAGAGTACCCCCACCCCCCTCGAGCCGGAGGTGAAGCCAGAGTGAGCTGCCAGAGTGTAGCCATATCTATTGAGGGCCTGACAGACATTCCCCATCATATGCGTTTCTTGCAGTAGCACTACGTCCGGCTGGTGCCGCTTGAGGAATTGCAGGACTATGGTGCGCTTGAGTCTGTCCCCTAGTCCGTTGACATTCCAGCTGAGGACCTTCAAACTTTTTTCCCCATCTCCTAGCCATAACTGTAGCTTGTTAGGGTGCTTCGTCCCACCACCCCGGTAGTACGGCTTAGTATAAGACAACATATTCCGTATGACCATAGAAATTCCCCAACTCCCCACCCCTCCCTGGTTCCCACCCCGCACTGGCTTGTAATGCTGACAGTTAAAGAACTGGCGAACCATTCGTGCCACCCACTGCCCCTCTCGTCTGTCCCCAACACCCCTGCCCCCCCGTGCAAAAAACAAACCCCCCCTCCCTGCCCCCTGCTCCGTGGGTTCTGAACTATCCACCACCCCAATTAGCAGAGCGCCTGTCGCCCAGCCCTGCCCCGGTGAACCCACGAGGAACTCTACGTGGGAAGTTCGTGGGCCAGCCCCCTCCTGACCGCCTGTCCGTGGTGCCCCAGTTCGTTCAGCCCTCAGGCCAGCAGTGCATCTTCTAACAGTGAGCCTGGTTCAAAGGATTTGGGCAGGCCCTCACACTGTCCCGTGGAGCAAGTAAGTCTTACAGTCAAAAACTTGCATACATTACTGTCCGACGGCTTTTGGTCGAGCTCTAGTGGCCTCATCGCGCTGCGTCGTCTCTTGGTGAGTCCCAGCGGGGACTGTTCGATCGTGAACGCCAGGACCGCTGGCTCTGCTCACCACCTTCCACTCGTCCTGCCGTTGACCCCGGGGAGGGGTGCCCCGAGCCACGCCATTGTGCGCCGTCCCGCCGGGGGGCCTCTGCCGTCTCGGTTGCATCCAGCCACTCCTGCACCGCCGCCGGCGAGGTGAAAAAGAGGGATTTACCGCCAGTGATGATCTTCAGTTTGGCGGGAACGAACATCATGTACCGAATCCCACGATCTCGCAATGCCGCCTTGACCCCTTGAAAGGAGCGCCTTTCCTGTTGGACCTGAAGCGTGAAGTCCGGGAAGAAGCGAACCGTGGCCCTCACGTAGTGTAGATCGCCGAGTTGTCTAGCCGCCTGGAGAATTGCGTCGCGGTAGTTCAGCACTTTAGCAATAATTGTTTGTGGTAGGGCCCCTGGTTTGGGTTTAGGGATAGGGGCCCTGTGAGCTCGCTCGATCGTGAAGAGCTTGGAGAGCCTCTTGGGTTTCAGGTGGCGGAGAATCAGATCCTCCAGAAAGAGCTCCACACAGTCCCCTTCGAGTCCTTCCGCCACACCCACCACGCGTATGTTGCTCCTCCTGGCCCTACCTTCCTGGTCTTCGATCCGTAGGGCCATCAGCCGATGTTCGTGCACAAGCTCATTGACCCTGCCCTCGAGCGGCTTTTCCGATTCCTGCAGGGCTTTTATGTCCATTTCGTTGGTTTTGGACCGGTCCGTGGTTTTCCCCAAGTCAGCCCGGAGCAGGTTCACCTCTATAGTGATCTTGTCCATTTTTGTCTCCAGGTTCGTCCCAAGGGTTTGGATTGCGGCCATTATAGACGTCAAGGTGGGTTCCGCCTGCCCTGCGGCCTCCTTCGTAGCCCCTCCCGGCTGCTGCGTCGTTTTGGCTACAGTGTAATGGTCCAGCTTGTTGGTCTGGGTCGTGGTACCTCCTTTAGGCCGCATGATCGCTTCGGTGCCACTGGAGCCTGGTGTTCCCCCGCCCGCCTCTGCGCTTGGGCGCCCACGGGTCCTCGCCAGCTCCGATCCCCCCGGTTGAAGCCTGGGTGTAGCCGCAGCCCCACCGGCACTCGACAAATATCAGCTCAGAGCGGGGTGCCCCCAAGTGTGTTCAGGCCGTCGCGATCCGGGGTCAGCGACCTCAGCCACCACGCCGCCGGCTCTCATACGTCCAGTCCGCCCAGCAGCTGCGAACGCGGGCCCTCACCCGGCAGGCGATGTGTGGCACCCCGCAGCGGTAGCCCCAACCGGTCCTCTTCCCTCACTCCGGCAGCAGCAGATAGAAACTGGCCGCCCCTCTCCCCAGGAGGGGTCGTCAGCTGGTCACAGCCGCCGCGGCTGCTCGCCTATCCTCCGGGCGTCAGGGTCTCTCAGCAGTGCCGCGAGGAAGCCGGAGTCCTGCGGCGCCTCGGCGTTACCTGCGAGGCGCCCCCCCTACTGCCGCCGTCGCTCCGGGCACAGCGCGCCTTAGGCCGAAAGCCAGGGCCTCAAGTATTGCAGGGAGCGGCCGCGGAGTTCCGTGGGCGAGGCGCCGAGCCGCCGCCGCCCGTCGCGACCGCCGCGTGGAGGCGTCAGCAGGTTGTCGGAGTCCGCAAAGCCACTCCTGCAGAGCACTGGGCCTGAGGAAGCTGGGGGGCTCTCCGGGTGATCCCTCCAGCGCGGATGGGTGTCGGATGTAGACGGACACCAACGGTCCCGGCGGAGCTCAGGAATCAGGCGGCCATTTCGTACGGCACCTGGCCATGCCCCCGATCCCTTGCTTTCTTAAGATTGTGGGTGGATGATATAGAGCAGGCGTCAAATAAGGCTTGTAGTACAGCGACCTCTTTAGATTGTTTATTTTCCTTTCCTGTCTTGTCAAGCGATCTATTAGTAAAGTCCCCAACTATAAGTGGATTGTGATAAGGCTATTTGATTAGAAGATTTTCGATGATGGCTGCCTGGTCAAGTGCTTGGTTTCTCTGATGCAAAACTGGGTTGACATAGCAATTGAATAATAGAAATCGAAGTGGTTTATAGTCGTTTTTTATTCCGTTGATAAGTAATGCTTGGATACCAGGTGAGGGGGGTGCAAGTATGATCACTTCCAACCTTCGGGAATGCTTGATGTAAACAGAGAGGCCAGCCATTGGCCGCCCAAAGATATTTCGTCTTGAAGCCGGGACATGGATTTCAAAGTACCCGGAAAGAGCTGTGGTAGACGTTGCCCATGTCTCCTGGAGACAAATTATATCACTGCTTTGAAGGTAATCTAGGACAGAGTAATTTTTAATCAATTTCTGAAGGCCAGCCACATTCCAAGAGATGATCGTTAAGTGATTTTTTTGCTCATTCAATGTATAGTCTGTATTGCCTCTAAGGGACTTAAAGATGCCGTTGGGCCGAATGACGGTATTTCAATACCAGCAGCTCCTGCCCTGGAACCCAAGGGCCCTTGAGGATCCAGGCCTGAATCCAGATCGACGCTGGTCGACCTCACAGAACCTTCCCTGGTGCCAATCCCGGCAGCGACGCACCCGGTGCCAGTCGTGCCCCCGACCGGCAACGACCTCAGCCTCTGCCAACGTCAGCACCGGCGCCAGAAGGCACTTTTATGCCATTGTTTATACCTGGTGTTCCTTTTAGGCCTGACTGGCAGCCAGAGGAGGGTGAGGAGGACTGCAGGGGTCTGTGGACCCTTTAGCTGATCAACTTGACGATCTGGACTGGCGAGAGGACTTGGGTGACACCATTGGTCTGGATTGCTCCCCAGACATTGGCTTGCATTCTCCCCCTACCATGGCTACCGAGGAGGGAGTGTCATATGCAGTAGTGTTGTATGGGTCAGCTGAGGCCTTGGGCCTGGAGCTTCCTGCAGTAGCAGTCAGGACTAACCTCCTGACAGAGGGGCTTCAACTGGCGGCGGCATCTTTGGAACCCCTTCTGCCCAACAATGAATTCCTCACGAACGTCCTTCTGGGCACTTGGTTCAAGCCCACCACAGGGGCGCCTGTGGACAGGATGATTGCCCAACGCCACCGCCCGTCCCCGGGCGCCCAACTTTTCGTCTCCCTACACCTGACAGCGGAGAGATTGGTGGTCCAAGCCTCGTCCTCTAAAAGTGCATTTCCTACTGCTCCCCCAGATAGGGAGTCCAAGAAGCTGGACCATCTTGGTAAGAAGATGTTTTCTTCATCCGGCTTAGCGCTGCGGTCTGTGAATATCGCATGCCTTTTGGGCCGTTATACCCATACAGTGTGGTATACGGTTGCGCATGTGCCCGAGGAGCCCCGGACCATTCTCACCTGCGCAATGGTAGAGGGTAGAGACGCAGACAAATTCACAATCAGATGTGGGCTGGATACCGCCGACTCACTGGGCAGAACGGGTTCCACGTCAGTAGCCCGGAGGTGCTAAGCCTGGTTGAGGACGTCTGGTTTTTCTGTGGATGTCCAATCCACCTTACTGGACATGACCTTTGATGGCCGTCACCTTTTTGGTGATAAGGCAGACTCCGCACTCGAGTGCTTCAAGGATTCTAGGGCTACTGCCAGATCCGTGGGCCTCGCAGCGACCTCTCGCCCCACGCAATCTGGTTTTCGCCCCTTTCTGGGCCACCAGAGGCTAGTGGGGGCAGGATTCGCCATCACCTCCCCTACTGGCACACCATCACATTGAACAAGTGGGTTTTGCAGATTGGGGCTACCCCTCCCTCCATGGCCACCATCCTTCCATCGCATGTGGTAGGATCATTTGACTCTCCTCCGCCAGCAAGTTGCAGCTCTTTTGGACAAGGGAGCTATTGAAAGGGTCCCTGTGCCAGAAGTAGGTTGTGATTGCTACTCCCACTACTTTCTGGCACCCAAGAAGGACAAAGGGCTGCATCCTATATTAGACCTCAGGACCCTCAATCACTTCCTTCGGAAGGAGAAGTTCAAGATGCTCATGTTGGCTCAGGTCCTGTCTGCCCTCGACCCAGAGACTGGATGGTAGCGTTGGACTTGAAAGACGCATATCCCTGTCCTGCCGTCCCACAGGCATTACCTGCGGTTTACGGTGGGCAACAAGAATTTTCAGTTCATTGTGCTCCCTTTTGGCCTTCCCAGTGCCCCTCTGGTGTTCACGAAAGTGATAGCAGTGGTTGCAGCTCATTTGCGCCGATCAGGCGTTTCCAGTCTTCCCTTGTCTCGACAACAGTCTGTTGAAGGTTGGCTCATCCCCGACTGTCGTCTCCCACCTCCAGACTACGGCAGACCTCCTGCATATGCTGGGCTTCACTATCAATGTGCCAAAGTCACACCTGACTCCCTCTCAGAAGCTCCTTTACATCTCAGCGGTTCTGGATACGGCGCAGTTTGGGGTTTATCCCCCGAACAGAGAGTCCGGTATATTCGGGCTATGATACCAATGTTTCAGCCTCTATTCCGGATTTCAGTGAGAATGACCCTGAGGCGGCTGGGCCTCGTGGCCTCCTGCATCCTGCTGGTTGATCATGCCAGATGGCATATACGGGCTCTGCAGTGGGACCTAAAGTTCCAGTGGGCGCAGCATCAGGGCAATCTTTCAGACGTCGTCCAGATCTCGGAGGGGACTGCACATCAATTGCAGTGGTGGTTAACAAACCAAAATTGGGTCGGCAGCAGATCCCTCTCCCTTCCCCAACCAGAGCTGACTGACAGTGATGACCGATGTGTCACTCCTGGGATGGGGCAGTCATCTGCGAGAGGTGGAGATCAGAGGACTCTGGTCTCCGGCCTCCACATCAACCTTTTGGAGCTTCGGGCGATTCGTCTGGCACTGAAGGCATTCCTTCTCTCTATCAAAGTAAGAGTAGTGCAGGTGTTCACAGACAACACCAACGCCATGTGGTACTGCAACAAACAGGGTGGGTGGGGTCGTGGAACCTATTTCAAGAGGCTCTTTGCCTTTGGACATGGCTTGAACATCAGGGCATGTCCTTGTTAGTTCAACACCTGGCAGGTTCTCTGAACGCCAGGGCGGACAAGCTCAGCCATCGGTGCATGATATATCATGAATGGCGTCTTCACTCGGAGGTGGTGCAAGGTCTCTTTCAGCAGTGGGGAGAGCCTTGGTTGGATCTGTTCACCACCGAAGAGAACACGCAATGTCTGCAGTTCAGTGTGTTGGTATTTCCAAGGCGGCACTCGCTCGGCGACGCATTTTGTCTCGAATTGAGCTCAGGCCTCCTATACGCCTTTCTGCCAGTATCGCTTCTGGCCGGATTGCTGAAGAAGATAAAGTGGGAATGGACCCAAGTCATTCTTGTGGTTCCAGACTGGGCACGAAGAGTCTGGTACCCTAAGCTCTTGAGCATGGCCATCGATCCTCCAATCAGACTGTCTCTTCGGGAGGGTCTTCTGTCGCAGTGGCAGGGGACGGTCCTCCACCTGAACCTGTCCAGTCTCCACCTCCTTGCGTGGAGATTGAGGGGCGGCAGTTGACAGTTTTTGACCTTCCACCTGAAGTCTGTAATGTCCTTTTGGCAGCCAGGCGTCCCTCTACCAAGTCTGCATACGCCTGTCGATGGAACAGGTCTATGGCATGGTGCACAGGAAAGGCTATGGATCCCCCTTTCTGCTGCCCTTTCAGAGGTACTCTTCTTCATCCTCTCTTTAGCCCAGCCGGGCTCTGCCCTGGGCACTCTTAAAGGCTACCTTTTGGCCATATCTGCCTTTCTTCGTCCCTGCTCATCCTTCTCTTTTCAAGTCCCCTATTGTAAATAGATTTCTAAAGGGCATTACTCATTTTCCTCCTTCTCCTTTCATAATGCCCCAGTGGAATTTTAATCTTGTCTTGACATTCCTTATGTGTGCTCACTTCGAGCCTCTACATAACTGCCCCATCAGACTCTTTACTTTGAAGACTACCTTCCTTGTCGCCATCACCTCTGCTTACTGAGTGAGTGGGCTTCAAGCTCTGTCCTCAAAACCTCCTTTTCTTGCTGTTCATCCAGATAAAGTAGTCCTTCACACAAGGCCCTCTTTTCTTCCCAAAGTGGTTACCTCTTTCCATATAGGACAGACCATCACTTTGCCCACCTTCTTCCTGCCTCCACAAGGAGGAGGAGAGACTCGGCTTTCTGGACCCAAAATGTGTGCTTTTTTATCTAGACTACACAAAAGATTTCCGGGTGGACGATCAACTGTTTGTTGGCTACGTGGGTCCGAAGAAAGGTCGGGCTGTACAAAAACGCACCATCTAATAATAATAATAATCTTTATTCGGCATATAAAAATATGACTACAAAAGAATCACCTTAAAATGTACATGCATCAGGTAAATGCAGTCTCCATAAAAACAACCACAAATACATTCAAAACTAGTTTATATACTGGCATAGTCCCCCAGTTTTGCTTGGTTTCAAGATGCATCCTACAAATTTTTAATACAGTTTAAAAAGTACACTGGTTCCTTTATAGCAGCAAGACTTAGTACAAAAAGTAGAAAGAATTCTTATGGGCTTCCAACACCCTCGTGAGTCTTGACTTTAAAGCAGATCTTAAAAAATTGGAAACACAAAAGAGTGTAAAACATCTGATGATAATTTTAAGAACAATAAGGCAACACGTGCCTGTTTAAATCTAAGCTTTCTTAAAAGGCCCAACAGGAACATTTTTCTATGACAGAGGAGGATAAAATGTAAGGTATCCTGTGGAGACCTATTGTCGCAGCCACAGGGACCTCTATAGACTGTGTGCGCAATAAAACCAGAGGGTACAGCCAATAAATGATGAAATAAGTTTAATCTAAAACGTCTAATTACAAATCTGTCATGTGCACTAGTTATGAGCGATAAATAGGGTTCCATGCCCTGAGTCAATTTAACTAAAGTATATTCTCTCACCGTGGGTTTATAGAGTTCACTATCCTCGCGTTGCGTCGTGACATACGTAAAAAAAAGGTCTTTGATATGCGCCTTTTCCTGGCTACCCACCTTTTCCAGATTGGTAAACAGGTCTGCTCTCCCTAGCGTGGAGAGGGTATCCTTTATGTATTTTAACCACAGGATTTTCAACGTATAATCAAGCAAGAGACAGTCCCGGATTACCAACCTAATAAAACCTGCCGCCTCCTTTGCCCAGATCTTCACCCAACACAATAGGGTTTTAACAGCCACCATGTCAGAAATATATTTGGACCCCAATTCTTCATGATCAATATACACAGGGGTGCTGTGAGGGACTTTCAACAAGCGCCTCAAATATTTGTTCTCCTCAATTTGTAGATTGTTAGGTGCCTTGAGTCCCCAAACCTCGCTACCATATAAAACTTCAGAGCAGCAAAAATAATGTAGTATCCCATCAATCGAGCATGCGCAATTGAAAGGGAACACATACAAAGAATTTATTGAAATATTCCACAATGTTTAAATGAAACTCTATGCACGAAATGTTAATTAAATGAATGTTTTTAACAAAAGAATGAATACAGTAGGTTATTTGTAAACTTGATGAACTATTTAAGCATAACACCCAATATTAGAGAAGCAAAATATTATCCGTGTTTTTGACACACGCGCAGGAAGTGCAACATGTAAATGGTTCATCAAATTTGTTTAACAAAGTAAACACCCAAATAGTACCATCAAGAGTCCTAGCTGGTGACTAGGTCAAGAAGGATGCCAAGACCGATGGTATTTACCTAACTAAGAAAGCTTATGAGAAACTCGCATTAAAGTATGCAATACATGATGAGAAGGGCCATTAATGTGAACAGGGCAATATGTCACAATCATGAACTTATATCAGGAAAGCAGACTACTAATCTTTACTCATGGCTAGTTCTAAAGCGATAGCCATGGTATATCGTCGTTTAACCCCATGGTGTCAGTATGCAATTTGTGCCCCCAACGCTGTTCTCGAATGAAGAGAAACTTCTGAATATCTGTCACGTGTGGGGGAATAAAGGGTTGCTCCAACACTACCCATTTAATATCCCGCTCCGTATGATCATAATTAATGAAATGGTTAGTCATTTTAGTGGAACTCTTTTTACACCTGACAGTGCTTTTGTGTTCAAGGATTTGTGTCTTTATTTTCCTTGTAGTCATCCCAACATATCGCATATTGCAGGGGCACGTGATCATATAGATCAGCTTCTCACTATTGCAGTTAGTGTGTTTAGAGAGACACCATGGTCTATCCGTGCCTATATCAATCTCAGTAGTGTGCGTAGTTTGTGGACAGACCGCACACGAGCCGCACGGAAAGTGTCCCTTAACGGGGGCAAACCCCAAAGGGATACTTGGTTGAGTGTTTTTTTGGAGTGAGGGCGAGTGTGCACCAACATGTCTTTTATATTGCTGCTACGCTTAAAAGCAAACAGGGGAGATGGTAGAGATGTGGCTCCAACATTGAGAATACGCCAATGTTTCAGAATGGGATTCTTGATTCTATTAGAATAACCACAGAACGTTTTAACACAGGTAAGTCTCTTTAATGCTTCTTTGGCTGGTGCTTTTTCAATGAGGACTTCACGATGGTTATTCGAAGCCCTCTTTCTGCACCTACGAATGATGTTAACAGGATATTGCCTTTCTTTAAGCTGTGCAGAAAGGGATCTAGCATGTTCTGTGTATTTCTCCATACTGGAACAGTTCCGACGGAGACGTAGAAATTGCCCAAATGGAAGATTGTCCCACAGGGCTTTTGGGTGGAAGCTATTGTAAGATAACAACGAATTGCGTGCCATCTGCTTGCGATAGAGTTCAGTTGCAAGCAAACCGTTCTCCGGATAGATCCTGACATCAAGAAAAGGAAGGCTGGATTGAGAGAGTTCATATGTGAATCGTAGGTACTCATTTCTTGTATTGAGCCAGCTTTGAAAGGCTATGACTGATGCCGGTGTCCCTTTCCAGATCACAAAGATGTCATCTATGTACCTCTTCCAGGTCAGTATGTGATGTCTGAATGGATTGGATTGCTGGAGAACCTCAGTCTGTTCAAAAGTATGCACGTAGAGATTTGCCAGGCTGGGGGCAAAAACACTGCCCATGGAAGTCCCCGATGTCTGTAGGAAGAGTTCTTCCTCAAACTTGAAAAAGTTTTCATTCATCGCCAAGGTGGCACAGGCCATGATGAAACTCAAAGGGGTGATAGAGTCAAGGTCTTCTTCCTCCAACAGAGATTGAATAGTGACGAGAGTCTCGTCCTGAGGGATACATGTGTATTGTGACTCTACGTCGAACGAGACCAAGAGATCTTCTTCTTGGTCAAAAGTTAAGTCTTGTAACAGGCGTAACAGGTCTTTAGTATCCTGTATATATGTTGGCATCTTCGCTACAATGGGTTTCAAGAAGAAATCCACAAAGGTCGACAAGGGCTCAAGCAGGGACCCTATCCCCGAAATGATAGGTCTGCCCGGAGGTGGTATCTTTCCTTTGTGGATCTTCGGTAACACTTAGAAGTATGGTGTTACAGGATGTTGGGTGGTCAAGAAATTTGCCTCATTGTCAGTTATCCATCCTTCACTTTTGGCCTCATCCACAAGGTCTTTGATGGTATTAGTTAACCCCTTCGTGGGGTCAATTTTCAGGGATCGGTAGTATCTCCTGTCTTCCAGTTGACGTCTACATTCAGTTCTGTAAACTTCTGTATCAAGGATGACAGTGGCACCCCCCTTGTCTGCTGGCTTTATGACGATGGATTCATCCTTCGCCAAAAGTTGTAAAGCCAGTCGTTCGGCTTTCGGATGATTCTGATATTGATTGGTATCCGTGTTGATGATGGTTTCCACATCGTAGAGAACCGCTTTTTCAAAGGCGGCAATCTCAGGAGGGACCAAGTGTATTGGAGGGTTAAATGTAGACTTTGGTTTTAACCCAGTGTTGGTAGTCCTTGAGTCAGTTGTCATTGAAGATTTGTCACTGTAAAAAGCTTGTAGTCTTATTTTCCTGAAGAATCCAGCCAATTCTTGCATGATGGTAAAAGAGTCCCCTTTGATTGTAGGAACAAAGCCTAGTCCTTTTTCTAGGGCAGTTTTTTCCACCTCAGTGGGCACATGTTGGCTGAGGTTCACTACTAGAGTGTTTCGCTGCTCATCCCTGGGACTGCCGATGTCTTCAAGTTGCTGCGTGTCCGTGATGAGGGAGCCGACGTTGTTCGGAGCCATGCAGCGATGCCCCTTACGTGCAGACGTACTGCTGAGATAAAGTTTCCAGATCCAGTCTGACGCCTGGGGAGAATTCACTAGTTAAGGAATCTGTGGCTAGACTATGTCTTTACCAGATACATCGTTACTAAAGGTAAGTAACTTGTTCTACGATGTTAAATTAGGTGGCTGTGCTTCCTCCCTCAGCGGCTTCTGTGGGGGCTGGATGGGAACATACTTGCTTTTTTGACTTGCTCTGAGGTTTGCGTCCTGAGCACGGAACAGAAACAGCCTTAGTGACCGTACTTGACGATCTGAGAATGCGAGCTGACAATGGCCATTCGGTCGTACTAGTGCTTCTGGACATGTCAGCCGCATTTGATACGGTGAACCATAACATTTTGCTAAAAAGACTCATGAACATTGGAGTTAAGGGTCTGGCATTAAAATGGCTTCAGTCCTACTTGTCGGGTAGGCTACAGGAAGTGAGTATTCCACCTTTCACATCTTCATAGACATCCGTCCAACATGGGGTTCCGCAGGGATCGGCAATTAGTCCGATCTTATTAATACATATATGTAATATATATACCTGCGTCCACTCATCCCTATCACCAAATCTTTTGGAGTAGAACTAGTCAACTATGCTGATGACACGCAGCTTGTGTTTTCACTGAAAGGGAATCAAACAGTCTCCATAGACAAATTTCACGAATGCATGCAAAGTACTAAAGACTGGCTTAAAAATATCTATCTCCAATTCAATGGAGATAAAACAGAATTTGTATACTGCACCACAAATAAAATAGCTCGCCCTCTTCCTGTCGATTTCCGGCTCACCCCTACAGATTTACCGTTTATTCCAGGTAAAACGGTACGCAATCTGGGGGTAATGATGGACAACAACCTTCAGTTGGATTCACAAATAAACAAAACAGTCAGTACCTGCTTCTCTTTGATTAGAGCCCTACGGAAGATTCTCCCACTATTGCCACCCACTGCTAGGACTCAAATAGTGAGGAGTGTTATTTTTAGAAAGTTGGACTATTGTAACTCCCTGTACCTTGTAGCACCAAATTCCTTCATACTGAAACTGCAAAGAATCCAAACAGTAGCAGCAAAGTTAGCTTTAAACCGGCAGTGCAGATCCTCCACATTTCTGGCCTTGGGGGATCTCCACTGGTTGCCGATTCGGCACAGAATACAATTTAAATTCCTCTGCATTGTATTTAAGGCAGTACATGGTCTGGGTCCTAAACCACTGCAGAGAAAATTCATGTGGTATATTCCCCCAAGAAATCTTCGCTCATCAACAGCAACTTTAGTGAACATTACAAGATTTAAAAGAGCCAGGACCAGAGGGAGAGCCTTCAGTTCTGCTGCCTCACGGCTGTGGAATGAACTCCCAACTAATATTAGGCAAAGTGAGAATCTAATGCAATTCAGGAGGAAGTTGAAAACCTGGTTGTTCCAGAGGAAGGAGTAATATACAGATTTACTGTTACTGACCCGCTTTTGACAGCCTCCCCTCTTTGTCTTTGTCTGTCTTGTCTTGGGGTTGGCCGTCTTCACGTGCTATGACAGCAAGGTAACTCTCAGCGGCAGGATACCTGTTGGGTGACAGTGCGCTATACAAGTTAAGCTTACATTACATTGCATTTGCCTCTGGGAACATCGTCTGAGGACTCTGGCTGCATAGCCATCTGTAGAACATAAACAGTGGTTGCCTGATCACAATCTCGGCTCGAGGCAAGGATGCCATTTTCAATATATAGCCTTTTGTTTCCTAACATAATCTGAGCAGACACTTCTTCTGAATTCAAGTGGTCCCTGCATGCTGAAGCTTTCACCTAGAAGCTGACTGACATCTCCATGATGGGTGTCTAGTTTGTGACCATGATGGCGTCATACACTCTTAACCAACAGGTAAAGGGGTTAGATCATCCAGACAGGGTTTTCTTGGCAGATTTTACTGTCATACCATAGACACATAAATTAGGGTTAGCATCATAGGAGTATGCTAGATTATTATGGTTTTTTAAATGTATGTTTATATAACCTGTATCAACAGGATGGTGGAACACTTTGTTTTATTCCTTGTGTTTGACACTTATTATAACTTTTGTCTGCTTCTGACTATTACTCACCGCAGCCCATATCTTCTATACAAGAATCATTATGGTACAATAAATATTGAGAGCGCCCCTTCATGAATTCATTGTATATGTCTCTTAGTACTAGAAAGCATGAGTGACTAGGTGAAAGTTTGTATCTGTCACCACGGTTCCTGAAGGAACAGAGTTGATATGTTCAGTAGTTACCAAAACTGTTTGCTCCCTGTTCAGGTTTAGGGGTGCTGACAGTGGCACTATGAGCTAGCTTGTCCAAGGGGCAATATATCCCACGGAGGTGCATGAAATTAGTCTGGCACCATCATAAGTTTATGCTATCCGCAAATGTGCAGTTCCTACTGATTAGTGGAAATTTAAACGACAGACTGGGAGGAGATACTATTGGCAAAATCCTTATCTTGCTCCCGCTCCCCTGTAGGGACAAGCAGTCTTATTCTTGCACACACAACAAAGGATTTAGATGACAACAGTGCCAATCGTATGGACAACGGGTATAATAACTGCAGGCCACCGAGAGTCCCACTACTCAGATCCATTTCTTTGGACACCTGCATCACACCCTGAAGTGAAACAGGAGGTGAGGCGTTACTACGCTTGGGTGGAATTACAATTCCCACCATGTCTGACCCCTACGTCATTGCACAAGTAGCACCCACAACAAAGGGCTGTTTCTCAAGGGTGCGAATTGCAACGTCAGAGGACTGCTTAACAGTGTTAATTCTTTTGTTTGGATCATTGGATAGAATAAATCCCTCTACTTTGTTTCCATGTTTTTTGTCTTCCTTTCCCTGTAGGTTATCATCCGTAATCATCCTTTACTGGTCCCTTGAAGGTGAATTATTTTGAATTATTGTGTTTTATGGTTACTTATTACCCATACAGACATCCTCTGTCCAGTTAGCTTTTGTCAGTTTAGCTTAACTTGGTCAGTCTTGCTTTACTGTTCTGGATTGCTTTCTGGTTTACCTACTACAGAGATTAGCACAGTCTGGCCCTTTCTACCTGTCAACTAGAACCTAACTGTGCTTTCTACAATTGAGTGCTGTTCCTGTGAGAAAAGGTCTGTGAGTTGGTGTTGATGTAATGATTTCTGGTAACCTGGCCCTATTCTCTTGTTCTCAGATCTCTGACCCAACCCAACTTAATCCTTTTTGCCCAATACTTCTAAATTACAAACCATTTCTTACCTTGTTTTGTGCATGCCAGTCAGTTGCAAGTGTTTCAAGTCAGCTTGATTTTGATGACAAGGATATCTGGGATACATCCCAAGTAACATCAAGCAAGTTCTATTAGGACTGTTACCGACGCCACGGCACAAGAAGCTTAGCAGGCGGTTTGTTCTTCTGGGGCTAGTCCTGGCCAAGAGACGTGTAGTCTCTTGCGACCCTGTGAACCGTTGAATGACTAAGAGATGTATGGGAATGGGCGACTGCAGAATCGGTGCGCATGAAATTTGTACGGACGATCACCTGGTATGGGCCTCCAAGCTAGAATAATTAAAAGATGAAGGGACCCCGAGCCTCAGGGCACCCCAGAGGGGGAATCCTCCCTCAGCAGGGAAAAGAATTATCAGAATGCCTAGGCCATACTCAGTAACCCTGATGCTAGGTAAAAAACTGAATTTCTCCATGTAACCATGTACACTGACACAGACTGGAGGGGATTAGGGAGGGTGGTTAGGTAGTTAACTCACTATGACGTTTTCTTTGTAATATGACATAAAGGACTGTGTGGGTCAGGATACGGTTAATGTGTGGGCGTCAAATGTAAGCAATGACTCGTACATCCAGATGTAATGTTTGTATTTGCAAATGCCAATAAAAACAATTCCCCCCCTAAAAAAAGATATCTGGGATACAAGTGTAGTCAAAACATCCCGAACTCCTGAGCAGCCATCAGACTATAGTATTGGACCTCAGCTTAATAGATGAAGGAGTCAACATTTGTGCTTCTGAGTCACAAACAACTCAGTCCCCCAACTATTGTAGACATTAGCAAAATTGAAAGCTGACCTTCTTGCCAGTTCTAACAACAGAGTGTCATTGATGACACCCAGCTTCTGTTTGCCCCATGATACTAGCACCAACTCACCATTTACTTGCCCTCCTACCACCAGACCCCTTGTTGTTCTCCCACACCTGCCAAACGGGTAGAATATACCCCTACCAGAGAAGTTTAATGGTGATACAGAGAAAATTTGATAGAGACCTCTAGCTACAGACTCCTTACCTTAGAATTATTCCCAGGCGACAAATTGTCGTGAGCCATACCCCTGCGCGTCGGTAGTTGGCTTCGTTTGGCTCTGTGTGTCATCATCAGCGTCATATGTGTCAGAAGTAACGTGCGCTGTGCCTATATAGGCACCACCTGAACGTGCTGATGTCAGTTCTTTTCTTTCCGCATCAGTCAGCACAGATGAGAGCTACACCTTTTCATTTTTTGACTGACTCTTTTTAGACTTTTTGTCGAATTTTTATTGAGACCTTTTCTCCTGGTGTGGCAGGTATGTCAGCTAGGAAAACTGGCTTCAAGCCCTGCCACGCCTGTCACAGACATATGTCAGTAATGGACCACCATCTTGTTTGCTTCTTGTGCCTCAAGCGCAATCACAATGCAAAGACCTGTGTCCACTGCTATGCCATGCATCTCACGGCCTCGAGGGAGCAGTTCCTCAAGTTTCTTGCTGCTTAACAGGTGATGTCATGACGGTCTAAATCCCGGTTGAGAGGAAGGTCCCGAGATTAGTCACAGATTCAAAGTCATCTTCCAGTAAGCCCCACAAAAAGAAGAAGAGTAAGAAGTCGAAGAGGTCTTCGACTTTGCCCTGTCTGTCGAAGTCATCTGACTAGATGAGGGAGTGTCGTCATTCAAGGCCTGGCTTCATTGTAGACTCTGTGCCTCACCAAGGGCCCGATTCACAGAACTAACTTAAGACACAATCCTAAACTTACTACCATTTTGGTATTCACAGAAGGCACTTACTCATTTTGGTATTCACAGAAGGCACTTACTCATTTCGGTATTCACAGAAGTTAGGAGTCCTAACTTTAGGACTCCTAAATGCCTTCTGTGAATACCGAAAGTCTTAAAATTAGGATTTTTCTCAGTTTAGTAGTAGTATAGTTAGGACTCCTAACTTTAGGACTCCTAAATGCCTTCTGTGAATACCGAAAGTCTTAAAATTAGGATTTTTCTCAATTTAGTAGTCCTAAGTTTAGGACTCCTAACTTTAGGACTCCTAAATGCCTTCTGTGAATACCGAAAGTCTTAAAATTAGGATTTTTCTCAGTTTAGTAGTAGTATATTTAGGACTCCTAACTTTAGGACTCCTAAATGCCTTCTGTGAATACCGAAACTCTTAAAATTAGGATTTTTCTCAATTTCGTAGTCCTAAGTTTAGACTTAGGACTACTAAATTGAGAAAAATCCTAATTTTAAGAGTTTCGTTATTCACAGAAGGCATTTAGGAGTCCTAAAGTTAGGAGTCCTAACTATACTACTACTAAACTGAGAAAAATCCTAATTTTAAGACTTTCGGTATTCACAGAAGGCATTTAGGAGTCCTAAAGTTAGGAGTCCTAAACTTAGGACTACTAAATTGAGAAAAATCCTAGCTTTAAGAGTTTCGGTATTCACAGAAGGCATTTAGGAGTCCTAAAGTTAGGACTCCTAACTTCTGTGAATACCGAAGTGAGTAAGTGTCTTCTGTGAATACCAAAATGAGTAAGTGCCTTCTGTGAATACGAAAATGGCAGTAAGTTTAGGATTTTGTCTTAAGTTAGTTCTGTGAATCGGGCCCCAAGTTTATGGTAGCTGGCCTCACTGAGTTTTTGGGAGCCAGAGCGACCCCTGCCCAACTTCACAAATTGTATGAGGCCATGCACATCATATTTGGGTGGCCCGTCCCCGTTGGCATGTCTTCGGACTCCGTGGGTTCGGGCAGGGTCCCTACTGGTTTCCCACTGGCGGTTCCACCCCCTGCGCCAGTTGAGCCCCTTGGATCCACGGATGGATATGGGCCGGTTCCGCTTGTACCACCTTGACCTTACCTGGTGCCGGTGCCAATGTCAACGCTCCCAGCGCTGTTCCCGCCCTCCGGCAGCGCTATCCCTATTCTCGTCCCCGAACCCTACACAGAGCTGGAGGGGTGTCATCCGGCGCCGACTTGAGCTATGCCCTTTGAGCCCGAGGTGGATCCCTATTCCTATGATCTGGGACTTTGAGAAGATTGGGAGGGGCAGCTGGACCATGAAGTATACCAGCCCCTAGACCTAACATGGACTGGTGTGAGGAATTAATAGGCACCAGTGGACTGAACAGCTCCCCAGATACTGGCATGGTCTCTCGTCCTACCGTTGCTATGGAGGAGGGAGTGTCTTTTGCTATAGTGTTGAGAATGGCTGCCGAGGTCCTGGGACTTGGTCTGCCCTCAGTGGCAGTCAAGGCTAATGTCTTGACAAAGGTGCTTCAGCCGGGAGTAATCCCCTCCAAAATGCTTCCCACATTTAGTGAAGCCGTTAGAGATGTCCTGCTTGTCAGCTGGTCAAATTCCTGCACAGCAGCTCCTGTGGACAGTACAATTGCCTGCTGCCATCACAACTCCCCAGGAAACCCCTGTTTCCTCTCACAACACCCTACAGTGTAAAGCTTGGTGGTCCAAGCCTCTACTTCCCATGTAAATCCTGCCACATTCCCTACCGCCCCTTCAGATAGAGAATCCAGGAGGCTGGACACCTTAGGCAAGAAAATGTTTTTTTTCCACCAGCCCTTTACTGCAGTCTGTAAACACAGCATGCCTTTTGGGCTAATAGCCCCATGCACTATGGGATTCGGTTGCTCAGGTACTGCCCATGGTCCCAGAAGGTGCCCAGGCCGTACTCTCCCAAGCTATGGCCGATGGGAGGAATGCAGCCAAGTTCACCATCTGATGTGGACTGGACACAACCAACTTTTTCGGCAGAGCGGTTTCTTTGTCAGTGGGCTTACAGAGCCACGATTGGCTTTTCAGGGGATGTGCAAGCTTCACTTATGAACATGCCCTTGGATGGCTTCCATCTCTTCGGAGACAAGGCGGACTCAGCACTGGAGCACCTAAAGGACAGCAGGCCTACGACCAGGTCCTTTGGCCTTTCCAGGGCTCCCTGCCAACCCCAGTCCACCTTTCGCTCCTTTCATGACCATGGAAGGGGCTTCAAGCCACGTTCTTACCTGCCAAGACACCACGGTGCGAAAGCTTCCCAGCCTCGACGTGGCCGAGGATGCTGTAACCACAGACCACGTGGGGAAACATGAGTGGGTAGATCCTTGGTTAGATCTGTTAGCCTTTGCCGAGAACGTGCAATGTCAGCAGTTTTGCGTACTGGAATTTCAAAGGTGGTTGTTGGGGAGAGATGCTTTTCGAGTGGAGCTCAGTGTAGGAAAGGACCTTTTTTGGCATGAGACCCCCCCCCCACCCCACACACTTTTTGCCTGGCTCTGATGCATCTTTGGCTGAATGTGCACTGGGCTCCTACTAACCAGGTTCCCAGTGCCTGTGTTCTTTCCCAAAATTGTACCTTTGTTTCCACAATTTTCACTCCTCTGGCTCACATGTAAGCCCCTTGTAAAAGGTACCAGTGGTAGTAAGGGCCTTGTGACCAGAAAGGGTGTCAATGGGCTGCAGCATATATTGTGCCTCCCTAAGAGAGTCATCACAGTATTCTACAATACTCTAATACACACACTACTCCTAGATGAAAATATATATGAAAATGTTTTTGGAAAATAGCAACATGCTATCATGAATCCAACAAGCACTACATGGTTATATGATCTCCAAATTTTACAATATCACTGATGACAAAATCCAATGGCCCAATGCATTTCAGGATGCACTCCCTTCTTCAGGGGTTGGAAAATTGTACATAGAAAAAATAAATGAATGAAAACAGACCTAAACATTCTCAAAACAGCAAATGGTTTTTTAGTTGCGCAAAAAACTGTTCTTTATGTTTGCCAAACTGTGTGAAAAAGATGAACAAGCCAAAGATGAAATGAAAGGTTAATCAAAGATATAAAGAACCCAAATTAGCCAAAACCTTGAATGTGTATTTGTGAGATGCACATTAAACTGAAAAAAGTCCCTCTACTTATACTGAAAATAAAGTAATGATATGTGCTCACTCAAACTTAATTTTAAATACGATAGACTGCGAAGATCTGCCGAAGACAGAACATGTTTAGTTTGACAAAAAGCACAGTGAATGTTTAGTTTCTGATGAATCACGTCCCCAAAACCAATATACACAAATATTGCTAAAACTGAAATATATGCTGCTGTACAATTACTGGCTCCAGGTAAATCTCCCTGCTTGAGTGTCTGAACAATCAAAAAACAATTGTAGTTAATTCTTGCCCACATGCAAACTCAAAAGTACATTAAACTTATGGTTATTAAGAGCTCTAACATAACAACTGCCTGTAAATTACTAGAACTAAACAAGCTAAATGTCTGTCTCACTCTGGAACAAGTGTGGTAGTTTTCTGTGCTGTTTGTTAGAGTATCTGCAAAAATATAACCAAAATCCCAAAGTCAACCTCTGACAATAGCACACGATAACCCTCGACCAGCCCAGTACTCGTTGCTGTTCATCTCACCTTCCTCTTTTGAAGTTTTCAAGCGCTCATGGCAAGACGCAAATCCACTGAGTAACGCGACACATACTTTTCAATCCTTTCTGAACTCTCAACATTGAGGAAGAACCCAATGCTTGCCACACACATGCGGCGCCCATACACAAAACAGATTTTGAACTCCATGTTTGAACGGTGTATTTAAACTAGGGATACTACTATAAGAAATGAAATCCTTGCCACAAGCTTTCTTCAAAATCTGTATCCGCTGTCAAAAACATGCAAAATAATCTCATTAACATTGCGCTTTAAAAATCCGTTGCATTAATACATATACTCGTGAAGACCAAAATAGTCACACTACACGCATCAAAAGAGTACACCATGTTAAACTGAAACTGACAACTTTCTTCAAAGTATATGTCCACTGTAAAGATCGTAAAGGCTCGTATTCTGTGGTCACGGTAGGAAAGTGTAGGTGGCTAAACCCCTCTGGGTCATAATTATCCCCTAAAAAGTATCTTCCAAATTTTAACCCGGTTAACTTTATAAAAGCTCTAACTTCAAACCAACATTATTAATTACGCTAACCTACATAAAAAGTACTGTCTCCACTCTTGCTGCCTTTTTCAAAAATACGAGGTGACGGTTTCCAACTCACATGTGTGCTGACACAAATACTAAAGATAGTCCCCTCCACCTCAAACGGAAAAGACACCTTGTACAACACAGACTCCTATCTACTGATCTAAAAATATAAATGAGGTCTGGTTACTTGTCTAGTGCTCTCAATTGAAAAAATGAATTAGGAGTGAAAGAAGTCCCAAAGACCCCACCAAAATTAATTAAACGATAGTTCTATATGCAACATACTGTGGCTTGAGGTTGATCATTCATCTATAACATACAGTGTACAATATGGCATTTTATGCTCATTACCAATAGACCTGAATTAGACATTATAGAAAACATGGCATATCAATTTGATCATTAAGACCTCTTGGTGTTAGTGTGTCAAAAGGTCACACCTGCACCTGTTGCTCCTGGGCATTGGGGAGATCTACCGACGGTGTCTTGACGCTCCAGCACATCTCAACTTTCCTGTGCAGCTGTAGGTTTCTTTCGTCCAGCCTCCTGGCTTGAGCCTGCAGCCTTTTTCCAACTTCCGGTTTCCCTATTAGTTTGCATTAGGTGCTGACGCTGTGCTGGCACTCTGCACCTGGCTGCCCTGTGCCGCTGAGTGTGTAAGTTTGGTGCTGCCTTGTAACCACCCCTATGCTTACTTTAAACCCCGAAGACTGGGTTACCAAACCATACTACTTAGCTGTTAGTCTTACCACTTCTATAGCCTCCCCCTTTCTTCATTGTATAACATTGGCACCAGATACTAAGTTTGACCTCTGCACCCTGGCTGCTCCTGTGCGGCTCTTGGTCCACTGATGTCACTTACCTGAACCTTGCCTGGGACTGATTCTTCATCCAAAAGCTCAATATCGTAAATCGTTTACTTACCTGCAAATTGCTGATTGTGTTTCCTTCTATAGGATAACATTGTATTGATTGAAAATTGCACGTGTCCAAATAAAATAAATATACTATAAGTAATATTTTTTCAAACCATTGGTCTCAGATCTAGTCATTGAGTGTGTGTAATCATTTCTTGCCTGTGTGTGTACAACAAATGATTAGCACTGCCTTCTGATAAGCCTAACTGCTCGTCCACACTTCCACAAAAGAGAGCATTAGTATTATCTAGTTTAGCCTCTGTGCAGTCCCTGGGAATCCACTGGACTCCCTGCACACTATACCATACTTTGGTATAGTATATACAGAGCCAGCTTTCTACACTCAGGTCTCCTGTACACCTTTCCACCCATATAACTCCTACCCAGAGTTCTCAAAAAGATCAGGAAGGACCGGATCCAAGTCATCCTTGTGGCACCTGACTGGGCTCGTAGAGTTTAGTTTCCCGAGCTGTTGAGCATAGCCATCGGTCTTCCACTCGGACTGCCTCTTTTGGAGAATTTATTGCTACAGCAGTAGGACAGGGTTCTCCTCCCAAACCTGTCAAAGCTCCTCTTTCATGCATGGAGATTGAGTGGCAACAGTGACAACTTACGACTTTCCATCCGAAATCTGCAATGTTATCTACGCAGCCTGGCGTCCCAATACCAAGACAATATAAGCCTGTTGTGACAAATTTGTGGCATGGTGTGCAGAGAAACTGGTTGACCCTCTTTCTGCTCCCCTCTCTCAAGTCCTTCTCTTTATTCTTTCTCTTTCTCTTGCCGAGCAGAGTTCTGCTTTGGGCACCCTAAAGTGCTATCTTTCTGCCATCTCAGCCTTCCTATGGTTGCCAGATCGGCCATCCCTGTTTAAATCTCCGGTTGTAAATAAGATTTTTGAAAGGTCTGTAATACATGCTTCCTGCTTTACCCTTCATCATGCCTCAGTGAGATCTTAATCTAATGTTTACTTTTCTGATGTGCGTTTCTTTTGAGCCACTGACCAACTGTCCTTTCAGGCTGCTTACCATTCAGACGGCCGTCTTAGTTGCAATGACATCTTCACTGAGGGTCATTGATCTCCAGTCTTTCTCATCCAAGCCCCAGTACCTGAACATCTATCCAGACAAGCTGGTTCTTTGCACTAGAGCTTCCTTCCTGCTGAAAGATGTCACTTCCTTTCATGTAGGCCAATCCAGCACCCCGCCTACCTTTAGTGCTCCTCCACATCACTCTAAGGAACAGGAGACACTCCACCTACTGGACCCAAAAAGAGTGTTGTCGTTCTACCTTGAGTTCATGAAAGAGTTACGGGTGGACTACCAATTCTTAGTTGTGTAGTTTCAGTTTATTGACAGTTAGGTATCATGCCTAAAAAGGCAATACAAACAATTCATACACACATATAGAACCAAAACACAGATCGTATTAAAACTTATACCTTTGCAATGGAAAATGTGTTCTTTACCTTCCCTTATAATAACATTTAAAATCAGCCAACATTCCTTTGACCCACTACCCGATCGATATCCAAAAACATTAAATTCTCTCCTATTTCCTATTCATAATAAAACAACGGACCTTAACCCTCTTGCTCCAGGAAAATGTCATCAGTCTTATTTCCAGACAGGGTTCACCTTATCTTTGTTCAAAATACAATACACTAAATACAATAGCATTATAGCTGTCATTATTTTGATCTCTTGAGCAGGAGAGCAAGATTGACATCAGATAAACATTTCATCATGTACAAAGAACAAGTTCTTATATTTAAAAAAATAGTCAATAATGATACCGTAAAGATTATAACTCTACAGTCATCTTTAGACCAGGCACTAAGCTTGTCTATACCAAAAAATGAACAATTGTTAATGTGCAAATAGGCTATTTCCTATGTGCAAAGTTAATCAACAAGAATGCAGAATACGTGTACCAATATATGATTAATAAACTACGTTTCCACAAAATACCCTTTCTCATATTGAGGTTATAAAAAAAACATAGTGACCTCAATATACCCATTCCATATCTCTAATTCTGTAAGCCTTTATGCTGAGTTAACTCATCGTAGACGACGGACAAGAATTTAATTACTGGATAACAAAAAGGTAAGTTATCATAACTTAAGATTAATTGCATTAGACCCTTTGTATGGCAGATCTAAGTCAAGCTGAAAGTCGGTAGCAACAATGTGCTTCTACTAGTAGCAAAAAAGGAGCAAGTTATAAATAAATGTAAAAATGTCAGTGGTCCTCGCAGGCAGAAGGGACATTTCGCTATATCCAACCTGGCAAGCCGAACCAGCTTCTTTGTGAAGTATGTTAGAGCGAAGAAGGGAAAGGGCATGCAGAAACAGACCCTCTCCTAATGGATCGCACTCTGCGTTGAAATCTGCTACACATTGGCCACGAAGCAACCCCCTGAAGGCTTGTGCGCTTATTCCACTAGAGCTAAGGCTATGACCACTGCGTTAGCACTCGGAATTCCGGTCCTGGACATCTGCCAGGCACCAACGTGGACTTCTCTACAGATGATCACAAAGCATTAGTGCCTGGACATTCAGGACAGCACTTTGCTCATTCGGTCCTGCAAGACTTTCTAATGTGAAATGATTTCACAAACCCACCTCCGGGGAGATATTGCTTGGGTATCTATTCTAAGGTAAGGCAGCTCGAGGTCTCCATCAGATGAACAAGTTACTTACCTTTAGTAATGCCTTATCTAGTAGAGATTCCATCTAGCCACAGATTTCTTACTGCCCTACCCATACTCCCCGCTCTGCGAACGGATTTCTAGGGACAGACCTGTTCCCAAGTCAGGGCCCTAGTTTTTCAAGCCAGTGGTCATTTTTCTTCATGGCTATGCACTCCGTGCGTGGAAAGTCATGAAAAGAAACTTACGTCAGCACGCTGGGGTAGTGTCTATATAGGCACCCTGCACATCTGATAAAGACGTCTAGCCACAGATTCCACACCTTAGAATTATCCCCTGACGCCAGACTGGATCCGGAAATGTTTCTACATCAGTACCTCTGTGCATCAGTAGAGGGCACTGTTCAACTCCAAACTACATTGTCCACCAAATATGTAGTCGTCAGAGTTCTTATAAGCCCTCCCTTGATGTGCTGACGTCAGTTTTTTCCTTTCCGTGCTTCCAAGCAGATCCGGAGAGCAGTTCCTATGGTTATCTTCATCTACATTGTTGTTCGCGATGAAACATTGTGCTTTTTTCTGTATATCTTCAGGGTCCTGTGATCTGAGATGTCAACCCTGGACATTTATCCTATTTGTATGTTGTGTCTAGGCACGCACCCTGACTCTGAACTGTGTCTTCAGCTTCAGTCTCTGATGATGTGGGAGTGCACATGAAGCTGTTGGCTACGCGATGGTCGATGGCCCCTCGCCAGTTGTGGTCATCTTTTTCCTCCGGGTACCACCCGAGGGCCAACTCCCGAAGTCTTTTGTCCTTGCGGTCACCTAGTAAGTCACGCCATTGGCAGTTGGCGCTGTGGCCTTTACCTACTTTACCGTGTACACATGCCCCCCCTAACTCGCCTCCTATTACTCCGATTCAAGAGTCGGAGCGTGAATCCGGGTCGCACCTTCTGGTATTTCCTGGCATGGGGGGCGACTCTGGCTCAGATGAGATACTACCATCTCTCCTTCCATGTGACTTTTGGCTATGAACCTCCCTTCGGCACTCTTCGTTGCCCCGAGGAGGTTGGTGCAGCCTCGACTGACTCCAAACCAGCGTGTTTTGCGTCATTTCAGCAGAGCCCTCCTAATCTGTGATCGACACCATCTTGGCTCTGGTACACATCCTCTAGGATGCCCTTGTTAGATCCACTCATGCCAACCTCAGCGTTGCCATCAACAATTGCCCCTTTCAGAGGATCACCCTGCTCTTTTCTCCTTGACATACCAGTATTCTGGTGATGTGGGTGATCACGTGATTGAGCCTCCTCTGGAGTCTTATTGGATTTCTGCCCTTGGTGACGCTCGTGGCCTTGATCTTTCCCCATCCTCTGGTCTGTTTTTGCCTCCTCTCCTCACTTCGGAAGCTAACTTGGCTTTTGCCCAGCTTTTACGTAGTTCTGGAGCTGCAACATACTTCTATGGAAGTGGCTATTGATTCCCAACAGGGCCAGCTCAGTCCTGAGCCTGCGCTTCCCTTCAGTGAAATACTCTTTGATATTCTGTTGGGCACTTGGGCTAAACCCATCTCAAGGGCATCAGTGGACCGGTCTATAGCCCATAGAGACCATCCTGCCCCAGGAGACCCACTCTGCCTTTCCCGGAAGCCTACTCCACACTGGTGCAGGCCTCCTCCAACATTGCCACGGTACCTGATGTCCATACAGACATGGAGTCTAAAGGCCTGGATGCTTTGAGTCGATATATCTATTCTGCTACCAGCTTTGCCTTGTCGTCCCTTTACACAGCTTGTGTTTTGAGCCATTTTTCCCATGTGCTGTGGGAGTCGGTCTCGTGCCTTCTCCCCTTCGTCCCTGATTGCTCTCGGGACACTCTTTCTCAGCTGATCCAGGAAGGCCATCAGACGACTAGTTTACTGGTTCACTGTGGCATTGATACCACAGATTCTGTCAGACCGGCCATGCCCCTTTCAGTGGCTCTTGGCTGGTGTGCCTTGCTACGTACCTCTGTTTTTTCTGCAGCGATTCAGTACGCCCTGGTGGAAATCCCTTTCAATGGTGAGTATCTGTTTGGTTCTGAAGCTGACTCCGCTTTATGCCGATTCTGGGATAGCCCGAGTGGAGGCATGGTTCTTGGCCTACAGTATTTGGTCTAGATCCGCCCTGAGAGGTGTTCCTTCTTTCTCTCTTCAGGCATTGGCACTTCTTGTGCAAGTTCTTGCTATAAACAGGTGACGCAGGCTCCAGTCTGCCCCTTTTCTTTCCTAGGTTCCTTGTGGCCATTCCTTCTCGCCGTTCCTTGTCCGTGTTGGCATGAGTGGCCCACTCGGTCCACCCTACCTCTTCATGCCTCTGCGTGGCCTGTTTTCCCTCGGCTTCTACCTAGCGCTTAGCTGCAGTTGCTTTACTTTTTAATTGGAGCCGTTTCCATGACACCCCTAAAGTCAAGCCTGATGTTTTGTTGCTGGCCGGGATGTTCTACCAATGTGTCTTCTCCCCTTTTTGGGGGTATATACGATGTATTTTCCTCTTCTGTTCCTCTCATTTCCCTTGCACTAATGGATTATTGAGTATGATCTCAGGTAGCATCAAGGTCCTCCCCCAAGTTGTTCCCTTGCTTGTTCACTGCCGCAGGTTCTCCATGGCTCTAGCCTTCCTGCATCCTGGGCTGTGATCACTGCCTTCGCTATCTGTTCCTTCTCTTCTTTACACTGGCTCTTTGGTTGCACTTTCATTTCTGGCATTGCTCTTCCAATACTAATTTATTTCATGCTGCTGTCAGCTTCTCTGTATTGGCCTCCCAGGTGTTAGCCCCTTCTATTGCGGTCCCCTTTTCCAGTCCTCCATTGTGGTCTGTATTTCTCTATTCTAGCGGTGTTGTTTCTCACCTGCGGTTTTCTTTTCATTTGTCTCTCAGCTGCTTACTTGTACCGTTCTGTCGGTAGTGCTGTTTCTGTCTGTTCCCTTGGTTTTCTGAGGTGTGTTCTTCCGCCCCACCCTCTCTCTTTAGACAGGACCATGTGGCAGGTTACCAGTTTGCAATTGTCTAGCCTATGTCCAATGGCCCCTGTTGATATATATATTCATACCTCTCTATTTGTGTTGTATACCTTCTTTCTCGCGATTCTACTCTGCATAGTACCATATTGCCTCCTCTCTGTCGTAGTGTTTCCTATGCCTAACATGGGCTGTGGCCATGATTGTTGCTATTAATAGTGAAGCTTTATCAGCTATTAGTGAAGTTCTCTGCCTTGCCTACTTCTATGATTGGGAGCTTGGCTCTGTAGTTTTGGCTCTGGTTCTTAGCCCTCCTGTAGGAAGCTGGCTATCTATATACTATGCCAAAAAGATGTATAGTGTGCAGAGTCCAGTGGATCCCCAGAGGCTTATCGGAGGCTAAAGTAGACAGTACTAATGCTCTCTTTTGTGGATGAGTGGGCAAGCAGTTAGGCTTATCAGAGGGCATTGTTAAGCATTTGTTATAGACACAGTGTCAATAAATGAGACATTTATAAAAATAAAACTTGGTTATATTTTTTTTGTAGAACCACAGAACTTCATCTTAGGTAAATACGTTTTGCGATAGAACTACTTTTCATGAACAAAAGTGGGCGCAGTGCAATTTTCAGATTTTGAAATGTTAGCCTATGGGAGAAAGAAAACATTCAGCATACATATACGCAACATCGACTTACAGGACCAGTCTTCGGTGGTAAGGTCAGTATAAGGCAAGGTTCAGTTCAGCACCAACACCACCAGCTGCACAGGGGTGGCTGGGTGCATGGTGCAAATATGGTGTTGGGCCCCCAATACAACTCACTTAGGAATGGGGCAATCGGACAGGGGCTGCTTACAGGTAAGTTGCAGCGGCTTGGGGGGCCAGCCTCCCAGAGCTAAAGGAAGCACTGGCAGGGTCCAAAACCGCACCATCACTACACCATCAGCGGCACAGGAGCGGCCGGGTACAGGGTGCCAACACAGCATCGGGGGCCCTATGAAAGCAATCGAGAAAGGCTGAATCTGAAAAGAACTGCAGGCTCAGACCAGGAGGCCAATCGGAGGAAACCAACAGCTTGAGAGGTAAGATGCAATGCTCTGGGGACATAGAGACACCTTTGGTATTCTTCACCAAGGTCCAGAGCGGGCGGGTGCAGGGGTCAATCAATCATTCAATCAATCAGGATTTGTAAAGCGCACTACTCACCCGTTAGAGTCTCAAGGCACTGGGGGGAGGGGTGTATGCAGCTCTATTTGGGTCATTCAAAGATTCTAGTCTAGAGGTCTTTCCTGAATTGGTGCTGTGTCGGGCTTCGCCGAAGTTGAACGGGGAGGTCCTTCCAAGTCTTGGCTGCGAGGTAGGAGAAAGGCCTTCCACCTGCTCTGTTCCTGTAGAGATGTGGGACGGTGGCTAGGGCGAGGTTGGATGAGCAGAAGTTTCTCTTGGGAGTGTGGAAGAAGAGGCGGTTGTTGAGGTATTGTGATCCGATGTTGTGGAGGGCCTTCTAGACGTGTGTGAGCAGCTTGAAAGTTATTCTTCTTTCGACTAGTAGCCAGTGGAGATCGCGGAGGTGTTGTGATTTTAAGGATTAGTCTAGCAATGGTGTTCTAGATGGTCTGGAGTTTGCAGAGGAATTTTTTGTTGATTCCGGCGTAGAGGGTGTTGCGGTAGTCGAGTCTGCTGGTGATCAGGGCATGAGTGACTGTATTCCTGGAGTCAGGGGGTATCCATTTGAATGTTTTGCATAGTATGCGAAGGGTGTTGAAGCATGTGGAGGAAACAGTGTTGATCGGTGAATCATAGTGAGCGATGAGTCCAGTATGATACCGATGTTACTTCCATGGTCTGTCGGGTTGGGTGAATTTTCGAGGGTTGGGGGCCACTAGGTATTGTCCCATGCGGAGGGGGTGGAGCCAAGGATAAGGACCTCTGTTTTCTCTGTGTTGAGTTTCAGGCAGCTTTTCTTCATGCAGGTTGCAATGGCTGTCATCCCTTCTTGGAAATTGTGCCTGGTGATATCGGGTTCCTTGGTGAGGGAGAGGATGAGTTGTGTGTCATCGGCATAGGAGACGATGTTGAGCCCGTGTTTCTGGCGATGGTTGCGAGGGGGGCCGTGTAGATGTTGCAGAGGGTGGGACTGAAGAAGGATCCTTGGGGAACTCAACATCTGGTCTCTGTCGGTTCTGAGAGGAAGGGTTAAAGTCTTATTCTCTGTGTTCTTTCTGCGACGAATGAGCGTATCCAGTCTAGGAATTTTCCTCGGATGCCAGCATCGTGGAGTCTGGTGGCTAGTGTGCATTGGGAAACGGTGTTTAAGGCTTCTGATAGGTCCAGGAGGATGAGGGCTGCCGTTTGGCCTTGGTCGAGGAGGGCACAAATGTCACCTGTGGCAGCAAGGAGGGCTGTCTTAGTGCTGTGGTTGCTGCAGAATCCGGATTTGGAGTTGTCTAGGATGTTGTTGGCTTCTATAAAGTATGCTAACTGGGTGTTGATGGCATTTTCGATGGCCTTGGCTTCGAAAGGAAGCAGCGAGATGGACCTGAAGTTTTTGAGGTCTGTCAGGTCTGCTGAGGGTTTCTTTAGAAGGGGGTTGACTTCAGCACGCTCCCAGTTGTCAGGGAGTGTAGTGGTCTCGAGGGAGCAGTTGATGGTTCGACGTAGCTCGGGTGCGATGGCTGTGGTGGCCCTGTGGAAGATGTGTGGTGGGCAGGGGTCTGAAGGTGCTCTGGAGATGATGCTCTTCATGGTATTTAGGGTGCTTTCTGTCGTGGGTGGGGTAAAAGTGAGTAGGGTCTGTTGGTTGGCATCACTGGGGGTGGGAGTTGAGGCGGTGCAGAGGTCTGGCTCGTCGAAGTTATAGAGTGTCTTGATCTTGAGGTGGAAGAAGGAGCTGAGCCTGTTGCAAAGTTTTTGGGAGGGGGGACGTCTGTTGTCTCGCTGTTGGGTTTGAAAACTTCCTTTATGATGGAGAAGAGCTCCTTGGAGTTGCGGGCATTGGAGAGGATTCTATCATGGAGGAAACTGGCTGTTTTGTAGGCTGTGCTTGTTTCTGGAGTTTTGCTGTTTCTTCACGTCTTTTCCAGTCATCGGCAGGAGCCCTTGGTTTCTAGGAGTGTCTTTTTGTGTTGAAAAGGGCCTACCGGAGCAGGTCCTGGTTGAGGGAATCTCCATGCAGAAGCTGCAGGCAACAGGGTCAACCCACAATGGACTTGGTCTCCGGATTGCTGCGTAATCTCACTGGGACCGTGGGCCACTTGGACTCGGTCCTGAGGCGTTTGGAGCAGAGGTGGAACCAGGAGCAGGGTTTTGCGGTTCTTCAGGTCACAGAGGCCTTTACATGAAGTTTGTTTCTGGTGAATAGGTCCACTGTTCTCGGGAGAAGTTGATCTTTTTTGAAGGCAGGCAGTCCTCCCAAGGTTTTGGAGGATGCTGGGCTGCAGGATGAGTAGTCTTTTGCTGCAGTATCGTCGAGGGCTTCGGACAGGCAGTAGGGATGGGGCCAAGTCAGTAGTTCTCTGCAGTCTTCTCTGCTGGTGCGTCTCTGTGGTGTCCGGCTCTTCTTAGGTCATCAGGAACTGAAGTTCAGAGATTAGGGAGGCTACCTAAATCTTAAGGGGGATATAAAGGGGTTACAAGGGAGTGACAGGTTTTGACCAAGTGGCCTCTTACCTAGGGTGTCTACATCCTCTATTATGCCCACCTCCAGTGGGAAGGGGACATAGACCTAGCCCTGTTTCGAAAAGCACCACCATCTTCAAGATGGTGGCACTGTAAAATGTGCCTTGACTCCAACACCTGAGGGGTGGAGTTGGCAGAGGGGGCACACCTCCTATTCTTTCTAAGCTTTCCCACCAAAAAGGCGTGAGGACAGGAGGGTGGGTCCTGCTCCTTCTATCAGGAGAGGCTGAGATTGTGTTTCAAAGGTGGCAAGGCCTTTGAAGCTTCCCGCCACTGATGGCTCTTCCTGACCGGGGGAGGTTTAAACAGCTCCGCCCAGTACAGGCTTTGTTCTCAACCACTGAGAGCACTGGCACTCGCCCCATGAGGTCAGAACTATGTCTGGTTGTGACAAGCTGACTTAAATCTGTCGATGAATACACTAAGGGTTGGTAAGTTTTATGGGGACCTCTCTAAGGGGTCCTCTGTATGCAATCTTTAATAAATCGGACACTGGAATCAGTGCAGGTTTATTGAGACGAGGTGTTTGATACCAAACATCCCATAATACAGTTAAGTCATTATGGAGCTGGGGAACTTGTAATGGCGTGTGTCCAGCCTATATACTCCTTGGGGCTTCCCTGTTCACTTACAATATCCAAGAATCAACATGGATATTGCAGGGGCATGTCTGCTCATACGGCTATGTCATCCCTGGAGATATAGTGCACAGTGCCTTAGGGCAAGAAGGCCTGCCAGAGGGGTGTCTTACCTATATCCCAAGCAGTGTCTATAGTTTTGGCAAACATGGATGTGTGCTATGTTGACTCTTCAGCTTTGTCTACACCAGGGCAAGCAGTCTGCAATGGCAGTATGCATGTCCTTGATGAGGGGACCCTAGGATGGCACAATTCATGCTGCGACTCTTGGGGTCCCTCTTCAGTGCCAATGCCCTAGTACTAGGGTTACCATTTACTATGGACTTAAAAGGGGTAATGAAGTTGTGCCAATTGGGGAAAAATTTGCACTTTAGGGAAAAAGCTTCTGGCACAGGAGAACTAGTTGGCAGGGACCCTGTGCACTTAAATTTGAAATTACATCAGGTAAACAGTGGGGGCTAACCATGTCCAAAGTAGAGGCACTTTCCTACCCTATTGCTGATATGACAGATGCAGTAAAGTTCTTGCTTCCAAGTTGGTGCTTTAACATCAGTCCTGACTTAGGACTACTGACTTTTCAGTGGATGTCCAGGCATGCCCTTTGACTGCATTTGCATTTTTGGCAAGAAGAGCCATTTGGGGCTTGAACATAACTGATAAAGCCTTCTACCCACAGATTCCTTAACTTAGAATATTCCCCAGATGTCAGGATTGATCTGGAAACTTTTTGTGAGCAGTACCCCTTTTTCAAACTTGTGTAGAAAATGTTTCGACACTTTGTCTCCTGGGGTGAAGATTGTCCATCAGAAAGGCAGGTTGTAAACTATGTGATGCCTGTCACCATCAGATGTCTGTGACAGACCCACACCTGGTTTGTCTTTGGTGTCTGGAGCATGATCACAATGCCAAGGCATCCTAATACACCTAGGGCGCGGTCCCTCAAGCTCCTCGCTGCCCAATGTTGACTGACTACTTGACACTCCAGATTTCGGTTGCGAAGAAATTCAGGAGATAGTTCTCAAAGTAATACCTGGTGATCATCGTCCCACTCCAAGTCGTCAGGTAAGTGTGACAAAAATAAGTCAAATAGGTCTTCAATTTCACTGCTCAAGTCTTTGGATGAGTCGCAGGGCTGTCGGCACTCAAGCCCTAGTTCTGTGTTGGAACCTGGGTCATCTCATGCCTCCCTGAGTTCCTGGGAGATGGAGCGACCCCCTGTAGGAATCTGGGTTTGTATGTAGTGATGCCAATGTAAGAGCACACCATGCAAAAAGTCTAGATGACCCTTATTAGTTTACAGGGCTTACTTTAATAATCCCAAGTGCTCTATATGTGGTAGTGTGGTGGAGCAGCTCAGCCTTATCAGAGGTGAGTGTTAAACATTTGATGTGTACAACCAGTGTAGAAAGCTGGCTTACCTGATAGAGACATCTAGCCGCAGATTCCTTACCTGTGAATTTCCCAGGCATCAGACTGGATACGGAAGATTTTTCTTCGAGCTATATCCCTGCTCGCCCGTAGGTGATGTCGGGCAGCTTCATGTGGCATTGGCGCGGCATCTGCGCCACATGTGACGTCCGCGTCACCTGTATAGGCACCGCCGCGCACCGCTAACGTCTGTTCTTTTCTTTCTGTGCCAGTCAGGCTCTGATACAAGAAGAGAGCTACCCTTTGTCACATTTTGCCTGAATTTTTAGACATTTTGTTGGCCCCATTTTTTGGTGGGAAGGTTATCCCGTCGAGGAAAACCTCAGGTTTCAAACTATGGGGCACCTGTTACCGTGCCACGTCGGTAACGGACCCGCATTGGGTTTGTCTCTGGTGTCTGGGGTGTGACCATGACTTGAAATTGTGCTCCACCTGCTGGGACATACCGCTGAAGGCTATGAGGGAGCAGTCCCTAAAGCTGCTTGCAGCCCAGCAGGCAACACCACGTCACTCGATGCCTCAGAGGTCACAGTCCTGCTCGAGAGGAAGGTCTGGGCGTTGTTCAAGCAGGAGTCCCAAGTCCTCTTCGTCCCATTGAAAATCATTGGGACATTCAGGTACGAGGTATATGGAGCGCAAGAAGTTGAAGCATTGTGGGAAAGTAGGATCTGCTTTTATGGTTATCCCCACTTTTTGTCTGGTGCTATGCTGTTTCTGACTAGTCTGACTGGGATCCTGTTAACCAAGACCCCAGTCTCTGTGCTTTCGCCCCTAAATTTGTTATGGTAAGTACTTAGGTCCAATCCCATATTGGACACTGGCGTACCCTTATAAGTCCCTAGTATATGGTACTGAGGTACCCAGGGCATAGGTACACCAGGGTCCCCCAATGAGCTGAAGCATGTATTATGCCACCCATGGGGGATCACCCAAACTGTAACTACAAGCCTTCCATTGCAGCCTGTGTAAGCTGGTTCTAGCACCACTTACGATAGATATAGATTTCCCTATATCTAAGGTCACTGCACTTAAAACCTGTAAGTCACCACAAAAGCAGGCCTTTCAGTCCTGAAGGCAGGATGTTCAGTTCTAAGTGTGAGTGTGCCCCTGCATGAGCAGGACATCGCTAAAAACTTCGGCATCCATTCTCCCGGGTTGTAAGTGCATCAGCCATTACAATACATAGAGTGGCCATGCCAGTGCTTAATTTGTAAAATTTGAAGTGCAGGTGCTCAAATCTTTGTCGGAGGCCACACCTACTTTTTCTTTGGCTCCACCCACTTCCTCCACTAGCTCCACCCACATCCTCAACGGGCACTGCGAAAAGTCAGATGAATTTCAGCAAGGGAGCCTGCCTTCCTCATAGTAAGGTTTAGATAGGAGGTTCCCCTGCCCTGTGAACATTTTCAAAAAGATTAAATCAAAAGTGCATTTAAAGCACAATTTTGGAATAAATTAGATAAAATCACTAATGCATTGAAAAGGGACAATTCCAGTGCTCTATGTGCTAATTTGGGGAAAGGACAATACTGGGGTAGGGTATGCCCTTTTTAATAGAGTCTATGAGATCAAAGATACAATGTTTACATAGCTTATGTGACAAAATAAACCAAAATGTTGTGAAAACAAACACTAGTCAAATCAGAACAGATAAGCTGAATAAAAGCATGAAATACACTTGAATGAGTCACTGTCACTTCCAGTGGCCGAAGGGGTTTGGGATTCATAAAAAGCGGAGTTAAAGCGATTACTTGTATCAGGCAAGTGACACTTCTCGGGCTCCCTCTGTGCGAGCCTTCAGGGAGAATCCCTCTTCATTACTACCTCTACCTGACCCTGGACTCTGCAACGCACTCCCTTACAGGCTTGTTTATCCCGGTAAAAACATTAGTAAAATCACCTTCAAACTTTGAATATAGTGGTAAATATAATTAGCGCGCACTTCAAAGTATGTTCCACAGTAGCCCTTATGACCCCGACTGCTAATTAAATAAACAAAAACAGAAAGGCCATGACAGGGCCGGCTTCAGCGCTGATGCGAAAGTCTTTTTTGGCGCCGCACCAATAATCTCTCTCTCCGTAAATAACCTTTACTACCACCTTCCAACAGTGCCCCTCAACCCTCCATGCCCCCCCCGTATTGACATCCTCCTCAGATTCCCTCACTGCCACACGCCACAAGTGCCCCTCATCTCTCCATAGCCCCTCCCCCTCATGACCTCCTCCTCGGATTCCCTCACTGCCACCCTCCACCAGTGTCCCTCATCTCTCTGTAGCCCATCCCCCACATGACCTCCTCCTCAGACTCCCTCACTGCCACCCTCCACTAGTGCCCCTCATCTCTCTGTAGCCCCTCCCCCTCATGACATCCTCCTCAGATTCCCTCACTGCCACACGCCACAAGTGCCCCTCATCTCCCCATAGCCCCTCCCCCTCATGACCTCCTCCTCGGATTCCCTCACTGCCACCCTCCAGCAGTGCCCCTCATCTCTCCCTAGCTCCCTCCTCCACCCCTTGACCTCTTCCTCGGATTCCCAAACTGCCACCCTCCAACAGTGTCCCTCATCGCTCCATAGTCCCTCCCCCTATTGACCTCTTCCTCAGATTCCCTCACTGCCACCCTCCAACAGTGCCCCTCATCTTTATGTAGCCCCTCTCTCATATGCATTTCATTTGTTGTATAGCGCTACTCATATCAGTGTAGTGTGTGTCAGTACTTTACACCACTCACACATTATACAGGAGACAATGAATCATACAAGTATGTAAATCAGTCTACAGGGAATGTCACATAAGCCAATGAGGATTACAAGGTGTATGAATCACGTGTCATCCATACCTGTGGGACGGAAATTTTACGAGGGTTTGGGCTAGAGAAACACAACCTTAGGATTTAAAGAGTATTCTATGGGGGTCAGCTTTACTGATAAAAATGTATATCTGCCCAAACATACTTATTTTGGAAACATTAGAATAATGAAAGACTGGGGAAGTTCTAACTATATCCCAAAAAAAGAAAGCAAAGTTCTAACTATACCATTCATGTTTAAACTTTGTATGCAGCTCTTTGGTGACAGTTCATTGGTCACTGTCCTATGTTAGGATTGTACCTTCTGAACTGCATGTAACACAAGGATCTCTGTGACAAAGGCAGTAACCCACTGAGCTTCAACATAAAATACAGTTTATCTGTATTTAAAATCTACTATCAGACAAATGATTGCTCTCCAGCAGGATCATTTATCACCAGCGTTATCTGGGCATTTTGTATTGTCTTATTGTTGTCCTGCATCGGCCATGATAATGCTAAAAACAGTCTTAATGAAGCACACACGAAGTATGTGTCCTGCTGGGCTGCACAGCTTTTAAAAAGAAAAACAACTAGTAACACATTCTCTTACCTACTCCATTAGTCAAACTTTGTGTCACAGCCTGATGTGATACGCAGCTGCATGGGTTAGGAAAGGTGAATAGGAATAAACAAACTTCTTTTCTCCTGCGCTACATAGAAAAAGAAATATCCACGCAGCAGAACATTGTCGCCTTTGCCATGTGGAGATGAAGGGGTGAAACAATAAACAAAGCCTCGTTAACATATAAATGGTATTTTAAAGACCTGTGAAGTACTCGGGTGCGGCTGCGATGATCTAAAACTAAATGTGTGTGCGCTCCTTAGAAGCTATCTCGGCCCGTGCAGACACACACGACCGGTGCTTTGCTCGCCTGTCTTCAATCCCTCACTGCGAGGGCCAAGGCTCCTGTTGGGGACTGGGCCTGTTGGTCACCCTATTCGCAAAGCGGCTGGGACTCGGAGTAGACAGGATGATGGGAATGGGACAGCCGGGCGCCGGAGACAGTGGCGGGGAATCAGTAACTTGAGTGAGTGGGACGTGGGTGGCCGTGGCACTCGTGAGGACCAGTCTAGACTAGGACTCTCTCTCTAGTCTCTATGCAAATTTGCACTGCCGGCTGCTGCGCAGCTTTATTAACTGTCTCTTTCGCAGGGCTTAGGCCTGCTGGGACTAGGAGGCCCTGTCTTCTCACTCTCACTCTCACCTGGTGCAGCCGCTGTTGCCAGACCCTGGCTAACTGGCTCACAACGTCGTCCGGCCGGGTATTAATTGTGAGTGTGAAGTTTTTGTGAACGGCGAAGCAGGGACATCTTAAGGATTTTGGGGGCCCTGCGCCAAACATATTTTGGGGGCCCCCGTTCAGAACAGCTTTGGATTTATGATCCAATTTGAGCCCCTGTTTCCCACACACTTTACGCTTCCTCAGCTGCGTTAGCGATCCTATTTGCATCATAGGCATTAGCCTATATATTCCAGATCTAAATGGACGTGCAGCTGACAGCGGAAGGATTTAGTGTTTCCTGCCCTGCTCGTAGGTTTTTTAATACTTTTTAAAATGTATATGTGTGGCTGAATTACTCTGTGCTTTTGAACAATTTCTCCTACCTACGAGCACTTGCACTTTACTTGATTCTGCTTGCTTACACCTCCTCAGCTGCTACGATTCGCATCTAGTTTTTCCTCCAGTCCTGGTCTGCCGCGGCTGATACGCTGATTGTGCGCAGGGCTGAGGCTACTATAAGGCTCCTCACTTCCACCCACGTAGTTTCCACTTCCTCAGCTGCGTTAGCAATCCAGTTTGCATCATAGGCATTAGTCTATATATTCCCGATGCAAAAAGATGCGTGCAATGGGTGCGCAGCTGGCGCGTCAAAGGCACACCAGAGGTAAGCCCGTCTGCGCCCGGAGGCGTCCGTCGCCGACCATGCTGCCCAGTTCCCCTCCAGTGAGTTTCTTCCACTATATTGCAATAGGGAAATACTGCTTAGCCTTAGGCGGCTACCATTATGTCAGTGTACAGCGGCTGATCCGAGCTTGGAGGTAGACTTTCGATGCAATAAGTGCAACTGGTCTCTCCTCCAGCCCAGGAAACCAACACCCAAGATCCTCCCACGCAACAATAAGTGTAAAAACAGTAAGAAAACAAAGGACTTAAAGGCCACCCTTTTAAATTGTCACTCTATGCAAAAGCATGAACCACACATTTATGGTCTACTTTTAGACGAACAGCCTGATCTTTTATTTCTCACTGAGACCTGGCTGTCTGAAGCCTCCAACCCTACTATCACCTCGGCCATCCCTACGGGTTATAAAATCCTTAGGAGGGACCGACCGAGTGGGAAGGGGGGCGGTGTCGCCATAATTTACAATCAAATACTAGACTGCTCTCCCATCCCAATGGAAAACATCGAGGGCGCAGAGTCCTTAGACTTCCACTGTACCTTCTTCCCCCATCATAGCATAGCTGTTTTTCTAATTTACAGACCTCCCAGTGCAATTGGAAATGTTATTACTACGCTTAATACAGCCACCACCTCCCTGGCCTTAAACTACAACAACTGCCTTATTCTGGGAGATGTCAATCCATCCCGATGTTAGCAGACGCCCTCGGTCGTTCCTCATTGGAGCTGCCTGGCTGCCCCGACTCGGACGCCCTCTCAATAGATTCATGGCTCCGAACTAATATTGATGCACCTGTACCGGTTGTTTCCTGCTCCTTAAAGAGTTCGGCCCCACCAGCTCCATGGTTTAACGATTCCCTCAGATCTAGCAAAAGAAATTGTAGAAAAATGGAACGTAAATGGCGTAAATCCTATCTACCTGTGGACAGGAAGGTGTATGAAGAGAACTTAAAAGCTCATTACATTCTCGTGAAGGCAGCCAAGAAAAACTTCTTTCAAACCAGGATAGAAAATGCCCAAAATAAGAGTAAGGTAATCTTTAGCATAGTTAAGTCTTTTACCGCCCCGAAAGCTGGCACAAAGGAAGGGCCATGCACGCAAGAATAGCTCAATTCTTCCACAAAAAGATCCCCGTGATCGAACAAGCCTTCACTAACATCTCAGAGGAAGAACTGACCTTCTACCTTAGTTCTAATAGCAAATTTCACCTCTTGGATCCTCCATCTTTACTAGCTTTCCCTGAGTTTCAGCTTGAAGAGTCACTGACCCTTCTCCAAAGCATTAAGTCTGGCTCTCCTACCGACCCATGTCCAGCGAATATCCTGAATCTATTAGCTTCCACCATAAACCCCACTGTAAACCAGCTCTTTAATGCTTCCCTCTCCTCAGGCAACATGCCGAAATTATGGAAGAATGCTAAGATTCTTCCACTGATAAAAAAGGCTAACGCCAAACCGACGGACCCTGCCAACTACAGGCCAATCTCCCTTCTTCTGGCCCTCCCAAAGTATTAGAGAAGCATGTAAACAAGGCCCTCCAAAAATACATTGAAGATGGGAAGCTCCTTCATGTGTCCCATTCCGGTTTTAGGGCTAACTACAGTACGGAGTCCGCTTTTCTGGAAGTGACTGAATTTCTCAAAGGTAAGCTGGACCAGGGAGGCAAGGCTATTCTGATACTGTTCGATCTGTCGGCGGCCTTCAATACGGTCCCAATTGAGAGGCTCCTGGAGAGACTTGCTAACATCCAGGAGCCTTAACATGGATGTCATCCTTTGTGGCAAATGGATCTCAGGGCATCTGGCTCCCCTTTCTCATCCCCGGTTCCGGCCATGAATGTAGGTGTCCCTCAGGGCTCCGTTCTCGGTCCTTCCCTTTTTAATATATATCTATATCTATCCCCCCTTGCATTTCTGGTAGAGGAAGAGGGCGCAAAAATTGTTTCCTATGCTGATGACACCAAGCTGATTTTTATGTGTTAAAAAGGAACCAACTTTGACGGGGCAATGATTAGGTCTTGCCTCACAAAGGATTTTAACTGGCTTAAGATCAATCAGCTGAAGTGCAATCCTGACAAAAGTGAAGTTGTTTTCTTTGGTAATCCAGAAACGCCTGACTGGAGCTCTTGGTGGCCAAAAGATCTGCCGTCCGCGGAAAAGGAGAATGTCAAAAACTTAGGAATTGTCATAGAAAAGACAATCTCCATGCGCTTTCAAATCCAAAATCTAACTGGCGCTTGCTTTGGCATACTCCGGATGCAAAAAATATTCCTGCCACTGTTACCGCTTGAGAGCAGAAAGATCGTGATGCAGGCTCTGATGACATCAAAACTTGACTATGTCAACAGCTTGTACCTTGGTCTTCCCAAAATCCCTTATCCAGCGCCTACAAGTGGTACAAAACGCGGCGGCCAGAGCCATCCTGAGACCTAAACCCAGATCTAGTATGACCCCTATTCTCAAGTCTCTACACTGGCTCCACATAAAAGAATGGATCGACTTCAAAGCGAGGACCATCTTCTTTAAAGCTTTCCACGGCTTAGGAGCTGGCTACCTAAATAAGCACATTAATCGCTATACATCAGCTAGACCCCTAAGATCTTCCAATGCCAACCTAGCCATCGTGCCTAAAAAATGCTGTGCCCGCACTGGAGGCAGATCCCTCGGCTTTCTAGGAGCAAAATTGTGGAATAGCCTTTCTGAGTCCCTGAGACTAACCACAGACCCACTCTCTTTCAGGAAGAACTTAAAAACCTGGCTTTTACTAACTGATGGGTCTTTTACGCACGTTTTCCACCCGCTGTCACGCGCCAGGACACTCTAGTCTGAGTAGTTGCGTGCTTTATTAAATACACTATTTCATTTCTTTAGGTCCCTGACAGTGCAAAGGAACACTCGTTCAGATTCTAAGGGCCTTATTTATGAGACCTTGCTTCACTTTTATGCCGCCAGTGCGTCACTTTTTGTGCTGCACCGGCAGCGTAAAAAATGTGCCATGTTGCTCCATATTTGCAAAGTGACGCCTCTAGGCAGATGCATCACTTTGAAACTCCTGCACCACATTATACCTGCACCAGGTATAATGTATGCAGGGTGGGTGTTGCCCCGCAAAATGCCTCATAGAAGTGGCGCATTGAAATCTATGAGAACTCAGTGCGCAACTTCTAGGACACCATTGCCTCAAAATCTTACACCTGCCTCACAGCAGGTATAAGACTGATTCAGGCCCTTTCGGACACATTGCTGGAGTTGCGTCAGACACACCCCAGCAATGCATCACTTTTGCGCCTACAGATACGTCAGAAATACTGACATATCTGTAACTCCTTGCGACATGATGCGTCATACAGTAAATATGACGCATCCATCATGTAGCAAGGAGGGTGCACTAAGAAGTGACGCATCCCTGTTTTCACACAGCGATGCATCACCTCTCATAAATAAGGCCCTAAATGTGTTTACATCTAATATTCAGGGATAGTTATGTGTGTTTTCAATATTGTAACACAGCAGCAGCTCAGCAATATTACTGCAAATAATCTCTGTAACGCCCTCCCATTTCTTATATGTAAGGCGTTGTTTTGATCTAAAAGAAACTTTTTTATGTATATTGCATGAAACATAAACACATTTCTCTGCAAAATGGCTATACTAGACTCATAAATAAGGTACATAAAAAATAAATTAAAGGAAAACAGTATTTAAAACAATATGTTTAAGAAATATTCAAGGTCATTAGGGCAAAACTCTGGAGAATGGATCTGACTCTGTCAGGGGGCCCCCTGAAATCCTGGGGCCCTGGGCCAGAGCCCACTTTGCCCATGCATTAAAACGTCTCTGCGGCGAAGAAGTTGAACCAACACGGAGACTAGGTGCGGCAGCGCTATGCTGGGGCGTGGCACTGAATGCGTGGTGTGCGCAATCAAAGCACAATTTGAGAACATCTGCGCAGTGCGCACGCTGCCGCGTACAGCCCCCATCCCCGAGGCCTGAGAGGCGAGAACCAAAAAGCCCTGCCCAACAGTGTCCCGCGGCTCCGCATCAACAATCGAGCCGCAAAATGAAGTGATTAAGTCAGTGAAGTGTGTCATACAGTCTGCACACAGTGTCTCCGGAGTCCGTAGTCCGACGGGAAGTTAAACACTTGAGTTTTACCACTGCCAAGTGTCCCGTAGCATTAGCGAAGCAAGTAAGTTACTTGTATAAATAATTACGTGCATCTGAGTGTGTAGACCCGGCCCTGATAATTAGGTGCCGGTGCTAAGCACCGGAAAGCACCGGCACAAATTAAGCACTGGGCCATGCGTCATTACGCTATGACCATCTCTAACTGCTAAACTGGCTGTAACGAACCCCATCGTGTTTGGTATCAAACATGTTGGAATCATACCCCCACACTGGGAACGGTGTGGGAGGTATGATTCTATCCACTGTAAAGCTCTTCCGGGGGGCTCTCAGTGCTCCCGGTGTCAGTCTTCTAGACCCGGACAGCACAACATGGCTGCTGCTGACCAGAGACACGATTCTGTCCTCCTGCTGCTGAGCCAAGCTCAAGCAGGGGAAGCCAGAACAATAGGTATCCTGTCACAGGGAGGTGTGACCACCTCCGAGATAGGGTTTAGTGTATTGGGGCCGGGTGGGAGCACTTGCCAGCACCAATCAACCTGCTTGAGGGGCACATTTGGTGCCCTCTTTGCACAGTCCAGTTCAAACCAGCTGAGGGAAACATTGGCTCTCGCTCTGGCGCGAAACTGGACAAAGCACATGGGAGTATCTTCCCCACTGTCCGACCCCTCCCCTGGGAGGGAACCCTGAATTGTTGCAACCCATCCCTTAGGGTACTTAAGAGCTTACTTGCAGGTGGTTTCCTAGATTCGTTGTGGGACAAGATTCATTTTAAGACACCACTTCTGCTTCACCCGTCTGGGCACTCTGGACATCGCTGGACTTCGCTCTGGGCATCAAGACTGCAACTGAGAAGACTGCTGCTGCTCCTGGTCTCATCGCCCTGCTCGTCTGCTGCAGCGTCTGTGCCTGTGCTCCATACAGGAACCTTCCAAGGCCTGTGGACACCCAAAACACCTGAAGGAATCTGCCTTGAAGCGAAGAAGTCACTTTCTTGCATCTGCAGGCAGCGCAACAAAGCTGACCGGTCTGCTGATCCTGGGCTCCCATAGACTCCGAAAGGCTCAGCAACACAGCTAGTGGTTCTTCACATCCCTCGAGGCCTGCCCTGTCCTCTCCCGGTTTGAAGCCAGTATACCTCGTTGGAGCTGCAGGAACCAAACCCCTGTGCACCCCCCGACTTGCTGTTGCAAAGCCTTGTTGGCTTCCTTTCTCCAAGATCTCCGGGCTTCAAGTAGCCCCAACCTCAAGCATCTCCTGTGACCAACATCTTCTTGCTCACTGCATCACTTGCATTGTGGGCCCACATCTTTGGTGAGCTGCTCGAGGTCCTTTTGCGACTCCAGTGCCTCCAGCCTGTGGGTCCTCTTGAGTGTCTGCTTTGATTTCAGCATGCTCTCCTGATTTCTCGGGGCCTACTCTGACTCCCCTGCCTCTGGTGAGTCCCCTGGATCTTGCTGCTCCCAACACTACACCTTCGCTTTCCACCTTGTTTGCAGTTGCCAAGGCTTGTTGGTGCTCCCGATGTACACTGACCCCACAACGCTCGACATCCGACTTGGACAGCTCATGAACGGCTCCTGGTCTTCCACAGCATCGCCTTGTCTGCACAGCTGCAGCTCCAAGGTCACGTCAACTCTCCTGCAGCACCCAACATCGGTGGGCATTCGTCTTCCGTGCCCCCTGGACACTCCCAAGTGGCATAGAATCTGTCCCCTCTGCTTGCTGGCACCTCTCATCTTGAATTAACCTTTGGGTTTCACTGGACACTTTCACCTTCTCCAGCAGCATCATCTTCCTGAAGTCCTCCATTAAGTTTGACTTGTGGTTTCCAACGCCACTTCACACCTATGCACCTGGCTTCCCTGGTGTGGCTATCCTGGTTCATAGGGTATCCATGGGTGGGGTTACTCTCCAATCTTCTGTCTTCCACAGGTTCAATTGGGAAGGATTCTTCTTCTTTAAATTGCAACCGTGACTTACCCATTGACTTGCATTGAGCCCATGGTAGTGTTCCCACTCTGCACACTGCCTCAGTGGGGTTCCTGGTTACTTATCTCTGTGGTTCCTTTGGTCCCCGGCACTTCTATGTCTTTTGGGTATAATCTTGACTTAAATCGGGGTTCGCATACCATTATTTTAGTATATGGTTTGGTCTACCCCTGGCGACCACAGTGTATCTGTGCTACTTACATGTTTTTATTGCAAAATATGGTGTGCATTGTGTATATCTCCAGGTAGGAGATAGCTGTATGTGTTAGTGAGTGTCTTGTAATAAATACACATTTTTATAAATAGACTGCGTGGTTCTTTTTTACTGAATCTATATAAATAAGATTAGGTTCTGGTAAAACAAGCTGCTTTACACTCCTTCTTGTCTAAGCCTGAAGGCTGCTCTCCACAGCTTCCACTTAGAGAGCTTTCTGAGATTGTCTAAGACTACTAAAATCACCATAAGGGTTATCCTGATTAGTGCAGGGTGCCCACTGACATAAGTTTGCACCATATTCTAAGCCAGCTTCTGACAAGCATGCTTAGACTACTCCCCGTCAGTCAGCCAACGAGACAGAGGAGCATCGGCGTTCAGGGCCTCATTCTTCAGAACCTGTGCCTGGGTCAGCTCTGTGCCTCTCTGATTTTCCAGGAGCCAGAGCGACCCCGGCACAACTTAAAGAACTTTATGAGGCCATGCGTCTCTTTTCTGATGGATACATCTGCCAGTGGATTCCTCACCTTGTGAATATCCCCTGCGCCAGCAACATTCGGAAACTTTTGTAGCAGTCCACGCCGATGAGGTCGAAGACGACGTCACAGAGACACGGCTCCGGTCGCGACTCCGCTGACGTCACTGGCTCCATAAGAAGACCTCATCGGCGTGATGACGTCAGTTCCCTTTTTTCCGCGCCGTCGACGCCAACGGATTTCGGGAATTGCTGTTGGTAGCTTCACTGTTACTTTGTGTTTTTCTGGTTTTCTCTGTTTCTCTTTCGAGAAATATGTCGACAAGGAAGTCGGGCTTCAAGCCCTGTCGGGAATGTGGCAAGCACATGTCAATTACAGATCCAAAGGAAGACTGTGTTTGGTGTCTCTCGTCCGACCATGATGTGGATGGTTGTGCTTGTTGCCGGAAGATGAGTTCTAAGGCTCTTAAAGAAAGGGAGGCGAAGCTTTTCATCGCCAGGATGAAGAAAGAAAAGAGAGGAAGGAGGAAGTCCAAGTCGAGGTCGGCGTCCAAATCGACTTTGGGACATGCTTCGAGAGGCAAGAAGCATAAGAAGAAGAGAAGACATTCTTCACGGCATCACTCCGATAAGAGTTCGGCGTCGAAGTCGCTGGCTCGGCGTCGGAGGGAATCCGTGTCTCCTTCTCCAGTTCTGGCCTCACCTCTGGTTCCTTCTTCTCCGGTGGCTTCGCTGGCTCCGGCTTCATCTCCGGTTCCGGTGATATCCCCGACGCCGGCTTCATCTCTGGCTCCGGATTCATCTCCGGCTCCGTCTCCGGATGAGGATCTTCCAGTCACGGGTGAGCCTGCGACGCCGCTTGTTCCACCGTCGGCGCCGGTAGGCCCGAGTCCGGTGATGCCTGACCAGTACCCTGCCTTCCCTGGACCGGGTCAGGACCCCTCGCATTATCTGAATGCGATTTATGGGGTGTTTTCGAGGGCCATGTATACCACTGGTGCACCTGCGGGTCCGATTGGTCCAATGGCTTTTAACTTGGGAGTGCCGCAGGTCTATCCTCAAGCTCCTTTCATGCCGTTCTTTCAAGCGACGCCGTGGACGTCGACTCCGTTCGACGCTGGCTGCTCCTGTGGATCCACGTTCAACGCCGCTGCCGGCGCCATCGGATTCGAACTCGGCGCCGCCGACGCCGCTGGAACGGATTCGATCCAGAAGGAAGGCACAGAGAGTGGTGGGTGAAAGGAGGTATCTTTTGGAGGAAGCTGAACCTGAAGAGGGAGAGTTGGTTGAATCAGATGAGGTGTATGAGGAGCTCAAGGACGCAAGTGGTTTGGATTTGTCTCCGGAGTGGGAGATCACTCCTCCATCAGATGAGCCCTCAAAGGATGCACCGCCGTATCATGCGGTTATTAGGAAGGCTGCAGAGCTGCTTGATCTCCAGTTGCCAACTACGGAGTTTAAGTCAAATATATTAACTGAGGTATTGCATTCTCCTACGGCAGTGTCAGAGCCATTGCTTCCCTTCAATGAGGCTATTGTTGACCCTGTTTTAGAGGTCTGGCGTAAGCCTTTTTCTGCTCCTGCGGTTTCCAAGACTGTTGCTAGGAGATACAGGGCAGCCCCAGGGGACCCTTAGTTTTTAACATCACACCCTTCGCCTGAGAGCCTGGTGATTCAGGCAGCTTGTTCGGGGAAGTCCAGGGGTGCTTTTCCTCAGGTGCCTGGTGACAGAGAGGCTAAGAAATTAGATCAGTCGGCCAAGAAGGTCTTTTCATTGGCCAGCATGGCACTTAAATCGACAAATGCAACTTGCCTCTTGGGACGATATGTGCATGCGCTTATGGATTCGTCTAAGAAACTGGCGCCAAAACTGTCTGAGGAGGATAGGGCTGGATTCAATGAGATCTTGTCGGATGCCCAGGCGGCTGCACGCCAGGTGATCCAGAGTGGATTGGACACGGCGGATTCGGTGGCGAGAGTCATGGGATCTTCTGTTGCCACCAGAAGGAGTGCATGGTTAAGATCTTCGGAATTTTCACAGGATGTGCAATCAACTCTTTTGGACCTGCCATTTGATGGTTCTGGCCTGTTTGGCAAAAAGGCAGATGCTGCTCTGGAGCGATTCAAAGACAGCAAGGCGACAGCTAAATCTCTGGGCCTGCAGTCTCAGTCGAAGGGGTCTTTTAAAATATATAGAGGTTTCGGAAGGACATCTTTTCGAACCTATAGGCAGACCCAGCAGCAGCAGCAAGGTTCCTCGTCTAGAGGTTACAGAGGAAGAATCAGGGGTCGCTCACGTGGCCATCGGCTCTCCTCCTCCTCTTCCTCCTCCTCAGCCCTTCCCACCACCGCAAAGCAGCCCTAGATCCGCCTTTCCGGATCATGCTGGTCCTGTGGGGGGCCGGCTTACCCATTTTCTGCAAGATTGGGAGTCTCCAACTAACGATCTCTGGGTTCTGGATCTTGTAGAAAATGGGTACGCCCTTCCCTTTCGGGAGTTCCCTCCGAATTACCCTCCTTGTCAAGGTGCTTGCTCGGAGGACCACCGTCTTCTCCTACAGGAGGAAGTCTTGAAGCTGTTTCAAAAAGGTGCGATAAAGGTGGTTCCAGAGCAGGAGAGGGGTCGGGGATGCTACTCCCGGTATTTTCTGATTCCCAAAAAGGACGGCAAATTGCGTCCGATACTGGACCTCAGAATCTTGAACTTTTACCTGAAACAGGAGAAGTTCAAGATGCTCACCCTTGCGCAGGTTCTTCAAGCGCTGAATCAGGAGGACTGGATGGTGTCGCTCGACTTGCAGGATGCGTATTTTCACATCCCCATCCTGAAGTCGCACAGGAAGTATCTCTGGTTTACGGTAGGGTCGCAACATTATCAGTTTGCGGTCCTTCCGTTTGGTCTTACTTCGGCACCTCGAGTCTTCACGAAGGTGATGGCAGTGGTGGCAGCCCATCTCAGAAGGTCGGGGGTCTCGGTTTTCCCTTATTTGGATGACTGGCTGATCAAGGCGGAGTCGCCGGAGAAGGTGCTGTGTCATCTGCAGGATACAACTCAGCTGTTGTACAAATTGGGTTTTTTCGAAAAACGTGCCCAAGTCTCACCTGGTGCCCTCTCAGTGCAACCTGTTCATAGGTGCGGTACTGGACACTACTGTTTGTCGAGCATTCCCTCCTCCTCAAAGGATTCTCGACATACAGGAAATGATTCCTTTATTTTACAACGGAGCGGTCGTTCCAGTTCTGAAGGTCCTTCGCCTGCTCGGTCTGTTCGCCTCCTGCATCCTGTTGGTCAGCCATGCACGCTGGCACATGAGGGCGCTCCAGTGGTGTCTCCGCAAGCAGTGGTATCAGCACAAGGGAGATCTCAGGGAGTCTGTGAGGATCTCCAGAGAAGCTGCAGCGGATCTATCTTGGTGGAGCGTGGAGGGCAATCTGTCCCATGGAAAGCCCTTCCATCTACCTCCATCGGTGACAACAGTGATAACGGATGCATTCACCTTAGGGTGGGGTGCTCATCTGGGGGATCTGGAGATCAAGGGTCTTTGGTCTCCAGAGGAAAGGCTGCTTTACATCAACCTTCTGGAATTGCGGGCGATTCGTTTGGCGCTCAAGGCCTTCCTCCCTTCCCTTCGCGGTCAGTCTGTTGAAGTCCTGACGGACAACACTACTGCGATGTGGTATATAAACAAACAGGAAGGAGTGGGGTCTCTTTGTCTCTGCAGAGAGGCCCTGCGTCCATGGTCCTGGGCTCAGGGCCATCAGATTTGTCTAATGGCAAATCATCTGGCCGGGGTGCTGAACGTACGTGCAGACAGTCTCAGTCGGCAGTTCTCCGCCGATCACGAGTGGAGGCTTCATCCGGAGGTAGTTTGTCACGTCTTTCGGATGTGGAGGACTACTCGGGTGGACCTGTTTGCCACTCACGAGAATGCTCACTGCCCGTCATTCTGCAGTCTCCAGTATCCGATGCAGGGAGCATTGGGGGACACGTTTCAGTTGAGTTGGAGATCTCGACTCCTTTACGCGTTTCCTCCCATACCCTTGATTCCTCGGGTTCTGAGGAAGATTCGCCAAGACCGGGCCCAAGTCATATTGATCGCCCCGGATTGGCCAAGAAGGGTGTGGTATACAGATCTTCTCCACCTCTCCTCGTGCCCTCCGCTCCGTCTCCCTCTGAGGGCAGACCTGCTCTCTCAGTCGGAGGGGCAGGTTCTACACCCCCACCTCCAGAGCTTACACCTTCATGCCTGGAGATTGAACGGGGCAACCTGAATTCTTTCTCTCTACCACCAGATGTGGTGGATGTTATTTTATCGGCCAGGCGACACTCCACCAAATCTATATATTCATATAGGTGGTCTAAATTTGTGTTTTGGTGCGGAGAGAGGTCCATTGATCCCTTGAAGGCTCGTCTATCTAACATTCTACAGTTTGCCCTTTCACTTGCTCAGCAAGGCTTTGCTGTGGCTACTGTGAAAGGATACTTATCGGCTTTGTCGGCTTTCCTTTGTTTGCCGGATCAGCCGTCATTATTCAAATCACCTATTGTTCTTCATTTTATAAAGGGCCTTACAAACAAGTTTCCTCCAACTCCTTTTATTATGCCTCAATGGGACTTAAACCTTGTATTAACTTATCTTATGGGTTCTCCCTTCGAGCCCTTACATAAGTGTCCTTTGAGGCTCTTGTCCTTTAAGACAGTATTCCTCATTGCAATCACCTCGGCAAGGAGGGTAAGTGAGCTTCAAGCTCTAAGTTCAAAACCCCCATTCTTGACTGTTCATGCTGAACGAATGGTACTCAGGACCAGGGCTGCGTTTTTGCCTAAGGTGGTAACTCCCTTCCATCTGGGGCAGTCCATTACCCTTCCTTCCTTCTATCCTCCCCCTCACCCTTCCAAGGAGAAGGAGCGGCTTCACCGCTTGGACCCTAAGAGGGCGGTAAGCTTCTACCTGGACAGGACAAAGGACTTCAGGGTTGATGACCAGCTCTTCGTGGGCTTTGCTGGCTGCAGGAAAGGTCGAGCGGTGCACAAGCGCACCCTTTCCAGGTAAATTGTCTTGTGCATCAAGATTTGCTACTCCCTGGCTGGTAAGGAACCTCCGGAGGGTTTGAGAGCTCATTCCACTAGAGCAAAGTCTTCCACGTCTGCTTTGTCTAGGGGTGTTCCTGTGGAGGACATTTGTAGGGCGGCAACGTGGGCCTCCCTCCACACCTTCGCAAAACATTATTGCTTAGACACCGAGGTGAGGAGGGACGGACACTTTGCGCGATCCGTCCTTCAGGACTTTCTGGTATAGAAGGGTGGACACCCTCCTCCGGGAGTGGGGACTCCTGTGGAATCTATTCACAAGGTGAGGAATCCACTGGCAGATGTATCCATCAGAAGAACAAGTTACTTACCTTCGGTAACGCCTTTTTTGGTGGATACAGTATCTGCCTGTGGATTCCTCACTGACCCACCCGCCTCCCCGTTGTTCATCCTTCTATACCTGTAATTCTATTGATGGTATTTCAAATGTGTTTTGTTACTGTCAAAGGCATTATGTTATTTCTTGTGCCTTGCTATTTATTCTCCACACTGTGTGTGTTGCTTTGCATATCATGTACTGTGTATACTGTGTATATATTACTGTCAGTCCGTCCGTGTGCCTCGAAGGCACGGAAAAAAGGGCGGAACTGACGTCATCACGCCGACGAGGTCTTCTTATGGAGCCGGTGACGTCAGCGGAGTCGCGAGCGGAGCCGTGTCTCTGTGACGTCGTCTTCGACCTCATCGGCGTGGACTGCTACAAAAGTTTCCGAATGTTGCTGGCGCAGGGGATATTCACAAGGTGAGGAATCCACAGGCAGATACTGTATCCACCAGAAACAGCATTACCGAAGGTAAGTAACTTGTTCTTTTGGGATTGCCTGACCCCTCCAGCGTGCCTTTGAACCCTGCAGAGTCAGAGGGAGCTCACTCAGGTCCTGCTCCGGCCCGGTGCTGATGCCCCCGCACTTGGATCCCGATTTGGATTCATATCGGAGTCAGTCTTGCCACTGCGACCTTCCCTGACACCTTTCCTGACACCGATGGCTTCGATGCCACCCACCGGCGATCTCAGCCCCATTGTCATCCTGGAGAAGTCGGAGCCAGTATGGCGTTGCTTGACATCGATTCCAGTGCATACAGAGCCTCCTAGTCCTCCCGGTCCTAGGTTGTTTCCTGAACCTTTTTCTGAAGGCCTAGGAGTGGGAGATGATTTGGAGGGGTTGCTGGACTCTTTCGAAGACCAGACATAAGAGAAAATTAATTGGTATGAGGAATTGGGAGAGGCCCGTGGACTAGATACCTCTCCAGATACTGGCATGCTTTCTCCCCCTACTGTGGCTACGGAGGAGGGAGCGTCTTATGCTATGGTGGTGTGAAGGGCATCTGATGTCCTTGGCCTTCAGCTTCCTTCAGTGACGGTCAAGCCTGACATCTTGACAGAGGTGCTGCAACTGGGAATTCCCTCCTCGGAATCCTTACTTCCGTTTAAAGAAGCCCTCATGGACATCCTTCTGGGAACCTGGTCCTAGTCCAACACAGGGTGACCTGTGATTAGATCGATTGCCTGGTGCTACTGCCCTGCTCCAGGCAACCCACATTTCCTCATTGCCCACCCTTCCCCAGAGAGCTTGGTAGTCCAGGCGTCTACATCCTAAGGTGCGTTCCCTTCCGCTCCACCAGATAGGGAATCCAAGATGCTGGAGAGCAGGAGTAAGAAAAGGTTTTCTTTCGCTAGCCCTGCCTTGTGGTAAGTGAACACCGCATGCTTATTGGACCATTTATAGGAAGCTGGCTGTGTATATACCATACCAAAGTAAGGTATAATGTGTACAGATTCCAGTGGATCCCCAGAGGCTTTACAGAGGTTAAAGTAGATAATACTAATGCTCTCTTGTGTGGTAGTGTGGGCAAGCAGTTAGGCTTATCAAAGGGCTGTGTTAAGCATTTGTTCTACACTCTCAGGCAAGAAATTATTACACACACTCAATTAATAAATCTGAGGCCAGTGGTTTGTTAAAATGTTGCTTTCTTACTTTTATGACTAGAAGCAAAGAAACTTAGTTGCAGGTAAGTACAGTTTTCATACTGACAATACTTTTCAATGTAGTAAATGAATACTGTGCAGGACTTCAGTTCAGCAGGATAGATACAGTTTTTAGAAATAGCAATACATTGCAGTTCAAGAAGAATACACACTTAGTGCAATATTTCAAGTGAGCAATGTTATCCTATTGGAGGAAAACAGAAATGCAATTTCACAGGTAAGTACTCTAACCACAAACCCAGTCTTCGGGGTTTTAGGTCAACACAGGGCAAAGCTACCCAATGGAGACGGGGTGCACTCGAAGTTGTGCCAATTACAGTCTTCCTGTGCTGCACGGCTCTTCTTTGTCCTCTTCCTTCATAGGTAATCATGAACTAAGGATCAGGGGTGCCGCTAAATACTCAATTCAGGGTGTTACAGGGGCTGAAAGGTAGTAGCCAATGGGCTACTTACCCTTAGGGTGACTACACCCTTTGTATGGTCACTTCCTTTGGGGAGGGATTATGCCCCTAATCCTATTGGCTAGAATCCTCCAAGACAATGTGGAGGATTCTCAAAGGAGGGTGTCACTTCAGCTCAGGACACCTTATGGGTGGTCCTGGCTGAGAGGGGACACCTCTCCAGCATACCAATTTTTCCACCCAGCTTGCTGCCAAAAAGTGGGGCTTGGCCATCTTCACTAGCTGGGGAGGCCCTGGTCAGCATAACAAAGAGCAGGAAGCCTTTGAGGCTCACCACCCTGCAATGCTGTTCCTGCTTCTGACCCATGAGAGCACAAGTCTCCCATCTTAGGGGGTCAGAAACATGTCTAGAAGTGGCAGGATGGTGCAGACCAGTCAGGCACACACTAGTGGTTTGGTAGGTTTTCAGGGGACACCTCTGAGGTGCCCTCTGAGTGCATTTAATAATGAATTTCAATACTGGCATCAGTGTGGGCTCCTTAATCAAGATGTTGGGTACTATACATCTTGGGATTCAGTGAAGCCATCATGGATCTGTGAAACTCTTATCGACAAGCTCCCAGACTATGCACTCAGTGTGGCTTCGCTACTCACTTATAATGTCTAAGAATGGGCTGCTCATGCAGTCATGCCCTCACAAGAGGAATAGTGCATCCTGCCTTCGGGCTTTAAGACCTGCTGTAGGGGTGACTTACCAATGCCTCTTGCAGTGCTTGGGGGCCTGGCACACAGGGATATGTGCAAGGTCGACTCTTCACTTCTATCTGCACCAAAACCTACAGTGGCTGTGTGCATGTCTTTGGTGAGGGGTCTCTTAGGGTGGCACAGTACATGCTGCAGTCCATAAAGACTCGCTGGTCACCAGACCCTTGGTACCACTGATACCTTTTACAAGGGACTTATATATGAGTCAGAGGTGTGCCAATTGTGGAAGCAAAGGTACAGTTTTGGGAAATAACACAGGCACTGGGAACCTGGTTAGCAGAAACCCAGTGCACATTTAGTCAAAGATGCATCAGAATAAGGCAAAAAGTGGGGTAACCATGCAAAAAGGGGCACTTTACTAAACCGTAATTCCTATACTTTGTTGGAAACGGTCAGATGTGAGAGATGCAGCAAAGTTTGCCATCCGGTGTGGTTTCGACACGACCGACTCAGCAGAGTGATTTCATGGATGGTGGCTGTCAGATGCCACGCCTTGCTGAGAACATCTAGCTTATCGGGATGTCCAGTCCTCTCTCATGGACATGCCCTTTCATGGCACCCGTCTCTTCAGAGACAAGGCAAACACAGCGCTGGAGCACTTTAAGGACTCACAGGCTACAGCCAAGACCTTGGGCCTCTCAGTGGCCGCATGCCCCCACTCTGCCTTTTGCTACTTTTGTGGCTACGGAAGGGGCTTTCAGCTGTGGCAGCCATATCCCAGCCACCAAGGCGGCCAAGTTCAGCAGCCCCTGCTCGGCCATGGTTCGCTCTGATCACGTGGGCTAGGCACCCATAGGTCAGGTCAGTCCACGACTTCCCCCAGCAGCTTCAACCTCCAAACCATCCTAATCTCGCCCTTCCAGACCATGGGGTTCTAATTGGTGGCAGGATTAGCCATCACCTCCAGCACTGGCAGACCATCACATCAGAAAGGTGGGTCCTCCAGATAGTCGGAAGGGGCTACTCCCTCCCCTTGGAGACCACCCCTTCCTCCATGTCTCCATCTTATGATCGGCTGATGAAGGAGCATTTTAGTTTACTGCGGGAGGAAGTCAAGACTCTCTTGGCCAAGGGAGCTGTAGAAAGGGCTTAGGAAAGGGCCCCTTTTAACATGGCTATCCCCCACTTTCTGACCGGTATGTGGTGTAATTTGGACTGAGAGTGTGCTGGGTTCCTACTAAGCAGGTCCCCAGCACCAGTGTTCTTTCCCTAAAGTGTACGACTGTTTCTCGATTGGCAAACCCTTTAGGATCCATGCAAGGCCCTAGTAGATGGTACCCCTAGTACCTAAGTTATTGAACCTAAAGAGAATCCCTAAGGGCTGCAGCACGAATTGTTCCACCCTAAGGTACTCCTCACAAAACTCATGCAAATTACCATTGCAGCCTGCGTGTTTTGCTGTAGAAAAAAACAAAGAGTTGACATGGCACACGTGTGTGTGCCATACCTGCCAGTACTACATGTGGGATAGGTAAGGCACCCCTTTGCCAGTCCTTTCAGCCCCAAGGCAGGGTGCACTAGACCCATGTGTGGGCACATCTGCGAGAGATGTGTCCCGGTTATAACTAAGTTCACCCATAGATATTGCCAGTGCACAGGAAAGTCATAATGAGTACATAGGCTGGACACTCGTCATTATGAGTTCCCCAGCTACCGGATGGCTTCACTGTACCCCAAGGTGTTTGGTACCCGACACCTCATCTTAATAAACCCACACTGATGCCAGTGATGAATATAATAATAAATGCACACAGAGGGCACCTTAGAGTTGCCCCCTGAAAACCAACTGAGTACATGTGTGTTGACTGACTGACTAGCGCGTTGACTGACTGGTCTCGACCAGCCAGTTGCCATAGGCTTTCTGATCTCTTGAGGTAAGAGCCTTCGCTCTCGGAATACAGTAACAAAGCCTGTTCTGGGCAGAGGTGTTCACACCCCCTCTAATTAGGATGGGCATTACGGGGCGGGAAGCTTCAAAGGCCTGTCGCATTTGTTTTGTGACCCTGGTCCTCTCCAAATACTGGAGTTACCACACCCCTGTCCTGATCATATTTTTGGCAGCATGATAGGTGGGAAAATTAGTTAGATTGGTAGGTGTGCCCACATTCAGCCAGCACCAATTCTAGGGAGGACTAGCTCATGTGGACCTCACTTTTCAGATTCCTCCATGTTGTTTTGGACGGAATTAGCATTCTAGTGTCAGGGTTATGCTCACTTCCTACAAGAAGTGGTCAACTAGAGAGTGTAGACCCCCTAAAGGTCTACACCCTCACTCCCCATAACATCCCTAAATTGAGTATTTAGGTGGCACCCAAGAACTCAAATTTGACGGATCAACAGAAGAAGGATAAATAAGAGTCACTGCCTGGCGAGAACTGCAGCAGAACTTTGGACTTTGGTGTGAAACCCTCCCATCCTCAGCCCTCTCTCAACAATTGTGACAGACTGGTTCGTCCTGCTAGCTAGAGAACTACCAAAGCCTTGGGTAGCCTGCCAGCACTTCAGCCAACATCGAAAGTCTCCCTTGGAGTAGAGGAACTACTCCCCTGCAGTCCGCAGTCTGCAGGCACTGACAAGCAGAGTCCAGTCCACTGCCTTTCAGCTCCGCGGCCCGACCTTCGCTGCAGATGACCAGGAGAAGGTACTCGTGCTCTGGAATGTCAGATCTGACTCCTCACCGAGTGTGAAGACACCAGGACTAACCAGAGCCGTGCAGCTCCAATCCCCGGGGTACAGGACGCCCGGCACCAAACACCGACTGTGAGAGTCCAGTCCTGATTCTCACTGCACCAGAACCAAGCAGCCATTGAGGAACGTCAGCATCACTGTGACCCATATTAAGAGGGGCCCAGCTGCTTTGATTTTTCCCCAGACTGCGAGGTGCATCTTTGCGCACCCAGCCTGGCCGACCAAACCACTGTGCTCCCAAGCTCCCCGGGCCAGGTCCAGATGACCCGACTGTGCCCCCAAAGTTCCAAGGCCCTGTTGCAACCTTAACCCCCCTTTGGGAGCCCTGAGACTTGCCCACAAGCCCCCCTGTGCAGCCTCTTTTCAGCCTCTAGCCTCAACAACATCCTCCTGCCAGTAGATCTCGGGAGGTTCCCTGACGAGCTGCTCGTAGTACTTTGAACCTTGGCCCACTACTACTCTGATCCACGAAGGTGAACCCCCTAAAACTGTCTGTACCTACCTTAATGCATCTTTCACTTTTCCTCTCATAGGATTGCATTGTGCCTAAAAGCGCACAGGTTTCAAAACTTTACTTACCTGTGAATATTTATATCGAAAACTGTACTTTCCTTGGTACAAAGTTCTTGAGTTTGAAATATATATAAAAAGAAGTGTTATTTTTCAAGTTTGGTCTCTGACTTATACTGTGATTGTGTATCTCATTTATTGCCTCTGTGAGTACAACACATGCTTAGCACTAACCTCTGGTAAGCCTAACAGCTCACCCACACTGTCACATAAGAATGTGTTAGTATTATCTACTTTAGCCTCTGTAAACCAATTGCGGACACACTTAGGGGCATATTATCAACGGCCAACGATAATTATCGCTGGCCGTGCTTAGCGACCACAGGGTCGTATCAGCATAATCCACCCCAATGTTGGGGATAGGTAAGTCTGCATTTTAGCAGACGTTAGTTTTTGGAGAAAACAGCTGTTTTCTCCAAAAACTAACGTGTGCTAAAATGCTGGGACAGCCTTGTAAATATCGCGATGTGAACATCAGCGATATTTGCAAGGTTGTCCATCCGGGGTATGCCCAGTGACGCCCACTTTGCATCTCATTAGAGATGCAAAGGGAGGCGTTGGGAAAAAGGGTGCTAACATGCGATTATGCATGTTAGCACCCTCTTGTAAATATGGTGATAGTTTTATCTCCGCTTCTTTGGCTTTTTAAGCCAGGTGTGCCATCCTTCCCCTATCTATACGACTTGCTGCTGAAAGCTGGCTCTATCCTGTATTTCATGGAGAATGCCTCTGAGGCTGCTCAGCCTCATGGCCTCCTGCATTGTGCTAGTGAAACATGCCAGATGGCATATGTAGGCTCTGCAGTGGGACCTGAAGCTCCAGTAGTCGAAGCATCAGAGGAATCTCTCCGACATGGTCCAGATCTCAGAGGGAAGTACATGAGACCTGCAGTGGTGGCTAACAAACCTCGATTGGGTGAGAGGCAGACCCCTCTCCCTTCCCATACCAGATCTCACAGTAGTTACAGATGCGTCACTTCTGGGATGGTGCGGCTGTCTGGGAGAAATGGAGCTCAGAGGACTCTGGTCTCCAGTGGAATCCAAACACCACATCAACATACTGTAGCTCCATGTGATCTGACTGGAATTGAAAGCTTTTCTACCCTCCATCAAAGGAAGGCTAGTGCAAGTGCTCACGGACAACACCACTGCCATGTGGTACTGCAACAAACAAGACGGATTGGGGTCATGGGCTCTTTGTCAAGAGGCTCTGCATCTCTGGAATGGCCGCTGAGAATGTGCAATATCAGCAGTTTTGCGCACTGGAGTTTCCAAGGGAGCTCTTGCTCCGAGGCACTTTTTGTCTCGAGAGAAACTCAGGCCTCCTGTGCGCCTTCCCGCCCATACCACTCCTGCCGCGAGTTCATAAACGACCAAGCCTAAGTCATCCTTCTGGCTCCTGACTGAGCACGGAGAGTCTGGTACCCTGAGCTTCTGAACATGAGTGTCGATCCGCCGATCACGTCACTCCTTCAGGAGGATCTTTTGTTGTAGTTGCAGGAGAGGGTTCTCCACGCAAACCTGTCAACTCACTGCTGTCTTGCGTGGAGGTTGAGCAGCAGCAGTTGATAGCTATCGACCTTCCTCCCGAAGCCCACAATGTTAATCTGGCAGCCAGGCGTCCCTCCACTAAGACTGTATATGTATGCCGGTAGAACAAATTTGTAAAATATTGTACAGAAAAATCTATTGACCCTGTTTCTGTTTCTCTTTCTAATATTCCGCTTTTTATTTTGTCCCTTGCCCAGCAGGGCTCTGCTCTGGGTACCTTGAAAGGCTATCTTTCTCCTTTAATGCCTTCTTGAGGCTGCCAGACCAACCCTCCCTTATTGAATCTCCTACTGTACATAGATTCCTGAAAGTCCTTGTACATATGTTTCCTCCTGCTCCTTTCATTATGCCTCAGTGAGAGCTTAACTTGGTTCTCACTTTCCTAATGTGCGTTACTTTTGAGCCTCTCCATAATTGTCCCCTCTGGCTGCTCACCATATAAACAGCCTTCTTAGTGGCAATTACATTTGCGAGGAGAGTGAACGCTCTATTTTCAAAAAAACCCTTTCTCACATTGTTCCCTAACAAATTGGTGCTTCACACTAGGGCCTCGTCCCCTCAGAAAATGGTGACTCCTTTGCTTGTGAGACAATCTGTCACCTCACCCACTTTCTAAGCTCCTCCACATCCTTCCAAAGAAGAGGAGCGTCTCCACCACCTGGACCCAAAAGGAGCGTTGTCATTCTACCTTGACTAAGTTAAAAAGATTCCGGGTGGACGACCAACTCTTCGTAGGGTACGATGGAGCACAGAAAGGTTGTGCGGTGCAGAAAAGGACCATCTCCCAGTGGGCTGTCCTCTACATAAAAAATTGCTATGCTCTGGCCTAGAAGCAGCCTCCTGAAGAAATAAGGTTTCATTCCACCAGAGCTAAGGCTGCTACCAGTACACTGCAAAGTGGAGTCCCAGTCCTGTATATCTGTTGGGCAACAACGTGAGCATCCCTGCTTATGTTAACCAAACATTACTGCCTGGAAAGTGAAGTCCACAGGGATGGCCATTTTAGTTGCTCAGTCCCGCAGGACTTCCTAGTGTAAATGTGTCCGTAGTCCCTCGTTCGGGATGGCATTGCTTGGGTATCTATTCAGTGGTAAGTAATCTGGAGCTAGTTGTCTCTATCAGATTGACAAGTTACTTTCCTTCGGTAATGTCTTATCTGATAGAGACATGATCTAGCCACAGACTCCTTACCAACCTACCCATCCCCCCTGCGCTGCAAACAAGTTCCTAGAGTCAAGGCTGTTCCTTTACAGGGCCCTAGTTTCTTAAAATCACACCAATGTCAGTACTCTTCTTAGCTCTTTGCTTCTGGAGTGGAAAGTCATGAAAAGTAACTGATGTCAGCGCTCCGAGGTGGCGCCTACTTAGGTGACGCAGACATCACTTCCGGCACGGCTGCCAGCAACACGCACAGCAGAACGATGCCACCTACCAGGGATATTCAATCGAAAAAAATCTTCTGGATCCAGTCTGACGCCTGGGAAATTCAAAGGTAAGGAATCTACTGCTATATCAGATAAGGCGTTATCAAAGGTAAGTAACTTGTCTTTTATGTAGTATACCAAAACGATTTATACTATGTAGAAAGCCTAGACAAGCCTTATTGAGTTACAGGGTTACTTTCATAATCCCAAATGCTCTCCTATGGGGTAATGTGGGCAAACAGTTAAGGCTTATCAGAGGCTAGTGCCAAACGAGAAGTCAGGACAAGTAGAAGTAACCAGGTAATTCAGAAAATATTCCAATACTCTGGGTTCATAGTGATAATTCTTCATATGAACCTGTTGTAGCTCATTCACGAGCTTTTGATAAAGAAGAGCAAGAAAAGAAAAGAAAGACAGCCAACACGTGTTTCGCCCCTTTTTACATGGCCATCCGGCCTGGGGCTTCTTCAGGGCGTAATATATTGTGTCAGGAACCATGGTTGTCCCTAAAAATGGTTCGTAGAATCCTAATCCAGTCACACGTAAATATCAAGGTCTAATGCCTAGGTGAGGTCCATCATGGCAGTCGGCTTCCGGAATATAAAGAATTATCACTATGAACCCAGAGTTTTGGAATTTTTTCTGAATTACCTGATTACTTCTACTTGTCCTGACTTCTCGTTTGGAACTTTATCGTGAGTAGGCAGTTAGGGGTGTCCCCCTGTCTAGGACAAGTACTGCAACTATATTTGATCAATACAAAACGGTCAGTAAGGGATTGGGACGCATCACCCCTTTCCTCGCAGCATTTATCAGAGGCTAGTGTTAAGCATTTGTTGAACACACAGTCAATAAATGAGATACACTCAAGAAGAAACTCAAGACCCATTAAAAAAAATAACAGGTATTTATATATTAACACCAAGAGCTTAGTAATTGGGTAAGTACTTTTTAAGAAATACATTTTTACTGATAAGTAAAAATGTAACACATATTTGTTTTTAGCAGTAATGCTTTCACCTATGGGTCCGAGTGCAGAGCTGCTGCACAGGTTGGTTGCCTTGCACGCTACTACGTAGGCAAGGGGGCACCTAGAAACCGTCTGCAGAGAGGGACAAGTCCAGGAGCACTCAATGGGGGTCTTGATTTGTGAGAGTCCTGGGAGCAGGGGCAGTTGTCGTTGGCCCGAGCTGGGGAGCTCGGGTGAAGAGGGTTTTGGTCGGCTAGGCTCGTGCGTCAAAGACACTCACGGTTCTCGGTTGGACCTGCAAAGGGGAGCAAAACAAAACAACTGGGCCACTCTCTGTGCTGGCCTCTGCAATGCTATTGTCCCTCAGCGGCTGGTCGGTCTTTGCAAAGTTGGAGTAAAGATTGTACTCAAACAAGCTCTGGTTGCTGCAAGGGGTCCGGTACCCCGGGTATTGGTGCAGGGCGGCTACGGTTGGTCTTGGCGTCTTCACACGTGTTGGAGTGTTGGATCTTACCTCTTGGAGCACAGTGACCTCCTCCTGGGTGACTGGTGCGCCGGTGGACCTGGTGATCAGCAGAACAGTGAACTAGACGTTGTAGTCAGTGCCTGCAGGTTGCATGGAATTGGCTCCTCTACTTCAATGGAGATACTGACGGCTTGACAAAGTGCTGGAGACCCTCCGAGGCTTTTGCAGGATGCACAGCTGCAGAATGAGTTGGGTTGTCATGATTGTCGTGACAGGAGCAGGCACCAAAGTCCACCAGTAGTCCGCAGTTCTTGTTTTTTCAGCTCTTCTTGGTGCTTCTTCTTCTTGTGTTTGGGGAATCTCAGTTCCTGGTATCAGGGGACCACCTAAAAACTCAATTTAGGGACATTAAGGGGCGTGAAGGGTCGTAGCCAATGGGCTACTTTCCCCTGGGGTCACTACCTGTGAGGAGTGGACATAACTCTGTCCCAGAGTTCCTAGTTCCACCAAAATCAAGATGGTGGAATCTTTTTATTGTGCAGCCCTTAAAGTAGCTCACCTTGGGGATGTGACTGGCCTGGTGGTGCACCACGCCTCCCTGCATATCTAATTTCCCACATGTCCTGGTGCCAAATGGCTCTCTGAGCAGGGGGTGGCATCTTGCAGGTCTGGGGGAAGCTGCGGTCGCATATCAAAGATGACAGAGACTTTGCAGACCTTGGCCTTGGTATGCAGATTCACTAGGCATCCTACTGGAGGAGATGTGAGCACCTTCCTCCGGAGCAGGTATTGTTCCTGGTCTCAAAGAGCGTGGACACTTACCTGCAGGAGGTCAGAAACATATCTGTAGTGACAGGCTGAATGATACCAGTCAGCCAGCACACTAGGAGGCTGGTAGGTTCTCAGAGGGCTTGTCTAAGGTGCCTTCTGAGTGCATATCTTAATAAATCCACAACTGACATCAGTATGGATTTATTAAGACAAGGTGTTTGATACAAAAACACCATAGGTTCCAGTGAAGCCATCATGTAACTGGGGAACTCGTAATGACCAGTATCTGAAAGAGACACGTTAGTGATAGATTCCTTACCTTAGAATATTCCCGAGGCGTCAGTCCGGATCCGGAAAGTTTTCTGCTTAGCAGTACCCCTGCGCGCCAGTGGGTGGTGCTGTGCGGCTCCGCACCTGTCACCGGCGTCGTGCGCGCCGGGATGATGTCACGGAGGCTACTTAGGCCCCACCCATGCACGCTGACGTCAATTCTTTCTTTTTCCGCGCCGAAAGCGCAGATCCGGATTGAGCACGTACGTCAGTCATTTTTTTAGACTTTTTTGTCTCCTTCTCTTGTCTCCTGGTGCACGTAGGGATGCCGTGCTTTAAGTCTTGCGGGTCGTGCCACCGTAATATGTCGGTGGCGGACCCCCATGATGTGTGCCTCTACTGCCTGGAGAACTTTTTTGTCTCCTTCTCTCGTCTCCTGGTGCACGTAGGGATGCCGTGCTTTAAGTCTTGCGGGTCGTGCCACCGTAATATGTCGGTGGCGGACCCCAATGATGTGTGCCTCTACTGCCTGGAGAATGACCACAAAACCCGGGATTGTCGGGACTGCCGTGCCATGGCTCCGAAGGCATTACGGGTGCGGCTCCGGAAGTTGCTGGAGGTCCGGCACTCCTCGCACCGCCGCTCCGGGTCTAGGGGCCGTTCGCGGGACCGCAGCCGTCACTCCTCAGACTCAATGTCTTCACCTTCTGATTCCTGTAAGCGACGCCATAAGAAGAAGTCGAAGAAGCGTGTTCGCTCTCCGACGTCCCCTGTCGCTCCCTGCAGGCGGACGTGGTGGACAGGGGCTCTGCCCCTGTGGCTCCTCTGGAGCCTGGGAGTCCCGCGGCCTACCCGCTATACCCGGGTCCGTCGGCGACTCCCAGACAGCGGCAAGAGTTTCTTGCTGCCTTGGACCACCTGTTTAGACCTCAAACTCCCGCCGGCGCGCCTGCAAGCCCCGCGGCCCCGTGTCCAGATCCTGTTGACCCGGCGGCACCGCCTCCGGCGCTAGCCTCGGAGCCACTGGATCCAGCGCCCGCAAGGTGCAACGCTGCTGTCTCCGGCCCGACGCTGCCCTTGACTCCGGCCCCAGCGCTGCCCCTGGCTCCGCCACAGGCGCCGCACTGGGTGCCGTTTATCTCGCCCCTGCGTCGGTTCTCGGACCATTTCGTTCCGACGTGGGATCCTCATTGGGATGCGGCTCCGGTTCGGCCCGGCCGGTGCCACTCCTGGCGCCGCTCCCTGCGCCGCTGGCTCCCTCTCCGCCTCCAGTCCTGCCACCACGGCCGGCTCCTTCTACCCCGGAGCCGGATGAGGACTGGGACGGCTCCGAGGACCCCCTTGTGCGGCAGTGTGACTCTGTTGGACTTGGCCCTTTTTCCCTCATTTTTTTCGTTTTTGTAATGTTAAGGTGCAGGTGCTTACTTCGCCCAAGATGGCTGCCACAGACCCCTGCTACTGCAGGGTGGTCGTTTTTCATAGTAGCACCCTAGCTGCCAGGAGCTGGCTGGGACCCACAACAATGTTGCGATACCAGCCCGCCTTTTTGTCCCATAGTTAGAGTGGGGAAGAAGCTGGAACCTTCTAGAAGGGAGGTGGGGTTTTACTTTTGCCGCCTTGGCTAGAGGTCACCTGACGTAGGGCTACTTAAGAGTGGGAGGGAAGCTTTTGTGGTGAGTTGGCCATTGGGGTGAAGCAGAGCTGGAAGAATCCACCAGGAGTGTAGGCGGTAGGGCCTAGCCAGGGACTTATGCCTCTGAGAGTGACAGGATTTAGGTACTGCCTCTTAAGTGAGTGAGGTGCCCTGTGAATCCCACTGATCTTGCCCAGTAGTAGGAGGACCCAGAGACTCTCTGCCAGCCTGACTAGGAAGGACCTAGTCGCCCTCTCCATCCCTACCCCTGTAACAGAACCCCTTAAGGGCGCCAGATACATCTGCGCCAAAAGACTTCATCTGTCAACTGAGAACTGAAACCTAACTTTAAGAACTGAGACTGCATGACAAGAGCGAGCTGTAAGCCTTGAATGCCAGAGCTGAGACTGCGTGTCCAAGCTACCCTAGTGAACAAAATACTAAGCCAATTGCCAAGTCACCGGGGATCGACCAGGTACCAGCGCTGTGACCCCCGCGCTCCCTGCCCTGGTCTGGGACCCCCGGCAGCGTGCTCCGCTGAGCACCATATCCCCATCCTTAATTTGAGACCCCCCCTTTGCGACGACGAAGCCAGCGCGCTCACCGCCGCGGCCTGGAGGCCTGGAGGAGTGCCCTGCTGTGTCGCGAGGCCCAGGCGAAGTCCGGGGCCCCGTCGCTGCCGTCGCAGCCGTGTGAGGAGAAGCGCAAGGTCGGGGCCGAGTTCCCCCAACGTCGTGAGGACGGACGCCTGCTGACGCCGAGACGGAGGTAAGCCCGGAGGCCGAGATCCCCCCTGGTGCGCCCCCTGCTGGTCTGGAAACCACACCGCACTTGGCCCGGGTTGTCCGCTCCGTGGGAATCCCCTCCCCTGCCTGCGCGACGGAGAGACCCCGCCGAGGGATCCTGTCCGTGTCCCCCCTCCTGTGTTACTGAGCGCGGTGCTCTGTGAACTGCACCGGAGCATAGGGACTCGCTCCTCAAGTCCAGTAATCTTCCCCGCTGGAAGCTGTTCAAAGTACTGACTGACATTACTCTCGTGTGGCGCTTCACGCCACCGACTCTGCTTCCTCAGCCGGAGAGACCGGGGCGGCGAGTAACCCCATGTGTTATATGCACTGCTCGAAAGTAACTATATGCCAAGGAATGCGAGTAGCGCATTGTGTTATATGCTCTGCTCGAAAGTAATTACATGCCAAGGAATGCGAGTAGCGCATTGTGTTACATGTTCTGCTCGAAAGTAACTATATGCCAAGGAATGCGAGTAGCGCATTGTGTTATATGCTCTGCTCGAAAGTAATTACATGCCAAGGAATGCGAGTAGCGCATTGTGTTATATGCTCTGCTCGAAAGTAGTTACATGCCCAGGAATGCGAGTAGCGCACTGTGTTATATGCACATGCGACTGATCACGAGTCACGCGATGTATTAAATGTTCTACGCAAACGTATCCACATGCAACTGATTGCGCGTAGCGCTATGTTTATATGCCTCGCTTCACAGTACTAGGGGCCCTTGATCACGAGGAGCGCTCAGTTCTACAGGCGCCATGTTAGTGAACCCAATGTGTCCCCTTTCAAGTATTACGCTTAGTTAGACGGCCGGTTCAGGGAAAGACTTTACGTAAGCGCGCACGGCGCTAGAACAAGGTTAGGCACTGCATAGATATCACCCAGAGTGTCGAATGTAATGTCACAATGGTATTATGATTCATGTATTACCTTGTTATTTCCTGAACTGCATCTGACCAGCTATACTTGGATAAACTTGAAGTATTTGCATAATTTAAACGGTGTGGCGTCCCTTATTGTGTGTGACTCTAGTCCATGAGAAGCGTGTGGTGTATGGTTGCTTAACACATAGCCCTCTGGTTGCCCGACCGGCTCGCGCCACGCTACCGCCTATAGGGCCTGGTGACCCCAGGTTCCTACAGACTCCGAGCAGGATTGAGTGAATGACCTTCAAGATGCGGGTGAACTTGATGTGTCTTCTGACCCAGGGTTTTCCTTGCCTCCGCCTACTATGGAGGAGGGCGCTTCCTACACTATGGTGCTGCGTCGAGCCACAGAAACTCTCCACCTCGACCTCCCTACGATGGCCCTTAAGACCAACTTCCTTACGGAGGTGCTCCAGACGGCGTCGACGGTGTCGGAGCCGCTGCTCCCTTTTAATGAGGCCCTCAACGAAGTCCTCTTAGGTACTTGGCTGCGGCCAGCCTCGGGGGCGCCGGTGGATAAGAACGTCGCTAGGCGTCATCGCCTGGTGATCCCACCTTCTTGACCACTCACCCCACGCCTGAGAGCCTGGTCATTCAGGCCTTGACCTCGCAGAGTGCCTTTCCCTCGGCTCCGCCGGATAAGGACTCTAAGAGGCTGGACCAATATGGCAAGAGGTTGTTCTCCTCAGCCAGGTTGGGGTTGAGGTCGGTTAATACCGCCTGCTTATGGGGCCGTTACTCCCACGCAGTGTGGGATTCCGTGGCGGAGGTTCTGCCTCAGTGCTCTGAGGAGGTCCAGGCTGTCCTTTCCCAAGCGATTGCGGAGGGCAAGGATGCGGCGAAGTTTGCCATCAGGTGTGGTTTGGACACCGCTGATTCGTTGGGCAGAGCGATTTCCACGACAGTGGCGTTGCGGCGCCACGCCTGGTTGCGTTCCACAGCCTTCTCACCCGATGTCCAGAGCTCGCTCATGGACATGCCCTTCGAAGGCTCCCGCCTCTTTGGTGATAAGTCTGACAATGCCCTGGAGCGCTTTAAAGACTCTCGTGCCACGGCAAGTCTTTGAGGCTTTGCTCGAAAAACCCTACCACAACGGGGTTTCGTTTGTGGCCAGGGCAGGGGTACCCAGGTGCGCTCTTCCAGCAAGCCTGTGCAGAACCAGCCTCAGCGAGGCCGCGGACATGGGTTCCGCAGGGGCAGGTCTGGTAACCAGCATGTGGGGCAGTCCCCTTCCAACCCCGCTGCTTCCGCCTCGAAACCTTCCTTATCCGAGCCTCAGGGGCCAGCCCACGCCAGTGGGTGGCAGGGTTCACCTCCACCACTGGCACGAGATTACGTCGGACAAGTGGGTGCTGCAGATAATCTGCCAAGGTTACTCGCTCCCCTTTCTGTCCTCACCTCCAGCCATGCCATTTTGGTACCACCGCATGTCGGGTGATCATTTGGCTCTTCTCCGTCAGGAAGTCACGGCCCTCCTGGCCAAGGGGGCCATCGAGTATGTTCCCCATCAGGAACTAGGGAGTGGTTGCTATTCCCACTATTTCCTGGTCCCCAAGAAGGACAACGGGGGCCTGCGCCCCAATTTGGACCTCCGGGACGTCAATCGCTTCCTCCGGAAGGAGAAGTTCATGATGCTGACTCTGGCTCAGGTCCTGTCTGCCTTGGACCCTGGAGACTGGATGGTAGCGTTGGACTTGCAGGACTCTTATTTTCACATTCCCGTCCAGCCAGCACACCGGCGTTACCTGCGGTTCACGGTAGGCCAGGGGCATTTTCAGTTTGCCGTGCTCCTTTTCGGCCTTACCAGCGCCCCTCGGGTGCTCACGAAAATGATGGCGGTGGTCGCAGCTCATCTGCGCAGATCAAGGGTGTCAGTCTTCCCCCACCTTGATGACTGGCTGTTGAAGGCGGGATCGCCCCAGGCAGTTGTCTCGCAGCTCCAGACTACGGCCGACCTCCTGCATTTGCTGGGGTTCTCCATCAATGTGCCGAAGTCGCACCTGAGTCCCTCTCAGAAGCTCCCTTTCATCGGAGCGGTTCTGGATTCGACGCTATTTCGGGTTTATCCTCCCGAACAGCGAGTCCGGGATATTCAGGCTATGGTTCCGCTTTTTCAGCCTCTCTCCCGGGTTTCAGTCACGATGACCCTCCGGCTTCTGGGCCTGATGGCCTCCTGCGTCCTGCTGGTGCCGCATGTCCGGTGACCTATGCGGGCTCTGCAGTGGGATCTGAAGTTCCAGTGGGCGCGGCATCAGGGCAACCTGTTCGATCATGTCCAGATCTCAGAGGGCACTGCACGGCAATTGCAGTGATGACTCACGAATCGCGATTGGGTCAATGGCAGATCCCTCTCCCTTCCCCAGCCGGAGCACACAGTAGTGACGGATGCGTCCCTCTTGGGTTGGGGAGGCCAAATGGGAGAGGCGGAGATCAGAGGCCTCTGGTCTACGGCAGAGTCCCGGCTCCATATCAACCTTCTGGAGCTGCGGGTGATCCAGCTTGCACTGAAGGCATTCCTTCCCTCTGTCCAGAGAAGTGTAGTGCAGGTGTTCAGGGACAACACCACCCCCATGTGGTATTGCAACAAACAGGGCAGGGTGGGGCTTGAACCCTATGTCAGGAGGCTATGCGCCTCTGGACGTGGCTGGAACATCAAGGCATTACCTTGGTAGTTCAACACCTGGCATGTTCTCTGAACACCAGGGTGGACGAACTCAGCCGCCGGTGCATGGCGGATCACGAGTGGCGTCTGAACTTGGACGTGGCACAAGGTCTCTTTCTGCGATGGGGAGAGCCTTGGTTAGATCTAATCGCTACCGAAGAGAACGTGCAATGTTATCAGGTCTGCGTGTTGGAATTTCCAAGGTGGCACTCGATCGGAGACTCTTTTCGTCTCGAGTGGAGCTGCGGTCTGTTGTACGCCTTTCCACCTATACCACTTCTGCCCAGAGTGCTGAAGAAGATGAGGCACGACCGGGCCCAGGTTATTCTTGTGGCTCCGGACTGGGTTCGAAGAGTATGGTATCCCGAGCTACTCAGTATGAGCATCGATCCCCCGATCCGTCTGCCTCTTCGAGAGGATCTTCTGTCGCAGCAGCTGTGGACGGTCCTCCACCCGAACCTGTCAGCCTCCACCTCCATGCTTGGCGATTGAGCGGCGACAGTTGACACCTTTCGATCTTCCTCCCGAAGTCTGTGATGTCATCCTGGCAGCCAGGCGTCCCTCCACTAAAACGGTGTACGCCTGTAGGTGGAACAGATTTGTGGCATGGTGCACAGCTAAGACTGTGGATCCCCTTTCTGCCCCTCATTCTGAGGTTCTTTTGTTACTTCTCTCTTTGGCCCAGCAGGGCTGTGCTCTGGGCACTCTGAAAGGTTATCTTTCGGCCATCTCTCCCTTTCTACGGCTTCCAGATCAGCCTTCTTTTTTAAAGTCCACGGTTGTTAACCGTTTTCTTAAAGGCATTACGCATACGTTCCCACCTGTGCCCTTCATAATGCCCTTCATAATGCCTCAGTGGGACTTGAATCTTGTCTTGACTTTTCTGATGTGTGCTCCCTTTGAGCCCCTTCATAATTGTCCCTTACGTCTTCTTACTCTCAAGACGGCTTTCCTGGTAGCTATCACCTCTGCCAGGAGAGTGAGTGAGCTCCAGGCTCTTTCTTCCAAACCTCCTTTTCTTTCTGTTCATCCGGACAAGGTGGTTCTGAGGACACGTCCTTCTTTCTTGCCAAAGGTTGTCACGCCCTTCCACATCGGGAAGACCATCACTTTGCCCACCTTTTTTCCGCCTCCGCATCCTTCCAGGGAAGAGGAGGGGATCCACCGTCTGGACCCAAAACGTGTGATCGCATTCTATCTGAAGCGTACACAGCAGCTCCGGGTGGATGATCAGCTCTTTGTTGGCTACGTGGGTGCCAAAAGAGGTCGGCGGTGCACAAACGGACCATCTCCCGGTGGGTCGTTCTGTGCATCAAGGCCTGTTACTCCTTGGCCAAGAAGGAGCCTCCTGTAGGACTGCGTGCTCATTCGACGCGTGCCCATTCGACCATGGCAACTGCAGCCACTACTGCCTTGGGACGCGGTGTCCCCTTGCAGGATATTTGTCAGGCCACTACGTGGGCATCACTGTAATCCTGTTCGCAGACCCACCACCGGGGTTGGTATTGCTGGGGTATCTATTCTAAGGTAAGGAATCTATCAATAACGTGTCCCTTTCAGATGCACAAGTTACTACTTGTGTAACAATATATCTGTAAGAGACATTAGTTAGTGATAGATTCCTTAGCGCCCCTCCCATCCTCCCCATTCTGCGAACTGATTTTTAGGGTTAAGGTCATCCCCTTTTAGGGCCCTAGTTTTATGCACCAAAGGTCAGTTTCTAGCATGACTCTGCGTTTTGGCGCGGAAAGTTGTGTACAGAACTGACGACAGCGTGCATGGGTGGCACCTAAGTAGCCTCTGTGACGTCATCCCGGCACGCACGACGCCGGTGACGGGCGCGCAGGGGTACTGCTAAGCAGAAAACTTTCCGGATCCAGACTGACGCCTGGGGAATATTCTAAGGTAAGGAATCTATCACTAACTAATGTCTCTTACAGATATATCGTTACACAAGTAGTAACTTGTGCATCTACTACATATACTTAAGATGGCCTCCCTATTCACTTGTACTATCTAGTATTCGAACTAGACAGCACAGGGGCATAACTGCTCATTAGATATGTCCTCATATGTAATATAACGCACCCTGCCTTAAGGCTACAAGGTCTGCTGTAGGGGTGACTTACATATATTGAATGTAGTGTCTGATTCCAGGATAGGCTGGTCCCTCCACTCAATAGTTTTTCTACACATGTAATAATTGGTGTCTAGTAGGCTCTCTTGCCACTTGCCCCCCAATGGAGTATATTGGGGCTAAACATCTGTCCCTCCAGGATAGGTAGATTTGAGGTAGGTCCCCCAACCTGCCTTCTTCAGGGAAGCAGACAAACTGTGTGGGCACTGTGTGGCGGGGGGAGCAATTGCGCTTGCTGGAGTGTCCTGCCCATGTGATATTGTTCTTTTTGATCTCGTGAAATGGATTGCTGCTCAAGAATCGCCCTCTTGCGTCAGTCCCCGAGACATGAATCAATGCAGGATCCCACTCACATGCAGGTAAGGGCTTGACAGCCAGGTGGCAGATCTGTGCTCAGGGACTGAGCTATGCCCAGAGGACCAATTACAATAAAAACAGTTGAAGCGGAAAGCTCTGGCGGATTTCACATTCAGTTGTCATAACATCAACATGCTGTGCATGGTATAGTTATTGACAAATAAAAATCTGTCAGGGAGTTAGGGAAGCTCTTTCCCAGCAACCCTAAATAATAGCCTGAAAATGGAAGCCCAATGATGCGCGCCCTTGCTGACTGGACAAGTTTTCTCATCCAGAGCGTAACCTAGGATGTGCTGTGGATCTCAGCCAGTGCAGTCTACAGGTTAAATAAAGTAAAAATGAAAACAAAATAATTACACATTAAAAAAAAATATTTAAAACTAAAAAAATAATATATTCATTTAAAAGTAAAACACTACACATCCAAATCCCTAAAATAATGCACAAACCAGGCAAAAATTAATTGCATTATATAACCCCAGAATTTAACAGCTAACAAAACCTGTGTTTAAATAAACAAAGTAATATTAAAACTACAAATTACAATGTTACTGTAAACTGTATCAGATAACACAATATTTTACTGTAGGAAAGTGCCACTTTTTAATTTGGTCACCCCCACTTTCTGCACACTGGCACTGAAGTTGATTGTAGTGCACTAAGTCCCTGCTAACCAGGCCCCAGTGCCAGTACTCTTTCCCTAAAAACATGACAAATGCTTAACTGTAACCAAATTGGTAAGGACTTTAGCACCCTTGTAAGTCCCTGGTAAATGGTACTCCCTTGTACCTAGGGCATGGGTACTAAAGAGGGTCCCTAAGGGCTGCAGCATATAATATGCGACTCAAAGGGACCCACACATACAGACTGTCGTTGCAGCATGCGTGAAATGATGCCTGCCATTCTGAAAACACGACATTGCCCACTGCTTGTGGGCAATGTCAAATTACACTGCAAGTCCTATTTGTAAATTACTCCTACAGCAGGCCTTAGAGCCTTAGAGCCCTAAGACATGGTGCATTAGAGCACGTGTGAGGGCACAATTGCATGAGCAGATGTGCTCCTGTGATGTCCATTGCAAGTGATCAGGAAGACATTTTAGACGTATTTACTGGGCACTGGTCATTACAGGTTACCCAGCTACATGATGCCTTCCCTGAAAACACTGATGTTTGGTGTCAAACAGCTTGTCTTAATAAGTCCTTACAGATGCCAGTATCGACTTTTGAAGACATGCATCTAGAGGGCATCTTAGAGGTGCCCGCTGCTACCCTACTAGTCACTTAATGCATTGTCTGACTTGCATAGTCAAGCCTGTCACAACAGATGAATTTCTGACTCTCTGCAGGTGGGAGCCCAAGCTCTCAGAGGCCGGGAGCAATGCCTGCCCGGCAGAAGGGGATCACACCTCCTCCACCAGGATGGCTAGTGAAGCATATAAAGGCCAGAGGCTTTAAAACCTCTGCCGCGTTTGATATGCGGCCTCGACTTTTCCCCAGAACGCCATCCCCTACCCTGAGGCCCATTTGAACAAGAGCAGGGGGGAAATTAGATATTCATGAGGCGAGTTTCACTTACAGGGTAGTCACACCCGTAAGGTGGGCTACCTGAGGTGGATAGCCAAAGAAGGGTTTCACCATCTTGTTCTTCATGAAAGTAGAGAATTCTAGGTCAGGGTTATGCCCACTCCCCACTGGAAGTGATCCTTGAGGTGGTGCAGTCACCCCCGACACCAGAGAGACATATTTGCCTACCTGGGAACAGAAGAAGAACAAAGAAGAGTCATCACCGCAAGATCGGATGACCTACTCCAAACTAGGCTCAAAACTCCTGGCTGCTGGTACCTCGACAATTGCAAAGACCCGACTCGTCCAAAAGCTCTGGATCTTCCCCAACACAAGGAGGACTGTCCAGCACTTCACAAACCATCTAGCATCTCCCTTGGGGTGGAGGAGCCATCCCCCTGCATCTGCACGCAAGGACTGTGTTTTTGACCATCGGGCCCACAGAGGGGGAGCAGCATGTCAGGAAGAAATCTTTGTGTCTCTAAGAGGTCAATCCATCTCTCTGCCACGTTTTGAGATGCTGGACTCTCCAGGAACCTCCCTGCACCAATACTGGAGAAACTGCACTGCCAAGGCTTGTTTGTGTTCAGTCTGGACACGACTGCCGTGGAAAACCTACCTGCACATCGAGGGACTTCCACACCGATGAGATACATGACCAGAGTGGCCCTGCTGTCTTGTTTTTCCCTCTTCTGTAGAACCAACCGATACTAGTGAAAGACTGAACTTCCAGTGGCCAACCAGCCAAGACCCTCTGCACCCGAGCTCCACAGCCCAGGGCCTTGCCTCCAGACTGCGTCCCTTTGGCATATGACTCCTCATGACCTGAACGCCCTTTTGGGTTCCTCCGGACTTGTCCTCAAGTCCCGACTTGCAGCTTCTTTGTTTCAGGTACCATTGACTTTAACTGTGTAACCCTCGAGGCTACCACCCTGACCAGCACCTCTGCACCTGGACACCCCAGGGCCGATAATCCTGAACTGCTGGTGGGTCTCTGGACCTTGGCCCCTAAGCACCTTAAGCCCTAAGGAGAACCCCCAAACGCTGACTGCAATTATGTCTTCTGTATATATTTTTCCTCCCATTGGATAGCATTACTGTGTTCGAGGCTCATACTGTGGAAATGTGCTTTTTAATGAGCACACCGGTGCAGGGGTCACCCTTCTCTGTCCACAGGTCGTTAGACCAACAAAATAGAGATTGGCACTGAAGCTGGAATTCAAATAACTAGTTTATTAATCACTCATGAGTGGGACTACGTCCACACAGCACTCTCAGGTGCTGCCTGAGGTAGTACATTGAAGTCACAGAACACAGGCCTTATATACAGCTTTTTCTGCACTGGTAAGCAAGTGGATACAAATAGGAGGTACAGGCCTACACAGGAATAGTTACTGACAAACATGGGCAGAAGGGAGATCACTTAGTCAGCAAAGTGAGAGGGAGAGCAGGAGTGCTTATGGCAGCAGTAAATGATTGACAGTTGAGTCTGAGACCTGGTGTTCTGGCAGCTACAAACTCTTAGCATGCATATTGCTTTTAGCTGAGTCAGGAAGTCAACTAAAATAGACAGCACAGACTGGGAAAAAGACGAGCAGCAGAGGATGGGAGAATTACAAAGCCAAAAAAATGGATGCCATAACCAAGATGGCTTCAGCTTATGCTAACAGAAATTATTCCAGATTTCCACAATACCTCAAAAAACTTTGTTTGAGCATTATTTTGTGTTTCCTTGTAAAATCACTAACTGCAAAAGTACTTACCTGATTCTGAAGATCTTTGTGCAAAACACATATAAAAATCTGTGTTATTTTTATAAATTGGTCTTGGATGTCTTCTTCAGTGTGTGTCTCATTTATTGACTCATTGTGTGCAACAAATGCTTAACACGTAAGCCTAAGCTGCACGACCACACTACCACAAATAGAGCACTTGGAATGATTAAAGTAAGCGCCTGTAAACCAATAAGGGTCTTCTGGATTTTTGCATGGTGTGCAGTTACATTGCCCACTACACAAAAAAACAGCTTCCTACATTTACTATAGAATATTTATAACATTTATATTATTTAGAAGGAGAAAAAATCTAAATACTTAGCCTTCGATATTATGTCCCTTGGTATTTCTGCAGTCATAATATTTTTCCCACAATTTTCTATTATATCGATATTTAGTGTTCAATATTCAGTTGCCAAACCAATGTGACGACATAATGTAGTAATATGTGCCAGTAGGGGCCAGTGCCTTGGGTCCTTTTTTTCTGCACCTCCTTGAAGTGGGTACAGGGCTTCTCTCGATGCTTTAGCAACTACATTTTTCAGCGATGAACATACATTTATGACTGACATCTTTGTGAATCGGCGCCTTGGCGTCCAACCTATTTGAAGTCCTGCTTCCATATAGGTACTTTAGCAAACACTGATTCATTTTTAAACTTGCTTAAGTATTAAGCATTTTCAACATATATATAGTGAAATTGCAACTGTAGTAAATAGAATATCATTTTCTTCTGTTTTTTTAAAATATCTTTTTTACTGATATGCATTGGATTAATATGACATCAATCAAAAACATCATATCCACAAGGACTGAATTCACAGTGCATAAATAAAAACATTTCTTCAACAGTAAACCCTCCCCCTTTTCTCTGCTCTCAGTGGTACATAATAAACTGTTGTAGGAAGCTGGCTTTGTATATACTATACCAAAGTAAGGTATAGTCCAGTCCAGTGGATCCCCAGAGGTATTGCAGAGGCTAAATTAGATCATCTCTAACAGCTCTATTTTTGGTGGTGTGGTCGAACAGTTAGGCTTATCAGGATGGGTGTTGTAGGAAGGTGGATATCTGACTATGGTTACCCCCAACTTTTTGCCTAGTGTCTAGCTGGTTTTTCGACTTAGTTGGCCTGAGATCCTGCCATTCAGGGTCTCAGGCTGTCTGCTCTCTCTTTAAAATGGACTCCATGTACCCTAGGTACATTCCCAATTGGTAAGGATCACCTTATTGGACCCTGTAGAGTGTACCCTAGGTACCCAGGGCATAGGTGTACCCTAGGCCTCCCAGGGGCTGCAGCATGTATTATGCCAACCCTGGTCTGGCCTTCCAATCAGACACAACTGGCTGATCACTCAGCTGGGGCAAGGTCGTGTAATCACCCCTTGCTTAGATATAGTATACCTATATCTACCCTTAAAATAGACACATGTGTACCTATCAGCCACTCCTATGGCAGGCCTTAACAATCCTGGAGGCAGAGTGCTTGGTAACATGTGAGATGGTGCTCTAGCATGAGCTGAGCCTGTCTGCAGCTTTCGGAACCATGTCCTTATAGCTGTTCTATGATATAGCCTACCATATACTCTTAAAGTACCTTATAATCTTAAACGGTTATGGTAACTATGGTTTGGCTTTATCAAAACATGTCGTGTAAGGTGTCTAACACTTTGGAATAATACCCCCATACCATTTCTGGTGATGAGGATATTATTCCCCCGTTCTAGAGGGAGAGACATGTTAAAATCCTACTTTGCTGTTTAACTCTAACCAAAGCATCACAAAATGGATGCTGCTGCCACAGACACGAGTCTGACCTTCTGCTGCTGGGAGTGATCCCGGCAAGGGAGGCTTGGACAATAGGTTTCCTGCTTGGGGAGGTACTAGCACCTCCCCAGACAGACTTTAGTGTATTGGGGCAGGGAGGGCTGAAAGAAATGAGACATGCCTGGGGCACACAAGGTGTCCCATGCATAGTCCAGTTCAAACTGGTGCTGGGGCACACCAGCCCCAGTCCTGGCGCGAAACTGGACAAAGGGAAGGGGGTGTAACCACCCCCCTCCCAGGACCCACCAATAAGGCGTGACCTAGAAGGCAACCCAGCCCCCCAGATTAGTATAAGAGTGGTAGCTGGGCCCCAGGAGATTAGATTATCCTGAACCTGCAACTTGAACAGAAACTCTGGACCTTCGACATTCGACGAAAGAAGAAGACTGAAGAATCTCCCTTGTGGCCAAGGAGTGGCTACCCTGTGCAAACAGGCACCATCAAGAGACTTACCCTTTGCTTTGCTGAAGTTCTACGAGGGACCGACTGCAGAGCCCGACCAGAGCCTTGACTTCCAGTCTTCTCCGACCCTGATCCACCTCCACAGCCGAGCTGAGATCCGTGGAGGCGACGAGAGACGTGGGACCGGCTACCTGGGAAAAGTGGCGAGTATCTTCCAGCGCAGCTTCTGAGGTACCCTCGAAGTTGTGCACCGGGGATTGAGAAGCCCCAACCCCAAGCACCATCTGCACCGAAGATCAGCCCCCCACACTCCACGAGTCCTGCGTGGGGCCCTTCTGCATTTTCCTGCTTGCCGCGTCTGTCCGGTTGCTTGCCCGTTGGCTAGCGGCCTTTGCGACGACACACCTTTGAATCTTCACTGCTGGTTTGGCTCCTCCAGACTGGCTCCCGTTTCTCTGCAAAAGAGAAGCACCCCAGACCTTCCTGGTCTGCACCAGAAGCAAGTCCTCCATTCTTCGTGGGTTCCGCTTGCCAAGGCTTGGTGAGTCCTAGTTCGACCTCGACGCCGCCGACAGCAAGAGCCTTCGTGGGACAGCTCGCCTCCTGGTCCTGGTCGTCCTTGACGTCTCCTGGTACCCGTGGCTGCTGCGACAAGCTTCACCTGCAATCTTTACGACATCGCCTGGTTCCTTCCTGGTTCCACGTGGTCACTGGCTAGTGACCTTGACTCTGTCCCTTCTGCTTGCAGGTACCCTTCCTTCTTGATCCCGGCCTTGGGATCCACCGGACGCTCTGCACTGACTGCCTGTCAGCAACTTTCCTTCAGGCATCCATAGAAGTCCACGACGAAACCCGACGCAAGTTCACACCTATGCACCCGCTGCCCGTGGGCTAGGTAACTTTGGTACTTCGATGCTCACACGGGTAGTGACTATCCTAGGGTCTAGTTTCCGAGTCTCGACTTTCTAGCTACTCCAGAAGTGTCCTAAAACCGCTTATTTCAGAACTGTACTATTTCTATCGATTATACGCATTACGCGTGAGTGTTTCCACTCTGCACCTGAATCCCGTGGGCCTCCCACTTCCTAACTGTTGGTAGTGTAGTGTAGCCCCAGCGATTCCCTAGGCCTAAGCCTATTCTATTTCCGTGTCAGTGGTCCTTATACCACTTCTTTAGTATATGGTTTGCGTGGCCCCTAGGGCCTAACTGTATTACTTACCTGTGTGACTTAATGTATGCTTGCATAAGACTGTGTTGTACTTACCTCAAATCTCATAAAGAGTGCTGAGGGTTTGACTAGAATAAATACACTTTATTTTATATATATATCTGTTGTGGTGTCCTTTCATTTGGTATTCAAGGGATTTTATATGGTATCACAGCTGGCTTCACATGCCATTCAGAGTTTAGCCTAAGACTGCTCTTGTCCATGCTACCACTAGGATAGCTGGTCTATAAGGTTGACTTTACAACCAATCACCATAAGGGTTGTTTGGACTGATATAAGGTGTACACTAGAACTAGTGACATCATACATCAGGCCAACTTCTCACATTGGTGAGCAGCGGTTGGGATCTGAGCTTGCTGTTGTAATACCATTGTAATCTTGAGATACTAAATTGAAAGATCACACAGATATTGTTTAGGTACATATAACATAGATTATAATACTTAAGTCCTACTGGACTTAGTTGTTGTAGGTTGAAGGGCCTAGCGCACCCTGACGACAACTACTAGAGAGGTTTAGTAGATACAACTAGTGTAGGTAGGTGCACACACCACACCCTCACTAGAATCATGTCCCTGAATGGAGATCACACAGATACTCCCTCAGGAGAGGAGAATCCTGGACAGATTCCCTCTAGATATGATGCATTCACTTTCCAGGAAATGAGACAACTGTGTACCTCCAGGAGATTAAAACAGGGTTCCAACCCAACCCTTAGACAGCTAGTGGAGCTTCTGGAGGCCTTTGATGCTGAAAGAGCTGCCAAGTATGGTGCCATAGCTGTAGATAAGGGCCTGCCCTCCACAGAAGAGACCCCTGACTTAACTGATACAGATGAGTTAGAAGAGACCTCAGAGGAAGAGGGAGGTAGCAAGACCCCAGTCAGAAGACTTAGTCAGGCTAACTTAAGCTTGCATGGGAGCTTCCCTTACAGGCCCCCAAGTAATCTTAAAAAGAGAGATAGGAGAGGTAGATCTCCCTCAGGGGACTCTCTCCACTCCTATCACTCAAGAAGCTCCAATGCTTCATCCCACAGGGGGATGACTTCCCCCCAAAGGAGAGAGCATGAGGCCAGAATGAAGGAAGCCAAACTGAGGATTGAAAGTGAAGAACTTGCCCTTGCCAAAGAGAAACTTGCTCTGGCCAGAGAGCAAAAATTGTGTGGGTCAGAACCCACTGGTGGCAGCAACATTCCTAGAGATAGGCATAGGTCTTATGACCATAGATAGTCCCCCCATAACAGAATGGGGATGACATCCACAAGTGGATGACTGCTTTGGAGAGGGCCTGCAAAGTACAGCAGGTACCCCAGAGTCAGTGGGCAGCTATCTTGTGGCTCTCCTTTTCTGACAAAGGTAGAGACAAGCTCCTCACAGTCAGTGATGAGGATGCTAACAATTACAAAGTCCTGAAGAGTGCTCTGATAGATGGGTTTGGCTTAACCACTGAGCAATATAGGTTGTTGTTCAGAGACACCCAGAAGACACAGACACAGGACTTGTCTGATTTTGTGGATTGTGCCACTAAGGCTTTGGAAGGTTGGTTAACTGGCAGCAAGGTGCAGGACTATACAGGATTGTACAACTTGATTATGAGGGAGCAGATCCTTAGTAATTGTCAGAACCAGCTTCTCCATCAACACCTGGTAGACTCAGATTTGACCTCTCCCCAAGAATTGGGAAAGAGGGCAGATAAATGGGTCAGGACCAGGATTAGGCCTAAAAATCAGGGTGGTGACCAAAAGAAAGATACCACCAAGCCTTAAGAGAAGGGTGGGGATAAAACAAAAGAGAAATCTTCCTCAGGGCCCCAAAACTCCACACAGGGTGGTGGGTCCCAAGCTCCCTCCTCTAGCACAGTTAAAAAGCCTTACTGCCATGAGTGTAAAACTCCTGGGCATTGGAAAACTGACAGCAGTTGCCCAAAGGCTAAAAACAAAACTGTTCCTCCAACTACTCCTGTCACACCACCTATTACTGTCAGCAGTAATCCCCCAGGTGGTGGGAGTGCCCCCAAAAATGTGGTTGGGTTTTCTTGGGGAACACAGGGGGACCCTGGCTTAGCCAATTCCCCTACAGCAGCTACTCTTGTCTGTGATGGTGGCATGGGGTTTGCCAACTTCACTGCCTGTCCCAACACTTTGGGTAGGTACAGACAGGAGCCCTACATCAATGGTAGAAAAGCTGAGGCCTACAGAGACACTGGAGCTAGCATCACTATGGTGGCCCATAGGCTAGTTCCCTCTGAGCAGCTTTTGCCTGGTTTCTCATACCAGGTAACTAACATTGATGGCAAACAGAACAGTCATCCCATGGCAGAGGTATGTCTCAGCTGGGGAGGTGTCACTGGCCCTAAAAGGGTGGCAATGTCTCCAACCTTGCCTGTGGACTGCTTACTGGGGAATGACTTAGAACTCTCAGCTTGGGCTGGAGTTGAACAAGACACCCATTCTAAAATGGTAGGCCTTTCACAAAAGGGTAGTGGGGTTGTGCCAGCCACAACCCCTGTCCAAGTAGATTTCCTCCCTGAAAAGGTTGGAAGGGCAGTGGTAGCCACAGCCCAGGCAAAGACAGACTTCCCTGTAGAGATTGGCAGAGCTGTGACAGTCACAGCTCAAACCCAGGGAGTGCCTCCCTGAAAAGGTTTACAACAAACAAATGATGCACGGAATGCTGACAATGCAGACATTCTCCCCCAGTCAAGAGATCTGGGTTAAATCCATCGTTCTTTTGCCCACTACCCCACCCCAGTTCAGACATGGCCATATGCAAATCAGTCTTGACCCTGTGCCTCATGGGAACAGTCCAGCCCGAACTGCCAAGCCATGTCTTCCCTGGACCGGAATCAAGCATCCTAGGACCGGTTTCTGGCTATCAGCTGTCATCAGCCAGGATAGCTTGACTCCAGTGGCGTAGTGAGCACGGGACCCACGTCTGGGCATACCCATCCCACTTAGGGCGAAAAGCGTTACAACAAACAAATGATGGACGGAATGCTGACAATGCAGACATTCTCCCCCAGTCAAGAGATCTGGGTTAAATCCATCGTTCTTTTGCCCACTACGCCACCCCAGTTCAGACATGGCCATATGCAAATCAGTCTTGACCCTGTGCCTCATGGGAACAGTCCAGCCCGAACTGCCAAGCCATGTCTTCCCTGGACCGGAATCAAGCATCCTAGGACCGGTTTCTGGCTATCAGCCGTCATCAGCCAGGGTAGCTTGACTCCAGTGGCGTAGTGAGCACGGGACCCACATCTGGGCATACCCATCCCACTTAGGGCGAAAAGCGTTACAACAAACAAATGATGGACGGAATGCTGACAATGCAGACATTCTCCCCCAGTCAAGAGATCTGGGTTAAATCCATCGTTCTTTTGCCCACTACGCCACCCCAGTTCAGACATGGCCATATGCAAATCAGTCTTGACCCTGTGCCTCATGGGAACAGTCCAGCCCGAACTGCCAAGCCATGTCTTCCCTGGACCGGAATCAAGCATCCTAGGACCGGTTTCTGGCTATCAGCCGTCATCAGCCAGGATGGCTTGACTCCAGTGGCGTAGTGAGCACGGGACCCACGTCTGGGCATACCCATCCCACTTAGGGCGAAAAGCGTTACAACAAACAAATGATGGACGGAATGCTGACAATGCAGACATTCTCCCCCAGTCAAGAGATCTGGGTTAAATCCATCCTTCTTTTGCCCACTACGCCACCCCAGTTCAGACATGGCCATATGCAAATCAGTCTTGACCCTGTGCCTCATGGGAACAGTCCAGCCCGAACTGCCAAGCCATGTCTTCCCTGGACCGGAATCAAGCATCCTAGGACCGGTTTCTGGCTATCAGCCGTCATCAGCCAGGATAGCTTGACTCCAGTGGCGTAGTGAGCACGGGACCCACGTCTGGGCATACCCATCCCACTTAGGGCGAAAAGCGTTACAACAAACAAATGATGGACGGAATGCTAACAATGCAGACATTCTCCCCCAGTCAAGAGATCTGGGTTAAATCCATCGTTCTTTTGCCCACTACGCCACCCCAGTTCAGACATGGCCATATGCAAATCAGTCTTGACCCTGTGCCTCATGGGAACAGTCCAGCCCGAACTGCCAAGCCATGTCTTCCCTGGACCGGAATCAAGCATCCTAGGACCGGTTTCTGGCTATCAGCCGTCATCAGCCAGGATAGCTTGACTCCAGTGGCGTAGTGAGCACGGGACCCACGTCTGGGCATACCCATCCCACTTAGGGCGAAAAGCGTTACAACAAACAAATGATGGACGGAATGCTGACAATGCAGACATTCTCCCCCAGTCAAGAGATCTGGGTTAAATCCATCGTTCTTTTGCCCACTACGCCACCCCAGTTCAGACATGGCCATATGCAAATCAGTCTTGACCCTGTGCCTCATGGGAACAGTCCAGCCCGAACTGCCAAGCCATGTCTTCCCTGGACCGGAATCAAGCATCCTAGGACCGGTTTCTGGCTATCAGCCGTCATCAGCCAGGATAGCTTGACTCCAGTGGCGTAGTGAGCACGGGACCCACGTCTGGGCATACCCATCCCACTTAGGGCGAAAAGCGTTACAACAAACAAATGATGGACGGAATGCTGACAATGCAGACATTCTCCCCCAGTCAAGAGATCTGGGTTAAATCCATCGTTCTTTTGCCCACTACGCCACCCCAGTTCAGACATGGCCATATGCAAATCAGTCTTGACCCTGTGCCTCATGGGAACAGTCCAGCCCGAACTGCCAAGCCATGTCTTCCCTGGACCGGAATCAAGCATCCTAGGACCGGTTTCTGGCTATCAGCCGTCATCAGCCAGGATAGCTTGACTCCAGTGGCGTAGTGAGCACGGGACCCACGTCTGGGCATACCCATCCCACTTAGGGCGAAAAGCGTTACAACAAACAAATGATGGACGGAATGCTGACAATGCAGACATTCTCCCCCAGTCAAGAGATCTGGGTTAAATCCATCGTTCTTTTGCCCACTACGCCACCCCAGTTCAGACATGGCCATATGCAAATCAGTCTTGACCCTGTGCCTCATGGGAACAGTCCAGCCCGAACTGCCAAGCCATGTCTTCCCTGGACCGGAATCAAGCATCCTAGGACCGGTTTCTGGCTATCAGCCGTCATCAGCCAGGATAGCTTGACTCCAGTGGCGTAGTGAGCACGGGACCCACGTCTGGGCATACCCATCCCACTTAGGGCGAAAAGCGTTACAACAAACAAATGATGGACGGAATGCTGACAATGCAGACATTCTCCCCCAGTCAAGAGATCTGGGTTAAATCCATCGTTCTTTTGCCCACTACGCTACCCCCAACTTTTTGCCTAGTGTCTAGCTGGCTTTTCGACTTAGTTGGCCTGAGATCCTGCCATTCAGGGTCTCAGGATGTCTGCTCTCTCTTTAAAATGGACTCCATGTACCCTAGGTACATTCCCAATTGGTAAGGATCACCTTATTGGACCCTGTAGAGTGTACCCTAGGTACCCAGGGCATAGGTGTACCCTAGGCCTCCCAGGGGCTGCAGCATGTATTATGCCACCCCTGGTCTGGCCTTCCAATCAGACACAACTGGCTGATCACTCAGCTGGGGCAAGGTCGTGTAATCACCCCTTGCTTAGATATAGTATACCCTTAAAATAGACACATGTGTACCTATCAGCCACTCCTATGGCAGGCCTTAACAATCCTGGAGGCAGAGTGCTTGGTAACATGTGAGATGGTGCTCTAGCATGAGCTGAGCCTGTCTGCAGCTTTCGGAACCATGTCCTTATAGCTGTTCTATGATATAGCCTACCATATACTCTTAAAGTACCTTATAATCTTAAACGGTTATGGTAACTATGGTTTGGCTTTATCAAAACATGTCGTGTAAGGTGTCTAACACTTTGGAATAATACCCCCATACCATTTCTGGTGATGAGGATATTATTCCCCCCTTCTAGAGGGAGAGACATGTTAAAATCCTACTTTGCTGTTTAACTCTAACCAAAGCCTCAGCATCACAAAATGGATGCTGCTGCCACAGACACGAGTCTGACCTCCTGCTGCTGGGAGTGATCCCGGCAAGGGAGGCTTGGACAATAGGTTTCCTGCTTGGGGAGGTGCTAGCACCTCCCCAGACAGACTTTAGTGTATTGGGGCAGGGAGGGCTGAATGGAATGAGACATGCCTGGGGCACACAAGGTGTCCCATGCATAGTCCAGTTCAAACCGGTGCTGGGGCACACCAGCCCCAGTCCTGGCGCGAAACTGGACAAAGGGAAGGGGGTGTAACCACCCCCCTCCCAGGTCCCACCCATAAGGCGTGACCTAGCAGGCAACCCAGCCCCCCAGATTAGTATAAGAGTGGTAGCTGGGCCCCAGGAGATTAGATTATCCTGAACCTGCAACTTGAACAGAAACTCTGGACATTCGACATTCGACGAAAGAAGAAGACTGAAGAATCTCCCTTGTGGCCAAGGAGTGGCTACCCTGTGCAAACAGGCACCATCAAGAGACTTACCCTTTGCTTTGCTGAAGTTCTACGAGGGACCGACTGCAGAGCCCGACCAGAGCCTTGACTTCCAGACTTCTCCGACCCTGATCCACCTCCACAGCCGAGCTGAGATCCGTGGAGGCGACGAGAGACGTGGGACCGGCTACCTGGGAAAAGTGGCGAGTATCTTCCAGCGCAGCTTCTGAGGTACCCTCGAAGTTGTGCACCGGGGATTGAGAAGCCCCAACCCCAAGCACCATCTGCACCGAAGATCAGCACCCCACTCTCCACGAGTCCTGCGTGGGGCCCTTCTGCATTTTCCTGCTTGCCGCGTCTGTCCGGTTGCTTGCCCGTTGGCTAGCGGCCTTTGCGACGACACACCTTTGAATCTTCACTGCTGGTTTGGCTCCTCCAGACTGGCTCCCGTTTCTCTGCAAAAGAGAAGCACCCCAGACCTTCCTGGTCTGCACCAGAAGCAAGTCCTCCATTCTTCGTGAGTTCCGCTTGCCAAGGCTTGGTGAGTCCTAGTTCGACTTCGACGCCGCCGACAGCAAGAGCCTTCATGGGACAGCTCGCCTCCTGGTCGTCCTCGACATCTCCTGGTACCCGTGGCTGCTGCAACAAGCTTCACCTCTTCACCTGCAATCTTCACGACATCGCCTGGTTCCTTCCTGGTTCCACGTGGTCACTGGCTAGTGACCTTGACTCTGTCCCTTCTGCTTGCAGGTACCCTTCCTTCTTGATCCCGGCCTTGGGATCCACCGGACACTCTGCACTGACTACCTGTCAGCAACTTTCCTTCAGGCATCCATAGAAGTCCACGACGAAACCCGACGCAAGTTCACACCTATCCACCCGCAGCCCGTGGGCTAGGTAACTTGGGTACTTCGGTGCTCACAAGGGTAGTGACTATCCTAGGGTCTAGTTTCCGAGTCTCGACTTTCTAGCTACTCCAGAAGTGTCCTAAAACTGCTTATTTCAGAACTGTACTATTTCTATCGATTATACGCATTACGCGTGAGTGTTTCCACTCTGCACCTGAATCCCGTGGGCCTCCCACTTCCTAACTGTTGGTAGTGTAGTGTAGCCCCAGCGATTCCCTAGGCCTAGGCCTATTCTATTTCTGTGTCAGTGGTCCTTATACCACTTCTTTAGTATAGGGTTTGCGTGGCCCCTAGGGCCTAACTGTATTACTTACCTGTGTGACTTAATGTATGCTTGAATAAGACTATGTTGTACTTACCTCGAATCTCATAAAGAGTGCTGAGGGTTTGACTAGAATAAATACACTTTATTTTATATATATATCTGTTGTGGTGTCCTTTCATTTGGTATTCAAGGGATTATATATGGTATCACAGCTGGCTTCACATGCCATTCAGAGTTTAGCCTAAGACTGCTCTTGTCCATGCTACCACTAGCATAGCTGGTCTATAAGGTTGACTTTACAACCAATCACCATAAGGGTTGTTTGGACTGATATAAGGTGTACACTAGAACTAGTGACATCATACATCAGGCCAACTTCTCACAGGTGTGTTAAGCATTTATTGTATTCACTCAATCAAAGGCTGATGGCCCACACTCCGAGATTGAATCCAGACCAATTAGGTAAGTATAAAAAAGGTATACTTAGATGTTATTTCTAGAACCAAGCAGGACTTGGTACAGGTAAGTAAAATGTACTTTCAAATGGAAAACTTTACAATGAAATGCAGTTGTGAATGGAATTTGAATTGTTACTTTTGCTTTTAAAACAATTTAGAATGCATAGAAAATACTTTTGATTACTTTTAGATTATTTTTTCGTTACTTTGAGTACTCGGGGTGATAAGCCTAGATATCTCCTTTTGGTTCTCACAAAACAGAGGTAAGTAGTACAGTTTTTGGTTTAAGGCACTGTGTAGGAAATTAGGAACAGCTTTAATGGTTAACCCCAATGTTTGCTGGTGTTATTCTGTTTTCTGACTAGTCTGACTGGGATCCTGCTAATCAGTACCCCAGTCAGTGTGCTTCCTCCCTAAATTTGACAGTGGTAAGTACTTTGACACCTTCCCAATTGGCTACTGGTATACCCATATAACTCCGTAGTATAAGGTACTAAGTTACGCAGGGAATAGGTACACCAGGGGTCTTCCATGGGCTGCAGCATGTAATATGCCACCCTTGAGAGACCACTCAAACTGTGACTACAGGTCTGCCATTGCAACCTATAAAAGTTGGTGCTAGCACTACTTACAACAGGTATAAGTTTCCTTATATCTGAGGTCACTGCACTTAAAATCTATAAGTCACCCCTGTGGCAGGCTCGTCAGTCCTGAGGGAAGGGTACTTGGTTACAAGTGTGGGGCTGCCTCTGCACGAGCAGGGTCCCTCTACAAAACCCTGAGACAATTCTCCAGGTTCGGTAACTGTAGTCAGTACTTTAATAGATTTAGTGAAGATGTCTAACTATATATTGGCTGCACCGAAACTGGTCATGTTGTAATCCTACCCCAACACCGGTTCCAGTGTTGGATGTTGGATCCCATGTACTGGGGGGCTCCCCTAGGGTTCCCCCCAGTATTCCCGGTACCTGCCTTTCAAGGTCTAACAGCAAGCCAGTGCTGCTGCCGACCACAGACACATGTGTGCCCTCCCGCAGCTGAGCTGAGCTCGAGCAGGGTAAGGCAGAACAATAGAATCTGAAAGAAACACGTTAGTTAGATTCCTCACCTTAGAATATCCCCAGGCGTCAGGCTGGATCCGGAAAGATTTTTGTAGCAATACCCTTTGCTCGTCGCTAGGCGTCGTCTGCGGCTCTGCGTCCGTCGTCGGCGTCGTGCGCCGTAATGACGTCGTCGGAGTATTTAGACGCCGCCCTCGCGCGCGGACGTCAGTTCCTCTTTTTTCCTCGCCAGTAAGCGCCGATCCGGGAAGAGCTTACCCCTAGTCATTTTTTGATTTTTTGACTAACTTTTTTTACTTATTTTGGTCTATCGACTCGACTCTGGTGCCGGTAGGATGCCTGGTTTCAAAGCCTGTGACGCCTGTCATCGCCTGATGTCGGTGACGGATCACCATCGCCGGTGCCTTTATTGCCTGGGGGCCGACCATGACACGGAGTCGTGCCTAGATTGCCAGGCCTTGACATCGAAAGCTAGGCGGGAGCGGTCCCGTAAGCTTCTCGAGCTTCGGCACTCGGCTCCGCGCCGCTCTCGTTCCCGGTCCAGGAGGAGGTCCAAGGACCGATCGCAGACCCGCAGCCATCGTCATCGCTCGTCGGGGTCTTCGGGTAAGTCGAAGCACTCCAAGAAGTCCAAGAGACAACATCGCTCTTCAGACTCCCCTCGCCTGACGTGCGACTCGGCCGAGGGTCAGGGTGGTCCCACCCCCGCGGCTCCTTCGGAGCCGCAGGAGCCGCGTCCGTCCCCATACCCGCCGGTCCCTGGGACTGACGCGACTCCGGCGGAAGTCAGTGCCTTCCTCTCGGCCATGAGGGGCCTGGCTCCGCCGTCGACGCCTGTAGGCGCGCCTTCGGGCCCCGCAAGTTCGACTGGGCGACCTCGCGTGCAGGTCCCCGAGGGATCCAGGCCTGGATCTCGGTCGGCGCCGGTCGACCTCACGATGCCTCCTCCGCCGGCGCCGACACCGGTTCTACCTCCGACGCCGTCCCCGGACGACGTCGTTCCCCAGATTAGCCCCGGCACGGGCCCGACGCCCGGGCTGATTGGTGAACGCTTCATCTACTGCCCGGCTCCAATCGTTCCTCCTGTTTATCGGGAATCGGATGACGAGGGCGACTGGGAGGGGTCTGAAGACCCTATGGCCGCTCAGGCCCAACTTTCTCAGGACTGGGCAGAGGAATTGGGAGATGCCAGCAGTCTGGATACCTCCCCGGACGCTGGTTTAATCTCTCCTCCGACTGTGGCCTCGGAGGAGGGTGCAGCCTTCTCAGTGGTGCTGCGCAAGGCGGCCGAAGCCCTAGGGCTCGAGTTGCCTGCTGTGACCGTGAGGACTAACGTCCTCACAGAGGTCCTTCAACCGACAGCAAGCTCCACTGAGCCTCTGCTGCAGTTTAATGAGGCCCTCATTGACGTTCTGCAGGGCACTTGGTCCAAGCCCTCCACAGTCCCTCCTGTGGACCGGAACGTTGCCCGGCGCCACCGCCCTGCTCCGAGCGACCCCAGTTTCCTCTCCCAACACCCCACCCCCGAGAGTCTGGTTATCCAGGCCTCAACCTCCCAATCCTCCTTCCCGTCCGCTCCTCCGGATCGGGAATCCAAGAGGTTGGAACAGTTTGGCAAGAAACTGTTGTCGTCCCTGAGTATGGGACTGCGGTCTTTAAATATCGCTTGCCTTTTGGACCGTTATTCCCTCTCTCTGTGGAATACAGTGGAGGACGTGCTGCCCTTGTGCCCGGTGGAGGCCCGGACATGACTCTCTCAAGCACTTGCTGACGGTCGAGATGTAGCACGGCATGCCATACGGTGTGGACTTGACACCACGGACTCGCTGGGTCGGGCGATTTCCACCACGGTGGCGCTTCGGCGTCACGCCTGGCTGAGGTCCATGTCATTTTCGGGGGATGTCCAGTGTTCCCACATGGACATGCCCTTTGATGGCACTCGCCTTTTTGGTGAGAAGGCGGACTGTGCGCTGGCTCGGTTCAAGGACTCCCGGGCACCGGCCAAGTCCTTGGGTCTTTCGGTCCCGCGGCCGCAAACTTCCTCCTTTCGTCCCTTTCGTGGCCAAGGAAGGGGCGCCTCCTCACGTCCACCCAGCCACCGGCCGCAGAACCAACCTGCACGCGGTCGCGGACGTGGATTCCGCCGAGGCGGTACTGGAGGTCAACGTGCCGGTTGTGAGAAGTTGACCTGATGTATGATGTCACTAGTTCTAGTGTACACCTTATATCAGTCCAAACAACCCTTATGGTGATTGGTTGTAAAGTCAACCTTATAGACCAGCTATCCTAGTGGTAGCATGGACAAGAGCAGTCTTAGGCTAAACTCTGAATGGCATGTGAAGCCAGCTGTGATACCATATATAATCCCTTGAATACCAAATGAAAGGACACCACAACAGATATATATATAAAATAAAGTGTATTTATTCTAGTCAAACCCTCAGCACTCTTTTTGAGATTCGAGGTAAGTACAACACAGTCTTATTCAAGCATACATTAAGTCAAACAGGTAAGTAATACAGTTAGGCTCTAGGGGCCACGCAAACCATATACTAAAGAAGTGGTATAAGGACCACTGTCACGGAAATAGAATAGGCCTAGGCCTAGGGAATCGCTGGGGCTACACTACACTACCAACAGTTAGGAAGTGGGAGGCCCACGGGATTCAGGTGCAGAGTGGAAACACTCACACGTAATGCGTATAGTCGATAGAAATAGTACAGTTCTGAAATAAACAGTTTTAGGACACTTCTGAAGCAACTAGGGAGTCGAGACTCGGAAACTAGACCCTAGGATAGTCACTACCCTTGTGAGCACCGAAGTACCCAAGTTACCTAGCCCACAGGCTGCGGGTGCATAGGTGTGAACTTGCGTCGGGTTTCGTCGTTGACTTCTATGGATGCCTGAAGGAAAGTTGCTGACAGGCAGTCAGTGCAGAGTGTCCGGTGGATCCCAAGGCCGGGATCAAGAAGGAAGGGTACCTGCAAGCAGAAGGGACAGAGTCAAGGTCACTAGCCAGTGACCACGTGGAACCAGGAAGGAACCAGGTGATGTCGTGAAGATTGCAGGTGAAGAGTGAAGCTTGTCGCAGCAGCCACGGGTACCAGGAGGCATCGAGGACGACCAGGACCAGGAGGCGAGCTGTCCCACGAAGGCTCTTACTGTCGGCGGCGTCGAAGTCGAACTAGGACTCACCAAGCCTTGGCAAGCGGAGCCCACGAAGAACGGAGGACTTGCTTCTGGTGCAGACCAGGAAGGTCTGGGGTGCTTCTCTTTTGCAAAGAAGCGGGAGCCAGTCTGGAGGAGCCAAACCAGCAGTGAAGATTTCAAGGTGTGTCGTCACAAAAGCCGCTAGCCAACGGGCAAGCAACCGGACAGACGCGGCAAGCAGGAAAATGCAGAAGGGCCCCACGCAGGACTCGTGGAATGTGGGGGGCTGATCTTCGGTGCAGATGGTGCTTGGGGTTGGGGCTTCTCAATCCCCGGTGCACAACTTCAAGGGTACCTCGGAAGCTGCGCTGGAAGATACTCGCCACTTTTCCCAGGTAGCCGGTCCCACGTCTCTCGTCGCCTCCACGGATTTCAGCTCGGCTGTGGAGGTGGATCAGGGTCGGAGAAGTCTGGAAGTCAAGGCTCTGGTCGGGCTCTGCAGTCGGTCCCTCGTAGAACTTCAGCAAAGCAAAGGGTAGTCTCTTGATGGTGCCTGTTTGCACAGGGTAGCCACTCCTTGGCCACAAGGGAGATTCTTCAGTCTTCTTCTTTCGTCGAATGTCCAAGGTCCAGAGTTTCTGTTCAAGTTGCAGGTTCAGGATAATCTAATCTCCTGGGGCCCAGCTACCACTCTTATACTAATCTGGGGCGCTGGGTTGCCTTCTAGGTCACGCCTTATGGGTGGGACCTGGGAGGTGGGTGGTAACACCCCCTTCCCTTTGTCCAGTTTCGCGCCAGGACTGGGGCTGGTGTGCCCCAGCACCAGTTTGAACTGGACTATGCATGGGACACCTTGTGTGCCCCAGGCAGTGTCTCGTTTCATTCATCCCTCCCTGCCCCAATACACTAAGGCCTGTCTGGGGTGGTGCTCGCACCTCCCAAGGCAGGAAACCTATTGTCCAAGCCTCCCTTGCCGGGATCACTCCCAGCAGCAGGAGGTCAGACTTGTGTCATGGCAGCAGCATCCATTTTGTGATGCTGGGGCTCTGGTTAACTTTAACCGGGTAAGTAAGTTTCAACATGTCTTCTCCCTCTAGAAGGGAGGGATAATATCCTCATCCCCAGAAATGGGATGGGGTTATTATTCCAAAGTGTTAGACACCTTACACGACATGTTTTGATTAAGCCAAACCATAGTTACCATAACCGTTTAAGATTATAAGGCACCTTAAGAGTATATGGTAGGCTATATCATAGAACAGCTATAATGACATTGTTCCGAAAGCTGCAGACAGGCTCAGCTCATGCTAGAGCACCATCTCACATGTTACCAAGCACTCTACCTCCAGGATTGTTAAGGCCTGCCATAGGAGTGGCTGATAGGTACACATGTGTCTATATGTAAGATAGGTATAGGAATACTACACCTAAGCAAGGAGTGATTACACGACCTTGCCCCAGCTGAGTGATCAGCCAGTTGTGTCATAATGGAAGGCCAAGCCAGGGGTGTAATAATAGATGCTGCAGCCCTTGGTAGGCCTAGGTTACACCTATGCCCTGGGTACCTAAGGTACACTGTACAGGGGCCAATAAGGTGATCCTATCCAAATGGGTTATGCACCTAAAGTACATAGTATTAATTTAGAGAGAGAACAGCAGGGCTGTGGGTCTGATTAGCAGGCCCACAGCCACATCTAAGTCGACAACCAGTAAAGCAAAAGCAAAAAGTGGGAGTGAACATAGAAAGCAGACCCTACTCTCCTACACCGGTCAGTCCACATCCACCCCGGCAGCATCTGCCTCAAAGCCCCCCTAGACCGAGCTTTCAGGCCCATTCAACGCCAGTGGGCGGCAGAGTTCGCCATCACCTGCTCCACTGGTGCTCCATCACGTCGGACAGGTGGGTGCTGCAAATCGTCCGAAGGGGCTACTCCCTCCCCTTCGAGACGACCCCTCCAGCCATGCCACCGCTGAACCACCGTATGTCGGGGATCATTTGCATCTTCTACGAGAGGAAGTTTCGTCCCTCTTGGCCAAAGAGGCCGTCGAGCGCGTTCCTGGTTCAGAAGTAGGTCGTGGTTGTTATTCCCACTACTTTCTGGTTCCCAAGAAGGGCAAAGGGGGCCTACGCCCGATCTTGGACCTCAGGAGCGTCAACACCTTCCTCCGGAAGGACCGGTTCAAGATGCTCACTTTAGCTCAGGTTCTGGCTGCCCTAGACCCTGGAGACTGGATGGTAGCATTGGACTTGCAGGACGCTTATTTCCACATCCCCGTCCTGCCGGCCCACCGGCGTTACCTGCGGTTCACGGTGGGTCAGGAGCGCTTTCAGTTCACCGTGCTGCCCTTCGGCCTCACCAGTGCCCCTCGGGTGTTCACGAAAGTGATGGCGGTGGTCGCAGCTCATCTGCGCAGATCATGGGTTCCAGTCTTCCCCTATCTCAATGGCTGTTGAAGGCGGGCTCGTCCCAGCAAGTCGTCTCCCACCTCCAGACTACGGCCGACCTCCTGCACTCGCTGGGGTTCTCCATCAATCTGCCGAAGTCGCACCTGAGTTCCTCCCAGAAGCTCCTTTTCATTGGAGCGGTTCTCGATTCGGCACAGTTCCGGGTCTATCCGCCGGAACAGCGGGTCCGGGACATTCAGGCCCTGATTTCCATCTTCCTGCCTCTGTCCTGGGTTTCGGTCAGGTTGGTGCTGCGGCTTCTGGGGCTGATGGCCTCCTGCATCCTGTTGGTACCTCAAGCCAGGTGGCGGATGCGGGCTCTGCAGTGGGACCTGAAGTTTCAGTGGGCCCAGCATCGAGGCAACCTGTCCGACCATGTCCTGATCTCGGAGGGCACTGCGAACCAGCTGCAGTGGTGGCTCACGAATCGCGATTGAGTCAGCGGCAGATCCCTCTCCATACCCCAACCGGAGCATGTCGTAGTGACGGATGCGTCCCTCCTTAGATGGGGGGGCCATATGGGAGAGGCGGAGATCAGAGGACTCTGGTCTCCGGCGGAGACTCGGCTCCATATCAACCTACTGGAGCTGAGGGGGATCCGACTTGCACTGAAAGCCTTCGTTCCCTCTGTCCGGGGAAGTGTCGTGCAGGTGTTCACGGACAACACCACCACCATGTGGTATTGCAACAAACAGGGCGGGGTGGGGTCGTGGACCCTTTGTCAGGAGGCTCTGCGCCTCTGGACATGGCTGGAACATCAGGGCATCACCCTGGTGGTTCAACATCTGGCGGGCTCTCTGAACGCCAGAGCAGATGCACTCAGCCGCCGGTGCATGGTGGATCACGAATGGCGTCTGAACTCGTCTCTTTCTGCAGTGGGGAGAGCCTTGGTTAGATCTATTCGCCACTGAAGAGAACGCGCAATGTCAGCAGTTCTGCGCGTTGGAATTTCCAAGGCGGCACTCGCTCGGAGACGCTTTTCGTCGCGAGTGGAGTTGCGGTCTGTTGTACGCCTTTCCGCCTATACCACTTCTGCCCAGAGTGCTGAATAAGATCAGGCGCGACTGGGCCCAAGTCATCTTGGTGGCTCCGGATTGGGCACGAAGGCACTGGTATCCCGAGCTACTCAGTATGTCCATCGATCCTCCGATACGACTGCCTCTTCAGGAGGACCTTCTGTCGCAGCAGCAGGGGACGGTCCTCCACCCGAACCTGTCCAGCCTCCACCTCCATGCGTGGAGAGTGAGCGGCGGCAGTTGATGCCATTTGACTTGCCTCCTGAAGTCTGTGATGTCATTCTGGCAGCCAGGCGTCCCTCCACAAAGACGGTATACGCCTGCCGGTGGAACAAATTTGTGGTATGGTGCACAGCAAAGGCTGTGGATCCCCTTTCTGCCCCTCTTTCTGAGGTTCTCGTCTTTCTTCTTTCTTTGGCCCAGCAGGGCTCTGCTCTGGGCACCTTGAAGGGTAATCTTGCTGCAATCTCTGCTTTCTTAAGGCTTCCTGATCAGCCTTCTCTTTTCAAGTCCCCTGTTGTCTCCCTTTCCTCAAGGGTATTACTCATATGTTCCCTCCTGTTCCATTAGTAATGCCTCAGTGGGACTTGAACCTTGTTCTTACTTTTCTGATGTGCGCTCCCTTTGAGCCCCTTCACAACTGTCCACTTCGTCTACTGACTCTGAAAACTGCCTTCCTGGTGGCTATCACCTCCGCTAGGCGGGTGAGTGAGCTCCAGGCTCTGTCAGCTAAGCCTCCCTTCCTTTCGGTTCATCAGGATAAGGTTGTCCTCCGGACCCGTCCTTCTTTCCTTCCTAAAGTCGTGACTCCCTTTCACATCGGGCAATCTGTCACGCTGCCCACCTTCTTTCCGCCTCCGCATCCTTCAAAAGATGAAGAGAGGCTTCACCGTCTGGACCCAAAACGTGCGCTGTCATTTTATTTGGACCGCACAAAACAGTTCCGGGTGGACGATCAACTTTTTGTTGGATATGTAGGTGCGAAGAAGGGTAAAGCTGTGCACAAGCGGACCATCTCGCGATGGGTCGTGTTGTGTATTAAACTCTGCTATTCTTTGGCGAAAAAGGTCCCTCCTGTTGGGCTGCGAGCCCATTCCACCCGGGCCACAGCGGCGACAACTGCCCTGGGACGGTCAGTTGCAGGACATCTGTCAGGCGGCGACGTGGGCTTCACTGCACACGTTCGCCAAGCACTATTGCCGGGACAGCCAAGTCCGGAGAGATGGCCACTTTGGCCCTTCTGTTCTCCAGGACTTTCTGGTGTGATCTTGGTTCGCAGGCCCACCTCCGGCGTTGGTATTGCTGGGGTATCTATTCTAAGGTGAGGAATCTAACTAACGTGTTTCTTTCAGATGAACAAGTTACTTACCTTCGGTAACGATGTATCTGTAAGAAACATTAGTTAGTTAGATTCCTCACCGACCCACCCAGCCTCCCCGTTCTGCGAACCGACATCTAGGGTTAAGGTTCTCCCTTTCAGGGCCCTAGATTTTTTGGCACCAGTGTCGGTCTCTTGCATGGCTCAGCGTCCCTGGCGCGGAAAGCTATGTATAAGAACTGACGTCAGCGCGCGAGGGCGGCGTCTAAGTACTCCGACAACGTCATTCCGGCGCACGATGCCGACGACGGACGCGGAGCCGCAGACGACGCCTAGCGACGCGCAAGGGGTATTGCTACAAAAATCTTTCCGGATCCAGCCTGACGCCTGGGGATATTCTAAGGTGAGGAATCTAACTAACTAATGTTTCTTACAGATACATTGTTACCGAAGTAACTTGTTCTTTCCTGCCACAGGGAGGTGAGACCACCTTCAAGACAGGACTTAGTGTATTGGGTTGGGGTGGGAGTGTTTGCCAGCACTACCAGACTTCTTTGAAGGGCACATTTGGTGCCCTCCTTTCATACTCCAGTTTGAGCCAGTTCAGGGAGTCGTTGGCTCCCGCTCTGGCACGAAACTGGGCAATAGACATGGGAGTACCCTCCTTTCTGTTCAGCCCCTCCTCTGGGAGGAGTCCTTGAATCGTCCCAACGCTTTCCCTATGGTGCTTAAGGGCTTACCTGTGGGTGGCTCTTCAGATTAGTCACGGGACAAGATTCAAACTCGATACCACTTCAACCGTCTGGGCACATTGGATTTCGCTAGACTTTGTCTGGAACTGAGACTGCAGCAAGGAGGACTCCTGCTGCTCCTGGTCTCGCTGTTTTGCAAGTCTTCTTCATTATCTGTGCCTGTGCTTCATCCAGGATCCTCTCCAGGACTGTAGGCATCCAAGAGACCCGAAGGAATCGCCCATGGAGCGAAGGAGTCACTCCCATGCATCTGCAGGCACCGCAACAAAGCTGACCAATCTGCTGCTTCTGACCTCGCCGAAAGGCCCAGCAACACATGAGGTGGTTCTGCAACTCCCTCGAGGCCTGACCTGTTCTCTCAGCAATTTTAAGGCCAGTATCCCTCATCTGAACTGCTGGAGCAGAACCCCTTTGTACCACATTAACTTGCTGTTGCCAAGGCTTGTTGGCTCTGTCCTCCAGAGATCTTTGGACTACAAGAAGCTTCAGTCTACAGCGACTCTTCCTGCCAAGATCTTCTTCCTCACTGCATCATCTGCACCGTGGGCCTGCATCTTTGGCGAGCTGCTCAAAGTCCTCTTGCAACTCCGGTGCCTTTGGCCTGTGGGTCCTCTTGAGGGTCTTTGGCTTCAGAGGGCTCCCCTGCTTGACCGGGGACTGCTCTGATTCTCCTGCACTTGGTTAGTCTCTTGTACCTTGCTGGTCCCATAGCTGCACTTTTTTCGCTTACCACGTCTGTTGCTTCTGGTAAGGCTTATTAGTGCTCCCGCCAGACACCAACACACTGGTTCTTGACTTCCTACGTGGAACAGCTCGTTTACGGCTCCTGGTCTTCCACAGCATGGCCTAGTCCTCACAACTGCAGCAACAAAGTCACTGTCATCACTCCTCCAACTTCTGTCATAGGTGGGCATTGGTCTTTCGTGCCTCTTGGTCACTTCCAAGTGACATAGACCCTGTGCCCTCTGCTTGCAGGTTCTTTTCTTCAAGAATCCATCCTTGGATTCCACCGGATTCCTTCACCTTCTTCACCAGCGGCATCTTTCCTGAAGTCCTCCTTTGTGGTCTACGGCGGTTTCCGACGTCACTTCACACCTATGCACCCAACTTTCCTGGTGTAGGTATCCTGGGGTATCCACGGGTGGGGTGACTCTCCAGCCTTCTGTCTTCCATGGGGTATCTTCAGGGTCCACTGGGAAGGATCCTTCTTCCTAAAAACTGCAACTCCTTTTGACTTGAATTGAGTAAGCAGCTGTGTTTCCACTCTACACATCCTCCATGGTGTTCCTGGGTACTTATCTCAGGTTGTTCCTCATGTCCCCAGCTCTTCTGAGTCTTCTGGTCCAAGTCCTGACAGTTCGCATTCCGCTTCTTTAGTATATGGTTTGGTCTACTCCGGATACCACTGTGAATTTGTGCTTACTTACCTGTTTACATGTGAAATATTGTGTGAATTAGGTTGATCCCTCCGGGTAGTAGATATACCAATATGTTAGTGAGTGTGTATAATAAATATAACAAATTTTATAACTACATTGTGTGGTTCTTTTTCATTTAACCTACACAATATGATTAGTTCTGGTAAAGCAAGCTGCTTAACACTCCTTCTTGACTAAGCCTGGAGGCTGCTCTCCACAGCTACCACTTAGAAAGCTTTCTATGGTTGTCTAATACCACTAAAATCACCATAAGAGTTGTCTGGATTAGTGCAAGTTGCTTCACTTAAAAAGGTGTTTCCCATATACTAAGCCAACCTCCTACACACAGTTACTTTTCTTTCATACAAAAACAGTTCAACACTTAGAACATTTTTGGAACAAAAATCATAACATTGGTTCCTATGGGAAGAAGGAAGGTTAACGGCTTGCAGGTAAGTAAACGACCTGCAGGGATAGCTTTTGCGGTTAGACCCAAGGTTCTCCAAGATTCAGTTACGCACTCAAAACACACCACAAGCGGCACTGGGGCGGACGGGTGCAGGGGCCCAATGTTAGCCAGTGGGGCTAAGGGAGCCTTCGGTCAGGGGCTGCTCACAAGCTGACCACTCAAGTGTGGGAGCGAAGCTGCTGGGGTTAAGCTCAGCACTGCATGGCCCAACAATCAGCACAGGAGCTGCACAACCAGCAACACGGAGGTGGCTGAATGCAGAGTGCCAAGAAGACGTTGGGAGCCCTGTGGTTTGCAATGGAGATCCCTGGTTCGAAGAAAAAGCTGCACACTTAATCAAGTATATTTCCTGAGGGTGACCACTGAGAGGAGAGGTAAGTTGGGTTCTTGGGAGATTCCTGGACACCGTTGGTTGAGCAACCTAAGGCTGTGGGGCGTGGGCTGTAGGGGTGTCTTTTGGCATCAGATCTTCTTACCAGCTCCGGTCTCGGTTGCGGTTGGGGGGGACCCCTCAGGTTGAGGCTGCAGGCATCAGTCTGAAGCTCGAAGCAGGTCAGGGATCACCAGATCCCAGGTTAGGATCACTGGGGAGACTGCCTCGTGGTTTTGGGCCACTCAACCTCGGGCCATGTGCGTTGGGTGCAGAGTGGTGCAGAATCGCAGAGCCGCCTAGATCTGAGTTCTGTGTTGGAGTCTTGGGTTGAGTAAATCCGGAGCTCACAGGTCACAGAATCTTTAAGATAAAGGGAGGGCAGGCCCTCTGGGTTCTCAATGGCAGCTTGCTGCTGGACACGCCAGGGGTTTTCTGTGGGCAGGTCAGATTTGGGACATGCCGGTAGTGCTGGGGCCTAAGCAGTTGGAGTTGTCTTCTTCCTGGGTCATCACGGCTCATTGGTCCTTTTTCTTCTTTCTTACTCGAATCTGAGGAGCATGGTTCAGGTCGCCCCTAAATACTAAAATTAGGGGCATTCTAGGGGTGTGCAGGTCGGGACCAATAGGTCCCTTCCTTGGGTTGTGTACACCCCCTATTATGCCAGCCTCCATGGGGAGGAAGGTATGAGCCTCTCTCTAATTTGATGTGTCCCTTATCTTCAAGATGGAGGGGACTGAGATGTGTGCTTCACCTCTCCTCCTGGCAAAGTTGGGCACACCTCTCTTCCTCACTTGGTTTTCCTGATGATTCTCCTGCCCAGAGTGGGGGCCAGAACCCGGTGGAAGACAGTTGCTGGGAGCAGCAAAAGGCAGGGTCAGCACACAAAGGTGGCAGGCCTTTGAAGCTTCCCCTTCGTGGATCCAGCTTATCCTGGGGGAGGAAGCATGACACCTCTTCCCAGGATGGGCTTCGTTTCTGGACCCAGAGAGCAGAGGCCTTCTACCCAGGGGTCCAGAAACCTGTCTGGTGGTGGCAAATGGCAGGTAGCTATACGGGAACCACACCAGGGCTGGTTGGTTTTCAGGAGGCATCTCTAAGATGCCCTCTGAATGCATTTTACATTAAACGCCACACTGGCAGCTGGCATCAGTGTGGGTTTAATGTCCTGAGACATTTGCTGTCAAACTTCCCAGGTTTCAGTAAAGCCATTATGGAGCTGTGGAGTTTGTAGTGACCAACTCCCAGACCATATACTCTTTATGGCTTTACTGCACTTAAAATGTCTAGGAAGGTACTTAGACACTGTAGGGGTACAGTGCTCATGCAATTGTACCCTCAGTTGTGATCTAGTGCACCCTGCTAGAGGGGTGACTTACCTAGGCCACAGGCAGTGGATTGCAGTCATGGCACACATGCCATGTTGACTCTTCCCCTTTCTCTGCACCCAAACATGCAGCCTGCAATGGCAGTGTGTGGGAGTTAAGGTGAAGGGCCCCTAAGGGTGGCACAATAGGAGCTGTTTCCCTTAGAGGCCTTCTTTGGTTATGATACCTGTTACAGGGCTTACCTGTGGCCAGAGAGGTGTCAATTGTGGGTAAAGTTTTAAGAAAAATCACAGACCCTGGGAACCTGATTGGCAGGGACCCAGGGCTCATCAAGTCAAAGTACATCATGTGTCAGGCAAAAAGTGGGGGGTAACCATGCAAAAAGGGGCACTTTCCTACAACTATCAGTCGCTACCTGGTACAATATCATTGGAGAAGGAGGCAATCCAGCCTTAAAAGACTCTTTCAGAATATCTCACAATTGCATGTAGCACCTGCATCCACAGGCCTGGAACATTTTGAAAGTTTAAATGGATCGTCAGGTAGCAGTGTCTGTTCTGTTGAGCTCCGTTTATTCTTCCATTTAAAGCTTCCTTGTCATTCATCCAGAGGTCAGTTCAGACCCAATCAAGAGGCCACTTCTGCAATGGTCACCTTGTGCATAGTCCCACCCGAATATAGGGTGGTGCCCAAATCAGCCATCACTGCCTCCCATGCAGCCAAGTCATCTAGTAGTTTGTCATTTCGCCTTACATGTTTCCTTTGGACCCAGCCATTTGATAGCAATACGTCACTTCGCAAGTAAGCGACCCAACATCAGAAACCTAATTAGTTTCTTGTTGGTGGGAGTAGGGAGCAGGCCCAACAAGACAGTATGAGGCGTTATCTGTTCTAACCAGTGGCCCTATTAAGATTTGTGACTATGTCTTTCTAGTATTGTTCTAAAGAGTGGCATTGCCACACCATGTGGGAATAATCCACTGTGGGGTGTCTACAGTGGTGGCATTCAGCTGATCGAGTGTTGTCAATATTAAGTAGGGGTTTTGGGTGTAAGTAGGCTTGGTGCGTGTAGTTAAATTGTATCCGTTTAAATCGTTCCTTCAAACTGACTTTTTGCACTCCTGCGTGTATTTTTGTCCAATGTCCGATCGGGTAATATTTCCCCCAGAGCTGCCTCCCACCTGGTGTGGGCTTTTGGTACAATCTTTGAAAAATCTGTCTTGAGGGCCCGGTAAATAAACAAAATTCATCTGCGCCCCCCAGCCAGTGCCAACAGGAATGTTAGTGTTTGCGAAGGGTCTGGCTCATCTGTGAAACATCGCCAAATCTTCCTTGCGGAGATCTTTGCATACTGTAAGAATTATCCCCTACCAAGCACAAAAAAATCCATTGCATCTTCTCTTTTTATAAATTGCCCCCTCCCCAAGTACAAGTACAGATCTTCAAGTGTATCCCAACACCAGTCCTATTTTTTTCATGGACATTACATCCACAATTGGGGCACAATGTATCTCCCTCTTAACCGCTTGTTCCCATATCCGGCATACCTGTTGAATGAGAAAGGGCATCTCTGGTGGGACTCGAGCTCCATTCACGAGTAGAAGCAGAAGCGACTGCTCCCTATTGCAGTAATCTCTTCTCCCCACTGTCCCCTGGGTCAAGCCAGTGGATGGGGCGTTGTAAGTGGGCTGTCAAGCAATAGAGTTTGATATTTGGTATTTTGAATCCTCTCCTGTCCCAGGTTTGTTTAAGCATAGTCAACCCGACCCATTTCCTCTTTTCAGATCAACTTTAATCCCTTCGCTGTTAGGACTTGTCCCACACCCCCTGTGCTAAGCCTTTTTTTGGCTGTTTGGGGTAGTTTGTGCTTAGGACCCTGTAACTTTTTGTTCACATAATATATCCACACCAAATTTGCATCCTTTTCTTCGAACATCCTGAGGATTCTAAAGATATTCAGGGTTTGTGGATTCCCCTGGAGGAGACCGATAAATTAGTTAAAATATAGCAAATTTTTCTCATTTTTTTAAAATAGGAAAAAAGTCCCTCAGAGGAAAGCATCTGTTTTTTCTCCAGCAAATGGTATCAACAAAGGTTTTGTGGTGCTGAAATCACCATCTTCCCAGCTTTTAGAAACAGGCAGACTTTTGTCAGAAAACCAAACGTTTCTACACAGTTTTGGCATTTTACTGGGGCATAGCCTATTTTTGCTATTTTTTATGCTTCCAACCTCCTTTCAGTTAGTGGTAGAGATCGGTGTAAAAGCAATAATGGATCCCAAAAAGCTATACATGTCTGAAAAATAGACAGCATTCTGAATTTGCAAGGGGTCATTTGTGTAGATCCTTCAAGATTTTCCTATGGAAACTAACAGTTGAAATGAAAATAAAATTGAAATCTAGTTGAAAAAAACAGCCATTTGTGACAACGTTTCCACCTGTAATTTCTTCTAAGTATGGCAAATTTTTGAACGCAATATACTGTTTCGTCCACTGGACCCTTCTGGTTGCAGGGATATTTAGGACTTATAGGTTCACCAAGAACCCTAGGTAGTCAGAGCCGATAACTAAGCTGCGTCTTGCAATGGTTTTTCATTGTGTACTGGGCATATAGCAATTCATGGGGTAGAATGTAAAGAGTGAATAATAGGTATCAAGAAAACCTATGTATTTCCGAAATTATAACAAAATATAAAGTTTAGAAGTAGTGGTTATTTGCACATTTCTGAAATTGTGAATTAGAGTACATTTTTCAAAAACACTTCTTTTTTACACATTGTCTTACATTTGCAAGGCAGAAAAGCATAGAAAGTCAATTGGTAATAACACTTGTTCTACTATTCTGTGTTCCCCTAAGTCTCCCGATAAAAATGGTACCTCACTTGTGTGGGTAGCCATAGTGTCTGTGACAGGAAACAGCCAAAAAGCAACATGGACACATCACATTTTTCCAGTGAAAACTGACCCTTTTTTCGCAGTGTGGCTAGCTATGGATTTTGGACCCTAGCTCGGCCGGCACCTATGGAAACCTAGCATACCTGTACATTGTTGAGAACTAGACACACAGTGAAATCTAGGATGGGATGATTTGTGTGGCTTTCGCCAGGTTCTGTTACCCAGAATCCTCTGCAAACCTCAAACTTTGTAAAAAGAAACACATTTGCTCATATTTCTGTGATGAAAAGTTCTGGAATCTGTGGGAAGCCACAAACTTCCTCCCACCCAGCTTTCCCCCACACACGAGTGAGGTGCCATTTTTATCAGGAGACTTGGGGGAATACTGGGTGGGTGTAAGTTTGTGGCTCCCTGCAGATTCCAGAACAATACATCACAGAAAGTGAAGAAAATGTGTTTTGTTTTTTACAAAGTTTGAGGTTTGCAAGGGATTCTGGGTAACAGAACCTGGTGAGCAGCACACAAGTCACCCCTTCCTTCCTGGATTCCCCTTGGTGTCTAGTTTTAAAAAACGTACAGGTTTGCTAGGTTTCCTTCTGTGGTGGCAGAGCTAGGGCCCAAAATCCACAGCTAGACACATTGCGAAAAAAGGGTCAGTTTTCACTGGAAAAATGTGATGTGTCCCATTCGCGTTTTGGACAGTTTCCTGTTGCCGACACTAGGCCTACCCACACAAGCGAGGTACCATTTTTATCGGGCGACTTGGGGGAATGCTGGGTGGGTGAAAGTTTGTGGCTTCCGCAGATTTCAGAACAATCCATCACAGAAATTTGAGGAAAATTTGTTTTCCTTTTCTTTACAAAGTTTGAGGTTTGCAAGGGGTCTAGACAACCAAAACTGGTGAGAGCCACACAATTCACCCCATTCTTGAATCCCCTGGGTGTCTAGGTTTAGAAAATGTACAGGTCTGCTAGGTTTCCCTAGGTGCTGGCTGAGCTAGGGTCCAAAATCCACAGCTAGGCACATTGCAACAAAAAGGTCAGTGTCGAGTAGGCATTCTGACCCCCGGGGGGAGGGTCGGGGTGGAGATTGGGAGCTATTGTTCTGATATGCCCCCAAGAGGGGAGGTGGGCAGAAAGATTGTGGCCATTTTGTTGGGGAGTAGAGGTATTGATATGACCATTCCGGGCAGCCCCCAGCACTACACTTTGAAACAAAAACGCCCTAGGTGCCTAGTGTGCTTTCTGCCGCCTGGGGCAGATCTGGGGCTATTGCCTCACCTACCCCCTAGAGGAGGCAGAAAGACGTCAGTCCCCATTTTTATGTGGGGTGGGGAAATGGCCAAGCCAATTGTGCACAGCCCCTACCCCTCTTTTATTAAAAAAAATTAAAAATCCTTATTGTCTAGTGGGCTTTCTGCCTCCCCGGGGGGGGGGGGGCAGAAAGACTGTCCCATTTGTGTTTCAGGGAGGTGGAGGCATTGGCATGCCCATTTTGGGCAGCCCTATCCCCTACATATTCAAACAAAATAATCCATTGTGCCTGGTGGACTTTCTGACCCCTCAGGGGACATATTGGGGTCTAGTGCCTCCATGTGGCCCCCAGGGGGGCATAAAGACTGTTTGGAACTCAAATTTAGGTGGAGGCATGGTTTTGCCCCTTTTGGGCAGCCCACACCCCTTTTTTATAAATAAATTAAAATCCCTGGTGTGTAGTGGGCTTTCTGCCCCCCCCCCCGAAGGCAGATCAGGTGAATAAGCCCCATCTGCCCCCCAGGGGTGGCACAAAGATTGTCCAGTTTGTTTGGGTAGGTGTTGGCAATAGCATGCCCATTTTAGATATCCCCCATCCCTAAATATACATTTTTTAAAATCCCTGGTGTCTAGTGTGCTTTGTACTGCCCCATTTTTCCCCTGGGGATCAGAAAGACTGCTTGCAATTACATTTGGTCTTGCCCGTTGTGTGCAGCCCCAACCCCTCTTTTATAAAAAAATAAAAAAAATCCCTGGGTCTAGTGGGCTTTCAGCCGCCCCGGGGGGCTGAATGGGGTACCCCCGCCACCCCTAAATTTACATTAAAAAAACTCTTGGTGCCTAACGTGCTTTCTGCCGCCCCCCCTGGAGGGGGCAAATCGGGAGATATTGTCCCCGTCTGCCACCTAGGTAGTGGCAGAAAGATCAAATTTTGCCCAAAACCTTGGGGGAGCAACAGCCCTTGCCCAAGGGTGTGCTCCCTCCTCCCTGGTGTCTATTTGTGGATCCCTGCTTGGGGATCGCCCTCTTGCGGCGATCTCTGAACAGGGATCTAATGGAAAGGGTAGATTCTTCCCTATCGAATGATACCTCTCCCATCTGCCTACAGGGACTCAGTACCTGTCTCCCCACGACTGCCATAGGCTCCATGGCCAGTTCAAATAGGAGTGGTGACAGAGGACAGCCTTTGCTTGTACCTCTGTTTAATGAGAATTTGCTGGAAGTTACCCCCATGCATATCCTGGCTCCCAGATCTGTATAAAGTGGTTTGATCACCAGCTATATTTTTACTTCACTGTGTCACACGCTTGTTTGATGTCAAAAAAGTCTAGGGCATTATCACAGTTTTCCCTGTGTACAGCATGATACATGTCGGACAGGCGTCTAAGATTTTGCATAGTACTCAACCGTGGGATAAAACCACATTGGTCATCGTGGATCAAGGACAGGAGGTTTGGTAGCAATCTGGCAGCTAGGAGACCGCTAAGGATTTTGGGCCATATGTATCAAGCCTTTTTCCCATTCGCAAACGGGCCGATTCTCAGAATCTGCCCGTTTGCGAATGGGAAAAAGCCTTTTGGGATGTATCATCCCAAAAGGCCATCGCAAAATAGAGAATCAAAAAATTTGCGATTCTCTATTTTGCAAATGCAATTAAGGAATTGCAAATTGCAATTCCTTAAATGCAATTCTGGAAGAACCAGAAATTAGCTATTTGGCCTTAAGGAATCGCAAATTACCACCAACTTCAAGTTGGTGGTAATTTGCGATTTTATAAAAAAAAAGCACTGTTTTGCTTTTTTCATGCACAAATGCATATTTCAGGGGTGCAACAGGGTGTCCTTTTGGCACCCTTGCAACTTTGAAATTGCATTCTCAATTTGCGATTCTCTAATTGGTAATCGCAAATTGAGAATGTCTTCCCATTCATTCCTATGGGCTTCCTAGCCCATAGGAATTAATGGGAAGGTATTCCTTATTTGCAAATCTCAATTTGCGATTCGCAAATAAGGAATATGTAGGAGTCGCAAAAATTTTAGCAAATCCTACATACATTACATTTTGCGATTCTCTAATTGCGATTCGCTAAAAATCGCAATTTGAGAATCGCAAAACTCTTTTTTGATACATATGGCCCTTAAATATCTATATTCAAAAGTGTTATCGGCTTGTGTGAGGAGACATCCATTAGGTCCTTTCTCGGTTTGGGGATCAAAACTACGAGACCATTCTCTTCTGTTATACAAAATAATGGCACTTACTTTCATTGCAACCATTGGGAAGAAAACGTTGAAACAGAACACTTCTGTGCATTTGGAGGTAAAATGGAGGTCCTAATGGGAAATGGCGCAAATAGGTCAGTCTGGGGGTGCAAATAAGCAGGAAGTCAGTCAGTCCAGTGGATGGAGCATTTGCATCACCCCAGTGTTGTGTTGGGAAGGTGTGGGACAGGAATTAGTGAAGAAATGTATGTTCGGCTCTGGCAGCCTGATGAAGGGACACCATTCTGTACTGAGCCTGGTGAGTGGGCTAGGTTCTGTCACTGCAGAATCTGAGGAGTCAAAGGGGGCCTCAGTCAACAGAGAGAGTAATGTCTCCCCATATTGGGGCTTTGGGCGATGACGCACCCACCTGGCCTCTTCACGGTGTAAAGCCACCGCCTCTAGCTTCACCCATCAGATGACTGCGTCTACCCGCAGACCCCGCAGGGGGCCATCCTAAAAGGGTGGCCCTTTTAGTGCCATTTGGACACTTCCCCACCCTCCTCCTAATGTCGGGACTCAGGGAGGAGTCCCCGTACCTGGGCGCACTAGGCGCGTCACTTCCGGCGTGCCGTGGAGGTGGGGAGGGTATTTAGGCCTCCCCCCTCCATCTTGGGTCCACTTTGGCGCCCGACACGCCGTCTCCCACCCTACCGCTTACCCAGCGTTGGGCTGGCAGGCGAAGTACTGAGGACGTTGTAATGTTTTCTTTGTCGTTGCAGGCGGAGTTACAGGGCGATCTGGAAGCATATGGGTACAGAAGGGTACCTCTGCAAGAGTACAATAAAGGTGCCAGAGCCAAATCTCAGGAGCCTCAGGGGAGGGTCCTGGAACAATTACGTTGGCGCCCCGTTAGTCCTTCGGGTGGTTGTAGGCCTGAACAACCGGGGGCTTGCCTTGCTACGCTCTGCCCTGAAAGGGGCGTGAGCAATAATGGACCAATGTGTCACGTGATCCAGTAATGGGATCACCCCCATAAGGGCAGCACTAATTGGGTTCTCCACAGTGCTTGGCTCATCAGGCGGGCAATGCAGCATATGTTGGTTACAGTTGCCTGCCCTTGGATCGCCCGTAAGATAACCCACCATATTGCATACTGTTGTATGGAATAAACCTGCAGCAATATTTTTCCCAAACAAAAGTTGTGTTGCCAATAATAGAACTATGTGCTTTGCCAGTGTTCTGGGTTAGGTGGGGCTGGGAGGTTCCATCGTGTTTTGACCAATGTTTCGATTATCATGAGGGCCAAGTCTAGGAAATGCCTGCCTGATTGTTTTTATGCGTGGGCTTCTGTAAGTGCTCAGAGCCCCCGCCTCCCATGTCAAAATGCCCGTGAACTGCTCCATCCGGGATATAATCAAGGTCCAGTAGTGTCTAAGTTGTGAGCAGTCCTACAACATGTGCTTCAGATCAGCTCAAGGGGCATCGCACCTGACGCAGGGGTCCGCGGCTGTAGGGAAGATGCAGGCTCGCCGAGACGGAGAGAGGTATATACTCTATGCAAAATATAGAACGTGATCAGCGTCAGCCACGCGTTGCGTGACACCTTCCGCGGTATAGCAGGGCCCGGGCCCACTCTTTACCGTAAAGTGGTCTCGCAAATTAAATTCAAGAGGGGCAGTGATGTCTGAGCATGCGCCATTAGGTTTTTGTCCATCCAGCCGATCAGCTCCCGACCCTCGCTCACCATGTGAAACGTTTGCAAAGTTAGTGCGTTTCTAGTTCGGTCTCGTGGGCCACCCACGTGTCCCTCAGTGTCCCTTTTAGGGCAGTGAATAAGGGAATATTGGCCAATGTGAGGGCATGTTGGTCAGTCAGGGTCTCACATGTCATTAATTGGCTAGAAACCCTGTGGGAGAATTGTGCCACTATACGGGGACGATCTGGTACAAATACGGTGGCAGCGGATTGGGGCATCAATCCTTAGCAGCTTTGCACTTAAATGGCGAAGCCAAGCTACCTCTCAGCTTACATCTATAACTCAGACCGCAGTACGGGGAGAGGGGAAGGTGGGTATGTTACGGGTGTGTTTCTTTAATCTATATTAGTCCATGGGGAACAACGCTTGGAAAAAGCCAAGAAACATCACTACACTAATGTTTTGCAAGTTATATGATATTCAGGAAATGAGAATTGTGAATTGTGAGAAATCTTGATACAATTGTGATATGTGTTTACTCCTGTATCATTTATATTGCTTGTACGTAAAAAACAAACAAAAAAAACAAGTCAATAATTGGGCACCCTGGTTGGTGCCGACTCCTCCCATGGCTGCAGTTGTTGGCTGGAAATATGGACCCCTCTCTCTGGAAGGCCAAGCAATGGGACCACCAGGGCATAGGGAGGAATGGGAGATGTTAGTTTGGCGGAACACTTTGGTGTCGCAAAAAAGGGCCACCCACAGGAGAAAGGGCCCCCTGGGAGGCGGGATGGCGGTTTGAAGGCTTGGATGTACAAGCAAACACTGATTCATCATGGAACTTACAATAAGACGTTGTTGCGTGTGTTGTTGGGGATTTTAGCTATCCATGTACTGCTGTGATGCCTAATAGGAAAGTGATGTTTGATATATTATACAGTTGAAAGAGATCAAAAGAGCTATAGCTTACCTCCAGGAACACTTCAACAGTGGCGATTGAAGGGTGTACTATTCTCAAATTAGATTAATGAGCCAGAGAAGACCATAAATGTGCAAACCATTCTGGGTATGCGATGTACAAGTGATGTGGATACTTGCATCCAATCTGTCCTTAATTATTTTGACCTGTGCAATTTCTGCAGATTGTTGATGTGGCACTATGATTTGTGTATAATTTACAGCATTATATTCTATTCAATTCTACAAAAAGAATGCTTTTTTAACATTAGGAAGATAGTTGAATTAACAGAGATTCATCAATCCCAACTTTCACAATTTGTAAGCTGATACTTTCTAGAGGGTTTGTTTCACATTTTTATAAAATAATATGATCTATTGTGAACCAGTCAATACCGCTACTATTCATAAAAGGAATACAGAGTAATTATTGATTATCTCTGAATTACAGAGCATAGTTTACCATCCGTAAGACTCTCCGTGCTGATGATCTGATTTAAAGACATTCTATTCTGAATTATAAATCATATTACTTATTTAAGATACCTAATTCCAACTGCAATGCTCTCTATAGTTGACTTATGTTCTCAGAGTAGCGACTTTAGGAGTTTTTTTTGCAAATTAGAAAAGTCATAAAAGAGAATCTCCAAATATCATGGAAAATAATAGTCTTGGGCTGGGATCCCGATATTAAGTGTGACCTACTACATTTTGTTAACGATATTTTTGGAATTTCATATAAAAATAATAATTTGGATGAAACTTTACCCTCCACTCGCTCAAGAAGTGGTAGAAGGACATCACAAAAACTGTAGGATTGGTAGTCTCTCTGTCACAAAGGAGAAACTTATTTGCCATTTATTGAGTTTAAGTCCTCATTTGACAAGTTGACCACAGTAAGCAAACTAAGGGGCATATGTATGAAACTCCCGTTTAGCGAATCCCAATTTGCGATATTTAGCGATTAGCAAATTGAGATTCGCAAAGCGGGATGTAAAAAAAAAAGGCAAATGTTTAGCGATTTCTTAAAAATCGCAAAATATTCTCAGAAAACTCATTTGCGATTTCTTAATTGCGAAATTCGCAAATTAAGAAATCGCAAAAACGGGAATCTGCAACACAGGTGCAGCCTGATGACATCACAAACAGGAAACTGGAGTGATTTCCTGCACCTGCTCACTTGAGCCACACCCAGAGGCTGCTTGGAGAGTGTGAGGAGGCATCCCAGGAGAGAGCAAACAGCAATGGAGTCCAACAAACAACAGGAGGGCAAGGATGCAGAGAAGAGGAAGAGGAAACACAAGTTTTCAGAAAAGGAGCAGGAGGTCCTCATTGAGAAGATGGTGTGCAGCCATGAGCTCCTTTTTGGCAAGAAGGCACTGCGTGTCCCAGAGGCAAGGAAACGCAAAATCTGGCTGGACATCCAAAATAAGGTTAATGCAGTGGGAGTGACCAATCGCACCATCGAAGAATTGCGCAAGCGATGGTATGATATGCGCCAGAGGTCGAAGGAGAGGGTGGCAGCCAGACTAAAGGACGCAAACCAGACTGGGGGAGGACCATCCACAGCAGCACAGCCAACACCCCACGAGGAGCTTGTTGAGTCCACTCTCCTGCCTGAGAGCGTCGGTGGTGTGGCTGACATTGACAGCTCCGACCCTGCATCCAGCAGCCAAGGTAAGATGCATGCAAAATCAATCTGCACTGATCCCCATCCCATGCACACTTCCCCAAATGCACTAAATAACCTCACAAAATGTCATTCCAGTCCAAGTCTTACAGCATACCCAGCAATGCATCATGGGACTTGTAGTACTATGTCTGACAGTGTGTCCATGAGACAAAGGAAATCTAATGCAACATGTGGGTTGGGGATAAGTGAATGATTCAGTGTCAGAGGTTAGCCGATACAAACTATATGAACTTTATTGATTGCTAATTGCAGACAAAGACACAATGTCATGTAGTCCCCTTTACATCCACAGCACAATCCAGGGCACGTGAAGACAGTGCAGAGGGAGAGGAGCCTGCACATCTTGAGGACTCCAGTGACGAGACAGAGCTCATACCAATCCAGCGCAGGAAGCGCACACATGTGCCCCCACTGCCTCCATTTGAGGATGAAATACCGGCCACAGGGGAGGACAGTGACAGGAGAGAGGGGAGTCAGGGTGTGTCACACATGCCCATTCAGGACACACCAAGGCCAAAGATTCGACCACAGGACACACACAGGTCAAGGCCCAGGAACAGCACTGCCACTGAAGCCGAAGAAACCGTTTTTTCTGGCCTGGAACACAGCATGCTGCAGGAACAGCGCCTGCAAAGTAAATCACTCAGGTCAATAAATAGGCAGCTATGCCGTATCCACAAGGATCAGAAAAACATGGGGGAGGGCATCATGGCCATGGCAGGTGCCATCCGTGACCTATGTGACACTCTGAGGCACAACTAAGCCGCCAGTGAGAGGGCTGGCCGACGTGCCAATGCACGCCTTCACAACTATACCAAGGCCGTGAACCGCCTCTGCACCAACACCAGCACTCTCACACGCAGAAGCGTCACAATGCAGGTGGAAATGGCGCACTGCTGCCAGGACATAGCCAGAGGACTAGCACAGGTCACCAGTGCTGTGGAGCAGCTGCAGACGGCCAACGCAGGTGGCAGCGCTCTCATGGCCTCTGGCGAGAGTGAAGACACCTCCAGTAGGAGCAGCAGCACTCCTACATTGCCAGGAGAAAGACGGCGCAGTTCCAGACAGGGTGCAGGACAAGGGAACACCATGGGGGGCACTCAGCCTGGACGCCAAACACCACCAATGCGTCACCGAAGGAGGTGAACTGTGCGGTGACACTTAATGCAAAAAGGGTGAAGTAACCCTACTATGCTGTTTGCACAGTTACTTGTGCCTTACCTGCACTGTGTGCATAACATGTGCTGGGGACAGCTACAATTTTCATTATTGTGAAGTGTGAATAAACACTGCACACATTATCAAGCTTTTTTGTCTCATGTCATCATTGCTCACCTAGAAGTAGTTTTTTGTGATCCCAGTCCGTCTCTGGCTTCCAGCAGCTGCCCCGACTCCTGATGCAGGTCTGCCAGGGGGAGCAGGGCGATCGTCATCCGATGTGTCTGTATCGGTCACATCAATTGTGGTGCCTTTCCTCATTGCCATGTTATGTAGCATTGCACAGCTTGCCACGATTTTACAGAAGGTCTCAGGGCTGTATTGCAGTGCGCCTCCACTTTTAAACAGGCACCGGAAGCGGCTCTTCAGGATTCCAAACGTACGCTCAATGACGCAGCGTGTAGATCTGTGTGCCCTGTTGTAGCTCCTCTCACTTGTATTTGCTGGATCCAGATATGGGGTCAGGATGAAGTCCCGCACTGCATAGGCACTGTCACCTGCAGGGATAGACACAATAGGTAAGTCAATGTCCCCACCCTCCAGTGATGTAGTGGATGTATTGATGTGTGCCATGTATTTACCTAGCAGGTATCCCTCCCCAAACTCTCCAGACCAGCACTCAGACGACTGTGTATTCCACTGTGTCTAAAGATGAAAGAGTCATGTGTACTGCCGGGGTATTTGGGTACAATGTTAGTGATGATATACTGTGCGTTGCACACAATCTGTATATTGAGGGAATGGTAGCATTTCCGGTTTCTGTAGACATATTCAGTTGCTGATGGGGGTGTGATGGCCACATGGGTCCCATCGATGCAGCCAATGACGTGGGGGAAACGTGCAATCTGGTAGAAGTCCAGTTTTGTTTGCTGTAATGCCTGTTGGGTGTTTGGGAAGTATATGTGATGTGGGAGCCTCTGTAGCATTGCATCTAGAAAGGCATGTAAGAAGCGCGAAAGTGCACTCTGTGACACCCCACCAACCTCCGCTATTACCCGTTGAAAACTCCCTGACGCCAGGAGGTGCAGGGAGCACAGGACTGCACATGTGTGGGAATTGTTTGTGTCCTGCGTGTAGGGTGTTCCAAGTAGGGTTTCAGCTCCTCAATCAGGTCCATTATGGTCTGTGGGTGCAGCCTGTACTTGTCATAGATGACCTCTTCAGTGTGCTGGAACAGAGTGATGTGCAGCCTGAAAATACGTTCGTGTCTCATTCTCCTCTGTGCAAGAGCCCGAATAGTATTCAAATGGAGACACTGTTCCTGAAGAGACAAAGGGAGGAAAGAAACGAAAAGGTCTAGGCTAATATTAGGCCCAACTATCTAAGGATAGGGGGGCACTCCTTAGTTTCTCATGTTGCCCTCACACACCCCGAAGGATGTCATGCTTCATCATTGGGCGTTTGCTCCTCGTCGGGCCGGCGCTGCAATGCCCTACGGGTCCCCCGAAGGGTCACTTTAGCGGAGATCTTTTTGAGAAAACGCCGTTTGGTGCATGCGGGTGTGTGGTTTGGGTCCTAATAAAAAAGAGCTGCGTGGTGGTGAAGTGTGTTTGTGAAGTGGTATCCTAAAAATGTCTAAGGGTTACTGAGATAAATTTTAATGTGAATAGCACCCTTGACATAATAAAAGACCCGTAGGTCGGGTGTTACCTTATCGAAAATAATGTATCGATGGGTAACTTATGTGTGGTCAAGCGGTCGACATGTTTCGCGCCCCAACGGTCCAGAAAGGATCCCTGGCGCTTCTTCAGGACCAAAAAAAGAACGTAAAAGTGAGTGTGTTCTAAGGGATACTACCCTCAGTTTACTATCCGGGCGAACACTCCGTAGTAGCACTGCTCTCAGTGTGAGAGTCAGGTCGCACCAGGATAGACAGCCTAGGAGAACAAAGAAAAAAGAAGAGAGGAGAACAACCTACTTATTAAAGACTGTTCACCTTGTCAAGATGTTCAGAAAAAAGAGTGCAGCATCAGAGTATATACAATATATACAACATGGGGATGTCACCTCCGCCCTCGGGTGGTGGCGTAATGGGGTCTCAACGGTAGGCTGACATGTGCCTAGGCCAGGAAAAAAGGGGGGGGCCTGGGAAAGAGACAGTCCGTCGCCGACCGGAGTCACCCATATATGCAGGCACTCACCGTGGTAGAGGTAGAACCAACCGTCCACAAACTCAAGTGGCGTATGCTCTATGGGTCTTTCATAACGATTCTTACTTTGAAATGTTCCAAACACTCACCTAAAGGCACGGAGAAAAGTGCTCCACAGATTAGGGGACGAGCGTACACACCTTCTAGTGCTGTGAACAAAGGAGTAAATAACAGGCAGCTGCTAGTCAGTCCAACTCCTCATGAATACAAGCTGGTCTGGGCGGTCTAGTATGCTGTATTTAAATTAATAAACACTTTCCTGAATGCTCAAAAGAGCGTTGTTTACTCACAGTTTAGCTCCGGCGTGGCCTCTGTAACACCTACCCCAGTCGTCCTCCTACCTGGAATGGAGCCGTAGATAGTTGCGCTATTCTTAAATACTGCCCGAGTTGACTTAATTAGGGCGGGCGCTGTGTCCGGTCTACAAACGGGGAGCAGCTGTGTTCTCGCTTGTGTCTGTCAGCCGCGCATGCGCAGAGTGTGGACAGCTGAGCTTGGCGCCTGCGTGTATCTAGAGAACGTGGTGCCGGCTTACGTCTAGTTGTTGCCATGGTAATGTGTCATTAAAGCACTAAGAGTTATAACTAAACGGCTAAATAGTGCTCCTAAGCTATTTACCAGGTATCGGAAAGACCCATCCAGTGTCAAAAAAAAAAAAGAACGGTAAATGTATACGTGACTCGTCTAATTGTAAGTGTCTCAGGGGGCTCAAGTGAGCTCGAGCGAGATAATGATAGAGTACGTGCGTCTAGGGGGGAACGGGAGAGCCCATCTGGTGTGATAAACGGGCGTTTACAAGTATGGGTGACTCGTATAACTACAAGCGGCTCATGGTACCCTCCACGTGATGTCAATGGTGGACTCGGGGGAGAGTTTATGATAGAATCCATGAGTTCAAGAGGGGGTCAAGGGAGGTTGGGGTAAACGAAGATCAGAGGGGAGTTTAATTCTGTGGCAAGTGGTCCAGAGAAACCTAATCTTGATCCTCTCATATCATAACGATGCTCGTAGAGGAGAGGGGGGGACCCTAGGCATGGATGTTGTGCCGTGGGACCTCATAGTAAGGTAATCATGGATGCAAGTGCTGATTATGTTGTCAGACCCTTATGTTAGGTTATAGTTCAGTCCATGGTATATCGTCGTTCAGGCCAATCTCATTGGTCCGGAGGCGGTGTACCCAGCGTTGTTCTCTACGTAGAAGGGTGTTATTGTTCCAATGTTGATTGTTTTCCAAAATTGTCCACTTGATGTCGTCACATGTATGTCCTTTTTCCATAAAATGATTAGTAAGTCTGGTTGCTGATCTCCCCCGTCGGATCGTGCTTCTGTGTTCGCCTATCCTGAGTTTCACCTGTCTCGTGGTCATCCCCACGTAGCGCAGTGTACAGGGGCAGGTGATCAGGTACACACAGTTTTTTGTGTTGCAATTAGTGTGGTTCCGTTGCTCCCACCTGATTTTGTCCAGCTCCAAGTATGTAGTGTGTTTGGTCATGGGACATACATTGCAGTTGCCACATGGATAGTGGCCTTTGACAGCAGGGAGGGACCATAGGGTGGGTTCCTGCCGTATGGTCTTCACGCGTGGTCTCGTGTTGATCAGTTGGTCCCGTAGGTTGGTTGTCCTCTTGAAAGCAAATCTGGGGCGCCCCAGCGTGAGATTACCTGTATTCAGAATTCTCCAGTTATGGTTCACGATGTTCTTTATTTGGTTAGACAGAGGCGTGAAGGTAGTGACACAGGTGATGGTATTGTCAACTTCCTTTGTCTTTTCTTCCAGGAGTGCCTGGCGGTTGTTGTTCCTGGCTCGTTTGTAAGCACGTTGTATGACCCTGTTTGGGTAATGTCTTTCTTTCAGATTAGATGTTAGGGAGTTAGCTTGAATGTCATATTCCTGGGTGTCACTGCAATTCCTGCGGATCCGCAGGAACTGTCCAAAGGGCAGGTTTTCCCTCAGTGCTTTGGGGTGATGACTGTGAAAATCAAGAAGACTGTTGCAATCAGTCATTTTCTTGTAGATGGTCGTGTTGAGTTTACCCCTCTCGAGGGTGATGAGAAGATCCAGAAAAGGAATCTCCTTAGTACTCTCCGTTTTAGTAAAACGGAGGTGAGGGTTCAGGTTGTTAATCCATGTATAGAATTCTTGGCAGGTCTCCGTACCACCCTTCCATAGGATGAGTACATCATCGATGTAACGTTTCCATGTGATCATGTTCTTTCTGTAGGGGTTATTCGCAGTGAAGATGTTCATAGCCTCAAAATGCGCCATGTACAGCCCTGCTAGGCTCGGCGCGAATGTGCTCCCCATGCTGGTCCCTTGTATCTGATGGTAAATGGTGGTTTTATACATAAAGAAGTTGTTCTTCAGGGCCAGCATGATCAGTTCCGTGATGAAGCTCGCAGGGGTGTTGGTAGGTAATTCTGTTTCGAGTAGGAGTTGTTCCACTACTTCGATTGTTGCATCTTGTGGAATGTTAGTGTATAATGCCTCTACGTCTAGAGTTAGGAGGAGGTCAATGGGCTCAGTATTGTTCTCGTTGATCTCTTGAATCAGGTTCAAGACGTCCCTGGTGTCTTTAAGGTACGCCGGAGTTGCTTGTACCATAGGACGGAGGAAAAAGTCACTGAATTTGCTCAGGGGTTCCAATAGCGAACCTATCCCAGAGACGATAGGTCGTCCTGGTGGTGGAATGATACCCTTGTGTATTTTGGGTAGTAGGTAGAAGTACGGCATCCTGGGGTTCTCGTTGATGAGGAATGCCGCCTCGTGGGCAGTGATCCATCCCTCATTAGTAGCTTCGTTTATCAGGATACGTATCCGTGATAGAAGTCTCTCAGTGGGATCAGTCTCCAACTTCTTGTAGTATTCGGATCTCCCGAGTTGTTTGACACATTCTCTTTCGTAATCCTCTACTGAGAGGATGACAGTGGCTCCTCCCTTATCCGCCGGTTTGATAATGATGGCTTCATCTTCGGTGAGTGAGTGTACTGCCTCACGGAGTTTCTTAGGTAAATTGTTAAAGACATGCCGGCTTCTCAGTTTGTTTGCCTCCTTCAGAACTGCTTTTTCAAACGTCAGTACTTCACTTGGAACCATACCCGCTGATGGAGTGAACTTGGAGGGTGGTCTTAGTCCGGTGTCCTGGCGGTCAGGGGTGGGGTTGTTGTTAAAAAAGGATTTGATACGGATCTTACGGAAGAGTTGTTGTAGTTCCTCATTCATGCGGAAGTTATCCTCCTTGGGGGTGGGCACAAACCCTAAACCCAGTTCCAGGACTGCCTTTTCGTCTGTGTTCAGGAGTCTGTCTGTGAGGTTCACTATCAAGGTCTTGGGAGTGTTGAGCTCCTCGTTATTCTCTGTTGTGTCTCTTGATCTTGCCACTGGACTTGTTTTTGCCCTCTTCTTCTGCCTCTGCCTCGCCCCCTGCCTCTGTTCTGAAAAGGAGGAGGTGCATTGGGGAAGAATGGTTGCTGGTAACCCGGGTGTTGTCCCGGAAAGGCAGGGAACCACATCGGGCCTTGTTGTGGGAAAGGTTGGTGTGCATAGCCGTACATCTGTGGTATCGGGGGTGGAGGGAGTAGGCCCGGTTTGTTGGAGTTCCTCCCCCAACTGCTATTGCTAGAATTACTGTACATCGAACGTCCTGAGTTCGTAGATGTTGTTGAGCCGTCATCTGAGCCAGCATCACTCTCTGATGGTTGATATTCCTCTTTAGTGTATGGGTATATCTTCTCCCTGTCGAATCTTTTTATGTCTTTTTGTAATTTTGACACTTTTTGTTGTAGTAAATAATCTCGGTGGTCAGTCATCTCTGCATTGATTTCCGCTAGGCGGGTTTTGTAGGCTGAAATACTGATCCCAGTTTTCAGTCCATTCTCCGCGATGTTAATCTTGATAATCAATGCTTCGGAGAGACGCCTAGCGGTGCCAATAATCAGAATAAGCCAGTCGCGGGTGCATTTCCATGCGATCTGGCTCCACTCTTTGCGGAAAATTAGATCCTCCAAGAAGATTCTAGGTGCCGTGCGGACAATTAGGCCATTGGGTGCAGCATTTGCCCTCAGGTATTCCGTCATAATTGTGCCATGCATTGCAATCTTGACTTGTAGTTTTTTAAGCGATGCCAGGGAGTTCCAGTCACCTTGTGCCCCCCTATCCTTAGATAGTTGGGCCTAATATTAGCCTAGACCTTTTCGTTTCTTTCCTCCCTTTGTCTCTTCAGGAACAGTGTCTCCATTTGAATACTATAGATATAACTCGGAGCACAGACACTGGACCATAACTAGCTCCCGGTCCCCCCCCCCCTCCTTCTTTTTGTACAGACAAGAGCCCGAATACGCAGCCTCCTGGCTATCACGAACATTGCTGCCATTGTGGTTGGGTCTGTTGCATTGTGGGGTGGTTTAAGTACCTTGCACCAGTTTACCACCTGCATGCAATTGGTTTTAATTGCGATTTCTTATTTTGCGAATTTCATGAAATCGCAATTAGCGACTTTTTCATACATTTGTTAGCGATTTCTTATTTTGCGATATCCTTATTGCGAATTTCGCTAATTAAGAATATCGCAATTTAAGAAATCGCACAAATGTTCGCTATTTTTGAGTTTCACAGCCTAAGAAATCGCTAATTTAGCGATTTCTTAATTTTCACTAGGAATGTGTGTCATACATATGAAATTGCGAAAATTTTGTTGCAAACGCTGTTTTTTGCGATTCGCAGCGTTTGCGACTAAATTTTGGTTTCATACATATGCCCCTAAGCTCTATTTTGAAACAGCTAAGGATCGAAGCACTACTATTGAACATTTTGATAAAATTGCGCTCTGATCTATGTGCCACTGTGAAGCAAGGTGCTTGTGTTAAAATCAGCTATTTTTTATTAGATCATAATGTACTGGGAATTCATGTTTGCCATCCAAGAGTTGATCAAGTTACACCAAAATCCCAAAGAGATTTGTTCAGGCTTTTGCCAAAACGACTGTGTTCAGATGTGCAAAGGAAATAGGCATATATGTTAATGAATGCTACTTTATATGTACTTTTTATTCAGAAAGTCATTTGTCTTGACAATACATTCCATCCCTAATTTTGCCATGGATCTGGTTTTGTTTTTGTTGCGGATAGCTACAAATTGTGAAATCTTGGGTGAGAGGTTTACAGGAAATGTTCAGTGGTGGGTCAGAACCTTACGAATAAGCAGATAATGAATATCTTGCTTGGCTCTGAAAATGTGTAATCTCTGTGTGCATGTTCTAATTTCTCTTGCACTGTCTGTCAATTCCAACTAGCTGGTCAAGTGAATAAACCCAAGTACTAATGATACTGATGTTTCTGGGTGGATAATTTGTCCTTGTTCTCTGTGTGGAAAACAATGTTCAGATCTTCACTGTTTGTTAAGTCAATGCTTGGTGGCTTCTCTTCATAGAATATTTATCTGCATAATAACATAGATATATATTATGGATGTCAGATTAAAGGTGACATAATAACTACTTTATATTATAATGTGATATTTGTGCATTGACTCTTACTTCTAAGTGGTTTATCCACAGCTATTAAGATCCCAATCATTACTCGTCCTTTTTTGCTACTATACAGGCCTTAAAAGAAGACTTCCCTTTAAGTCATGTGATCTCACCTTTCACCAATCAAGAGAGAAGGGAAGGAATGCTTTTGAACCTGTTGATTCCATTTGTGCTCACAGTAGGATCTGGAAGCAAAGGTCTGATTTAGTACTAAAATGAGAAGAGTAAACAAAATGTTTAAATCATTTGCATGCTATATTAGAATTACCTCATACTACTACAGTTAAACCATAGTTGAGAAAATTGAAATTGTGACAGCTACTTAATCATTACATAGACCAATGTTTGAATGCCAATTTCTTTGATATTTGCATAAATGTCAATGTTGAAATTTTCGCTAGAGTCCAATCTACACATCAACACTCAGAGAAATTTCCAGAACATTTGCCAACATTTTAAATCTTTAGATCTCCTGCTTTCAAGAAGCTTTTTTTCTATTTTCTATTTTTGTTGGATGATTTGTTGTTGAAGAGGAAGGGAGGGGATGTTGAAGTGAAAGAATTGCAGCATTTACTAATTGAGACCCAGCTTAATTCTGTGGCTGATGATTTCTAGACCCTTTAAGATGGTGTGAAGAAAGATGAAGGGTTGTGCCCTCTTGATTGATCAACGTTGGTAAGGAATAAATGTCAGACGTTTTGCTGATGTTTATCACGTGCTTTGTTTTTATTTATATTTCCATAGATAAAGTGCAGACAGAGATCGTGAAGAGAGAAGCCGACACGTGTTTCGCTTCCTATTTATTCCTTTGAAAGTAAAGTGCTTAGTCTCTGGGACCGCAGAGAGGAAGCACTTTACTTTCAAAGCAATAGGAAGACTATTTGACATAACGAAGATCTGCCTTGAAAAAGCCCACGGCCAATGGGCCACTAGGGTGAAACACGTGTCGGCTTTTCTCTTCACGATCTCTGTCTGCACTTTATCTATGGAAATATAAATAAAAACCAAGCACGTGATAAACATCAGCAAAACGTCTGACATTTATTCCTTACCAACGTTGATCAATCGAGAGGGCACAACCCTCCATCTTTCTTCACACTCAACTCTACAATGGCTTTTGGGTGTAGCCATTTACGAGGAATGTGCCACAACTAAATTGGGCCCTGACAATTTTAGCACCAAAAGTCCAGAACTTTCCACCCAAACAGTAACCTATACCTTTAAGATGGTGGTTCGATGATGTAACACCATGTATAAAATATTTGATTGATAAAATCGTTTTTACTTTTGTATTAAAAACCAATTGCCTCTAGTATGTGTTGCAGTCAAGAAGTGATAGACAAGCAAACATTTTGAAAATGGATCTTTGAGATAAAGATGCAAAGATTGACGTCTGAAAATATGAGTTTGTTAGAAGCTTTGGGTTATATTTTTTACTGTCTGTATGTATGTCTTTATTTATTTGTTTATATGTGTCTTTTTTCACGAATCTCAGACAGCCCCTGGCTTGAGCAGCCTGAGGTCTTTCTCCTCCTGCAGACCGTGATAAACATTCTGTTGCCCCCTCGCATCATCAGCACTTCCCGCAGTAAGAACTTCATGCTGGAGAGCTCACCAGCACACTGCTCCACGCCTGGTGATACTGGGAAGGACCTGCGCAGGGAAGGGTTAGCTGAGTCCACCAGTCAGGCTGCCTACCTGGGTGAGAAAGAGAGTTTTGGAAAATTCAAGAAAAATAACCCACAATATGTCTACCTGATTGTGAGAAAACGCATGTGCACCCAACAGGAGCAAAAGACGTTCCATCAATATGACACATTGCCTTACACCTCTGACTAGTAATCCCTGGTAAAACATAACGTTGTAGTATGTTAATAAAGTAAGGCTATTCAATTAAAGAAAATTCATTCTGACAGATTGCCAATCCAGTTTGCGGAATTATAATACAAGAATAATTTTCTGTGCCTCTTCAAGTTCATTCAGTGAAAGGAAACAAACAGGCCATAACACTCCGTGCCTCTTCCATCTTTGCTTGTTTCTTGCGTCATTCTGGTATCAATTGTTTGTGGAAATGAGCACAAGAATCACCACTCGTAGCTTAAAGAGTTCTAGATGGAGGAATGGAAGAACATACACAGGTGGTCAATTTGCACTTAATCAGGGAATGCCATGATAAGGTGGAGTTCTGTGACAAAGTTGACTTCTTTGTTACTTTTTTGCCCTATCAGGAGTTAGGCCATTGTACCTTGACAGAAGATCGCGATAGAAATTTGTCAAAGTCATCTAAGAGCACTCTCCAGTTTATACATTCAAATTTTTACTTTTACGATGAGGTCTCCCACTCACCAAGCTGTAATTGATTGTAATGTGATCATTCACGTCATAATGGTGCACTATGAACTCCCTTCAGGTAAGACCTGAGGGGTGTTCATGCATTATGTTTTTCTGTGACTAGGCTTGGCTTACTTTGGACTTAATCCTACATTTTCAGAAATATTTCACACGTGTGCAACAAAAAACGTTATGAATACTTACTGTTTGTTAATATTGCTATGCGCTCCTGTTTTTTTTAAAGGAGCATTCATTGAAATAGAATGTCTCTTACAGTGACAAGTATTAAGGAAATAAAAGTTTAGATTTGAGAAGGGAAAATGGGAGAATACATAAACAGATAGTGAGTTTTAGTTGCAAAATACTGAATTACTCACATGAAAGAGACACTAAAAACAAAATAACTTATTTTTTCACATAATGTCTGCTATAAATGTACACTTCTCTATTAATAACAAGCGAATAATACATATAAAGCTATGGTACTCGTTTGATAAACCTCAGAGGGATGAATAGCTGAGTCCATGGAATGGTCATTGAAGTCATCACCCACTTACAGGTTTCTGCAGGAGATGCTTTAATTCACTGAGGTAGTCTACCCCACATGCAGGGTCATTGGAATTATGTGATTCTGTGGCTGCACTTTTTTCCGCATAATTGTTGATTGGCCACATTTGCCACATAATCCATCATCTACTGCATAATCTGCAGATTTTAACAACATAAATTTAGTTTCCAGCTCAATTGGATCAACAGTTACTAAAAATGTGGCAAAACATCTCATTGAGCAGTGTAAAGCCCTTCGTAAGGGCTGACTGGTCATTTTTCAATTTCTTGTTGCTGTATGTGGGTGTTAAACTGGTACTAATAAGATACAGACTTTACCCAGACAGTGTTAGCATGCATAAAATTTAACATATAATGAAGAAATACCAGAATAGCACAGAATGTGCTGCATTATACAACATATTTTGCCTTTTCTTGCCACATTATTTAGTCAACCCTGCCGCATAATCTGATCCTTGCCTGTCAAATAGCTCCAGTGGCCCTGCCTAAATGATGATTTGTGCAGCATGTTGACATTGCCATAATTTGGCAGTGGGGCCACTAGAGTGAGCAAAATTCGGTCTACAGTTAAGCAATCTTCATTTATCATACAGAATGATTATTAAAAATAATTGAACTATAAATTGGGAACACTGCTGCACTGATATTAGGACATATAAACATTTAAATTGGCTTTCCAAAGGCAAACAATCTCTAGATTCCCTTTTGTCCTGTACTTTTGTTTTAATTGTGTTTGTCTCCTTTGTCCTTTAGCCCTCAAGGTGATCCTGGTGTGCTTCGAGCGGCAGCTGGGTAGTCAGTGGTACAGGCTAAGTCTGCAAGTAAAGGAGATGGCTCTGCGCAAGGTGGGGGGTCTGGCCTTATGGGACTTTGTTGACTTCATTGTTCGCACCCGGATCCCAATATTTGTCCTGCTGCGACCCTTTATCCAGTGTAAGGTGAGACCTCATAATATTGTCATCATCATGCATCCATGAACCATATGTCTAGTACCAGTAATTCGCAAAGAAATTTCCCCTACCTTTATTGTTATGTAAGGTCACTACCACATTTAGGGGTTGCACTAGATTGCCCTGTGCATCTAGAACGAGAACTGCACCTTCTCTTCCAGGGGATCCTCATCAATAGTCATAAGCATTGAATAGTCCCGTCCGCATGCGGAGACCCCGGAGCACACATAATAAATGATATATGTGTGTAAAAAATAATGTACGTAGTACTTTTAACGTATGTAGTGCACATTACTGCAGCCTATAATAGAGGGTAACAATGTCCAGATTACATTGAGTTTTCATTTTATATCACCCAACAATTACCAATATATTTACGTCATAAACAGAAAAAAGACCATAAAATGATTTCACAACCTTTATTTAAAAAGGAAAACGAAAGGGAAAATTAGACATTCTTCGTCCATAGGCTGCATACAAAATATAAAAAGAGAAGAACTGGCACCATGCCTTTAAGACCTCACAGGACCCCTTGTATCCCATCATGCCTCACAGGTGACAGTTAGGTCAGTTCTTTTTTCCGGCTCCTACTGTTAGGATCTGGAGCACTGAGCTCTGCTATTTTTTGGCATTTTGAAAGAATACAGAGTACAGTTTTTCTGACAGGAAATATATATTTTTTTCTGTCATTCATGCCTTCACTCTTTGTGAAGTGGCCCTCTTGTGGAAAAAAGAAGACGCAGACTGATCTTCACCCCGCCTGTATCGTGTGTCTTCCAGAGTCCCATCGTCCAGACTCTTGCCCTCATTGCTAGAAGCTGTCCAGGCAAACCCTGAAGGACACAGAAAAAAAGGTTGCATGGACTCCAGGAGAGAGGAATTACAGGATCTTCAAGTTCAACAGTCCACAGAGGAAAATCTCATGAGAGACATCATGAACAGCGGACCCGATCGTCATTGAAAGGTAGGACTTTGAAATCAGAAAAAATACCTGTTTGTTTACCGTCGATGTTGAAAATGGAATTGAAACATGCTCGACACTCAACGTCAAGGCTCACATCGCTCTCAAGAATTCTGTCAACACCCAAGCCACATCATCACTCGATGTGAGACCTACAATGCCATCGAAACACTCACGAGCTGCAAGATTGCCATTGAGGCCCTCACTGGCTGCAACGCACACAGTGCCGTCAACACCCAGGAAACATCAGCCATTGACGTTGAGACACCTATTGACGTCAAAGGATGCTAGGTGGTCAAAGGATACATGGCATTCATCAACGTCAAGAACACACAGGTCAACGTCAAAACAGCCAGAAAAGTCACAGTCGAAGGTGAAAGCATAGTTTACATCTCGATTGCCATTGACGTCTAGAAATCGTTCGACGTCGTCAGAGGTGCAGCTTTTATCATCTGAATCAGCAGAACCAAGGTCTTGTTCACCAGTTAGACCTCCTTCTGAGACACCAGTGAACCTCTCTTCACATTGACTGGAAAGCATGCACGAGTGGCGAGATCCTGCTCTTTATAGTCTGGACTCAGACTACTTGTGGACGTAATCCTCATCCAGGGTTACCCCACATTCACCATCACCTAAACGTACTCCTCTACCTGCATTCTCGCTGGACTCTCCATCAACACTTTCGGAGAGACGTGTGGCTGTGCCGAGGTCTCAATGATGATCCAAGACTCCTCAAAGGCGTAGATTAAGGTCAAAGTCTGCTAGAACCAGATCTTCCTCCAGATCTAGAAGATCTTGTTGTTCCAGGTGACGGCACAGGAGGCATAGAACCCCATTCCTGGTCCACCACCTCTCAATCCCCAGTGAGGGATTACTCTCCTACCTTAACAAACACACTACCAGCAAGAGTGTCCCTGATAGAGCCACATCAAAACTGAATATTAGGATTCCTGCACCTATAACGTCATCATCAGTAATATTTGAAACTCTACATCATAGAGCAATGTCAAGATCACTATTACCTTTGTTTCCAGGTCTTTTGGAGCCAGCAGTGCAACTTTTCTTGACTCCAACTCCTCTACGAGCAGCTCCATCATGAATTTTCAAAAAATATTAGGCTCCAGACCAGGACCCTTTGTTCCTGAGGACTGATCCACCATCAGATTCAATCATAATAGCCGCTGCATGCAAGACTCTGTGGCCTCTTCCTCATCAGTCCCTCCAGATAAGGACAGCAAGCAAGTAGACTCCATAGGAAAGAAGATGTGTGGAACATCTGCTTATTTCATGAAAGCGGCGATTTCTTCTGTCTTACTGGGAAGATATGATAGGTCGTTGTGGGACTCACTCAGTAGATTGAAGGAAACGGTGCCCAAGGAAGACAGGCAAGACTTACAGAAAGTATTGTATGAAAGTGTGTTGGTATCCAACCAAATAATCAGTTCAGCCACGGACGCTTCAGACCTCACCAAGCATGGATACTTGCATAGCATCTGCGCGAGAAGATCTTCCTGGCTTCGTCTCACAGGCCTGAAACCAGAGGCCCAATACTCCGTTTACTTGAAATTCACTGTTTGGTACTCATGCAGATGAGGAAATGTCCAAAATGAAATCTGAACAGGGCACTCTCAAAGCTTTAGGTTTGGAGAAGAAAAAAGAATTCAGAAGGAGATACAGGCCTTATGATAGGCCGTTTTATAAGCGGAGGGTTCAAATCCCTCACTGGGCTCAACAACAAGTCCGGTCCCATTACCATTCTCGCAGGCCAGCCAGAGGAAGAAGACTCAACGTTTACCTGCCTCCTCTACCAAACCACCTACCAAGCAATGAGTTCTTACTTCTCCCTTCTCCATTACCCGCTTCGGTGGGGGAAAGTATTACCACGCACCAGGAAAAGTGGCACTCAATCACAAGAGGGAAGTGGGTCTTAAATGTTGTTCAAAATGGTTACTCAGATCTCCTCCTCCTGCTGTCCCACCTACAAAAACATCATGTCATCAGCTAGGCCTCTTACAAGAAGAAGTCATGATCTGCTACAAAAAGAGGCCACAGAGGAAGTCCCTCGTCCCCAAAGGGGGTTAGGAATTTACTCTCGCTATTTCCTGGTGAGGAATAAAGGTCAGAGACAAGAATTCAGACCCATTCTGGACTTGAAAGTACTGAACAAATGAATATACAAGGAAACGTTCAGGATGCTTGTTCTTCACCAGATCTATGCCTGGATCCAAACCAATGCCAGTCGTAACATCTCAACCTTCCTTGGTGCCAGGCCAGATGCCGACACTCACGGCGCACACTGGCGGCATCCTCCCCATTGCCATCCCTCGACTCTGACCCGGAGCCGGATGGGCGTCGTCCGACTCCAACAGGAGCCTTGTGTAGCAAATTGCCCCTTTTAACATGGTTAACCCCCACCTTCTGGTGCAGTTTTGACTGAAAGTTTGCTGGGTTCCTGCAAACCAGGTCCCCAACACCAGTGTTTTTTCCCTCAACTGTATGATTGCTCTACAATTGACAAACCCTTTCGGATCCCTTTTAAGTCCCTAGTAAATGGTACCCCTGGTACTTAGAACATTGTACCTAAAGAGGGTCCCTAAGAACTGCAACAAAAAATGTGCCACCCTAAGGGACTCGTCACCAAACTATGCTAAGTGGGATTGCAGCCTGTGTGTCTTGGCACAGAGAAAACCAAAGAGTCGACATGGCACACATCCCTGTGTGCCATGCCTGCCAGCAATACATGTGGTATAGGCAAGTCACCCCTACAGAAGGCCTTACAGCCCCAAGGCAGTGTGCACTGTACCCATGTCAGGGCATATCTGCGAGAGTGGATATGCCTCGGTGACATCTAAATTCACTCTTAAATTTCACCAGTGCACCGGGAAGCCATAACAAGTACAAGGGCTGGACATTCATCATTACGAGTTTCCCAGCTACATGTTGGCATCACCGTACCCCAAGGTGTTTGGTACCAAAAAACCTCATCTTAATAAGCCCACACCCATGCCAGTGCTGGATTTATTGATAAATGCACACGCAGGCCCCTTAAAGGTGCCCCCTGAAAACCTACTGACTACTAGTGTGTTGACTGACTGGTCTCAGTCAGCCAGCCACCACAGACCGGTTTCTGAGCTCCTGAGATGAGAGCCTGCACTGTCAGAGAACAGGAACAAAGCCTGCTCTGGGCAGAAGTGTTCATACCTCCCCCAAGCAGTATAGACATTGCTGGGCGGGAAGCTTCAAAGGCCCTGCTACCTTTGATATGCAACCCAGGCCTCTCTAGATAGTGGAGGAGCCCATGCAACTGTCCTGCCCCCACATTTTGGTGGCAAGACGGGTGCGAAGATTAGTTTGATTAGGAGATGTGCCCACATTCAGCCGGCACCACCCCTAGGGCGGGCCAGCTGATGTGGACACTACTCTTCAGAATCCTCCATCTTGTGTTGGAGAGAATTAGCCTATTTGGGTCAGGGTTATGCCCACAGGAAGTGGTCATATAGAGGATGTAGTCACCCTACAGGTAGGCAGCCCATTGGCTACTACCCAGTAAATTGAGTATTTAGGTGGCCCCCGTGACCCTGAACTTCAGATTCGACAGACCTAAAGACGAAGAGGACAAAGAAGAACTGCTGAACCCAAGAACTGAGTGCCTGCCACAGAGTTTTGGCGTGAACCCATGCCTGCCGCTTCAATACTCGACAATCGAGGTCAACTGTCTAGTCCTGCTGCTGTGTGGACTCCAAGAATACCAGAGGACTACTAACCTTCTCAAACTGCCCAAGAACTCCCTTAGATTAGAAGCGCTACTCCCCTTCAGACCGCAGGGATCGAAACCACAGTGTCTGGTCCACCGACTTGCAGCTCCCCGGCCCAACCAGCGCAGCAAATGACCAGGAAGAGGTACTTGTGCTCTGGATGGTCTGATCTGTAGCCGCACATGTGGAGGCATCAGGACCAACCAGAGCCGTGCTATACCAATCCCTGGGCTACCAAACACGCTGCAACTAAGACATCGAAGAGTCCAGTCAGGACTCGAACTGTAACAGAGCTCAGCAGCTACAAAGGGACATCAAGGCTTCTGAGACCCACTTCGAGAGTGGCCCAACAATCCTGAATTTGCCCCTGCCAGCTATTGGACCCTTATCACAAGGAGCACCTTTACGCACCAGGGTCGGCCAGCCTAACTGCTCTGCACCCAACCTGATTCTCCTGGGTAATGACGAACCAGCTGTGCTCCCTTGTCCCTAAGGCCCTTGCGACCCCAGCCGCTGTTTGGGAGCTCTCTGACCTTCCCGCAAGTCCCTTTGTGCAGTCTGTCTTTAGTGGGCACCCTTCCCCTTAGCGTGCCAGCTACCAACTCCACCAACTCCCTGCTCCCGGCGGAATTCAAGATGCACCCGATGAACTGTTGGACGACCATTGGACCTTGGCTTCCTGCTACTCTAAACCTTTTTCCTCCCATAGGATTGTATGGTGCGTAATTGCACACAACTTTGAAATATGTACTTATCTTTGAAAATTCATAAGAAATACAGTACTTACCATTGAACATAGTTCTTGGTTTGAAAGTATATATAAAAAGAAGTTTTATATTTCTAAATTGGTCTTGTATGGATTCTTTAGATATGTGTCTCATTTATTGACTCTGTGAGTACATCAAATGCTTAGCACTACCCACTGATAAGCATGACTGCACACCCGGGGTACACTACCACAAAAGACTGTGTTAGTATTATCTACTTTAGCATCTGTAAACCAATTGGGGACCAACTGGATTCTCTGCACAGTGTACTTTTTAGTACATTATATAGAGAGCCAGCTTCCTACACCTTGCCTCCTAGATCCAAGCCTGAGCCCTTTATCTGCCCTAGGCCTCGATGAAGACTGGGAGGGGTCGCTGGACCCTTTAGAATACCAGCCCTATGATGAAGAACAAAACATGGACTGGTGTCGGAACTGGGTGAGGCCAGTGGGTTGGATACGTCTTATCTTATTGGATAAGTATCCTACACAATGGTGGTGCGGTGGGTGGCTGAGGTCTTTGACCTTCAGCTACCCTTGGTGGCAGTCAAGACGAACATCTTGACAGAGGTGCCTTAACTGCGAGTCTCCATGTCCGAACCCCTAATCCCGTTCCATGATGCCCACACTGATGTCCTTTTGGGTACCTGGTGTAAACCCAACACAGTGGCTACTGTGAATAGGACTATTGCCCGCCGCCTTTGCCCTGCACATGGGGACCTAAACTTCCTCATGCAACACCCTACCCCTAAGAGCTGGGTGGTCCAACCCTCAACCTCCCAAGGAACTTTCCCTACCTCTCCATCAGATAGGGAATTCAAAAGGCTAGGCTCATTTGGGAAGAAGATGGTTTCTTCCGCCAGCCTTGCATTGCAGTCCATGAACACTGCATGACTTTTGGCCCATTATTCCCACACTCTGTGCAATATGGTTGTGCAGGTGCTGCCACAGGTCCGGGAGGAGGCACAAGCCGTAATCTCCCAAGTTGTCATCGACAGGAGAGATGTAGCAAAGTTCACAATTTAATGTGGACTTGAAACAACCAACTCGCTAGGCAGAGCGATTTCCACAACAGTGGTCCTTAGTCTCCATGCTTGGCCGAGGACAACTTGCTTTTCGGGGGATGTCCAAGCTTCCCTTATGGACATGCCCTTCGATTGCACCCGTCTCGTCAGAGACAAAGTTGATTCTGTGCTCGAGTGCTTAAAGGATTCTTAGGCTACCGACAGGTCCTTGGGCCTCACGGTGGCCCTCTTCCATCTCAATCCACCTTTTGCTCCTTTGGTGACTATGGAAGAGGCTTTCAGCTCTGTCAATTCCCGCCCGGCCACAGCTCTGCGTGGGTGAGGGCGCAGTACCCACAGACCTCGTGGGTCAGGTGGCCAGCGGTCTTGTCAGCCTGCCACCCCCGACTACAACATCCTGCAAGCCCTCCTTGTATGCCCCTTTTCCACCATGGCCACCCAGTTGGCAGCAATATTCACCATCACCTGCCCCACTGTCATTCCATTACATCGGACAGGTGGGTTTTGCAGATTGTCCATAGGGGCCCCTCCCTCCTGTAGGAAAGTACCCCTTTGTGACATGGTCATCTCCACATTGTGTCCTAGTACTGATGCTTTTCGTTTGAAACTGCACTGGGTCCCTGCTAACCAAGCCCCCAGTGCCTGTGCTCTTTCCCTTAAAACAAGGTAAATGTCTAATTGTAACCCAATTGACAAGGGCCTTAGCACCCCTCAAGTCTTTAGTAAATGGTATACCTGGTACCTGGGGCATGGGTACTAAAAAGGGTCTCCCAGTGCTGCAGTATGGATTAGGTCTCCCTAAGGATCCCACACCCAAATTCAATGGAGACTGCCATTGCAAGCTGTGTGAAATGTGGCAAATAATTCTGAAAACATCAAATGGCACACTCACTGTGTATCATGCCCCTCAGCACTGCATATACTACATGTAAGTCACCCCTACAGAAGGCCTTAGAGCCCTAAGGCAGAGTGCATTATATTGTATGTGAAAACATAGCTGCATGAGCAGATTTGCTTCTGTAATTGCAAGTGATCAAGAAACCATCATAAGCATATGTACTAGGCACTGGTCATTACGATTTACCCAGCTACATAATGGCTTCATTGAAATTAATAGTGTTTGGGATTAAATAAATATGTACTGATGCCAGTTCCAGATTTATTAGAGGTGCCCCCTGAATCTTACTAGTCTCTTAGTGTGCTGGCTGACTAGTACCTCCCAACCTGCCCCACAGACGAGTTTCTGCCCCCCCCCGTAGATGGGAGCCCACAATCTCTGAGGTAAGGAACAATGCCTGTCCGAAGGAAGAAGATCCCCCCTCCTCCATCAGGATGCCTAGCAAATTTAGCATATCAAGTACAGGAGATTCAAAGCCTCTGCCGCCTTCGATATGTGACACGACATCTCCCCGGACCTGGGAATGCCACCCTTCTTGCCAGGACCCCCAAGCACACAGCAACTCGGACGAGCACTGTGCCGAGCTGGCCATGGGGTAATATGTGGCTGTAGAGAGGTAGAATGTATCTCCTCCATTAGATGGAGATGGTGTATTAATCACCCATCATTGTCGTGACTCCAAAGTATCATGGCCAGTATAGCCATCTGTTTATTTTGATTCATTTTATCACTGCATGCAGAGTGACATGTTTTGTTTACTGGTCCTAAAGAATACCCAAGAACTCCGGTTGTAGTCTATTAAAGGCAGAAACATTTTGACCACTTAGGGGGTATATTTGCTCTGAACCCCCTGACCTCTAAATTTTTAATCCTATCCCAGGGTAACATTGAATAAAGATATTGAGTCCCTGGATATAGTTTTAACTTTTCACTTATTTTGGTTTTGCACTCTGCCCCTCACTCACTCACACTACTTAGAGGAATCCCCCCCATTTAAAACACTTCAGCTCCTCTCCACGCACTGCTTCAGGTGGAGGGTTGTAGTCCACATTCGGGACCCTGCGGTTTTGATGTGAGGAGGGAGCCCTATGATGAAGCATGCCACCCTCGGGTGAATGAGGGTTCTCGTCATTATAAAGGAATACTTTTCCTTAAATAAACAACAACAATCCCAGTTCAAGCAGAACGCTCCCCTAGAGCCCATTTGGCACCAGAGCTGGAGGAAAAATTAGGTAGTCAGAAGGCATGTATACATATAGAGTCACACACCCAAGGTGGGCTATCTGAAGTGAACAAGAAAAGAAGAGTTTCACCATCTGGTATTTGGGGGAAATAGGTATTGTAGGTCAGGTTTATGCCGACTGCCTTCAGTAAGTGGTCATATAAGGGGTACAGTCACCCCAGATGTAAGTAGCCCCTTGGCTACGACCCCATACTCCCCTTAACGCCCATAAATTCAGTATTTAGCGGTTCCCCTGACACCAGGAATGGAGATTCGTCTGGGAACTGAAGGAAGGATAAAGAAGAGCAATCACCTTGAGAACTTATGTTTTTACCACTACTTGATGCCAAAATCATGTCTAGCTGCTGGAACCTCAACAATTGCAACGACCCAACTTGCCCAAAAGCTGAACTTCTCCCAAAGCTGTGGAGGACCGTCCACCAACTTCAACAAATAAGCATGTTTTCACTTGGGGTAGAGGAGCCATTCCCCTGCACCTACAGGCACCGAAAGCATATGTCCGGTAACCCATGCTGTCGGACATTGGGCAAACTGAAGGAGCAGTGCAACAGGAGGAGGTCTGTGAGGCTCTAGAAGGTTAGCCACATCACTCTGGCGGCTTCGAGATGCTAGGCCCTTTAGCAATCCCCTTGCACCAATACCCTGACTACCAGGGCACGTGAGCCCACTAAGCCTTGTTTGTGTCCAGTCCAGACACCACAAAGACTTACCTGCAAATCAACGGACTTCGAGAAAGATGAGCTCGATGCCGAAAGTGGCCTTCCTGTGTTTTGTTTCCCTCCTCTGCAGGTATACAGACAACCGTGAGAACCTCAAACATGAAAGTGGCCCACCAGCCAGCACCTCTGCACCCGAGTCCCACAGTCCAAGTACACATCTTCTGCCTGTGTCCATTTGGCCTAGGAGTCCCCATGAGTTGAGCTCCCCTTTGAGTTCCGCCGTACTTGTCCCCAAGTCACCTCCGCAGACTCTGTTTCAACAAGTCCCTTTAAACTTTGACAGCTAACCACCATCTAGGCTACCATCGCGACCAGCACTTCTGCACCTAGACACACCAGGGCAGGTAAACCCGAACTGCTGGTGGTATTTTTGACCTAGGCCCCCAAGCACCTTAAGTCCTAAAGAGTACCCTCTACAACCCTTTGCAAATACCTGTATGCAGTACATGTTTTTTCCTTCCATAGGATAACTTTACAGCGTTCAAGGCTCCTTCCTCAAATCTCACAGTTTTGTTATTCAACAGTTTTACTGTGTAAAAACGATAGTGAACTTAAGTACTTCCTGATCCTGAAGATCTGGTATTTATATACTGGGTGGCCACAGTGATAACGGATGCCTCTACCCTAGGGTGGGGTGCGCATCTTGGGGATCTGGAGCTCAAGGGTCTTTGGTCTCCAGAGTCTCATATCCATCTTTTGGAATTGCGGGCGATACGTTTGGTGCTCAAGGCCATTCTCCCTTCCCTTCGCGGTCAGTCGGTTCAAGTCCTGATGGAGAACATTGCCACGATGTGGTATGTCAACAAGCAGGGAGGAGTAGGGTCGTACCGTCTCTGCAGAGAGGGTTTGCGACTTTGGTCCTGGGCTCAGGACCATCAGATTTGCTTGATGGCAAAACATCTGGCCAGGGTGCTGAACGTGTGTGCGGATAGTCTCAGTCGGCAGTTCTCCGCTGACCACGAGTGGAGGCTTCATCCGGAGGTAGTTCGACACATCTTCCGGACGTGGGGGACTCCTCGGGTGGACCTGTTTGCCACTCTCGAAAACGCACACTGCCCGTCATTCTGCAGTCTCCAGTTTCCATTGCAGGGGACGTTAAGGTACACGTTTCAGTTGAGTTGGAGCTCACAACTCCTTTATGCGTTTCCTCCCATACCCTTGTTTCCTCGGGTTCTGAGGAAGATTCGCCAAGACCGGGCCCAAGTCATTTTGATCGCCCTGATTGGCCAAGAAGGGTGTGGTACACAGATCTACTTCACCTCTCATCGCACCCTCCGCTCCGTCTCCCTCTCAGGGTAGACCTCCTCTCGCAGTTGCAGGGGCAGGTTCTTCACCCCCACCTCCAGAGCCTGCACCTTCATGCCTGGGGATTGAACGGGGCAACCTAAGTTCCTTCTCTCTCCTTCTAGATGTGGTGGATGTTATCTTATCGGCCAGGTGACACTCCACTAAGTCCATTTACTCCTACTGGTGGTCAAAATTTGTTAAATGGTGTGGAGAGAAATCTGTTGATCCCTTAAAGGCTCATCTTTCTGATGTTCTCTGTTTTTCACTGTATTTGGCCCTGCAGGGTTGTGCTGTGACTACTGTTAAAAGTTATTTGTCTGCTTTATCGGTATTTCTTTGCTTGCCTGATCAGCTGTCCCTTTTCAAGTTTCCGTTTGTTTTAAAGTTTATTAAGGGCCTTACTAATATGTTTCTGCCTACTCCCTTCATTATGCCCCAGTGGGATTTAAATCTAGTTTTAACTTTTTTAATGGGTTCCCCATTCGAACCTATGCATAGTTGTCCTTTGAGACTGCCGTCATTCAAAACAGTCTTCATTGTTGCTATCACCTCAGCTAGGAGTGTGAGTGAGCTTCAGGCTTTGAGTTCTAAGCCTTCGTTTCTGACCATTCGTGCTGAAAGGATGGTTCTCAGGACCAGGGCTGCATTTCTGTCTAAGGTGGTAACTCCCTTCCCTCTGGGGCAGTCCATTACCCTCCCTACTTTCTATCCTCCCCCTCACCCTTCCAAGGAGGAGAAGCCGCTTCACCGCCTGGATCCTAAGAGGGCGGTTAGTTTCTATTTGGATAGAACAAAGGACTTGTGACAGGACGATCAGCTCTTTGTGGGCTACGTTGGACGCATGAAGGGCAAGGCGGTGCACAAGCGCACTCTATCCAGGTGGATCATCTTCTGCATCAAGATCTGCTACACTCTGGCTGGTAAGGAGACTCTTGAAGGCATTAGAGCTCATTCCACCAGGGCTAAATCATCTACTTCTGCCTTGTCCAGAGATGTTCCTGTGCTGGACATCTGTAAGGCCGCACCTTGGGCCTCCCTTCACACTTTCGCGAAGCATTACTGCTTAGATTCCGAAGTGAGGAGGGACGGCCATTTTGCGCGCTCTGTTTTCAGGACTTTTTGGTATAGAAGGGTGGAGACCCTCCTCCGGGAGTGGGACTGCTGTGGGATTCTATTCATAAGGTGAGGAATCTACAGGCAGATGTATCCATCAGAAGAACAAGTTACTTACTTTCGGTAACACTTTTTCTGGTGGATACAGTATCTGCCTGTGGATTCCTCACTGACCCACCCGCCTCCCCGTTGTCCACCATAAGGTGAGGAATCCACAGGCAGATACTGTATCCACCAGAAAAAGCGTTACCAAAGGTAAGTAACTTTTTCTTTTGAACTACTCACGTTCTCTGTTCGCGCTCTGTCGGTCCTTCTTCAACCTTCCTCAATACCCAGTAGCAAATCTGCATTTCCTGGTGTCAGGGGGCCTCTTAAATGCTGAATTTGGGGGCAGTAAAGAAAGTGTTAGGTAGTAGCCAATGGGCTACCTACATCAAGGGTAACTACACCCCCTATATGACCACTTCCTGTGGAGAGTTGACTTAAACCTGATCCACTAGTTCCACTAAAAGCAAATTGGTGGAACCCTTCTTTTGTTGTTCACTCCAGGTAGCCCACCTTAGGGGTGTGACTAGCTTGAAAGTGAACACGTCTTCTCCCTAGCTAATTTTCCAACCTGTTCTGGTGCCATATGGGCCTCAGGGTCTGGGATGGCATATCAAAGGCGGTAGAGGCTGTAGAAGGTGTGATCACCTTCCACTGGAGAAGACATTGTTGCTGACCTCTTAGATTATGGACTCTCACCTACACGGGGTCAAACACTATGTGGTAGCATTGCTGGGTGATACCAGTCAGCTAGCACACTAGAGGACTAATAGGTTTTCTGGTCATTATCGGCGGTGGGAAACCGAACTAACCAAGGCTCTCCCCAGTGCTGATAGAGACCTTGTGCCACCTCTGGTTGGAAATGTCAGTCATGATCTACTAGGCATCTGTAGCTGTGTTTGTCCTCTCTGGCGTTCAGAGAGTCTGACATGTGTTGAACCACCAGGGAAATGCCCTGATGTTCCAGCCATGTCCAGAGATGCAGGGCTTCTTGACAAAGAGTCCACAATCTTGCCCCGCCTTGTTTGTTGCAATACCACATGGTGGTGATGTTGTCATGAACACCTGCATCAGTTTTCCCTGGATCGAAGGAAGAAAGGCTTTCAGTGCCAAGCGTATCGGCTGGAGCTCCAACATGTTGATGTCGAGTTAGTTCTCTGACCTCCACCTCTCCCAGTTGGCAGCCCCAGCTTAGGAGTGATGCATCTGTCACTACAGTCAGCTCTGGTTGAGGAAGGGAGAAGGATCTGCCACTGACCAAATCGCGGTTTGCTAGCCACCACTACAGATCTTTTGCAGTTCCCTCCCAGATCTGAACCATGTCGGAAAGATTTCCCTGTTGCCCAAAGGTCCCACTACAGAGCCCACATATGCCATTGGGCATGAGTAACAAGTAGGATGCAGGAGACCATGAGGCACAACAGATTTAGAGTCAGTTTTCTCCAAAACCCAGGATAGAGTCTGAAACATTGGAATCAAAGCCAGAATATTCTGGACTCGATGCTCGGAGGAAAAGCTTGAAACTGCACTGTGGCCAGAATGGCTCAGATAATAATAAAAATAATCCACATTTGTAAAGCGCGAACAATCACCCATAAGGGTCTCTAGGCGCAGGGGGCCGTCGGGAAGATTAAGCAAGCTATTGCTCAGAGTCACATGGTACTGGGCTAATCTGCTGCCGGCGCCGGGGATCAAACCGCGATCCCCAGATTCTGGAGTCAGTCGCCCTGGCCGCGGCGCCACACCTCTCCTGAAAATGAGATGAAAAGGAGCATCCGAGAGGAAGTCAGGTGTGACTTTGGCACATTGTTAGTGCACCCTAGCGAATACAAGGATGTTCGCTATAGTCTGAAGGTGGAAGACGGACTGCCTCGGGTGAGTCCAACTTTAACAGCCAGGTCTCAAGGCAGGGGAAGACAGGAATCCCCATCCTCCGCAGATGAGCTGCAACCACCGCCATCACTTTCCTGAAAACCCGATGGGTGCTAATGAGGCAGAAAGGAAGCATGGCAAACTGAAAGTGCTCTTGGCCCAGGGTGAACCGCTGGTAATGCCTGTGGGCAGGCGAGGTGGAGATGTGAAAATATGCGTCCTGCAAGTCTAACGCTACCATACTGTCTCTGGGGTCGAGGACAGACAGGACTTGGGCGAGCGTGAGCATTTCGAATTTCACTTTTTTCAAGAAGAGGTTGAGAAGGCGCAGATGTTGGATATGATGAAATCCTCCATCCTTCTTTGGCACCAAAAAGTAGCAGAAATGACAACCACACCCTACCTCTAATGCAGTAACCCTCTCTATGGCTTCCTTGGCCAAGAAAGCCTGTGCTTCTTGATGAAGCAAGGAGAGATGGTCCTCCGTCATCCAATCATGTGTGGGTGGCATGAGTGGTTGTAGTCCTTTGGGTGATCTAGATAACCCAGCGGTTTGATGTCACTGACCCCCAGTGGGGCAGGTAATGGCATATCCTTCCTCCCACTGTGTGTCCATGGTGGTCGGAGGGCAAGCTAAAGAAGCTTGAAGGCAGTGGGTGCCGGGGGAGTGGTGGACTGATATCACCGCTGGGCACCTGTTCCACGCTGTCTGTAAGACCCTCGCCCTCTGCCACAAAATGGCTGGGAAGACTGGATGCCATGGTGGCTGGGAGGGTAAGGGTACAGCTGGAGATCTCTTCCGTGGTCAAGAAAGGGGCAGGAGGAGAGGCCATAGACAAGCCTAAGGACCTGGCCGTAGCTCTGCTGCCCTTATTGCGCTCCAGTGCTCAATCTGCCTTCTCTTCAAAGAGGCGAGAGCCCTCGAAGGGCATGTCCATGAGGAACGACTGGATCTGAAAAAACAATTGTTCTGAGCCAAGCGTAGCGCTGCACGGCCAGTGACGAGATAAACGCTCTGGCCAGAGAGTTGATTGTGTCAGGCACACACCATTGGGTGAACTTTGCTACATGTCGCTCAACAGCAATAGCCTGGGTGAGTATGGCTCGGGCCTCTGCTGAGACCATAGACAGCACTTGCTCAACAGAGTCCCATATTGTATGGGAATACTGGCCCAAAAGGCATGCAGTCTTCACCAATCAAAGTGCTAGCCTGGCATAAGAGAACATTCTCTTGCCAAATGTGTCTAGCCTTTTCGATTCCCTATCTGGTGGAGTGGTAAGAAACGTGCTAGGGTTAATCCTGGACACAGAGTCTTGGATCACCAAGCTCTCTGGGGTGGGGTTCTGGGTGAGGAACCTAAGAGAGCAGAGAAATGGCAGCGCACAATTATCCTTTGCATAGTAGCCCATTGGGCAGGGCTTGGACCAAGCCCCAAGTAGGACATCTGTTATGACTTAATTGAATGGGAGAAAGGGAGACTACCGGCTGAAGCAATTCGGTCAAGACGTTCATCTTGACTGCCACTGTGTGCCACTGAAGATCAGCTTCCCTATGCATCACCATCACAAAAGAGGCTCCCTCCCCCATAGCCCTAGTAGGAAGAGAGACCTGACCAGTGTCTGGTGAGGTAACCCACGGCCTCCACCAATTTCTCATACCAGTTGTCCTGTTTCTTTTCTTCTTCAGGGAACTAGTAACCCTAAGGGTCCGTAGACTCTTCCCATTCATCTCCCTCTCCAGGCCTATCAAGTAAATAAGTCACTGGCTCTGCTCTGGGAAGCATGCACCCTTTCGGCGCCGCTTCAGCTCCGTGTCATAAGACTTAGACTAGAGCGATGAAGTTGAAGATCTCTTCGACTTCTAGGACTTCTTCTGTTTGTGGGACTTACCTGACTTCCTCTATGATTTTGAGTGCGATGACAAGTACCGGGACAGGCTTCACGAATTGGCCCAGGACCTTCCACATGAACAGGACCTTGAATGTCACGGTGTCGACTGGCGTTAACTGGTGAGGAACTTGAGGGAGCATTTCCTCAACCCCATGGGGTGCATGGAGTGGCAGTCTTTCGCAGGCCTTGGAGTCGTGGGTGTCGCTCCAAACACCACAAACACACCAAGTTGGGGTCCGTCACCACCATCTGTCTGTGACAGGCCTCACATGGTTTGAAACTAGCTGGTTTCTTAAGTAACATAGCTACACATCTGATAGAGACTTCTAGCAGCAGATTCCTTACCTTATAATTTCCCTAGGCGTCAGCCTGGATCTGGAATATTTTTTTGTGAGCAGTACCCCTGCACGCCGGTTGGTGACATCTAGTGGCTCCACGTACGTCATCATCTGCGCCAGAAGGGACATCTGTGGCACCTAACTAAAGGTTGCAAAAAGCCAGCCAAGAAGTGACTGAGGGGAAGCTCAGACCAGGTCAGGGCTATCTGTCGCAGACAGGAAAGAACTGGCATCAGCGTGCCAAGGTGGCGCCTCTAGGTATCACTTCCACCACAGACGATGCTGACGACGCCACACAGATCCGAACGATGCCATCTACCGTCACACAGGGGGACTGCTCGAAAATTTTCCTGATCCAGTATGACACCTGGGGATAATTCTAAGTTAAGGAATCTGTTGCTAGATAGAGTCTCTACCTGACAAGGCGTTATGTAAGTTAGGTAACTTGTTAGTCTCTGTTACTTGTTGGAATGTCATGGGTTTCTATCATTATTCTCTCTATTGATTATGAACTCTGCTAGATGTTAATCCCACTGTTGAATTATTGAGTCGTTCCCCGGGTCTATATTTTCTTTGCTGTGGAGAGCATGGCTCTCTGCTTCAACCCATTGCATAACTAGTTGTTTCCTTTTTTTCGTCAAAGGCATTAACATTTTTATCTTCCTTGTCTAAAGAATGTCTAATGTTTGGACTATTCAAAACTATTTATCTGTTTCTTCTCTAGAAGGACACCAGTGGATGATTTCTTTTGAAAAACCAATACTTTCTCAGTGTTTGAAAAAATTGTTAAGGTAGTACCATGTGATCCATTATGCAGCCACAAAATAAGATTTGACCTTAATGTTGGCTCAGTTGGGGGGGCGCTAGTGAGCTCATGGCAAGATGGCGCACTTTAGTGCAGCTCTGCCGGCCGGGATCAATTATCCGTCAGTAATCTGCGGAGCAGGTACTAGTCATCGTCCATAGACCATGATACCATGCCGTGTGGCGTAGAAGAGGAAGATAAACCTGAAATGTGGTGCTGAAATCTGAAAATAACATTGGATTGCAAGGCTGCAGGGCTGTGCAATCACTTGCAGTGATCCTAGATAGCAGTCCTGAGCGATAACAGCAGAGTCTAAGCGACTGAATCCTGCAGGCGGAATAGGCTGTCCTGGTGGCTGGACACCGACACTGCTCAGCATCTACGGGCCGGCTCAGTGCGGGACCTGCAACGTTGCGTTGCAAGGTGGGAATTGTGCAGAGTTGGCTGCGGAGTATACAAACGCGCCTGGGGGTCTCTGGGACTGACACCTGGCCCGCATTGCATAGACATGCAATAAGTAAGGAACCACTGGTATCGCAGCTCCTGGCCGAGGTGCGGTGTAATGCTGTGGCAGTGCTGGAGCGAAGAAGCAGGGGGTGCTGCCTCCTCCACACCACCAGTGCATGTGGCGTGTGTCAGCCTGTGGTAGGAGTCGTGTCAGCCTCACAAAAGAGATGTGCTCGAAGGGGATGAGCGGGTGTCCTGTTGCAGTGCTGTGGGGGCTCGGTGAGTCTTCAGCGACTGTGTGCAGGTCTCTGAGGGTCGTGTGTGACAGCTTCTGCGGATCGTGGCCTCCCCCTGTGCGCCCTTAGGAAAACAGCATGGGGTTTTCCCTGCCTCAGTGACATTTTGGTGGTGAGAGGCAGGAGTCTATGCAAGGGCCTTGTGTGCGCTTCCCCCACCGCTCTACCCCCTACAGTAGCCTTCGCCTAACGGACTAGTGGAGAGTCATAGGGAGAGGCAGCCGCTTCAATCAAGGAAACCCTGAGTTCTACCGCTGTGCTAAAGTGGTATGCATGAGCTTGGTGGTAGTAGGAGTTGCTAAGTGCCATGAGCGAGGTGCGGCCTACATTGGCTTCTGGATAGTAGGGGTTAACAACTAGTTGCTTGCCAGTTAATTTTGAGCGATCTGCGAACATGGGCAAAACCGACAAACAGCCGTCACGATTAACTTTTGAATCTGAAAGAAACACGTTAGTTAGATTCCATACCTTAGAATATCCCCAGGCATCAGGCTGGATCCGGAAAGATTTTTTTATCAGCAATACCCTTGCACGTCACTAGGCGTCGTCTGCGGGTCCGCGTCCGTCGTCGGCGTCGTGATTGCCGGGATGACGTCGTCGGAGTACCTAGGCGCCGCCCTTGCGCGCTGACTTCAGTTCTTCTATTTTCCGCGCCAGTAAGTGCAGATCTGGGAACAGCATACCCTTTAGTCACTTTTTGACAAATCTTTTTAGACTTTTTCGGTTCATCTTTCGAGTCGACCTTGACTCCTGGTGCCGGTAGGGATGCCCGGTTTCAAGCCGTGCGACGCCTGTCACCGACTGATGTCAGTTACGGATCACCACCGTCGGCGTCTCTACTGCCTTGGGACCGACCATGATGCCGAGTCGTGCCCCGACTGCTGGGCCTTGACCTCGAAGCTCCTCGAGATCCGGCAGTCAGCTCCACGCCGCTCGAGGTTCCAGTCGAGTAGGAGGTGGAGGGACCGGTCGCGGAGCCGCAGCCATCACCGCTCGTCGGGTTCGAAGTCCTCGCAGTCAGGTAAGTCGAGGCACAGTAAGAAGAAGTCGAAGAAGTGACATCGCTCTTCTCACTCCCCTCGCCGGTCGCGTGACTTGGCTGAGGGTTCGGGTGGCACCACCTGCGCGGCTCCGTCGGAGCCGCAGGAGTCGCATCCGGCCACATACCCTCCGGTCCCTGGGCCTAATGCGACTCCGGGCGAGTTTGGGACTTCCTCGTGGCCATGAGGAGTCTTGCTCCACCATCGAGGCCTGCCGGCGCGCCTTCGGGCCCCGCAGGTCCAACTGGAGCGAGCCGGCGGCTTCGGCCCCGGCGTCGTCGTCGACTTCGGTCCCAACGTCGCAGGCCCCCGTGGGATCCAGGCATGGATCCCGGTCGATGCCGGTTGACCTTACGACCCCTCCGCCGGCGCCGACCCCTATGGTGCTGCCCCCGGCGCCGTCTTCGGATGACGACGTCCCCAGTTTTAGCCACGGTCCGGGTCCGGCGTCGGAGCGGCTACCAGGAGTCGGATGACGGGGATGACTGGGAGGGGTCTGAGGACCCTCTTGCACAGCAGTGCCAGTTTGATATGGACTGGGCAGAAGAGCTGGAGGATGACAGTGGTCTCGACACCTCCCCTGACACTGGCTTCATCTCTCCTCCCTCTGTGGCTACGGAGGAGGGTGCAACCTAATCTGTGGTGCTGCGCAGGGCTGCCGAAGCCCTTCATCTGGAGCTCCCTGCAGTGGCCGTGAGGACTAGCCTCCTCACTGAGGTGCTTTAACCCCCAGTAAGCTCTCCGGAGCCTCTACTGCAGTTCAATGAAGCACTGACTGACGTTCCGATGGGCACCCGGTCCAAGCCCTCCACAGTCACTGCTGTGGACCGGAACTAGGCCCGGCACCACCGCCCTGCACCGGGCGACCCCAGCTTTCTGTCGGTGCACCCCACCCCTGAGAGCCTGGTTATCCAGGCCTCTACATCCCAGACCCCCTTCCGTCCGCTCCTCCGGAATCCAAAAGGTTGGAACGAACAGTTTGAGAAGAAGCTGTTTACCTCCCTCAGTTTGGGGTTGCGGTCCATTAATACTGCGTTCCTTTTGGACCGTTACATCCACTCCTTGTGGGATATGGTGGCGGACGTGCTGCCCCAGTTTCCGGAGGAGGCCCGGACACGGCTCGCCCAGGCTCTTGCTGAGAGGCAGGATGCAGCACGGTACTCAATTCGATGTGGGCTTGACACCACGGACTCACTAGGTAGGGCGATTGCGACAATGGTGGCGATTCGTCACCACGGCTGGCTGAGATCCACAAATTTCTCCGGGGATGTTCAGAAGCACCCTCATGGACATGCCCTTCGATGGCCGTCGCCTTTTTGGCGACAAAGCGGATAGTGCGCTGGAGCGCTTTAAGGACTCCAGGGCTACGGCCAAGTCCTTAGGCCTCTCGGCCCCGCGCCCACAAACTTCTGCTTTTCGACCCTTTTGTGGCCAAGGAAGGGGCGCCCCCGCATGTCCGTCTAGCCACAGACCGCAGAACCAGCATCAACGCGGTCGCGTACGTGGATTCCGCTGATGCGGAACAGGGGGACAGAGAGCCGGTCAGCCCACATCTGCCCCTGCAGCATCTGCCTCAAAGCCTTCCTAGTCTGACCTTTCAGGCCCATTCCACGCCAGAGGGAGGCAGAGTTAGCCATCACCTGCTCCACTGGCGTACCATCACGTCGGACAGGTGGGTGCTGCAAATCGTCCAAAGGGGCTACTCCCTCCCCTTCGAGGCGACCGCTCCAGCCATGCCACCGCAGTACCACAGCATGTCGGGGGATCACTTGCAAGGTCTGCAGGAGGAAGTTACGGCCCTCTTGGTTAAGGGGGCCATCAAGTGCGTTTCTGGCCCAGAAGTAGTTTGGGGTTGTTACTCTCACTACTTTCTGGTTCCCAAGAAGGGCAAAGGGGGCCTACGCCGTATCTTGGACCTCAGGTGCGTCAACGCCTTCCTCCGGAAAGAGAAGTTCAAGATGCTCACCTTAGCTCAGGTTCTGGCTACCCTAGACCATGGAGACTGGATGGTAGTGTTGGACTTGCAGGACGCATATTTCCACATCCCCGTCCTACCGGCCCACCGGCGTTACCTGCGGTTTGCGGTAAGCCACGAGCACTTTCAGTTTACCGTGCTCCCCTTCGGCCTCACCAGTGCCCCTCGGGTGTTCACGAAAGTGATGCCGGTGGTCGCAGCTCATCTGCGCAGATTAGGGGTTCCAGTCTTCCCCTATCGCGACGACTGGTTGTTGAAGGCGGGCTTGCCCCAGGCAGTCGTCTCCCACCTCCAGACTACGGCCGACCTCCTGCATCAACGTGCCGAAGTCGCATCTGAGTCCCTCCCAGAAGCTTCTTTTCATTGGAGCGGTTCTGGACTCTACGCTGTTTCGGGTCTATCCTCCAGAACAGCGGGTTCGGGATATTCAGGCTCTGATTCTGATCTTTCAGCCTTTATCCCAAGTTTCGGTCAGGTTGGTGCTGCGGCTGCTGGGTCTGATGGCCTCCTGCATCCAGGTGGCGGATGCGGGCTCTGCAGTGGGACCTGAAGTTCCAGTGGGCTAAACATCGGGGCAACCTGTCCGACCACGTCCTGATCTCGGAGGGCACCGCAAGACAGTTGCAGTGGTGGCTCACGGACCGCGATTGGGTCAGTGGCAGATCCCTCTCCCTACCCCAACCGGAGCATGTGGTGGTGACGGATGCGTCCCTCCTGGGATGGGGGGCTACATGGGAGAGGCGGAGATCAGAGGCCTCTGGTCTCCGGCAGAGTCCCAGCTCCATATCAACCTATTGGAGCTGCGAGCGATCCGGCTTGCACTGAAGGCGTTCCTTCCCTCTGTTCCGGGAAGCGTAGTGCAGGTGTTCACAGGCAACGCCACCGCCATGTGGTATTGCAACAGGGCGGGGTGGGGTCGTTGACCCTTTGTCAGGAGGCTCTTCCCTCTGGACATGGCTGGAAATTCAGGGCATCACCCTGGTGGTTCAACACCTGGCGGGCTCTCTGAACGCCAGGGCGGACGGACTCAGCCGCCGGTACATGATGGATCACGAATGGCGTCTGAACTCGGACGTGGCACAAGGTCTCTTTCGGCAGTGGGGAGAGCCTTGGTTAGATCTATTAGCCACCGAAGAGAACGCGCAATGTCATTAGTTCTGTGTGATGAAATTTCCAAGGCAGCACTCGCTCGGAGGCGCCGTTCGTCACGAATGGAGTTGCGGTCTGTTGTACGCCTTTCCGCCTATACCACTTCTGCCCAGAGTGCTGAAGAAGATCAGGCGCGACCGGGACCAAGTCATCCTTGTGGCTCCGGATTGGGCACGAAGATTCTGGTATCCCGAGCTACTCAGTCTGTCAATCGATCCCCCAATTCGACTGCCTCTTCAGGAGGACCTTCTGTAGCAGCAGCAGAGGACGGTCCTCCACCCGAACCTGTCCAGCCTCCACCCCCATGCGTGGAGATTGAGCGGCGACAGTTGGTGCCATTGGACTTGTCTCCTGAAGTCTGTGATGTCATTCTGGCAGCCAGGCGTCCCTCCACAAAAACAGTATACGCCTGCAGGTGGAACAAATTTGTGGCATGGTGCACAGCAAAGGAAGTGGATCTCATTTCCGCCCCGCTTTCTGAAGTTCTCCTCTTTCTTCTTTTCCCTGGCCCAGCAGGGCTCTGCTCTGGGCACCCTCAAGGGATATCTTTCAGCTGTTTCTGCCTTTTTGCGGCTTCCTGATCAGCCTTCTCTTTTCAAGTCCCCTGTTGTTGCTAGATTCTTTAAGGGCATTACCCACATGTTTCTTTCTGTCCCTTTCGTAATGCCTCAGTGGGACTTGAACCTGGTGTTAACCTATCTGATGTGCGCTCCTTTTGAGCCACTCCATAGTTGCCCTCTTCGTCTTCTGACTCTTAAGACTGCTTTCCTGGTTGCCATCACCTCTGCCAGAAGAGTAAGTGAGCTCCAGGCTCTTTCTTCTAAACCTCCTTTCCTCTCTGTCAATCCAGACAAGGTTGTTCTAAGGACTCGTCCTTCCTTTCTCCCTAAGGTGGTTACTGTCTTTCACATCGGCCAGTCTGTTACGTTGCCCACCTTGTTTCCGCCTCAGCACCCCTCGAAAGAGGAAGAGAGGCTTCACCGTTTGGACCGTCTCCTTCTATCTGGACCGCACCAAACAGTTCCGGGTGGAAGACCAAATCTTTGTTGGCTATGTGGGCGCTAAGAAGGGGCGGGCAGTGCACAAACGGACCATCTCTGGGTGGGTCGTTTTGTGAATTAAGGCCTGTTATTCCTTGGCTAAAAAGGATCCTCTTGTGGGGCTGAGGGCCCATTCCACTCGGGCCACAGCGGCTACTACTGCCCTGGGACGGGGATTCCCTCTGCAGGACATTTGTCAGGCAGCCACGTGGGCCTCGCTGCACACGTTTGCTAAGCATTACTGCCTAGACAGCCAAGTCCGGAGAGACGGCTTCTTTGGCCGTTCCGTTCTCCAGGACTTCCTGGTGTGATCTTGGTTCGCAGACCCACCACCGGGGTTGGGATTGCTGGGGTATCTATTCTAAGGTAAGGAATCTAACTAACGTGTTTCTTTCAGATGAACAAGTTACTTACCTTCGGTAACAATATATCTGTAAGAAACATTAGTTAGTTAGATTCCTTACCCCCCCACCCATCCTCCCCGTTCTGTGAACTGATGTCTAGGGTTAAGGTCATCCCTTTCAGGGCCCTAGATTTATGGCACCAGTGTCGGTTTCTTGCATGGCTCTGCGTTCCTGGCACGGAAAGCTATGTACAAGAACTGACGTCAGCGCGCGAGAGCGGCGTCTTAGTACTCTGATGACGTCCTTCCGGCGATCACGACTCCGACGACGGACGCGGAGCCACAGATGACGCCTAGCGACGCGCAAGGGTATTGCTGACGAAAAATCTTTCTGGATCCAGCCTGACGCCTGGGGATATTCTAAGGTAAGGAATCTAACTAACTAATGTTTCTTACAGATATATCGTTACCGAAGTTAAGTAACTTGTTCATCTCGTCACTTGTCGCGTCCGGCGTCTACACATTCAGACACGGAAATGGAGGTCGGACAGTCGAGCACACCCTTATTAGAGTCCACATTGTGGTTGATGCAGCAGAGCCCCAAGGCCATAGATGGCAAGATCGACAAAGTGTGAAAAATGAAGATTTGGAGGCGCACTCTTGTTGCAATAATCTCCGAATTATCGGGGTCCCAGAAAGCACTTAAAGGACTGTATTGAAGCAATGCTAAAGGAAGTCTTTGACCTAGAGCATCTGTCCCAGGTCATAAGCACGGAGAGCGCACACAGATCACTTACCCCAGACCGTTGCATGGGGCTCCCCCCAGGCCCATCATAGCCAGGCTCTTAAACTATTGTGATTGCAACACTGTTTTGCAACTGGCACAGGAAAAGCAGAACACCAACTATCAAGGGAACAAGGTAGCTTTTTTACCAGACTTTACTGTTGCGGGTCAGACAACCCACAGAGAGTTTGTAACGGTCAAGAATAAACTTCACGATGCAGACATACCATATGCAATGATGTACCCTGCTCATCTACGAATCACACATGTGGGCAAAACAAAGATCTTCGCTACGCTGGGTGCAATTACAGAATTCCTGAAACATCTGCAACATAATCAACCAAGTCCAAGGTGATCACCTTCTCCTGCACACTCGGAATAACCAGGGCCCTGGCGAGACAGCTAAACAGGGTCAGGTCATCATACCAACTGCCGTAACAGGTTGGCATGGACTTCTGATTGGGTCACCATAGCATCACCCTTGCAGGTGGAATTGATTGGCTATCTGTACTCTTCCCCCCTCCTCCCTGGCTACAGTAGTTTGGTGATGGGGGTAATGTGGAAATCTCCTACTGTGTACTGTGCCAAAGGTAAAATGTTTGTTGTTGCAATGTGTTACAGCATGTCACAGCCAAGAAGGCTAACAGTGGAACTGCTTGTGGGGTATTCGGGGGGATACTGTTATGTGTTGATATATGGTCTTGTAATCATAGTGGTACTTTTTGTACTGTTGTAGCTCCTCTGGGAGGTGTATCTGCATAGTCTGCGAGGTCTCAGCATTTAATTCCATTTTGTAGAGGATATATGCTAAGCAACAGGCTGATTCATACCCTCAACGGTATTTCGGGCCACCCTAGTGCTACGGGTGGGATGTACGGCTCCTGGCTGCCCACATCGAGGGTATTCCCTTTACTTGTTGTAATTAGGTCTCCATAAGGTGGGTTATCTCAGTGTTTGCTGCATGATTCGAATGTTTCTTGATTTTATGTTAACTGGGGATTGTCTTTGGCATGATTGGGATGCTAAAGTGGGAGGGGGATTGAGGGCTGTTTGCTGTATGGTTCATGCATACCTCATAATGGGCACGCAATCAAATGTTTCACGCAGGTACAGTTGAACGAGTTACTAGGGAGGAGCCAACATCAGCTCTAGAGTTCGAAAGATCAATGCTAGAGAAAGTCAGATTTGTGTCTTTGAATGTCAGAGTGCTGAATAACCCCCAAAACATCCAGACAGATGCTGGCCTATTTACATAGGTACCAGGTTCATTTGCCACTACTGCAAGAGACCCTTCTCACTAGAATAGGTGAGCTGCGGGTAGGGACTAAATGGGCAGTGATGCGAGCGGCATCCTCATATTCATCATATGCTAGGGGGGTGATGATCTTAGTGAAAAGGGGTACACTTTTTTCGCTTACATATACGGAATCGGACAACATAGGCTGCTTTATACTCATACAGGGGAACCTCTGTGGAACGTAAATTACTCTTATGACATATGGGCCAAATATTAACGACCCCGAGGTTTATAGTAGATTGGAGAATAAACTATATGCCCTCCAACTAGAAATAATAATTTGGCGGTCAATGTGCATAAGTGCTAGAGTACATGGTGCTAATTCAAGTCCTATAAGGAGAGTAACCGGTTTGAATAATGCAGCTCATATTTGTGTGCTTGATTGCAGTTTTTTTATCTTAAAACTGATACTTAGAAGGCATAGAAGAGAAAATGTCCATCTTCTGACGCAAGCGCTGTCCAAGAGTGCAGCAGCTGAAATATAGCTATAAGTTGAGATGACCTTGTGTGTTCCATCTTGTAGGAAGAAAAATATCAGTAAACCTCATTGTATAACTATATTTTAAACAGGAAGTATTGTTCAATTACCTGTGTAACAAAATAGGAGCCAAGCTTGAGCTCCATAGAAAATGAGGCGTAAACAAGGTATGGTAGTGGTGCAGGAGCAGTGTTAGACACAAAGACAGGTTTCCAGGTCAGATGCTGATATACAACATTTCTTCTTCAGGCCTAATGGTACCGTAAGGCACATGAGGGTAAGCTTTATATGACTTGCCATATTTTGATAAGCTAATCCAACCATGCTGTTGAAGAACTGGTTATAATGTACATTCAGACTAATAGGGGGGCGATATGTGATAAAATATGCTTGAGACTTATCAGACCTTGTAGTGTAAAATACCAACAATTGTGTGTGAGTACTGATTATAGATACAGAGCAGGGCTCTGCATTCCCCACCTGCAGATGAGAGTTTCTCTTACAGGATAGTAACAGAAACCTACACAGTAAGGAATGGAGCCCATACGTTACATGGGAATTCTTGATGTGCACGATCTACAAGATCGTGAACATCAAGTGACGATTACATAAATCAATTTCACATTATATTCCAAGATTACATGATTTGCTCAGAATCACACAGTGTTAAGCCAAGTCCCAAGCCTAAGATTCATCCTGGGTCTCTAGGTTCCGAAGTTGGCAGGTCTAGCCACTAAGCCATATCTGGTCCCTGATAATCTTATTTCAAACCAAACACTCCCACCTATGATAGCATAACTCAGTAGGAAAGGAGTGAAAGGCACTTGTCAGTTTTCCTTTTCTCTGAAAATGTGTAATTTCCTTTTGAATCTTAGGAAGGCTAACTGGTGTAACCCCAATAATCTGGGGGGTAGCATGAGTTACTGTTACATTATTTTGCTAACCATTAACGATAAGCCCAACATTTTCTTAAAATGTAAAAATGTTGCTTCATAAACAAAATGAGAAAAACACCAGCATATGGATAAATATACATATTTGTTAATTTATTGGTCCATTAAAGCATTCGTACTTATTTTTGTAGACCCTGCGTGTTTAGTTAAGGATGGTTGTTGCTTCATATTTTCAGCTGCTTGCCCAACCAGCAGAGACCCAGGATGAACTGTCTGCCCGCCAGCACATCTCTGATCAGCTGGAGCGACGCTTTATCCCACGCCCGCTCTGCAAGAGCTCTCTGATTGTAGAGTTCAACAGTGAACTCAAGATCCTGAAGGAAGCCGTGCACAGTGGCTCAGGTAAGGGGAGTTCATCCTTACTGCAAGGCAGACATAATACAATGAATGACACAAACAGAGCATATGAAGGCTACTCACTGTGATCAACTGTAATTGACTGATGTCTAATTTAGTTATCCAGACATATTGGAAATTCTTGCTCCATAACATAACTGAATCATATGATCGACCATAAGTTTTGCTTTTTTACACTAGACATCTAACTCCTTGAGCAAGTTACAAAAAGACATCCTTCTTTAAAAAGATGTATGTATATATCATCAACCACACTATAGGAAAAATCTCCCTTATTGTAATTTAGATTCTGGTAGTCCTACCTTTGTCTACTTTGGAACTGATTGGAATGTCCGGTACTAGAAGCAGGGTTGAAAATGCACTTCACACGTTACAGTCACTTTTATGATTTGAATTGGGACTATTAGGCGAGCACATCATTTAGTGCACTTGTCTCCTTCTCCTGCTAATCCGTTAACGACTGTCTCCAATTAGTTCCAGCATCTTGTGCTGTGTCTGCAGGAGCATTGTTGGCAAAATAATTCCTAAAAAGCCAATCGGTATCTTAATTTAGTAGGTGCTCATGTACCACACAGTTAGGGGCAGCACAGGGCCCCACAGGATTTGCGGACTGAGGGGAATATTTACTAAATGGTTTCATAGGGCAGCAGAGCAAGTTACCTGGCTGCGCTGCCCTGCACCACAGGGAAAGGGCAGAAATGCTCTGTATTTATCGAATATGTGCATTCCTGTCCTTTCTCCCTGCGCTGGTGCCATTTCGGCAGCCTAGCGTCAATGCAGGCATATGGTGCAAGGGTGCCTGCATTACACGCAGGATTGTTTTTGTGAAGAAAAGGGCACCTTCCTGCACAAAGACAATCCATAGAGGCGTTTTCCTCTTTCTATGTGTACTGCAGAGTGCAGCTCACATAGAAAGAGGGAAAATGCATAGAAATAAACATATTTCTCCTCATTACGCCTAACCTGGGGAGGCGTAAGAGTTTAATTCATTCACAGGTTTGCAAGTCCTTGGAAATCTGAGCCTGCTTCTATAACCATGGGAGTTGCATGGGAACACCCACCGCAACACCCATGGAACGTCTCCCTTGTAAGGTAACGCAGTGATTTGCGCTGCATTGCAGTACTCCATATTTGTGTAGCTATTCAAAACCATGCAAAGTGGCTTTGCATGGCTTCATAAGTTTGATTGGGTCTTTGTCTCGTGCATGTACCACGTTGCGTGGTACAAGACCCTCGTAAATATGTCCCTGAATTTATAGTGATTCCCTTAGTCCGGAGTAAGAAAGACTAGGATGTGTTTGTAAGTTCAGATCCTCACCATGTTTGAAGGAACACAGCAGCACGCCCTTCAGTAGGATGCAGATGGGAAGAATAACAAAAAGGTTTGGCTTATGTTAGTTGAGGAGAGGGAGGCTTAGACCGCAGCTGCTACCTTGGGCGTGCTGATTTCTCTTGGGTAGGATGGGGCCAAAGGAGGGATCCATGCATTTTCGGAAGGGACGGTGGATGTAAACTGACCTCTGAAACAATTGGACTCATGGCCCGGTGGTTGCTGGCTGCAGCAAAAAGGTTAGTCCTGCGGAACACGACGCATATTAGTCTGAGCTTTATCAAGAGAGTTACATGTGAACACATACTTAGGGAGAGTTTACACAAATCTGTCACCGAAAAAGAGACCGGCGGTGGGATCCACGGCGGGTTCAGGTGATAGATCCGTCAGCTTAGGTTGCAACAGGATGAGACCAAGCCACATCTTTTCCCAGTAATAGAAGCAAGTTCCTCACCCAAGAAGACAAGGGAATTGTGGACCCAACCACAAATGGTATTTAGGTTCCTAGGCTCTGGGCATCAAGATCTATGAGGTGCCGTGCTCTCTTCTGGAATGCTGGCTATGCCCACTTCAGTCCGGGGAAGACATTGTTCAGGTATATACATAGCACTTTGCGGTGCTTCTAAGTTGTCTCAAGGTCATGGGTATAAAATATATAAATTGATATACAGAAGACATATATGAAGAATAATTGGGATACAGAAAAGAAGTAAACTATTACAAATAAGTGTGAGAAAAAAGAGAAATGGAAAACGATGTAAGCTCAAGAGCTTAGGCGAGCCCTTATCTGTTGCCAGATAAAGCAATAAGAGAGGATGTTTCCTGCTGCACCTGATGTTATATACTAGCAGTGTTGTCACATTACCTTTGTTGTGTCAGTCCTCATTGCTACTGCCAGGAACAGTTATTGTAGAGGTATTGCATATTATACTCTCGTCATTGCCTTAGACTTACTAGTCACTGAAGCTAGGAAAACCCCAATTTCCATTTGCTTTTTAAAGTGTAATTAATAAGTAGTTGAAATGCCATAAATTAGGTAGCATCACCTGAACTGCTTAATGCATTTGGCTTTGAAGCAGAAAAATTTGAAAGAAAGTTGGCAGATAGGTAACAAACAATATTTTGCCCTGACTAACGAGAGGCACAGACCTGCACCACTAAGGGATGTACATTAACAATCATTGGTTGAACTGTTTATTTCTGAGTCACAAAAGGAGTTTCTATGGCTCACCCCATTGAGCTCTCACTGAAAGATGCTGTTTGCTGCCTGTGATCATGTTTGCTGCAATTCTTTACACTTTCCCAGTTGAACACTTTCTTTCACCATCCACTGCACTAAGACAATTTCTAAATTATAGTACCTGAGATATATATATATATATAAATATTATTTCACTCGTAAAAAACCAATGAAATTCCCCCGTTATAGTTAGTTCAGATAACTATAACTCGCGCGACCACCACTCTATCACAGGGATGATGTCATGAGTGATGCCACTGACCATGTCATGAGTGATGTAATATGTGACATCATGAGCAGTGGATTGCGGGCGCGCGTGTTATAGTTATCTGAACTAACTATAACAGGGGAATTTCATTGTTTTTTTACGAGTGAAATATCCACCTAACTATACCATGTGTGAAACCTATGGTTTTTTAAGTGAATTTGCAAGGTTTTTTAAATGCTAATTCCTAACTATAACGTGTGTGAAACCTATGGTTTTTTCAGTGAATATATATATATATATATGTTTATATATATATATATTTATTTATTTATTTATTTCCAATTAAAAAAACCAACGGTAAAGTGACATTATAGTTGAGTGAAAATGTCAGTTAAAACCTACCATTTTCAATGAACAAAACCACTGAACGTCCCCAGTTATAGTTATTTCAAATAACTATAACTGCCCACCCTAAAGTAAGTACCTCATGCCCTCGCCATGCACAGTGTTGTTATTATTGATATCATTTCAGAAGCTGCAGTGAAGTTATCTTTGATGTCATGGAACATGTCATGAATGATGTAAAATGTGATGTAATTATCAATGCATAGCAAGATGGCAAGTTATAGTTACATCTGAAAGACCTCAACCACAGATTCCTCACCTCAGAATATTCCTCAGGCGTCAGACTGGATCTGCAAAATCTTGAAGCAGTACCTATGTGCGCCACTATGTGGCATCAATCAGCTCATTGTTTTTCCCATCATATGACATTGCGGAGCTCATATATGTGCCATCCTAGCACTAACACCAGTTCCCTTATTTCCGCACGAAGAGCGTGGATCCAGAGGGCTACCTTGGTCATTTTTTGACCAACATTTTACGACCTTTTTTTGAGCAACTGCTTCCACTCTGCTAGGGTCATGCCCCCTACCATGCCTACTGGGTTTAAGCCTTATGGGTAATGTCACAGACTAATGTCTTTGTCTGATCCCCTCTTGGTCTGTCTCTAGAGCCTCGGATCGAGTCACGATTCAAAGGCCTGTGCAAAGTGCAAGTTGAGGACCCCATGGATTTTCACAAGGGGGCAATGAAGGTCCTTTCAGTGCATCAAAAAAAGGTTTTGTGCTGTTCTCGGTCCAGATGTCGGGGCTGCTCTGGGGCTATTCTTGGAGCTGTACCCATGGACTGTTGTCTTTGAGCTCACAGACATCTTTCCTCAAGTTAGGTAAGTTGAAGAAGCACAAGAAGAAGAAATCTATGCATTCTTCAGCTTTTCCCTCCAAACGGCTTGCTTCTAGGCCCTGATCCCGCAATCCTCCTACAGAGCCAGCATCAGAGCCCACTCCGCACTTCCACGATTTCCTTGGAGCCGGAGCGACACCCGTTCAATTAAAAGAATTTTGCAATGCAATCTATGGGCAACCAACTCACTCTTGCCACCTTCGGGCCCCGCGGAGCCATGAAGTACCCTGGATGGGTTACTGCTAGCGGGGTACACCCCTGATACCAGCTGGGCCTTCTGTATCTGCTCCTGGATTGGGATCACCGCCAACACAGGTGCCTTCTTCTACTGTGGCTCCCTCCATTCTTGTGCTCAATGACAACGAGCCCATTCCTCCTAGTTGGACCGTCCTGACACCACTCAACGTCATTAATGACACAGTCCAGGCATTACTAACCCCTGGACTTCCCGCCACTTCATTGTCCCTTCCTCTGTACATGGGAAGATGAAGAGGAAGGGTTTGGTCCTATGGAGGAGTACCCTGACCCAGCTAAGAACTGGTACGAGGAGCTGGGTGACGTCAGTGGGTTGGACATTTCCCCAGACTCTGGCATTATTTCCCCTCCAAGCAAAGTTTCAGAGGAAGGTTCATGCTTTGCCACCATGATGCAAGCGCAGCTAGGTCCTTGACCTGCAGCCGGCGGCATTCAAAGTCAAGGCCAATGTCTTTACCAAAGTGCTACACCCAGGAGCAGACTTGGTTGTGCCCTTGCTTCCTTTAAATGAAGCCCTCAATAGCGTTCTCCTGTGGGCCTAGGCAAAACCTTGCACAAGGACTTCTGTGCACCACATGATTGATCAATGCCATTGTGCTACCTCAGAAGACCCAACCTTCCTCTTCCCGGACCCCTTACATGCGGGCCTAATGATGCAGGCCTCAATCTCTAAGGTCAACCCAAATGTGTTACCTTCCACACCACCGAACAGGAGTCCAAGAGCCTGGACACATTTGGGGAGTGCATCTTTTCCTCCACCACCCTTGCATTGCAGTCGGTGAACACAGCAACCATCTTGGGCAGTTACTCCCATACATTGTGGGACTCGTTTGCACAGCTGCTTCCCATGCTGCCTGTGGAATGCCATGCCATCCTCAGCCAAACCCTTGTGGATGGCAGGGACGAAGAGAAGTTCACCATATGGTTTACGTTGGACACAACAGACTCCCTAGGCAGAGCCATGCTTTCTATGGTGGTTCTGCATCGTTCTGTCTAGTTGCTGTCCACTGGGTTCTTGGGGGATGTCCAGGCATTCAGGATCAACATGCCCTTTAACAGCTCCCCCTGTTTGTTGATAAAGCTGGCACAGCACTCGGGGGCTTGAGAGAGAGCCGGGTCACCCCCCACATCTATCTGACTTTCTCTATCTGCCATCTCAGCAGCAGTCTTTTCGCCCCTACCGCAAAATGGTCAGAGCACTTATGGGTGCCTGCTATACCAGCAGTACCTGTCAGTACAGCAACCTGCCCAGTTATATCATAAACAGGGCTGCAGATCTTATAAAGGATGCAGGTGTGAGGCTCAGCGAGCTCTCCAGTGCCCCACTTCTCCGGTAGCCGCAACCGCTAAGCCTCTTTAGTAACCCTCCCACCAACACAGCCATCTCGTTGGTGGCAGAATCAGGCACCACTTGCCTCAATGATCTCAAGTTATTTCTGACAAGTGGGTGCTTCAAATTGTGGGGAAGGGGTACATCCTCCCTTTTGTGGAAATACCTCTACCCATGCCACTGCTCCAAGAAAGGCTAATAGAAGAACACCTTTCTCTGTACCGTCAGAAAGTGCAGGCTCTTTTGGCTGAAGGAGCCATTGAGAGAGTTCCTGCACCAGAAGTAGGTTGCAACTGCTATTCCTGCTACTTTATAGTGCTGAAATAGGACAGAGGATGTCAGCCTATCCCAGATCTGCACCCTCTCAATGCCTTTCTGCAGAAAGAGAAATTCTGAATGCTCTCCCTGGCTCAGGGTTCATCTGCCTTGCACCCTGGGGACTGGATGATAGCGATGTATTTGCAGAATGCTTATTTTCACATTCCTCAGGCGTTAACTGCGGTTTATGGTGCCCCACAAGCTCCCCTTCAGCCTCAGCAGCACCACTCGGGTGTTCACGAAAGTGATGACTGTGGTTGTAGATCATCTTTGTCGATCAAGGGTTCCAGTTTTCCCCTACCTTGATGACTGGCTGCTGAAGGCGTGCTTGCCCCAGGCCGTTGTCCTCCACCTCCAGACTACTGCAAACCATTTACACTCACTGGGGTTCACTATCAAAATGCCAAAGTCACACCTGACTCCTTCTCAGATGCTCCCTTTCATCTGAGCCAATCTAAATACAGTCCAGTCTGCATCTACCCTCCAGAATGGAGATTCCAGTATAGTTGTGCTATAATCCTAATGTTTCAGCATTAATCTTGGATTTTGGTAAGACTGACTCTGAGGCTTCTGGGTCTGATGCCGTCCTGCATCCTGTTGGTAAAGCACACCAGATGGCATATGAGGGCTCTGCAGTGGGATCTGTAGTGCCAGTGGGCACTGCATCAGGTAATCTCTCCTCGCTGACCCAGATTTCGAAGGAGACTTCAAGAGAGCTGCAGTACTGGCTAACGAACCGTGATTAGGTCAGCGCCAGACCCCTCTCACATCCTCACTTAGACCTAATAGTGGTAATCAATGCACCACTTCTGGGCTGGGTAAGCCATCTGGGAGAGGTAGAGATCAGAGGACTCTGATATCCACCGGAATCTCAGCTTCATATCAGTCTTCTGGAGCTGAGAACGATCCGACTGGCATAAAAATCCTTCTTTCACCCATCACAGGAAGGCTGGTTCAGGTGATCATGGGCAACACCACAGGTATGTGGTATTGCAACAAACAGGGCAGGGTTGGGTGGGGTCTTGGACTCTGTGAGCCTCTAGGCTTAGCTGAAATGCCAGGACATTTTCCTTGTGGTACAACACCTGGCAGGATCCTTGATCACTGGTGCAGACAAATTCATCCGTTGATGTCTTGTGGATCACTAATGGCAACTACACTCGGAGGTGGGGTTGAGGTTTCTTCCAGGAATGTGGAGAACCTTGGTTGGATCTGTTTGCCACTGCCAAGAACATGCAGTGTGGTAACTTCTGCACATTGGAGTTTCCAGAGCAGCTTTTACTGGGAGACACATTCTGTTTAAAATGGAACTCAGGACTCCTGGTTGCCTTTCTGCCAGTACGGGGAACAACCTTTACAACACAACTTTTACAACGCACTACACTTACAACGCATTTTTTACAACGCAACATCCACTACAACGCATTCCATTACATAGCATGACACTACAACGCATTTTTAAAAACTACCTTTACAACGCATTCCATTACATCGCATACTACCTTTACAACGCATACCATTACAACGCATAATATTACACTACACTATCCAACACTTACCCTACTGTTGCACCCCCTGGAGTTAGAATAGTAGTTTTTACCCCTATACTATCCAACACTTACCCTACTGTTGCACCCCCTGGAGTTAGAATAGTAGTTTTTACCCCTATACTATCCAACACTTACCCTACTGTTGCACCCCCTGGAGTTAGAATAGTAATTTTTACCCCTATACTATCCAACACTTACCCTACTGTTGCACCCCCTGGAGTTAGAATAGTAATTTTTACCCCTATACTATCCAACACTTACCCTACTGTTGCACCCCCTGGAGTTAGAATAGTAATTTTTACCCCTATACTATCCAACACTTACCCTACTGTTGCACCCCCTGGGGTTAGAATAGTAATTTTTACCCCTATACTATCCAACACTTACCCTACTGTTGCACCCCCTGGGGTTAGAATAGTAATTTTTACCCCTATACTATCCAACACTTACCCTACTGTTGCACCCCCTGGAGTTAGAATAGCAATTTTTACCCCTATACTATCCAACACTTACCCTACTGTTGCACCCCCTGGAGTTAGAACAGTAATTTTTACCCCTATACTATCCAACACTTACCCTACTGTTGCACCCCCTGGAGTTAGAATAGTAATTTTTACCCCTATACTATCCAACACTTACCCTACTGTTGCACCCCCTGGAGTTAGAATAGTAATTTTTACCCCTATACTATCCAACACTTACCCTACTGTTGCACCCCCTGGAGTTAGAATAGCAATTTTTACCCCTATACTATCCAACACTTACCTTAAATGCAATTTAATATTATGCGTTGTAATGGTATGCGTTGTAAAGGTAGTATGCGATGGAATGGAATGCGTTGTAAAGGTAGTTTTTAAAAATGCGAATGGTAGTTGGCAGCCGCCAAGGAATGCACTTTGGTTGGGACTCCAGCAATGCGAAAATCATGTGTCTGGGGAATCCGTTGAAGTGAAAATGCAGTACAAACTTGAAAAGCATTGCCCACTGAAGGGTAACAATCAGGAGTTTTACAGCGCACTGCATGGTCCAGCATGCCTGAATTCAGCCTAACGAGGCACCTACCAGGGGGCAAACATTATAAAAAGGCAATTGTCATGTTGCTGTGTTGTTACTTCGAGATGCTTTGGCTCCCCTCTGATGAAGGTCTAGATGTGACCGAAATGCATTAGGAAATGCCAGCGTGAAAAATAAAATCTTTTAAATCACCGGAAGGAGTGCAGCTCATTCCTTTCTCATGCAGAGAGGTTTGATTGATATATATATGTACATATATATATATATCAGTTTCAAGGCTGATATCTCTATCCAAAAGGCAGCATACCGTGGACCAACATTGTTGCAATGTGGTATATATATATTTATATATATATCACGTAGAAAATCCCAATGGTGTGACAAACACTTCGGCGTAACACACGGGCACAGACTCCGAAAGCTGGTTGTGAAGAAGGATGGTAGTTTATTCACTCATCAAGAAAAGGCCCAGCATGACGCGTTTCGCCTGCCAAACATGCAGCCTTGATCACATAGCGCTTTAAGTGGACATGTGCAGTATATATACAGGTGAAGGTGATTGGAGGCAGTAGTCTGCTTGCTATGATCATGGTAGTGAGTAGGCATTTTACTACATCTGACGCCAGAAGTCATGCGTGAAATTTTACTACACGAAGGAAAGCAAGTGTCAAATGACATGGCTAGGCATACAGACAACAGTGAAAACAGACTGTTTAAAAAAGATAATTTTGTAAATGCTGATAGCAACACATGGCGACGAGTGAAATCCAAACAAAATGAATTGTTTGGAAATGAAACATATGAACTAAAATCATTGCGCGCTAATGGAAAAGCGAGACAGTGCAATCTGACACGCACTGGCGAAAATCGTGCAATGAAGTGATGAACCATCTATCCCAATGCTGGCGTATTTCATACATAAGTACCCATGACTGTACTAGTGCTCATGAATATGAGCTACAGGGGCCCTAGGATAATCCCGCCAGTATATCGGGAAACTGAGGACTGAGCCTATATATATCATACCACACTCCTTTGTAGTAGACAGAAGTAGAACACACACGGGTCATGCACACAGTTGCTCGTTTAATGAAATATAATATATGTATATATATATATATATATATATATATATATATATATATATATATACATACATATATATATATATATACATATTCACTTAAAAAACCATAGGTTTCACACATGTTATAGTTAGGTGGACATTTCACTCGTAAAAAACCAATGAAATTCCCCCGTTATAGTTAGTTGAAATAACTATAATTCGCGCGCCCGCAATCCTCTGCTCATGACGTCACATATTACATCACTCATGACATGGTCAGTGGCATCACTCATGACATCACTGATGACATCATCCTTGTGATAGAGTGGCGGTCGCGCGAGTTATAGTTATCTCAACTAACTATAACGGGGGAATTTCATTGGTTTTTTACGAGTGAAATGTCCACCTAACTATAACATGTGTGAAACCTATGGTTTTTTAAGTGAATATGCAAGGTTTTTTAAATGCTAATTCCTAACTATAACGTGTGTGAAACCTATGGTTTTTTAAGTGAATTTGTACGGTTTTTTAAATGCTAAGTTATGTTTGTATCATTATATATATTTGTTTAAGGTTTTTCACCGTGCGCGCACCGTGCGCGCAGCCGCGATTTTTTGAAAAAAATATAAAATGTTTTTTTCACCCTTCGGGGTCCTTCAGGGACCCCCTGACAAAGGATAGGGAATCAGGAACTCTCTACCCTGCCCCCTTTTCACGTTCGCCACCTCTCTTTTTCACTGTCGCACCCAAAACAAACAAAATGGCGGATGACACTTCCTGATTTCGACCGAATCGAACGTTGACTGACATGTAACCACCAATCAGAATTACGCTCGCGCACGTTAGGGTGCGCGCACGGTGCGCGCCTATAGATATTTATGTACTTTTAACTGCAATTTTCTCAGGAAATATTGAACAGATTGACTCCATATATGCAAAAGGCACATGCCTAACCTGAGGACTACCTCTTTGCCAAATTTCAAGTAATTCTGTTCAGCCGTTCGGGCTGTACCTTCGACTAAAGGTCCTATGGGAAAATGCATGGGGAAAACGCGTTTTGGGACCCCTCTTTTTTACCAGCCCTCGCTTGACGAATCACCCCGAGACTTTCAGGGTAGGAGCTGAGCAGAGCGCCCCATTAGTTTTGAAAATTTCGCGAGGATTCGTCAACCAGCGACAAAGTTATTCAAAATAGAATTTTCAGATTTCCTATGGAAACACGGTCCTAACTATAACTATCTACTGGCGACCGCCAGTAGATAATATACATATATATATGTATATATATAAATATATAAATATATATTTATATATCTATATATATATATATATATATATATGTATATATATATATATATATATATATATATATATATATATATATATATATATATATATATATATATATATATATACATATATATATATATATATATATATGTGTGTCCCAGTGGTGTATAGGATATGAGGATAGCTCTCAGTCTATAACCTAGCAGGACACCACGTTGGTGAAGCGGTTTCATTCATTACTGAGGAACCTCTTTGCGCCGATATTTTTAACCCCTTCGCTGCGGCGCGAATTCCGCCGCGGCGCTGGGGGGGTTCGGGGTGAGCGCGGCGCCGCCATGCTCGTGACGGAACCACGCCGTCATGAGTCACGGGCGAGCTGTGCTCATGACGGCGTAGTTCCGTCACGATTCCGCCCACTCAGTACTTCGCCCGCACAGGCGGGGAATTAGTGCCGCGTAGGCGGAGCGGCCGCAGCATGACAGAACCACGCCGTCATGAGCACACGCCGCCCGTGACTCATGACGGCGTGGTTCCGTCATGAGCGTGGAAGGGGTTAAGCATATTGTCATTTTAAACTGTATGAACTGAATTGAATTTGAATTGTGCTTTTGAATAATTTTTTTAACAATCATCATTTACTAGATATCTTTTTAAATTTGTACCTTTCACCAGAAGAACTTGCACATCTCTGTGGGGATAACAGGAACAACTTTCGCTGTAGCACTTCCGCATGTTTCAGGAAGTACTCAGGGGCAGCAGACGTGCACAGCGGGCGTGCCGCCCATGCGCCAAAGGCGGGCCAAAGAAAAGCCCGTCTGCACCCGTCCACGCCTGGCCCATGCCTAGTGCAAGGGATGCTGCTGGTTTCAGCCCTCACTCTGCTTCTGGGTCTATTTATACTGGGGATCAATTACGAGGCTATAATACCAGCGCTAAGTGCTGTTGAAGGGCCAATCCTAGCATTTACTCATCCAAGGTACCTTTTCAGTGCCCTGATTGCAGTTTCTTTATCCACCTCTCTAAACCACAATTGGCATCATTCAGTTTTAATTATACCCCAAACAGGTTGTGTGGGATGAGGACAGTACTATGTACTTTGATCAATGCACGCTCCCTTTGTAAACACGCATCCGAGTTTGCTATGTTTGTGGAGGCACATGCTGTTGATCTTGCCTTCATTACTGAAATGTGAGGGGAAACCTCCTCAGACCCAGACTTAGCAATGGCTGTCCCTTCTGGGTATACAATGTTTAGACAAGACCGGGTGAGAAAAAGGGGCGGGGGACTGGCTGTAATATTAAGAAGTACGTGAAAAGGGACGTTTATCTCTCAAAATAATGGGCCAACTCTGGAATCCTTACTGTTTAAAATTATAATAGATAGCCACTATACTTTTAAGGGCATTCTATTTTATCGACCCCCCTGGTCCCCGGGCAGACTTTCCAAATACCATAGGCAGATCCTTGGATGTAATATCCCAGTCGTCCGGTTTTATACTTTTGGGTGACTTCAGTCTTCACTTTGAGGACCCAGGAGATAGAGCTGCAGTACATTTCATGGACATCACAAACAGCTTAGGCCTCACCCAGCAGGTGACTGGCAGTACACATTCTGGAGGACATTTGTCGGATGGATTGTTTTCAAACAATATGTCTTTATAATGTCTTCCGTCGCTGCCGCTCCTCTGGTCAGATCATAAAGCTGTTATGTTCTCTCTCTCCTTCCAAAACCCTCAGGCAGAGATATTCAAAAACAATCAGCCCAGAAGGTTTCGGCCTTGGAACAAGATTGCAATTGATACCCTCGAAAGTTCCTTGTCCCAGAATCTACCCAACTTTATAGAGGATCCGAATGTGGCAGCCGCCGCCTTTGAGGAATGGCTCAGGAGTACAATTGATCAGGTGTTACCGGTTAAATCCATTATTAACCATAGGTCAAGACAAACTGAACCCTGGAACTCTGAACATCTTCGACTTCAAAAACAAAAATGTCGCCGCCTCGAAAGGAAGTCGAGATCCTGTTATGAAACTAATGACAGAATTGTTTATAAACAAGCTTTGCTTGATTATAAAAAATCTGTGCATGAGGAGAAAACTCGCTATTTTACTACAGCTATAATAACTGCAAAAACTCCTCAAAAGAACTCTTTTCCACAGTGAAAAAGCTAGCCAAATGCCCTGAAGTGATAGACTCACCAATAAATCAGATTTTTTGTAACTCACTGGCCACTTTCTTTCAAGATAAAGTCAACGCAGTTTATAGTGGCTTTTTCCCTGTGTTTTTCCCAAGGGACACCGCCCTCTTCGGGGTCTGCAGTTTTTTCTAGTGAGGAAAGGGAAATTCACCAGCCACCTTAGACATCAGTGACCCTCCTGAACTATCCTCTTTTCCTTCTCTGACTACTGATGAGGTCATTAATCTCCTGTTGTCTACCAAATTTTGCTCCTCACTGGATCCATGTCCCCGCAAAATCTACCATAAGTATTTGCTTCCCATCTGGTTCCTATTTTCAAATGTTTTCCTCTGGTATATTCCCTACCAACTGGAAACTAGCATCTGTTCTCCCTCTCCTAAAGAAAGCAAACTTAGATGGGGCGGATCCTAGTAATCTGAAAGAAACACGTAGTGATAGATTCCTTACCTTGGAATTATCCCCAGGTGTCAGATTTGGTAAGTGTTGTCGTGCAGCTCTGCATGCGTGGTTGGCGTCATCGGCGCGGGGATGACGTCGCTGGAGCTACTTAGACGCGCCCACGCGCACTGACGTCAGTTCTTATTTTTTCCGCACCAGCAAGCGCAGATCCGGGAAGAGCAAGTAGACCCAGTCATTTTTTGACTGAGTTTTTTCGAGACCTTTTGACTCAATTTCATTGAGTCGATCGATTCCTGGTGTCGTAGGGATGCCTGGCTTGAAGAACTGTGGGTACTGTCACCGCATGATGTCGGTGATGGACCCACACCGTGTGTGTCTCTACAGCCTGGGGTGCGACCACGACAATTCGTGCCCCGACTGCCGGGCCATGGCGCGAAAACTTTGCGGGAGCACTCCTGAAAGTTGCTGGAAGTCCAGCAGTCGGCTTTGCGCCGTTCAAGGCCCCGGTCCGTGGGAGGTCGAGGGAGCGGCCGCGTGGCCATCACCATAGTTCCTCCGGATCTAAGTCTTCGCAGGTAAGTCAAAGCATTCCAAAAAGAAGTTGAAGAAGCGTGGTCGTTCCTCGACTTTCCCTAGCCCGCCACGCGATGTGGCTAAGGGTGCGAGTGGTGCCACCCCCGCGGCTTTGGCGGAGCCTGCGACGTTGCTGCCAGCCTACCCACCCTTTTGGGATCCGTCAGCGATGCCTGCTCATGTGCAAGAGTTTCTTGCTGCCATGGCCCGACTCTTTGGGCTGTCTGGCCGCGCTGGTGCCCCTACGGGCCCCGCGGGCCTGACCGGGAGTCCTGTCCTTCCATCGTCGGCAGCTCTGGTGCCGCAGCAACCCCCCGGATCTGGGATCTGACCCCGGTCGACACCGGTTGACCTTGTAACACCTCCACTGCCGTCGACCCCACCGGCACCACCTCCGACGTCGCCCGCTCCTCAGGACGACGTCATCCTCAGTTTCAGCCCAGACACGGTGCCGGATCAACGCCGTGCAGCGCCGATCCCGACGCTGATTGGGCCTTTTTTCCCCTATGTCCATCCTCCTTATTTTCAGCCTGTTTCTCAGACTTCAGAGGAAGGGGAGGACTGGGAGGGGTCTGAGGCCCTCTCACACAACAGTGTGATTATGATCCGGACTGGGCAGAGGATTTGGTGGAGGCCAGTGGTCTTGACACCTCACCTGACCTTGGCATGCTGTCTCCTCCTACCGTGGCTACGGAGGCGTGAGGCAGTTATGCAGTGGTAGTACGTAGGGCAGCCGAGGCCCTCCACCTTGAACTCCCAATCGGTGGCCCTCAGGACTAACCTACTGACAGAAGTGCTTCAGCCGGCAGCAACCTCTTCGGGCCCCTGCTGCCTTTTAATGACGCACTTTCTGACATCCTTTTGGGCACTTGGTCCAGGCCTAACACAGGGGCTCCTGTAGAAAGGAACGTGGCTCGCCGCCATCACCCGGCTCCGGGTGACCCCCTCTTTCTCTCCCAACACCCCATTACCAAGATCTTGGTTGTCCAAGCCTCTGCTTCCCAGAGCGCGTTCCCTTCCTCACCCCTGGATAGGGAATCCAAGAAGCTGGAGCAGCTTGGCAAGAAGCTGTTTTCTTCTGCCAGCTTAGGGCTGCGTTCAGTGAACACCGCATGCCTCATGGGCCATTATTCCCACTCGCTGTGGGATACGGTTGCGCAGGTGCTGCCCAACTGTCCGGAGGAGGCACGGACAGTACTCTCCCAAGCTATTGCAGCTGGGAGAGACGCAGCAAAGTTCACTATTCATTGTGGACTTGATTCCACCGACTCGCTGGGCAGGGCGATTTCCATGATGGTGGCGCTTCGGCGCCATGCTTGGCTGAGGACAACTGGCTTCTCAGGGGATGTCCAGAACACATTGATGGACATGCCCTTTGATGGCATTCGCCTTTTTTTGCAATAAGGCGGATAGTGCGTTGGAGCGTTTTAAAGACTCGCGGGCTACGGCCAACTCCTTGGGTTTGTCGGCCACTCGCCCTCCTCCGCCTTCCGCTTTTCGCTCCTTACATGGCCAGGGAAGGGGTGCCACAACACGTTCGTTCCAGAGCCACAGACCTGTGCAGCAACATCCTCAGCACGGACGTGGGAACCCTCGAGGCTGTTCTGGGGGTCAGCGGGCGTGTCAGTCAACCTCCACCCCTGCAGCATCCACTGCAAAGCCTTCCTAGTCCGACCTTTCGGGCCCATCCAATGCCAGTGGGTGGCAGGATTCGCGATCATCTTCCCCACTGGCGCAGCATCACCTCGGGCAAGTGGGTGCTGCAAATTGTCCGAAAGGACTATTCCCTCCCCTTCGAGACTTCCCCTCCAGCCATGCCACCTCAGTACCACCGCATGTCGGGGGACCATCTTGCGCTTCTTCAACAGAAGGGGCCATCGAGTGCGTTCCTGGGCCAGAAGGAGAAGTTCAAGATGCTCACACTTGCTCAGGTCTTGTCTGCCCTAGACCCGCAAGACTGGATGGTAGCATTGGACTTGCAGGTTGCTTACTTTCATATCCTCGTCTTACCGGCCCACCGGCGTTACCTGCGGTTCACGGTAGGCCACAAGCATTTTCAGTTCACCGTGCTCCCCTTTGGCCTTACCAGCGCCCCTCGGGTGTTCACGAAATTGATGGCGGTGGTCGCAGCTCATCTGCGCCGATCAGGGGTTCCAGTCTTCCCCTATCTCGACGACTGGTTGTTGAAGGCGGGCTCGCCCCAGGCAGTCGTCTCCCACCTCCAGACTACGGCCGACCTCCTGCATTTGCTGGGGTTCTCCATCAACGTGCCGAAGTCGCACCTGATTCCCTCCCAGAAGCTCCTCTTCATCAGAGCGGTTCTGGACTCGGTGCTTTTTCGGGTTGATCCTCCCAACCAGCGAGTCCGGGATATTCAGGCGATGATACCGATCTTTCAGCCTCTATCCCGGGTTTTGGTCCGGATGACCCTCCGGCTACTGGGTCGATGGCCTCCTGCATCCTGTTAGTGGATCATGCCAGATGGCATATGCGGGCTCTGCAGTGGGACCTAAAGTTCCAGTGGGCACAGCATCAGGGCAACCTGGCCGATCACGTCCAGATCTCGGAGGGCACTGCACGAAAATTGCAGTGGTGGCTCATGAATAGCGATTGGGTCAATGGCAGATCCCTCTCCCTTCCCCAACCTGAACACACAGTTGTGACGGACGGGTCCCTTCTGGGCTGTGGCGGCCACGTGGGAGAGGCGGAGATCAGAGGACTCTGGTCTCCGGCAGAGCCCCTGCTCCATATCAGTCTTCTGGAGCTTCGGGCGATCCGACTTGCACTGAAGGCATTCCTTCCCTCTGTCAAGGGGAAGGTAGTGCAGGTGTTCACAGACAACACCACCGCCATGTGGTACTGCAACAAACATGGCGGGGTGGGGTCGTGGACCCTATGTCAGGAGGCTCTGCACCTCTGGACATGGCTGGAACATCAGGGCATTTCCCTGGTGGTTCAACACTTGGCAGGTTCTCTGAACGCCAGGGCGGATAGACTCAGCCGCCGGTGCATGATGGATCACAAATGGTGTCTGAACTCAGACGTGGGGCAAGGTCTCTTTCAGCAGTGAGGAGTGCCTTGGTTAGATCTATTCGCCAACGAAGAGAACGCGCAATCTCATCAGTTCTGCACGTTGGAATTTCCAAGGCGGCACTCGCCAGGTGACGCTTTTTGTCACGAGTGGAGTTGCGGTCTAATATATGCCTTTCAGCCTATACCACTTCTACCCAGAGTGATGAAGAAGATCAAGCGTGACCGGGCCCAAGTCATTCTTGTGGCTCCGGACTGCGCTCGAAGAGTATGGTATCCCAAGCTACTCAGCATGGCTATCGATCCCCCGATCTGACTTCCTCTTCAGGAGGATCTTCTGTCGCAACAGCAGGGGAAGGCCCTCCACCCGGACCTGTCCAACCTCCACCTCCTTGCGTGGAGATTGAGCGGCGACAGTTGACGTCTTTTGACCTGCCTCCTGAAGTTCGTGATGTAATCTTGCCAGCCAGGCGTCCCTCCACTAAGACGGTATACACCTGCAGGTGGAATACATTTGTGGCATTGTGCACAGCAAAGGCTGTGGATCCCCTTTCTGCTCCTCTTTCAGAGGTCCTTCTATTCCTCCTTTCTTTGGCCCATCAGGGCTTTGCTTAGGGCACCATAAAGGGCTATCTTTCGGCCATTTTAAGCCTTTTTACGGCTTCCAGATCAGCCTTCCCTTTTCAAGTCCCCTGTTGTAAATAGATTCTTGAAAGGCATTACTCATCTTTTCCCTCCTGTTCCATTCATAATGCCTAAGTGGGACTTGAATCTGGTTCAGACATATCTGGTGTGTGCTCCCTTTAAGCCACTTCACAACTGTCCTCTTCGTCTTCTCACTTTAAAGACAGCTTTCCTGGTGGCCACCACCTCTGCCAGAAGAGTGAGGGCCCGATTCACAGAACTAACTTAAGACAAAATCCTAAACTTACTATCATTTTGGTATTCACAGAAGGCACTTACTCATTTTGGTATTCACAGAAGTTAGGAGTCCTAACTTTAAGACTCCTAAATGCCTTCTGTGAATACCGAAAATCTTAAAATTAGGATTTTTCTCAGTTTAGGAGTTGTAAAGTTAGGACTCCTAACTTTAGGACTCCTAAACTGCGAAAAATCCTAATTTTAAGACTTTCGGTATTCACAGAAGGCATTTAGGAGTCTTAAAGTTAGGACTCCTAAGAATACCGAAATGAGTAAGTCCCTTCTGTGAATACCAAAATGAGTTAGTGCCTTCTGTGAATACCAAAATGGTAGTAAGTTTAGGATTTTGTCTTAAGTTAGTTCTGTGAATCGGGCCCTGAGTGAGCTCCAGGCTCTTTATTCTAAACCTCCTTTTCTCTCTGTCCATCCTGACAAAGTGGTTCTAAGGACTCGTCCATCTTTTCTGCCGAAGGTTCTTACTGCCTTTCACATTGGGCAGACCATCACTTTGCCTACCTTCTTTCCGCCTCCGCATCCCTCGAAAGAGGAAGAGAGGCTCCACCGTCTGGACCCAAAACGTGCGCTCTCATTCTACTTAAACCGCACACAACAGTTGCGGGTGGATGACCAGCTCTTTGTCGGCTACGCGGGCGCCAAGAAAGGTCGGGCTGTGCACAAGCGGACCATCTCTCAGTGGGTCGTTCTGTGCATAAAGGCTTGTTATTCTTTGGCTAAAAAAGAGCCTCTAGTGGGGCTGCGCGCCCATTCGACCAGGGTGACTGCATCTACTAGTGCTTTGGGATGGGGAGTTCCCTTGCATGACATCTGTCAGGCAGATACGTGGACCTCGCTGCACACGTTTACCAAGCACTACTGTCTGGACAGCCAAGTCCAGAGAGACGACTTCTTTGGCTGTTCTGTTCTCCCGGACTTTCTGGTGTGATCTTGGTTCGCAGACCCACCACAGGGTTGGTATTGCTGGGGTATATATTCTAAGGTAAGGAATCTATCACTACGTGTTTCTTTCAGATGCACAAGTTACTTACCTTCGGTAACGATATATCCGTAATAAACATTAGTAGTGATAGATTCCTTACCGCCTCACCCATCCTCCCCGTTCTGCGAACTGATTTCGAGGGTTAAGGTTATCCCTTCCAGGGCCCTAGTTTCATGGCACCAGTGGTCAGTTTCTTGCATGGCTCTGTGTTCCTGGCGCGGAAAGTCGTGTACAGAACAGACGTCCGTGCGCGTGGGTGCGTCTAAGTAGCTCCAGCGACATCATCCTGGCGCCGACGACGCACGTGGAGCCGCACGGCGACGCCTACCGATGCGCAGGTGTACTGCTGATGAAAGCTTTCCAGATCCAGTCTGACACCTGGGGGGAATACTAAGGTAAGGAATCTATCACTACTAATGTTTCTTACAGATAAATTGTTACCGAAGGTAACTTGTGCATTACCGCTCAATCTTCAGACTCCGCCTGCCCACAAAAATGGTTGAAAAAGCCATGAATGGTGTTATATCAGACTACATAGAGCACACCTTTCTGGACACCACTCAGTTTGGCTTTAGAAAGCACCATAGTACCGAATTGGCACTGATTTCAGCGGCCGAACTGATTAGGCAGACAGTCGATGCACAAGGCAATGCAGCACTTGTGCTGCTTGACCTCTCTTCCGCATTCAATACTGTGAATCATCAAAAGTTATTGGAAGTCCTGGGTAGGATTGGCATTAAAGGGAAAGCTTTCGCTTTACTCAAGTAATTCCTGTCAGACCGGGAACAGTTTGTGGCTCTTTCAGAATTCAAGTCACGGAACTTCACATTGCCCTGTGGAGTACCACAGGGCTCTTCACTGAGCCCCACTCTTATTAATATTTAATGTCGTCCCGCTGGCGAGACTAATCAGATCTCTGGGTTTCTCTGCTATTTCCTATGCCGATGATACCTAGATTGTGCTTTCAGTGATAGGATCACCATCAAACACAGCGGAACAGTTCCATACCTGTCTTCGTCTGGTTAAGGACTGGATGGCCACTAATTGTCTGAAATTGAATTGAACACTACTGTTTGAAAACCAAACACCAGTTATATGTAACTTACCTAAGTATAACCGCCACTGTGCAACATATATAGTTACATGTACTTATAGTTATGTCAGACTTTTCTTACAAAGAGTGTTTATTGGTTTCACAAAAAAAATGTTCATCAACTTTAGCTCTTAACTGGAATATTTTGTAGTCATCCATCAAGCGGAGGTTGAGAAAAAGAGGGGATCCCAAATTCTTTTTCCACAGCCAGTTTCCATAAGGAATTCTACAAAATAAAAGAGAACAAAAAGCTGAGCAGAATTACATTAACCCCTTGAGTGCCCATGACGAGATGGTCTCGTCATGGGCCGCGGTTGCGCTGTGCCCATGACGAGACTATCTCGTCATGAACCCCGCCCGCTAATTCAACGCCCGGCACAGGGCGGGGCACACAAGGGGTTAAACTTGGGAGAGAGCTAGCTTGTTACCCAGAAAGCGTGCTTTTTGCAATTTTGTGTAAATCTGTTCAGCAGTTTTTGTTAAGTTAAAGTTTTTAATAAATTGCGGAATCTAGCTAAAGTAAAGTTATCAGATTGGCTGACAGGGATTTTTTGATTGGCTAGCCTCAACATTAGAACAATGCTGCAGCCGCCATTACCGGACAGGGTTTCAGGGTCCCTGTGTCCTGAATATTAATAAAAAATAGGATCCAAGGACAGGGTACCCTGACCCCCATGCAGCAATGGGGGGTGCTAAGGGGAAAACATTTTTTTTAAACTTTCAAACAGCTGGTTCTGTGGTGCTCTCGCAGGAGCACACAGGCGCCGCTCTGGCTCCTGCAAGAGTTTTTCTTACCCATTGGTGTATTTTGCCTTGTGCAGAAGTCGTCACAGACAGCCTTCTCAAACCAGACACTTACATTCCATTAGGTACGCAAGCTCCTACTACACACACCCTGTACCCTGTACTAGAACCTTTACGGGTAGGCGATCTGTCGGGCCGCAAACAGCCAAGCCTCTACAATGCACATCGTGAATGAACGGATGGATTGCAGAGGTCGAGGCAGGATGGAAGGCTGGCGAAAGGTAGTTTAAACTGTGCATTCTATTTCCCCCGCTGGGCTCTTCGGAAATCAAGCAGCAAAGTGGCGCAAGGCATAAAACCAGGATTAAATCCAGGCAGGTTGGATGGCTGTATGTATGAAAGAAGCAGGAGTGACAGACCCCCCTGAGGTGGAACTGGCGGTCTCATGGCTGCATATGGAGGTTTCATACAGCGGGTCTCCTCCTGAGGATCAGCATTGCAACGGTGCAGCACGGAAGTAACCGGCCAGCCAGGCATCTGACTTTCTATGCCTGGATTAGGCTGGAGCGGCAGCTGGAGCATGGTGAGTGCCCACTACCTGGAGGAGTCAGGTGATGGCAATCACCTTTGCGATAGCAGGTGGGTCTCTAAGGCGTGTAGAATTGATGAAGCCTCTTTTCCCAGAAGTAAGGGGCATATCAGCAACAACCGGCGATAATTATCGTTAAGCGCACTTAGCGCTAGGATAATTATCGCCGGCTAACGTGGATTTTTATCGCTGAGATAGCGTGCTATTAGCAACGCTTATCCCATTAGCGATAAAAATCCTAGCGCTAACTGCCTAACATGAGATTATTGCTGGAAACCCAGCGATAATCTCACGAAATGTGGCGTTAGCTTGTTGATAGGGCCTCACAAACTTAGCCATGATATCCACCTTCCATAGGCTATCATGGCTAAGTCAGTCCTGAACCTGGGCTTCTATTGGAATTCTATAATGCATATTAGCAAGCCCATTATCGCCGTTTTAGCGGCAGTTTCCTGCCGCTAAAGTGGCGATCATTTTATCGCCGGTCTTGCTAATATGCCCCGAAATGCCAAATCAGTCTACTTCCTCACCGGCTCCCAGAACGAAGCACAAGGCCCAGAAAAATGCACAGTACAGAACTGAGTTAAAAGCTAATGCCCTAATTGAGTACTGGGGATGGCTCTGAACTACAGCAGTTTGATGTAACTCAGAATATAGAACACGAAGCCCTTAATACAAATCGCTTTTAACTAGCCAGCCTGAACCGGCAATAAGCACCTCAAAAAGTCTATCACTGTCACAGGATATTGCCCTACTTTTAGGGGCATATTATCAAGAAACGGCTTTAAAATTATCGCCGCGTTAGCGGCAGAAAACTGCCGCTAAAACGGCGATAATGGGCTTGATAATATGCCTTTGGAAATTCCCATAGAAGCCCATGTTCTGGTGTCAACATGGGCTTGCTTTGGAATTCTCTGCGGCATATTATCAAGCCCATTATCGCCACTTTAGCGCCAGTTTTCTGCCGCTAAAGCGGCGATAATTTTAAAACCGTGCTTGAAAATATGCCCCTAAATCACTCAACCAGGGGTAAACAGTGGAAGCATAGAAAGGAACGGAACGGTGAATGGAGCATGCACAAAGGGAGTCTCCTTGAAACAGCTTTCGAGGGTGGAAACAAGAGTGGGGAAGGAGAGAGCTCAAACCAAGATATGCTAGTTACTATACTAGGAGAGATCAGAGAATTAAAGGCATGGTAAGCACATGAGATTGCTACATTATACGAGAGGCTCTCTACGCTGGAAGATAATATGTCTAATACACCAAAAAGTGCATTTCAGAACTGAAAGATAAACTGACTACTATCCAGCAAGAACTGTCTGCAATAGAAAAAGGTAAGAATCAGATGGACCTGAAAATGCAAGATATGGAGAATTACAATAGGCGCTCCAATGTTCAACTGGTGGGTATACTGGTAGGAAGTGAAGATGCCAAAGTCCCCAACTGGGTTGAAACACTCTTAAGGAAAGTGATCCCGGAATTGGAAAGAGACTTAGCAATTAAAAGGGTTCATAGAGTCCAGGCACAGAAACAGTCAAATGCAAGATTCTCCCGTACAATATTAGTAAACGTTGCTGACTACCGAATGAGGAAATTAATATTAATCACTGCAATTGCCAGGAGAACTTTCTATACTGCAGAAATTCCACAATTCAAGATATTTTCGGATATGTCAGCAGCAATAGCGCACAGGAGAAAAGAGTTTGTTGAAGTAAGCAGCAAAGTAGCCAAATTAGGTTTCCAGTTGGGTTTATTCCAAGTAAGGAAGAACAGCTTAGACAACCACATCCAAGACGCACATAGCTCCAATCCACAACTCCGCTAATCCCGATTCCAGCTGTAAGCACCCTCACAAACCACGGTCTTCACCACAGATAGATCCGGTAGACTGGAAACGAGAAAGACTTCTTAGTTTAAAACGAGCACCATGAAAAGCTGATGGTCTCTTTATCCGCAACACGTCCTGGAGACTTGACTCGGAGTCAGTAATTCTGCCGCAGGTGCAATCAAAGCACGGTTATTTAATCAGCCCCCGGTGCGTGTGAAATCGCACTTTAATGGACAAAAAAATTTTTTACAAAAATTGTCTTGGTCCAGTGAACGCTGTTCTCCCTTAATCCCGATCGTCGCCAATGTGAAGTAAGCTGCAAAGTAGCCAAATTAGGTTTCCAGTTGGGTTTATTCCAAGTAAGGAAGAACAGCTTAGACAACCACATCCAAGACGCACATAGCTCCAATCCACCACCCGTTACAAGTGGAACGTGGAACCCCGCACGAGTGATAACATTCTGTACAGAGCATACCACATTTGTCAAAATGATTGACTTTTTTAAGGGGAAGGAGGTTCAGGCTTCAATTGTACAGCAATCCAAGCTTAAATTGCTAAATAGTGAACAATTCTTTTTATTCTCAGACATTCGGGAGGCTCAAGTAGAGTTAACAAGTATGTCAAATAAAGAAAAACTGAGGTTGGAAATAGACACCTGAAGTAGATACAACCCATTTAGTCAGATATGTTGAAAACTGTACAAGGGCAGGAGGAGGAGCATCAGGGATCAGAGCCGTGACGTGGGAAGATGGACCATGGAAGGGATGCACAACAATGGCATCCAGGCACAATTGGGGGGAGAGGGAGTGTGGGCAATCCTTCTATGGGGAGGGCACCGGGTGGTAAGGGGTTATGGGGTTGAAGTGGGTGATGCAAAATGAAAAAGGAGAGTTCAAAATTAAGTGCTTAGACATTCATCGGCGGTAGGGAGACGGTGGCAGCTTCTCCTGACCCCGCTTGGTGCCCATTATTGCAACTAACGCGGCTACGCTGTGTTCATTTTAATATTGAAGGCAGCTTCGAGATAGAATTTTAAAATTGAAACTGTCACCATTTTGCTTTCTATTTTAATTGCAGCTCATTATATGTTGTTCTAAATTTAGTGGCACGCTGTGAATTTTACCACATACTCGCAAACACTGAGGTTGGTAGGTGTTGTATTAGACTCACTGTCTCCTGAGCCCTGAACCGTGCCTGCACGCTCGGCAGCCAATCCCGGTGTGCGGAGGGCGGGGCAGAGACAGGCCACACAGGAAGACGAGCGGTAAGCGCTCTAGCCCTTCTTCATTTCAGGGCTATTTAGGCGACGAGGAGGCACCGACTTTTGCGGTAGGGAGACGGTGGCAGCTTCTCCTGACCCCGCTTGGCGCCCATTATTGCAACTAACGCGGCTACGCTGTGTTCATTTTAATATTGAAGGCAGCTTCGAGATAGAATTTTAAAATTTGAAACTGTCACCATTTTGCTTTCTATTTTATTTGCAGCTCATTATATGTTGTTCTAAATTTAGTGGCACGCTGTGAATTTTACCACATACTCGCAAACACTGAGGTTGCTAGGTGTTGTATTAGACTCACTGTCTCCTGAGCCCTGAACCGTGCCTGCACGCTCGGCAGCCAATCCCGGTGTGCGGATGGCGGGGCAGAGACAGGCCACACAGGAAGACGAGCGGTTAGCGCTCTAGCCCTTCTTCATTTCAGGGCTATTTAGGCGACGAGGGGGCACCGACTTTTGCGGTAGGGAGATGGTGGCAGCTTCTCCTGACCCCGCTTGGCGCCCATTATTGCAACTAACGCGGCTACGCTGTGTTCATTTTAATATTGAAGGCAGCTTCGAGATAGAATTTTAAAATTGAAACTGTCACCATTTTGCTTTCTATTTTAATTGCAGCTCATTATATGTTGTTCTAAATTTAGTGGCACGCTGTGAATTTTACCACAAACTCGCAAACACTGGGGGCCCGATTCACAGAACTAACTTAAGACAAAATCCTAAACTTACTACCATTTTGGTATTCACAGAAGGCACTTACTCATTTCGGTATTCACAGAAGGCACTTACTCATTTCGGTATTCACAGAAGTTAGGAGTCCTAACTTTAGGACTCCTAAATGCCTTCTGTGAATACCGAAAGTCTTAAAATTAGGATTTTTCTCAGTTTAGTAGTAGTATAGTTAGGAGTCCTAACATTAGGACTCCTAAACTGAGAAAAATCCTAATTTTAAGACTTTCGGTACTCACAGAAGGCATTTAGGAGTCCTAAACTTAGGACTCCTAACTTCTGTGAATACCGAAATGAGTAAGTGTCTTCTGTGAATACCGAAATGAGTAAGTGCCTTCTGTGAATACGAAAAGTTTAGGATTTTGTCTTAAGTTAGTTCTGTGAATTGGGCCCTCTGGTTGCTAGGTGTTGTATTAGACTCACTGTCTCCTGGGCCCTGAACCGTGCCTGCATGCTCGGCAGCCAATCCCGGTGTGCGGAGGGTGGGGCAGAGACAGGCCACACAGGAAGATGAGCGGTTAGCGCTCTAGCCCTTCTTCATTTCAGGGCTATTTAGCCCCTCGTCTGCTCCAGCGCGCAGCATTGGCGCGCAGTGTGGCGCCTACTCCTGCGCCTAAGACGAGCCGAAGACCAGCCCGTCTGCGCCCGTCCGCGACAGGACGGGGCTAGGGGCAGGGGGCTATGGCGATTCTCACAAATACCCCAGAGAGCCCTTCCAGCAACCGGAGAACGTACACCTCACAGGTATTGTTAGAGTTACGCAATCCCCTCCCGATTGTATGCGATAAAAATATAGGAACTACCTTAGAAGGCCTGTTTACTTGTCAGGCATGCCATACACAGTTCCACCTCTCTGCGGAGGAAAGAAACCAATTGAGGGATCCAGTTGCCCTGCAAATTAAAGCGCAAGATACTGTCCCGACAAATAATACAATGGATAGTTTCCCCCTGGGGAGCAAAAACCTGCTTTGTAATACTCGCTCACTAGCGAAGCATGCCACCCAGGTTTGGGATCTTATATCAACTGAGGAACCCGACCTTTGTTTCTTAACAGAAACATGGCTTACGCCTCACTCAGTCCCAGCCATTACATTGGGTATTCCGTTGGGATACAAAATAGTCAGGCTGGACCGTCCCAATAAAATAGGAGTGGGGGTGGCAATCGTCTATAAGGAGGAATTGAATATCATCATTCTCGAGGAAATATGTACACCCCAGATGGAATTATTAATTTTTAAAATCAACTCAACATTTAGGGAACAAAGGAAGGGAGCATTGGTGTATCGTCCACCGGGCCCGAGTGGGAATTTCTCTGTTGTACTCATAGAGGCCTTAGCACCGTATGTGCAAGAAAATCGGGACTTCCTCTTGGTGGGGGATTTTAATGTCCATAGTGATTCAGAGAAGTGCATGGAGGCAAGAACTCTCCTAATGGATCTGGACTCTCTGGGACTCAAAAATATCAATTATGGACCCACTCATGAAGCAGGCCATACCTTGGATCTTGTTCTGTCCAACTCATCCTCAATCAAATGCATGGCACCTACTCAGGTAGAATGGACAGATCATTTTATCCTAAAATTCCATACTGCTGCCATTGATAAGCCACGAATACAGATCGCCTTGTCTAGTAAAAGGAGACCTTGGCATAAACTTACCACAGAAGCCTTCAGAGAGAAGTATAAAGCTCCCCTGTCTAAGAACTCTACAGATGATGTAATAACTGCTCTTAATAGGTTTGAAGAGAAGGTTAGAGAAGAATAAACACCATTATCCCGCAGAAAGTATATAAACCTCGCCCGGCAAATAGGCAAGAAGTCTGGTTCTCTGAGGATCTAAGATCTCTGAAACAAATAACCAGAAAACTGGAAAAGTTATGGAGACAGTCTCAGAGGCCTGAAGATAAAGAACATCATAGAACCTCCCTTAAGATGTATTATAAGGCCGTTAGGGCGGCACGAAAAAATCATATTGCAGCACAATTAACAGCGGCTGGGAAAGATTCAAAAGTACTGTATAAAATCTTACAAACTTTTACCAAGCCAGTAGCTTGTGAGACTGCAGAGGTTGCATCCCAGGATCTTTGTGATGAGATCTCCCTATTCTTCATGAAGAAGATAGATGGGATCTATGACAAGATTATGGTCTCAAACGCAACTGCTGCAGGAGAAAATAACACTTCTCAGAATACTGCACAGCAAGTGCAATATACTCAGTGCCTTACAAGCTTTCCCCCCATTTCCTTAGAAGAGGTAACCTCATTAATCACTCAAATCAAGAGTGGTAGCCCTTTGGATACCATCCCTGTACGTATCATGCCTATGTTGGCAGATGTTCTGGGGCCAGGAATTCAGAATTTAGTCAACCTCTCCCTTAGCACAGGGGAGGTTCCTCTAGACTGGAAAAGGGCGCTGGTAAGACCACTGAGGAAAAATACTGCTATCCCCTGGACGGAATTGTCTAACCTAAGACCCATCTCGCTTCTCCCCTTTTTGGGTAAAATAACTGAGAAATTTGTAAATCGGCACATGTCGAATCACATCGAAAAGGCAGGTGGGCTGGATTCTTCCCAGTCAGGTTTTAGGCCAAGACACAGTACCGAGACCACCTTGTTGTCAGTCGCAGACGATCTACACATGTTCCAGGATAAAGGTCACTCTGTTATCCTGGTTCTGTTGGATCTGTCTGCGGCGTTTGACACCGTGTCACACAACATCATGACCACCAGGCTGGTTAACATTGGCCTGGAAGGGGGGGCGTGGCTTGGCTGCGAGGCGGAATGGCTGCCTGAAACCGCAGCTCCTCCGATCGAGTAAATTAATCCGGCAGATATCCGAACAACGTGTGCCTGGGCTCAGCTCTCTCGCCCCCACCTGAACACCTGGTGTAGGGGCTCGGCCTGAGGGGCTCCCTGCCACAGCGGTTGCGGCTGCAGCGACGATCGGCCTGCTGAGAGGCGGCCGGAGGCGGGGCCTGCGACGCTCGTGGACGCCGGGGACTGGCGTGAGGCTGGTGCCCGGGGAGAAGCGGTGCTGCCCGGCGGCGTGCGTCTGGTCGCCCCGGACCCGGGTGCGCGCTGACTTACAGGATCTTCCCCCACGGGGGGCGCTGGGGCCCGGGGGCTGTGTGCCCTGTGCAGAAGATCGTAGCTGGCGGTATAGCGGCTCAGTGCCGGGGGGGCGCTCCGTGACCCCGCGCCTGAGGCGCTTAGAGGCCGTACGGAACAAGTGGAGCGTGGGCCTGCACCGACGACCGAAGAGGAACGCCGAGGGCTCACGCGAGCCAGGATTGATGTGCCGATCCTCCTGGCGAAGGAACACGTGCTGTGCCTGTGGGGCGCCTCTGCTCCCCTTTGAGTGCTGGGACCGGCGCCGGGCCTCAGGACCTGTGACGGGGGGCGGCCATTGCGCCCGGAGCGGGGGAGGTGCTGTTGCCTGCGAGAGGGCTCAACGCGACGGCGGACTGCCTGCAAATGTAGCTGGGGGAGGTGTGCCCGCCGCCCGGACCGGGAGACTGTATGTTGCTGAGCTGTGGCCCCTCGGAGGCTGGTGAGTGTGCCTGTGGGGACGAGGGCAGGCGGCGTTTCCGCCCGGGAGGCGCAGCGTGAGTCGCCATTTTGCCAGTTTGGAGCGTTGCGGAGGCCGGGCGGTGCAGCCACGAGGCCCTGACCGGTGAATCCTAACGCGCAGTGGCTGCGCTGTGGGTGGCCTGCGGCTGGAGACCTGTGCCGCGGCTGGACCGGGTGAGCGGATTGTTCCGTGGAAGGCATCCTCTGCCGTGGGGGCCGGTGCCTGCCCTGACTCTGGCGACGACCATCCGGTTTGCGTGCTGCAGTGGACGCCTGGGGCAGTGTGTCTGGGGTCAGTGGTGGCGCCGGGGCTGTCACGGCTCCGTTCCATTGTTGGTGTTGTGAGGCAGCAATGGGTAAGCCTGATACCCGCCAACCGAGACTGACATTCGACAAATCTAAACAAAAAACGCCGGACCCAGACACTAGGGACTCTGAAGCGGCGAAGGATGCCCAGGGCGGCTCTCAAGACGTGGACATCAAGTCCATGTTTCAGGAACTAAAGGCGAGCCTGCAGGGAATAGATGGCAAGATGGACGCGCTGGCGGCGCGCATGGATGGTATTACGACGCGAATGGACAAGCAAGAAGGCAGAGTGGAAGGGTTGGAAACGCGTGTCGCGGAGTCGGAAGAGAACCAGTCGGCACTGGTCACACAAATGAAGGGCATGGACAAAGTATTGGCTCTCATACAGCAAAAAAACGAGGACTTGGAGGCGCGCTCGAGGCGCAACAACATCCGCGTCACGGGAGTGGCGGAATCGACGGACATCACCAACATGGAGCAGTATGTTGAACAGATGCTTAAGGACTTGTTCGGGACGGGTCTCTCGCCGATGTTCCTAGTCGAGAGGGCGCATAGGACACTGGGACCTAGGCCGAAGCCGGGAGCGCCGTCCAGGCCCATTATTGCACGTATTTTGAATTATAGGGACAGGGACACTGTACTGCGCATGGCACGAGACATGAAGGACGTGCAATACAAGGGTAACCACATCGCACTGTACCCGGATTTTACTCTGCAGGTCCAGACAGCTCGCAGAGAATTCCTGCCTGCGAAGAAAATTTTCCAACAAACGGGCACAAAGTACTCATTGATCTACCCTGCCAAGCTCCTGGTGCAGGGCCCGGGGAAACCCTCTTTTTTCGTGGATGCGAAGGCAGCCCTTCAGTATGCGAAGCAATTGGCCAGAGACCAGAAGAACCACCCGCCTGCGGAGGGACCAGTTCTCCAGGACAGGCTAAGTGATAATGAATGAATGTATCCGATGGGTATCTGAGGTTCCGTTATGACCTGCCTGAATGGGCTGGATTGAAGACTGGTGACTGCTGGGGACATCGGGAGACTCCTCCAGGTGGCTGATGTGCTATTAATATGACTTATTGATCTGGGGGGGAGGTCCTTGAGCTGGCACATTAAGCAGGCGCTCGATCGCCCTGTCAAAAGTACGGGGTTAGTAGGTGGCCAACCTGCGCACCTCAGGGGATGATTCCCATTCATTGGTTGCTGCCAATGGCCTTAGCTAAAGTTTGTGGGATAGGGAGGGTGACCTGGGGGGATTTTGCACAACCTGATTGGGGGGTTGGCGCGGGTGGGGATTCTGGACTTGGGTGTTTGGATGATGTTATGGTTGTTTGTTGGGTTGGTAGCGACGAACGAGAGGAAGGGAATCGCTGTGATTTACCAATTACTGTACAGTACTCATTGAAATGTTGTTTGCAAATTTGTACGAGATGCTGCGTTCACTCTTATGCCGGGTTGCTCGTCGAGCCGCTGGAGTCTGACCCTTGTGTACGTGGGTGGGGAGAGTGTGGCGTGCTGCATGGGTATGGCCTGCTGCTGGACCGTGGTTGTCTGATGTCCTTGTCGCCGTGCAGAACGTGAAGTGCCTCACTTGGAATGTGCGGGGTATGAATGATGGTCGCAAGGCCAGACTGGTGCATGCCTACTTGCTTAGGAAAGACATAGACATCTGCCTCCTGCAGGAAACCCATTTAACTGCTAATGCGTTGCAGCTACTTCAGCGGCATAGATGGTCAGAGATAGTGCATGCGACGTACTCCAACTACTCCAGAGGGGTGGCGATATTGATCAGAAGAGGGCTTCCATGGACCACACAAGAGACGATTAGGGATGCTGACGGCAGATATATAATCCTTGTGGGGGCGCTGCATGGTATGAGAATGGTGCTGGTGAATGTTTATGGCCCAAATGATGATAACCCAGACTTCTATGGCGATTTATGGCATAAAGTACAGACCCGGGGACCGGCGGCAGTACTGTGGGGAGGTGATTACAATGTGGTGCTATCCGACCCAATGGATCGGCAGGGCGCGGCCAGGGACCACCATCCTAGGGCGGCGGAGGCGCTCGGCAGTATTATACAGGATGCGGGGCTGGTGGACTCCTGGAGGCTATTACACCCGGGGGATCGCGCGGGCACATGCATAACTGCACACAGAGCTGCCTGGTCCAGGCTAGACTACTGGCTGTTATCCAGAGACTTACACACCTCGGTACAAGAGGTGGAACACCTGCCGCGGTCACTTTCTGACCATGCTCCTGTGTTCTTGTCACTGGCTACCCCCTCCAAATATGCCACACCGTTTAGTTGGCGGTTCCCCTCCCGGGCACTGCGCGACCAGGTATTTCAGCAGGGTCTCCGCTAAAAACTAGAGGAGTACTTCGAGCTTAATGAGGGTTCTGTGAAGTCCCCGGGCACATTGTGGGAGGCCTGTAAGGTGGTCACGAGAGGGTATTGCATGTCCTTAAAGACGGGAGTTCTGAGATCCATCCGGCTTACGCTTCGCTCCCTGGAGATGGAGCTCGCGCAGCTAGAGTCCACGTTGCTTGCGGCGCCTTCTGATAGCGTGCGGGCTGCATTTCGATCGACGCTTACTAGGTACCAGGTGGAAGCTGACCGTGAGGTTGCGTACTTGTCTAAGGACTGTCAGGCCAGACGATATGGCGAGGGGGACCGCTCTGGCCGTACGCTGGCGAACTTGCTGCGGGCGCCGCGTGGGGCGGACCACATCCTGGAATTGCAGAGTGTAGAGGGTGGAGTGGTGAGGGAGCCTCCGGATATACTCGCCACCATGACAGACTTCTATAGAGACTTGTACACTTCCAGGGTGGATCCAGATGACGCGGTTCTCCGTGAGTACCTAGACACTATAGCGCTGGCGTGGTTTAATGATAGCGCCAGACAGTATATGGACCTCCCGTTTGCGCAGGACGACATACGGGCAGTAATCTCTGGCCTGCCCCCTTGCAAGGCGCCGGGCCCTGACGGGCTGACGGCGGCCTTCTACAAAGAATATGCCGATATCTTGGTCCCGCGCCTGCACAAGGTCTTTGAGGAGGCGGTGGAAACGGGCATCCTCCCCCAGTCAATGCGTGAAGCGTTGATTATCACGCTACTCAAACCGGGTAAAGACCCTACCAGCCCGGACTCCTATCGCCCGCTTTCATTGATAAACCTTGATGCTAAAATCTATGCGAAGTTGCTCTCTGACCGATTGAAATTTATGTTGCCGCAGATAGCGCTGTCTGATCAGTCGGGTTTTGTCATGGGGAGGTCCACCTCACATAACCTGAGGGTGCTTTTTGGGCTCCTACATTACCTGGATCCCAGGGTGCAGGCGACGGCGGCGTTATTGGACGCGACCAAAGCGTTTGACTCCCTGGAGTGGAAGTTCTTGCGGACGCTATTTACCCGAATGGGATTTAGCCCGCCCTTTGCCAGGCGCATCGGCGTACTTTATAATGACCCGACAGCAAGAGTGCGGGTGAATGGTCAAACGTCTGCACCTATACGCATCACCAGAGGGACTCGTCAGGGGTGCCCGCTTTCGCCGTTACTCTTCGCTATAGCCACGGAGCCACTGGCGGCTCGTTTGCGGCAACACCACACTCAGCGCAGCATAGGCTTCACGTCGCGCGGACTATTAATATCAATGTATGCTGACGATCTTACTATATACATGATGAACCCGTCAGAGAACTTTGATCCGTTGATGAGAGAGGTAATACGCTATAGTGGCCTCACCAGCATAGATCTAAACTGGTCAAAGTCGGTGATGCTACCGCTGACGGATGGCACGGCCGTATGCCATACGGAATTCCCGATCGAATGGGCCACTGACGAGGTCAAGTACCTAGGTATCAGGGTCAGTCGCTCAATTCAGGACGTCTGGCTGTCGAATTTTGGGGTGGCCATGGAGTGGCTGGAGACCAAGGTGAAGAGATGGAAGACGCTACCGCTTTCAATGTTGGGCCGCATTGCTATCGCGAAAATGGTCGTAGTGCCCAAATTCCTATATCTATTTATAAATATCCCTTTACCGCTCACTAAGGCATTCTTTCGCTGCCTTCGCTCGGCCGTGATCGAACTGGTCTGGGCGGGAGGGCAGCCTAGAGTGGCTTGGAACCTCCTCACACTTCCCTTCCGGCAGGGGGGCCTCGCAGCCCCGGATTTCGAGCTGTATGCGTACAGCGCGCAGGCACAATATTTGCACTATTGGCATCACCGGATTCCCTACCAGCCACACGTGGCGATAGAGATGGATGTGGCGGCACCCTGCCCACTACGGACAGCGGTGTACCAGAAATACAAACGACCTGGGGAAGACATTGACACTGTGGAGATGGTGCGCTGGGCCTGGGCGGGCATTGCAAAACGCGCGGGCATTTCCGATCTCTACGCTCCGAGCATGCCTTTAGATGGCAATCCCCTGTTGGGTCCATTAACGGACGTGGCGGTGGTGCGTGTGGGCTGACAGTGGCAAGTGACCTGTATCCGGAGGATACTTTCATTACACTGCAGGGTATGGCCGCGGCTTCTGAACCGACGGCATCGGAACGGCTTCTGTACTATCAATTGCGGTCGGCCTGTAAACAGAAGTACCCTACGTTCCCGGAGGCCCCGCCGTCGCTGGCGGCCTTGGAGGACGTGCTCTCCAACTCCTCCCCGCGGAAATTAATAACGCGCATATATAGGGCCACACAGCACGCGACACCCGTTGCGCATGTGGATTCCAGGACGCTGTGGGAGGGGGAAACGGGCCTCCGCATCACGGAAAAGCAGTGGGAATTCTGTTGCGCCCAACTTGAGCAATTGTCGCCTAACTATAGACTGCGGCTGGTACACTTCAACTACCTGCACAGGACGTACCATACACCTATACAACTTTTCAAAATGGGACTGCAGGCTGACGCGAAGTGTTGGAGATGTGGCGAAGGGGACGCTGCGTTCTTCCATCTAGTATGGACGTGTGGACCCATAAATAGGTTCTGGAACGCTATTATAAAATCCGTAGGGGAAATTGTGGGCATGACTCTTGTTCCGGACCCACTGGTGGCCCTCCTGGGTTTCGTCAAGCATATACCCCCTGCGTCACGGCGCCTGGTGGATCTTCTCTTATTGCTCGCCAAGCGTCAACTGGCGATACACTGGAAGAAGAAGGCCCCACCGACTGTTGCGGGATGGGTTAGGTCCGCGATGTATTGCAAGGAACAACTCACTGCTTACTGGGACCAGATGCCGCAGCGCTCACGACCTGTGGATATTTGGCAGCCGTTGGTGGACTGGCTGGTGAGGACGGGTGCGACTGGCGAAGATTGAGACCATGTGCGGTTGGATTGGTGGATTGACATTGGTGCGATTTGGGTCTGCATGGCGGCGGCAACCGACGGTGGAAAGTGCTGAATTGCCCGCGGTTGCACTGGCGGCTGGGCTGCGCTGTGAATGAATGGGTTGACTGGGGATGCCGGGGATGCGGCACTGCGTGGGTAACGTGTCGGTAGCGCAAGGGGTACTGGTATTTCACGTATGTTACTGTTCCTCGACTGTCGCTTTAAGTTGTTATTGTTGCGAATCGTGCATCTTCTTACTTTGGATATTCTGCTTAGAGGTACGAAGTAGATGAGCCTCGGCAGCGTACCGCCACGTAACCATGCTGCCTGCCTCCGGGTTGTTGGCTGAATAGCAGTGTACACTTTGAAGTAACAATAAAGGTTTTGGAAACAAAAAAAAAAAAGAAAAAAACATTGGCCTGGAAGACAAGGCTTTGGCTTGGTTGAGGAGCTTCCTAACAGACCGCACCCAAAGGGTCACCTTGGGTGCATATCGGTCAGAGGAGTTGGGGATCTCTAAGGGGGTGCCACAGGGCTCCTGTTTGAGCCCTACTCTTTTCAACATCTATGTGGCCCCCCTAGCTAACATCATGAGGTCCCATGGTTTCATCCCAGTGTCATATGCGGATGACACCCAACTCCTCTTTCCTTTTAAAATCCTCACTGCTGAGGTTAGGAACTCCTTTGCCCAGGGGATGAAAGCAGTGGCTCACTGGATGGCATCTAACTTCCTGCAATGTAATGTTGCCAAGACGGAAGTGATGCTGTTCGGTGAGGCCAAACTCCTGTGGACTCCTGACTGGTGGCCTCAAGATCTTGGCCCAGTCCCTGAGCCCAAGCAGGTAGTGAAAAATCTAGGGGTCCGACTGGACCAGGAGTTTTCCCTAAAACATCATGGAAACCAAGTGGTGGGCTCTTGTTTCCACATCATCGGTTTGTTGCGGAAAGTGTTTCCTTTGCTGCCAGACTCTACTAGAAAAACCTTGGTGCAGGCTCTAGTATTGAGTCGATTGGATTACTGTAATGGACTATTACTGTCGGCAAATGAAGGAGTAATTTCCAGACTCCAGGTGGTCCAGAATACCGCTGCTCGTCTTGTCTTAAACCGGCCCCCTCGCACTCCCTCCAAACCTCTGCTGACCAAGCTTCATTGGCTATCCATCAAACAGAAGGTGAAGTTTAAAACCTGTTGTATTATACACAAATGTTTACATGGGAGAGGCCCTGCTTACCTGTCCAACAAATTCTCCCCCTATGTACCCACGCGCTCTCTGAGATCCAGTGAACAGGCCTTGCTGTGTGTACCCAGAGCAAAAAAAGCAAGACAGGGAGCTAGAGCCCTTTCAGTTGCTGGCCCAATTCTATGGAATAGCCTCCCAATATCTTTGAGACTCTGTGATGATCACCTCCCTTTCAGGAAACAATTAAAAACTTACCTATTTCAAAATTAACATGATATACTGCTTGGACTCTTTTCTTGTATTATGGTTGGCCAAAGGCGCGGAGATACTCCTTCGGGAGTCGTTTCCAGCGCGGTATAAACTCGCAAATAAATAAATACATTCATCGAGATAAAATAAAAACAGAATACATAAGACAAAGTAAAGGTAGATCACCTAGAGTTGAAGATAGAAGATGGGCTGTGTTTCAATGTTTATCAAATGCTAGCTGTGCACAGAAGGGGGTGGGAATATATGTGAAAAAATACTTACCTTTTCAGATAAAATCCTTATTGCTAGATTCTGAGGAGAGATGGGCATTCGGTAATGGGTAATTCAATGCAACAAACTTAACTGTAGCGACAATCTATGCGCCAGTCTTAGATAACCCGCTGTCTCTGCTACAACTAAATCAGGCCTCAATCAATACTCCAGGTCAGGTTATTTTACGTGGTGATCTTAATTTTCTTCAAGAACCACTATTAGACTTAACCACCATAGCTCGAAAACAAAGTAAGTCAAAAATGGCTATAGCTCTAGCCAATTGTAAAAGGGAACTTGATCTGCTTGACCCATGTCACATACAATATCCTAATTAACAGGAGTTCTCATGCATTTCAGCAAAATGCAATACAGCTTCCAGGATAAATTATTTTTTAGTGTTGTATGGGCTGAAATGAATTATTCATGAATATATCCCTGATGCCTTCTCGGATCACACACTGGTTAAAATGGAAGTGGCAGGGTTGGGGATTGAAAGAACACCCGAATGATGGTATTTGAACACAGTTAATTTAGAGAATGAAGAATGGTGTGCAGAGGTGTTGGAGGAGAATAGAATTTTGTTTTTGATTAATACAGACACCGCTCATGCAGATATTGTTTGGGATGCCTGTGAGTCCGTGCTCCGGGGTTTTATTACAACTAAAGAAATCCAGCAGCAGAGAGAGAAACATTTTAAAAGGCGTGACCTGGAAACTAGATTGGAGCAAGCTAGTAGAGCATATTTTCAGCTGAGAAACCTAGCTGCAAAGCAAGCGTTCACACGGGCTAAATCAGAAATGCAGGATTACTACTATATGCAGGGTAACATTGCCAACACTGCCTATCTTCAGTGGGTATATGAGGAAATTGAATATACGGTACGATTATTGGCGTGGGAAGCCAAAGATCGTCAGGTTAAGAACAGGATTTCATCTCTGACAGATGCTGTATCAAAGGTACAAATAACTAGCTCCTTAGACATTGGGAATGCCTTCTTAAAACATTATGAGAACATTTACCAGTCCGATCAGCAGAGTGCGCCTGATCGTCTAAGGATGTTCTTAGACAAACTTCCCATCTCCTTTCTGTCCAATGAACAAAAACAAATGATAGCATCCACATTTCCCCTCGAGGAAATAGAGAGCGTAGAAAACTCATGTGCAATGGTAAATCAGCTGGCGAGGATGGTTTACCTGCAGAAGTGTACAAATAATTTGCCCCAATATTAAACCTACAGTTATTAAAACTCGCCAATGACATCTTAAAAGGCAGAAAACCTCCGATATCGTTCTTCCGTGCTGCGGTAGTCAGCAACTTGAAGAAGGATAAGAATAAGGAAAATATTAATTCCTATAGGCTCATAAGCCTATTAAATGTAGATTATACAATCTTCACAACACTGTTTGCTAATAGGCTAAATAAGATTCTAGGCTCAATTATCCACCGCAACCGATGTGGGTTTGTGGCAGGCAGACAGCTCTCCTCAAACACAAATTTTTAAATAGAAACATTGGACTACATGACTCCGCATAAAATTCCGGCATAGGTGTTATTTTAGACTCCGAGAAAGCTTTTGACTTGGTGTCCCGGGAAACCCTTTTTTTAATTCTTGATTGATTTGGTTTCCCAAAAATGTTAATACAAACAATAACTCGCCTGTATAAGGACGCCTCAGAGCAAATCATTATTAACTCTAGAAGTGTAGGCTGCTGCAGAGTAAATAGAAAGCAAAAGACACAGAAGTGATGGACAGAATGCAGAACAAATCAAAACATTCACCCCCAGTCAAGAGATCTGGGTTAAATACATCATTCTCTGTTCACCTGCCACCCCAGTTTAGACCTGGCCATATGCAAATCAGTCTGGACCCTGTGCCTCATGGGAACAGTCCAGCCCGAACTGCCAAGCCAGGTTCACCCTGGACCGGAATCAAGCATCCTAGGACCGATTTCGGGGTAAATAGAGGCACCTCTTCCTTAAACCTGGGGGAAGATATTTAAAAGGAAATCTTTGCAATATTCAGGGAGTTTCAAGCAGCAGGCGGGTATAAAATAAATAACTCCAAAACCGAAATTTAACGCTGTAATTGTTTACAAGATTCATTAATACCTGAATTTCAGCCACTTTATAACTCAAGGCCTAAACAATATCTAGGCATATTTGACACTGCAAATATAAATGATCTATTTATATTGAATTATGTTCCATTAATACAAAAGATCAAGCGATTATTCGCAAAATGGAATCAATTACCACTTTCAGTAATTGGTCGAGTAAGGCTAATACCCATGTCAATTTTACCTCTTTTTAACTTACTATTTTCAACAATTCCGAACGCATTACAAATGTCATTTGTTAAAGGAATAGAAGGGTTATTTTCGTCTTTTATGTGGGCAAATAAGCCTCCAAGTCTAGCACTAGCCATCTTAAGTGATCAAACCAAGGAAAGAGATATCGCCCTCCCAAATTTGCGGGAATATTATTATGCAAACTTTGCACATAACAACACAGATTTATTAACCATTATGACCCACTTCACATAGAATTCTTTTTTATAACAAGGATCATGAAGGAATATAAAATCCCGGATCCAATGAGGCTAATAAAATAATCCCAAAAACGTGTGCTACATGGTCCTCCAGTGACTTTTTAAACAAAAAGCACTACTGTTTAAGTTTTATAATTTGCCGTTGATGAACGGATCAACACGTCTGGCAGACCTATATGTTGGGGCACAGCGTCTTATTGAACCTATCATAGTATTGAAATGGGAAGAAAATCGATATACATGGGTAGAAGATTTTATTAATATTGATTTTTTGAAAAAATGGACAGAGATTGAACGAGGCCTGAGTTGTTATAAATACATACTTAAATGGTCCTTCCTTCAAGTTAAACATTTCTTAAAAAATATAGATCTCAGTATGCTCTTTGCTAAGATAGACCTTAGTGAAGCCCTCTTGGAATCAACTACATGTAGATCAACCAGTGGTTGGCTACAAATCCTTAGGGAGCATAAAGACAAGAGGGTGTATGAAAAGGCCTGAGATACATATTCAGATCTCAAGGTTTGTCTGGAACAGAATCAACACATCTAATATAACTTTACTAAGAGGTGCCAATTTCAGGTGAATACAATTCTATACTAAATGGTTATTGTATAGGACCCCAGCTTTTCCGCACGGACATCATAAACGATGTCATAGAACATGTCATGAGTCATGTCTTATGAGAGGTCATAAACAGTGCATAATGGGGGCGCAAGGTATAGTTTGCTCTGCTAACCATAACTAGTGAATTTCTGCATTTCGTTTTCCTTTCAAAATGTTAATGTTGTCATTGACATACTCATCCAACTATAGTGATCATCAGCAGTACCCCTGCACGGCAGTAGGTGGTGTCGTTTGGCTTCGGTTTGCATGGGTGGCATCTGCGCCGGAAGTGACTATGTGTGTAGTGCCTATATAAATGCCATCCTAGTTCAATTTCTTTTTGCAACTTTCCACTCCAAGAGTGCGAAGCCCCGAAGAACACAGACCATTGGAATGTAAAACTAGTTCCCTGAAAGGGGAACAGCCCTGTTCCCCAGAAACCTGTTGGCAGAGCTGGGACAATGGGTGGGTCAGTAAGCAATCTGCCGCTAGATAGTTTCTAACATAAGCTAAGTAACAAGTTAATCTGATAGAGGCTTCTAGCCACAGATTTCTTACTTTAGAATAGATACCCAAGCGGTACCTCCCCATGGGTGGACCTGCGAAACAATTTCACACCAAAAAGTCCTTCAGGACCGAATGGGCAAAATGCCCTTCCCAACGGACCTGACTGTCCAGGCAGTAGTGCTTAGTGAACGTGTGTAGAGAGACCCACTTTGCTGCCTGGCAGTTGTCCAGACCCAGGACTCTGCATGTTAACACATTGGTCGCAGTCTTTGCTCAGGTGGAATGAACACACAGATACTCTGGGAGCTACTTCTCAGCCAGTCTGTAGCAGATTTAATGCAGAGCCCAATCCAACAGGAGATGGCTTGTTTCTGCACAGCCTTCCTTTTCCTGGACCAGACATACCTCATGAAGAGTTGATCATTTATCGAAAACGATTATGTGTGGTCAAGGTAGAACATCAACGCTCTTTTTGGATTCCAGCTGGCGGAGTCTCTCCTCTTTGTTAGAGGGATGAGGTAAAGCATAAAAGGTAGGCAAAGTGATGGACTGGCTTACATGGAAAGGGATGATTACCTTCGGCAAGAAGGATGCTCGAGTCCAAAGGACCATTTTGTCAAGGAAAAATAACTGTTGGGAGACTGGGAGGAGAGTGCCTATAGCTCACTGACCCTCCTGGCAGATGTAATTGCCACCAGAAAGGCTGTCTTGATAGTGAGGAGCCTAAGAGGACAAGAATGAACCGGCTCAAAAAGAGTGCACATTAACCATTAAAAACCAAGTTACGGTCCTATAGCCATAATAAAAGGAGCTGGGGGAAATATGCTGCAGACCTTTAAGGAACCTATTTGCAATAGGGGACTTGAAGAGAGAAGGCTGGGAATGGCAGATGCAGAACCCTTCAATGTGCCCAATGCAGAGCCCTGCTGGGCCAGGGTAAGGATAAACCAAAGATCCTGGGAAAGGCGAGCAGATAAGGGATCAACCTGTGTCTCAGCACAGCAGGCAACAAATTAACTTCTATGGCTGACATATGCAATCTTGGTTGCGGGACGGAGAGCAACCAAGATAACATCACAGACTTCGGGCAGAAGGTCGAAAGCTGTGAACTGTCACTGCTCAATCTCCAAGCATGAAGGTGGAGGATTGACAGGTACAGGTGGAGAACCATCCCCTGTTGCTACGACAGAATTTCCTCCCACAGCGGCAGACTGATCAAAGGGCTTACAGCCATGTTCAACAGCTCAGTATTCCAAACGCTCCAAGCCCAGTGGGAAGCCACAAGGATAACTTAGGCCCGGTTATTCCCGATCTTCTTGAGAACTCTGGACAAGAGTAGCATGGGTGGAAAGGTGCACAAGAGGCCTGAGCTCCACTCGAGATGAAAAGCATCTCCAAACGGGAGCCTCCTTGAAAACTCCAGCTCATGTAACTGCTGAAACTGTTTGTTCTTAATGATGGCGAACAGATCTAACCTAGGCTCAACCCACTGCTTAAAGAAATGTTGCACCACCTACGGATGGAGCCTCCATTTGTGAGCTGCTAAGCATCTTCAGTTGAGTCTGTCTGTCCTGGCGTTCAGAGAGCCCGCCAGGTGTTGAACCACCAGGGATATGACTTGACATTCCAGCCATGCCCAGAGATGCAGGGCCTCTTGACAAAGGGTCCAGACCCCGCCCGCCATGTTTGCTGGAGTACCATATGGTGGTGATGTTGTCGGTAAAGACCAGCACTAGCCTTCCTTTGATGGAGTGTAGAAAGGCTTTCAATGCCAGCCGTATCGCTTGGATCTCCAACGGGTTGACGTGGTGTCCAGTTTCCATCAGAGACCAGAGGCCTCTGATCTCCTACTCTCCCAGATGGCCACCCCATCCCAGGAGTGACGCATCTATCACTACTGTCAGATCTAGTTGGAAAAAAGAGAGGGGTCTGAAGCTGAACCAACTGCAGTTCATTAACCACCATTTCAGATCTTTTGCAGTACCCTCCGAGATCTGGACCATTTTAGAGACATTCAACTGTTTTGTTACTGTTACTGTTTTGAACTTCAGGTCCCACTGCAGAGCCTGCATTTTCCAGTGGACATGTGTCACAAGCAAGATGCAGGAGGCTATGAGGCCCAACAGCTTCAGAGTCAGTCTCATCGAAATCCAGGATTGAGGCTGAAACATCTATTTAATAGCCTGAATATCCTGGACTCACCAATTAGGAGGATAAGGCCAAAACTGAGTCCAGAACAGGTCTGATGAAATGGAGCATCTCAGAAGAGGCCAGGTGTGACTTCAGCATGTTTATCGTGAAGCCAAGTGTGGGCAAGAGGTCTGCCGTAGTCTAGAGGTGGGAGACGACTGCGTGAAACAAGGCCCGTTTCAAGTTGTCAAGATAGGGGAGGACTGGCACCACTGATCTCCACAGATGAGCTGCAGCCACCGCCATGAACTTGGTGAACACCCAAGGGGTGTTGGTTAGGCCAAAGGGGAGCATGGTGTTCTGAAAGTACTCGTGACCTACTGTGAACCGCAGATCATGTCTGTGGGCAGGCAGGACGGGAATGTTGAAGTATTTGTCCTGCAAGTCCAACGCTACCATCCAGTCTCCTGGGTCCATGGCAGACAGGACTTGAGCGAGCATGAGCATTTTCGATTTCTCCTTTTTCAAGAAGAAATTGAGAGGGTGCAGGTCTAGGATGGGACAAAGAACCCCATCCTTCTAAGGCACTATAAAGTATTGGGAATAGCAACCATGACCTACTTCTGCAGCTGACACCCTTTCTGTGGTTTTCTTGGCCAAGAGAGCCTCTACTTACTGGCGGAATAAGGAAAAATGGTCCTCCATCAGCCTATTGCAAGTGGGTGGCAGCTGCTGGGGGGTGGTGGACTGGCCCAACCTCTGGCGGCCCTACCCACAGGGCTGACGACACCATACCCACAGGCCCTGTGGGTCAGGCCATAACATTATGTACAATAAGCCTGATCTCCATGGCCATAATAAGTGCAGTTTCTGTACTGTGATAGTTTCTGAAACCAAACCGTGTATGGTCCAGAAGCTCCTGCAAATGAATAAAAGTAGCCAATTGTTGATTTAAGGCTTTCTCGATGATTTTAGCAGGAAAAGGTAGCCTGGCAATGGGCGGGTAGTTATTAGGATCACAAGGATCTAAGCTAGATTTCTTAAGCAAGGGAAGAATGGATGCTTAGTTCCATGGAGTGTGAAGGAGCCCTGATTTCATCATTTTATTTAAAACTACTATAAGAAACTTGGCAATGACCTCCTGGGCTATAGGGCAAGGATCATGCAGGGAACCGGACTGCATGACTTTAATCAAGTCAATTACTTGTTCTTCACTCAGTGGTGGGGTAAACTCCGAAAAGAGGGAGTTTAGCATATTAGGAAGGCATGAACCATGTTCCTCAACTGAAGGCGTGAGAGATGATTCCTGGTAGGTCACTCCCCCCCCCCCCCCCCCGCTGCAGCTCCGCCTGCACCCCGCTGAAGTGTCCTGATCGCCGCCGAAGTCGAGGCCCTCCACCACCCACAGGTTTCCACCTGCACCTCATCCCTGGTGGACAGTGGTGGCCTTGGTTTGTATCCACTCTTCTGTGCCTTCTCTGCCTTTCCGCTCCTCTTCTGTGCACCCCCGCCCTCGCTCGCTGTTCTGTTCTGTTCTGTGGCCCTTCTTGATTCTGTGCCCCGTTTCATCCGCTGCTGCCCCCTTGTTTGATTCTGTGCCCCGTTTTCTTCTACTGCTGCCCCCTTTGACTCTGTTCCCCGTTTTATCCGCTGCTGCCCCCTTGTTTGATTCTGTGCTCCGTTTTCCTCTACTGCTGCTCCCTTTGACTCTGTGCCCCGTTTTCATCTGCTGCTGCCCCCTTGTTTGATTCTGTGCCCCATTTTCTTCTACTGCTGCCCCCTTGACTCTGTGCCCCGTTTTCATCTGCTGTTGCCCCGTTTGATTCTGTGCCCCTCTCGCTGACTTCTGTGCCCTCTTGACCCCCAGCCCTGCCTTTCTCCTCCCCACTCCGCTCCCCGGCCCCTGGCCCCGCCGCTGCTTCCCCTGCGGCCCGCCCCCTCCGCGCCCATTTGCTGCCCCTGCAACACACCTCCCGCCTCCCAGCTGCTCCTCCCTCCCCACATATGGCGGCTGCTGCGCGGTGAGGAGAGCGACCCTTGACCTTCCTGGTAGGTCGCTCCCCCCACTGCAGCTCCGTCTGCACCCCCGCTGAAGTGTCCTGATCGCCGCCGAAGTCGAGGCCCTACACCACCCGCAGGCTTCCACCTGCACCTCATCCCTGGTGGCCAGTGGTGGCCTTGGTTTGTATCCGCTCTTCTGTGCCTTCTCTGCCTGTCCGCTCCTCTTCTGTGCCCCCCGCTCGCCGTTCTGTTCTGTGGCCCTTCTTGATTCTGTGCCCCGTTTTCATCTGCTGTTGCCCCGTTTGATTCTGTGCCCCTCTCGCTGAATTCTGTGCCCTCTTGACCCCTACCCCTGCCTTTCTCCTCCCCTCCGCACCCATTCGCTGCCCCTGCAACACACCTCCCGCCTCCCAGCTGCTCCTCCCTCCTCACCTCCCCATATATGGCGCCCGCTATGCGGCCGTGCCGCTGGCGTGCCTAAGGCACGCCTAAGGCAAGTCCGTCTGCGCCCGTCCGCGCCTGGACCGCGCCAAGCACCAGAACCCCTACCCCCCGCACCAGCCAGGAAGTCTGCCTCCGCTACGACGCCAACACCCTTGTCGCTCTCAACCCAGGAAGAACCCACACCTGCTGCAAGGCCGCCCCGAAGCGTACCCACGGTCCCTTCACCTGCCTGAACTACAGCTTCTCATGCCTCGAAGGAACCGAGACAACCGCAACGACGGAACCCAACCAGCTCAGATGCATCCTAATCAACACTCGCTCCGCACGCAAACACGCTGTCGAGCTCTGGGACCTACTCGACACCGCATCCCCGGACGTCGCCTTCCTGACCGAGACCTGGATGAACAAAGTCTCCTCACCAGACATCGCCATAGCCATCCCCGTCGGCTACAAGATCACCCGCAGAGACCGCACCAACGGGGCCAGAGGAGGAATCACCATCTTCCACAAAAACACCATCAGGGTCTCAACAAACACCAACGACACTCTCAGCACCGCCGAACACATGCACTTCCAAATCCACACGGACCCCAAGACCACCCTAAGAGGCACCCTCATCTACAGACCGCCAGGACCCCGGCCTCAATTCTGCGACTCCATCGCTGACCTCATCAGCACACACGCGCTGACCTCCACCGACTACATCCTCCTCGGAGACCTGAACTATCATCTGGAGAACAACAACGACAACAACTCCTCCACCCTGATCGACAACCTCGACAACCTCGGACTAAAACAGCTTGTCACGACGCCGACCCACATCGCCGGTCACACACTTGATGCCATCTTCTCCTCAAGCCTCCACGTCACCTTCAGCCACGCCTCCGAACTCACCTGGACAGACCACGACTGCATCCACTTCTCCTTCCGAAAACCCCCCACACACCACCGCACCCTACAGATCCCCCATCGCTGCTGGGGCAAAGTCACTGAAGAACAACTACAGACTAGCCTCGCACTCAACCCTCCGACCAACCCCACCAACCCCGATGATGGTGCACGCACCCTTGAAAGCTGGATGAGCGACTGCGCCAACACTGTAGCCCCGCTGAAAAAACCCACCAACAGAAACACCAGCAAAAGAGCCAACTGGTTCACCCCGGAACTCCTCGCCTCAAAGCGCACCTGCCGGAAATTGGAGAACATATGGCATAGCGACTTCGGGAGGATCTTCTGTCTCAGCAACAGGAGGCAGTCCTCCACCTGAACCTGTCCAGCCTCCACCTCCTTGCGTGGAGATTGAGCGGCGACAGTTGATTCTATTTGACTTGCCTCCTGAAGTTTGTAATGTGATTCTGGCAGCCAGGCATCCCTCACCTAAACTGTATACGCCTGCCAGTGGAACAAATTTGTGGCATGGTGCACAGCGAAAGCTGTGGTTTCCCCCCTCCCCCCCCCTTTCAGCCCCTCTTTCTGAGGTCCCATTGTTCCTTCTCTCTTTGGCCTAGCAGGGCTCCGCTCTTGGCACTGTTAAGGGCTCTGCTCTGGGCATTGTTAAGGGCTACCTCTCTGCTCTTTCAGCCTTTTTCAGGCTGTTGTCCACAAATTTCTCAAAGGCTGTACTCACCTTTTCCCTCCTATTCCTTTTGTGATGCCTCACTGGAACTTGCACCTGGTTCTCACATCTTTAATGTGTGCTCCCTTTGAGCCTCTTCATAACAGTCCTTTACGGTTATTGACTTTCACAACTGTCTCCTGGTGGCTATCACCTCAGCTAGGCGCGTGAACTCCAGGCTCTTTCATGCAAACTTCCTTTCCTGGCGGATCATCCGGACAAAGTTGTGCTTCGGCCACGTCCCTCCTTTCTACCAAAAGGAGTCACTGCCTTTCATCTGGGGATAGCTGTCACTCTGCCCACTTTCTTTCCGCCTCCGCACCCTTCCAGAGAGGAAGAGAGGCTCCACCGTCTGGACCCAAAACGTGCGCTTTCATTTTACCTTGTGGTGGAGGCAGAGTTTTAGATGACATACAGTGCTATGTTAGCATAGGCGTCTTAGATGTTGGAAACGCCATCTTGCCACTTTTGCTGTTTTTGCACACGACACTGTAGATAGATGTTATTATTTGAAAACTGATTGCTTGCCTTTTCTTCACATGAGGACTGTCTGTTGTTCACATCCTAGACGTGCACTGCGACCTTGGTCTGAACATTGTGTGCAGAAACAGTCTGAGCCACCAAACAATGTATGTTTTTGAGTTCAGGTTGATCGGCCCACGCTCTAGCCATAACACTCACACAGCTGCAAATATTTGAAAGTCGAGCGCCTTTAATATTGCAGTTTGCATGCACTAGACACACATTCTGGAGAATACATTTTCCAGGCGCAGAGCAAAGCTGATCCTGTGATGTGATTCACCTAAGTTGATCTTTACGGTATGGGGTTCTCCATTCAAACCTAGAGACCTTCTATTAGTATAATAATACTAGCTTACTAGCGAAGGGAGGGTGGTTGTATTCCACTGTCATTTGTAATATGATTTCTCCCTTCCTTTTCTATGGTATTGTAACAATGCTGGTGGTTTTAATTTTAATCATTTGTCTGCTTATGTTAGCCAAAGTACTGCATCTTCGGACACGTAGTTTATAAAATAAACATTTTAAACTTTACTGTGTCTCTGAATACTCTTGTTGTGGACTGATATGAGAATAACAACAAACAGGTATTTCTGATTCCCACCATTCCTGAGAGTACTCTAAAGTTGCATGTTCTGGGTTGTCTAATCATTGGTAGCTTCTATATGGTATGAAGAGCGAATGAGACACTGATACTGGTCAGATAGGGGTTCTGGGTACTGAGGTGAGTTTTTGGTACACCGCAATTCACTGAGGTCCTGGTTTCCTGCGCATAGTTCTGTGCATGAGCAGAATCCCTGCAACATGGCGCACCTAACGTTTGGTCTTCTGATTTGAGACGCCTTAGTAGTGCTTATATTAGTCCACGACACCCTCACTCTTGTTTCCGGATAGCGGGAGTGACGGTTTTAACCTACCTGTTTGTACGATAGGTTCCCTCAAGCTTGATAATTGAAAAGGTTTTTATATTTCTGAACCCTTGTGCTACTGTAATATCCATTGTTGTTCTTCTCTGTGTTCTAATGGCGGTCGATATTGCAGCGCATAGCCAAACACCTCTGCGGCGTCATTTGACGCAATTTGGGGTGCCGGACGATGGGATGGCCGTTATTTTTGTGGTGAGTGCCGATGCATCATACCCCTACGAGTTGTTTTACTCTTGGGTGACTATGCCGGCGGTGAATGCGGATGATAATGCGTTTCACACCTATACTCCCTCACGGATCCAAGCAAATTATACGCCATATAGGCCGCAAGAAATTCCTATTTCAGCTTGGCAGCATCGCATTTGGTTTAATGGCGCCCTTCCCTATACGGTTACACCGGTTCGAATGGGCCCTTTATCAATTCCAGGGGCCACTTGGCCAGTACTGGCCGGATTTACATCTCATCCTCGTTATTTGAATGTTGCGGTGGATGAGTTGCGTGTCCTCCATACAGCCCTGATTATTGTATATAGGGCTTTAGTGCAATACATTTCACGCAACGTGCAGGTGGGGGCACCTGCTGTTGCGGGACAGCCAGCTGGCCAGGCCGGGATTGTCATTAGTCCCGTCGTGGTTAATTTGGTAATGGACAAGCGCCCCCAGAATAAGGACGATTTACCCTATTAGCTTGCTGAGAAATTTGACCAGCTGGAAGCAGTATTTCCGCACTCTACTCCTGTGGAAAAACACAGGATCCTCACCATTAGTTTGCAGAAGGACTCGGTCCCAGAGGTGTCAGACTGTGACAACTGGGGTAAGGTTTTTGTAGCGGAATACTCAAAGTGCTTCGGCACCCCATCTATGGCAGTGCTTCCCTCCGTCATCAAGCGTGTTCAAGATCAACACGGACCGGAAGCGGCGGTCGAGTTGGGGATGAGGCTTGTGGGTGTGTTCGACGTAGTGGCCTCTCTCATCCTTGGTAATTTCAAGGGAGATGCGGTACACTTTCAAATGTGGCTAATGGTTTAATATCAGGGTGTTATTGAAACATGTGTGTCACCAATGAATAATCCTTTATTCACTGTAACGAAGCCTGATGGGTCGTACCGCCTAGTTATGGATTACCGGCATTTGAAATCTCATTGCCGGACGTGTGCTGTACAGAATACCCACAGTTCTGCCCTCGTTGATAGTCTCATGAGAAAAAGGTTTAAGACCACACTTGACATATCCAATGGCTTTTACAGCCATAACCTGTCCTCTATTAGTAGTCAGTGGACAGCGTTTACTTCTGGCCGCAAACAGAAACAGTTTAAGAGATTAGCCATGGGCTATAAAAACAGCCCTGGTGTCTTTGCCGCACGTGTTGTCTCTCTGTTAGTGAGCATTGACCCTGATGCGTACTCGTATGTTGATGATATCTATCTCACGGACGACGAGTTGTGGCCGCATCTGTGTCACGTTGATCGCATCATTGTTATGTTTGCAGACTTCGGTTACAAATTCAACTTTGCCATGTCTCACATTGCAGAGTATACAGTGTTGTTTTTGGGCTACGAGCTCAACAATGAGGGTCGAGGGTTAGCTCCTCACTTTTTGGAGAAGTGTGCATGCTTGCGTGCTCCTACACCACTGAAAAAATTACAGTCTTTGCTGGGCTTTCTGAATTTCGGTCGTATTTATATTCTCGATTATGCCCAGCGTATCAAGCCGCTATGTGCCTTGGTACGACCTACTTTTTCCAAATCGAGCTGGCTGCCAGAGCATTCAGCTGTTTTGCAATCCTTGCAGGCTGATCTTCTTGCCCTCGAAATACTTACTGACACGTGATAACCACACTAACCTGGTAATAAGAATTGTGCCGGGTGCAGTGGGTTTCACGTACTTAACGTTCAATGAGGGCAATACAATCCCCATTGCCTACAAATCACACCTGTACACTTCTGCGGAACTGCGCTTTTCCACGGTCGAATAAAGTTTTGACTGCGGTGCAGATGGCGATTCTTAAAGAACGAGCGCTGTCGCAGGGAAAACGCATGTTGGTGGTTACACCATATCCTGCTCTAGAGGCAGTGACGAAAGCCAGTGTACCTAATTCTAAAGCTTTGCATCCACGTTGGATACAATTGGCCACTTCTTTGACATCGCCAGATGTCACCTACATCTTTGATGCCTCATTGCAGACTCAGGAGTACTTGCAGTATGAATTAGTTCATCCTGCTCCTCTGCCTTTTCACCCGCTTGAAGATTGCCATTGTGTCATTTACACTGACGGTTCGGCGCAACCGGCGACGGGATCGAAGCATGCCTATTCAGCTGCCTGCGCAATTGTAGCGGGTACTTTCGTGAATAGAGAATTCAAGTCCGATGTCGTGCATACGCAGTCATTGGGTGATTGTACCGCACAGTTGGCAGAACTCCGTGCTCTTGTACTTGCACTGGAGTTTGCTGATCCTTGGGTTACTACTCTTCTAGTGAGTGACTCGTTTTACTGTGTTCAGTCTTTTAACGACAATCTATTCTTTTGGTCTCAAAATGAATATCGCGATTCCAAAGGTAGCACAATCAAGCATAAAATGCTTAGGGTTCGAGTGGCAGAACTTAAACAGCATCTGCCACTCGTGAATGTATTTCACACTCTTGGTCACCAGCGAGTTGGTGTCCACGCTGTCGGCAACAGCTTAGCTGACGAAGCAGAGAAAACAGCAGTGGCGACATATCTAGTAGCAGCAGTTACAAGATCCAAAAGTAAGATCGATGATGACATCTTGGCAGCTATTGCTTCTACAGAGAAGGGAAGTAATTACCCGAGAGGTTTCCCTTCTCTGTACTCTTATCATTTAAGTCCTGACAAAGTCCCCTATGTGAGAATTAACGACGTTGGTGACAGATTGATTCCCAACGCGGACTGCAGACCTTCCTTGATAACAGCGGCTCATGAGGGTATGGCCTCTGCCCATGCCGGCGTTTCAGCTACTGTTACTCTCATACAACAGCTTTACTGGTGGCGTGGGTTGTATAAACAGACTCGCACTTATGTTCTTGATTGTGACATTTGCCAGCAGATTAAACCTTCGACTGCTGCGCGCCCACCACAAACTCTGTTGTACATATCTAATAAACCACTTGGGTGTGTTTATATAGATCACTGCGGTCCTTTCTCCTCTGATACTGCGTACAAGTATATCTTAGTTGCAGTGGATTCGTGCACACGTTTTCTTTGGGTATGGCCACAAAGGAGTGCTGATGCTCATACTGTCATCAGGGATTTGCGTGTCTTAGTGGGAATTTTTGTATGCGGTACCTTTCATTCTGACCAGGGCCCTGCGTTCGCCTCTAAGGCGTACAAAGAAGCCATGAGATCTTTGGGGGTCCAAGTCAAATTTGCGTCTCCATACCGGCCTGAGGGTAACAGTGTTGTGGAGCGAATGAACCGTGTCTTAAAGCAATCCCTGACAGCTAGGGTTTTAGGCACTGGCAGGAACTGGTTAGCCCATCTGTATAACGTACAACGTGCACTTAATAATCTCCCTAGAAGGTCTCTCGGTGGACGGACCCCATACATGATGCTCTTTGGCATAAAAATGTTTGTTCGGACCTTGATGGTCTAGACATGGCGGCGTCAGCCGCACCCTTTGACGTTGATGATCACTGTGCTGTATTGCAGTATCTACAAGAGACCAGAGACAGTCTCGAACACTTGCCCCCCACATCTGATGCTGCGCTTCAGATTCCGGTAGTCGGCTGGCTACCTCGAGTTGGAGACCTGGTCCGTGAGAAGGTGGAGAACAAGAAGGAGTTCGGCCCCTCTTATCGTGCCCCGGTTCCAGTGCTTGGCGTGCAGGGTAAAAGAACAGTCATTTTACCCCCACTTCCTGGTCGCAAGGATAACAGGTACATCTCGATTGACAATGTCAAACTACAGCGAGTGGCCGATTCTTCTTAGTATGACTCCAGCGGTTTCTTGCCCTGCGATGCTGAGAAATTCTGTTTTGGCTCCGGCTTCTACTACCATGCCTGATGTTGCCATCGAGATGCATACAGTTACTAATCCTTTGTTGACACCACCGGCTGGTGGTCCACCTGATGATACTGAGTATGCTTATCCCGCAGACGTATCATTGCCTGTTTTACAATCAACCGCAGTGAACCAGTCACGTTTCTCCTTTGATACTAACTCTGTGACTTCCAGTGCCCCATCAAAAGTTTCTATTTTTGCAGTTTGGTTTAACCCCTTCAGCGCTGCGGGAATTCCCCCGCGGTGCTGAAGGGTTCGAGCGCGGGCGGGCCCATGACGGAACGGTTCCGTCATGAGCACAGCGCAACCGATGCTCATGACGGAACCGTTCCGTCATGGGCATGGAAGGGGTTAAAAGACATTTTTTAATTCCCCCTTGGACTTACATTTGGCTGGTGCTCATATGTATTTTTTTGTTTATGTCCATTGGATTTGTGGCGGTATACTTTCGTCTTGTGAATGGACACTACCTGAAGGAACGATCTACAATTAGACTAATTGATGAAACTTTGGCCCCCCACTCCTCATCACACATCATGAAGAGGGACCTGACTTTTGTGAATATTACTGCCTGGCCTGTGTTAGATGGGATTGTGTGGGATGCTGTTAATTTTCAAATTCATGGACCCTCTGAGGTTATTAATGTTCCGAATGTTCTTCATGTTTCTATGGGTGATGTTGTGAAACAAAACATCTGCTCTGATGATTGGGACGTTCAGGCCATAGAGGCCTTATTTTCTGATTTAAAATATTATGCCGCCTTTGATGCTGAAGATTTGTATTTGGACACTGCTAATTATGGGGTACTGTTTTGCTATCAACATTATGGCAATCATTTCCTACATAAGGCCAATACGTTTTGAATTTTTTTAAATGATACACAATGGGAACATTGTCCAACGCCATTGCTAGGCAGCTCCAACACACTGGAGAACGTGGCAGCAGAGTCTGCCTCGAAGGTTAGGCTGACACACACTAAATTGTTGTATTCCAAATCATTTATGGATGATTTGGCCATCAAGGGTTATGATCTGTGGAAAGCTACTATTGATCTTAAATCTGTTTGGGGTTCTAAGCCATGGCAGGTACGAGGAACAGAAGCTCTGCATTGTGTCTGCCTCATCCCTAACCACATGTTGTTTTTTAATTCTACTATTTCAGTGTTTCAAGACCTGCCGCCTTTTATTTTAAAGTGGCAGCAGAGTCTGCCTCGAAGGTTAGGTGGACACACACTAAATTGTTGTATTCCAAATCATTTATGGATGATTTGGCCATCAAGGGTTATGATCTGTGGAAAGCTACTATTGATCTTAAATCTGTTTGGGGTTCTAAGCCATGGCAGGTACGAGGAACAGAAGCTCTGCATCGTGCCTGCCTCATCCCAAACCACATGTTGTTTTTTAATTCTACTATTTTTCAAACCACCTGCTTTGGATTGGCTACTTCTAAAAAGCTGAATTCCCCCTCTATTCCTGATCTGGGTGCTTATCCTAATTGGGATAATCATACAGATCTGTCCCTTGATGCATTGCAGTCATACATTACTAATACATCCTTCAACATTTCTGATTTTGATCGTGAAGGATGGTTACTATGGCAGAGGAGCTCCGATTCCTGTCAACATCGTTTTCTAGGTCTACACCCTGGATATACCCAGGATCGAGTGGACCCCCGCTTTGAATCTTCCCATTCAGTTACTACCTACTCTGTAGGGAAGTTATGTCAGAACTGGCTGCAACATTCCACCTTGGCATCTGTTAAACTTGATTTATCAAAATTAAATGACAAAATAGATTTGAATGATTTTGTTAAGGGTCCAAAAGATGGGTGTATGCTGGTTATAAAGAAGTTTGGAAATTATTGCAAATTGAACCAGCTTCCAGATTGAGGGCCAATGATCAAGCCAATTTGGAAAAAGTATTAGCTGTTATTGATAATAGCCTTAACACCCTTTCTTCTAGAATGTACACATTAGATAATATTGTTTCATCTGTTGTTGATATTGTGCAGGATGATATGTCTGTTTTAAATCATGGTCAAAATCAATTGCGTTCTATAATGCAGTTTGCATGGACTTTGCAAACATTGAAGGCTGGGAAAGTCCTTGACTGCTAAACAACAATTCATGTCCATGAAAGATGCAACCTACTCATTGCTGCATATTGAAAAGTTAGAACCTTTGCTTTTTTCTGTGGCCGAATTGAACTCCGCTGTGTGGCTTATCCACGGGTTAATCACTTTACCATTTCCTTTGTTTAAGTTCAGTTTGTGCATGAAACATTATGCCCTAGGCAGATATGAACCGTTGGGTACTGCTTTCCTGCATGAGGTTTGGTCACTCCCATTTACATACAGATGCATGAGAGAAGGGAAAGAAGTATATTTGAAGGGTGAGGAATGCACTTCCACACCTGATCACTCAGTAGTCTGTAGGCATATCCAATTGCATGGTGCATGTAACATTCAGGCACCAAATTTAGCTTGCGTCCTGAAAGGGGTTCCAGTGCCAGATATTACGCCCTCTTTCACATTGTTAGCTAACGTAGTTATTTGCTTTTAAATAACGAAGCTTGCTGTGGGATGCTGGTGGGAATTCCCTACATTGTGACTGTATCACAAAGAGTAGTCTGCTGTAAAAATGTCCTCTTCCCGCCCCCGCATGGGTGGCTGGATGTATCCATCTGGCCTTCCATTCCAACCTTGAAAGCAGAGTTCAACAAGATGAGCAGAATAAGGGCTCTATTGTCTCAAAAAGAAGTCGCTCTGACTTCATCCCGTGAAACATTTGTCCTTCACGTAGCAAACACCCGCACCGAGGTGCATGCGCTTTTAAATACTGATCTTCCCCTTCATTTCGGTGCTCGGATTCACACTATATTCAATGCCTCGTCAACAACTGGCTTGGTACATTTTTTCAAAGTTGTGGGCTCCGGCCTCGTGACCTCCTTCCAAACTATTTTTGGTGTGATACCGGCATTTTTTCATTCTATTTTTTCCAGCGTCTTTGTCGGGCTCCCGTTGATTCTCGCCCTCACGGCTGGTGTGCTGCTGTTGGTCTGCTTACTGCGCAATGGCTGCACAATTTGTGTCACACTACAGCCTGTTCCAGCTGCTCCATCTTCGTAATCGGATGCTTGAATATTATGGAACATTGCCACTGGCCATCTTAAGCATAGCCTATGGATTGTCCTTCCGGTTTTCATGCTTTACTTGTGTACAACCTGTTTTTCATTGCCTAGATTGTCCTTTCGAATGGGCTTTGGATTTGTGCTTGTCAAACTCGGTGTAGGATTATGATCGACTGATGAGTCCCTTAGTGGCTCATGAGTTGGACTGTTCTGGTGCCAGGATTATGGCCTGTGGAGCAGCACATGGTGTCCTGGGGAATTGGGACATCGGTACGGCCGCGTACGACTCCTTGGCAAGAAGGTATCTTGAAGTACACGCCAGTTGTCCTCTGTGCTAGAGGCTCCAGTTGTCGAGGAACATGTATGTTCGTTTACCTTATTAGACTGGATGGCGGAAACTTTTGCAGAACATTCTAATGACTTCCTCTTGGAAGCTGTCGCTACTTACTGTGCTTATATGTTGATGAATTAACTTGGATGTCATCCAACTTTCCTTATACGACCTACAATTTTTTTTCACCTCCATTTCCTTCATTTTTTACGCGTTTTAAAAAATTGTTATACTTCTTTTTTTCTTCGAACATTCACTCCCCTTTATATGGTTTTACAATACATGCACTTGGTTCTGCTCTGTCTTGAACTCTGCGTTGCTTAATTGTATCCCTAATAGTTTGTTGTCCGATCAAGGGAGGGTGTGGTGGAGGCGGAGTTTTAGATGACATACATTGCTATGTTAGCATAGGCGTCTTAGATGTTAGAAACGCCATCTTGCCACTTTTGCTGCTTTTGCACACAACACTGCAGATAGATGTTATTATTTGAAAACTGCTTGCTTGCCTTTCTTCACATGAGAACTGTCTGTTGTTCACATCCCTAGACGTGCACTGCAACCTTGGTCTGAACATTGTGTGCAGAAACAGTCTGAGCCACCAAACAATGTATGTTTTTGAGTTCAGGTTGATCGGCCCACGCTCTAGCCATAACACGCACACAGCTGCAAATATCTGAAAGTCGAGCGCCTTTAATATTGCAGTTTGCATGCACTAGACACACATTCTGGAGAAGAACTTTTCCAGGCGCAGAGCAAAGCTGATCCTGTGATGTGATTCACCTAAGCTGATCTTTACGGTATGGGGTTCCCCATTCACACCTAGAGACCTTATATTAGTATAATAATACTAGCTTACTAGCGAAGGGAGGGTGGTTGTATTCCACTGTCATTTGTAATATGATTTCTCCCTTCCTTTTCTATGGTATTGTAACAATGCTGATGGTTTTGATTTTAATCATTTGTCTGCTTATGTTAGCCAAAGTACTGCATCTTCGGACACGTAGTTTATAAAATAAACATTTTAAACTTTACTGTGTCTCTGAATACTCTTGTTGTGGACTGATATGAGAATAAGAACAAACAGGTATTTCTGATTCCCACCATTCCTGAGAGTACTCTAAAGTCGCATGTTCTGGGTTGTCTAATCATTGGTAGCTTCTATATGGTATGAAGAGCGAATGAGACACTGATGCTGGTCGTATAGGGGTTCTGGGTACTGAGGTGGGTTTTTGGTACACTGCAATTCACTGAGGTCCTGGTTTCCTGCGCATAGTTCTGTGCATGAGCAGAATCCCTGCAACAACCTCATCCGCACACCATCGTTCCGGGTGGATGACCAGCTCTTTGTTAGCTACGTGGGTGCCATGAAAGGCCGGGCTGTGCACAAACGGACTATCTCCCGCTAGGTTGTCCTGTGCATTAAGGCCTGTTACTTTCTGGGTAAAAAAGGAACCTCCGTAAAGCTGCACGCACATTCTACCAGGGCGACGGCAGCTACTACTGCATTGGGACGCGGTGTCCCCCTGCAGTTCATCTGTCAGGCAGCCACTTGGTCCTCGCTGCATACTTTCACTAAGCACTATTGCCTAGACAGTCAAGTCCAGAGAGACTGCTTCTTTGGCCGTTCGGTTCTCCGTGACTTTCTGGTGTAGTCCCACTTCGCAGGCCCACCACCGGGGTTGGTATTGCTTGGGTATGTATTTTAAGGTAAGGAATCTATCACTAACGTGTCTTTTTCAGATGCACAAGTTACTTACGTGTGTAACGATATATCTGTAAGAGACATTAGTTAGTGATAGATTCCCTACCGCCCTCCCATCCTCCCCGTTCCGCAAACTGTTCTCTAGGGTTCCAGTCATCCCTTTCAGGGCCCTAGTTCTATTGCACCAGTAGTCGGTCTCTGGCATGGCTCTGCATTCCTGGCACAGAAAAGTCATGTACAGAACTGACGTCAGCGCACGTGGGCGCATCTAAGTAGCTCCGACGAGGTCCACACCAGCAACATACTCGGAGCCGCACGACGACACCTACCAACGTGCAGGCGTACTGATGACGAAAAACATTCCGGATCCAGTCTGATGCCTGGGGATATTCTAAGGTGTCTCTTACAGATATATGGTTACACAAGTAAGTAACTTGTGCGTTAGTTTCAGGTCATCTTAGACGAAGATCACAGTAAATTCTGTGCCTCTGCCTGGATGGCACCCAGCTTGCTGGTTATAGTGTAGATTGTCCTTGTGGGAAAGTAGCATCTGTCTGACATGTTTGTCAGTGTGTTAAGACTATAGTACACTGGGATTCTGCTAACCAGGACCCCTAAATTGACTTGGTAAGTACTTAGTTTACCCCACAATCGGCATACTGGTGTACCCTTGTAAGTCCCTAGTAGATGGTACTAACGTACCCAGGGCATTGGTACACCAGGGATCTCCCATGGGCTGCAGCGTATATTATGCCACCCATGGGAGCCCATTCAAACTGTGTCCACAGCCCTGCCGTTGCAGCCTGTGTGAAATGGTGCATGCACCTTTCACTACAGATATAAGGTTTACCTTATATCCCGGTCACTGCACTTGGACCCCTTCAGCCCAAGGGCTGGGTGCATGGCTTTTAGTGTGAGGGTGCCCCTGCATGAGCAGAGGCCCCCCTACAAACCCCAGACTCCATTGTCTGGGCTTTGTAAGTGTGAGTAAGCCATCTTAAGGTATGTACTGGACACTGGCCAACTAAAGATGTTCAACTACATAATGGCTTCACCAATCCTAGTTATTTTTGGTATCAAATATGTTGGAAATATGCAACTACTCCGAGTGTTAGTTGCCTGATACCACAGACTGGGGGGTGGGGGCTCCTTAGAGGAGCCCCTGATATCTACCTGTATAGCATTGCAGGATTTGCATGCAAGCCAGTGCTGCTGCCAACCTCAGTCACTGTCCTGCCCTGCTGCTGAGCCTAACTTGGGCAGGGGAAGGCAGAACAAAGGACTTCCTGTGGCGGAGAGGTGTTAACACCTCTCTTTTAGAATTAGGTGACCCTGGGCTAGGGTGGGGGTGCTTCTGATTGCCTCCGAACTGCTTGCATTGAAGGCCAGATTTAGTGCCCCCTTGCATAAACCAGTTTACTCCAGTGTAGGAGCCCTCCACTCCCGCTGTGGCACAAAACCACACAAAGGACAGGGTGGTGACCCCCCTGTCCAGCTCTTCCCCCAGGGAGTTGCCCAGATCTCCAACAGGTGGCCACTTGATTATGCCATCTTGAAAAATAGATATGCAGAGGCTCTTGGGAGCATCTAACTGGTCAGTCCACCAGAGTAGCATCCATGACCCCCTTTCCCCCGATAGATGGGTCACTGCAGAAGCTGTCCAACTCCCTTTCTGGATTACTTAAGGGGTTTCCTGAGAGTGGGATCCTAGATCCTTCTGGGCAAAGGTTCCTGTGCAAGATTCGTCTGCAAGACTCTTCCAAAGACTCTTCTGCTGCTGGACACTGGATTCTCCGTCTGTACTTCCCCTGGAACCAAGACAGTACTGCTATTAGTAGAAGGGCTCCTACTGCGACTTTGCCAAGTACTTTCAAATACCATGTAACCTCTCTGGCCGTGCATCTTTCAGAGTCAGAAGGAATTTGTGAGCATCAAGGATAGCAAAAAGGAATCTCCCTTGGAGTGAAGGAGTCACTCCCCTGCAACCGCAGGCACCTCAACGACAATGACCAGCTTGTGGATTCTTCTATCCCACGGACTCTCCAATGCTCTGCAAAACATTTGGTGGTTTGCTGCTCTCTAGAGGTCTGACGTGTCTTCTGTGCATCTTGGAAGACTGCAATCCCTTGTTGTAGATTCTGGAACCAAGCCCCTGTGCACCACGTCTGTTTACCGTTGTTGGCTCTCCAGTCCGGAGGTCTTTGAACCCCAGATTCAAACATCACCTAGCTGCAAAAGCAACGTCAACATTGCATCTCTTGCGACGTGGGCCTCAATCTTTGGTGTGCTGCTGAGGTCTCCCTGTGACTCACTGTGCCTGCTGCCAGAGGGTCCCTTCAGGGTCTTCATTGATTCCTGCTGGCTCTCCTACTTGCTGAAGGCCAGCCCTAACTTACCTGTAGAGGGTGAGTTTTATGGACCATGTTGGTCCCCATTTCTTCATTTCATCCTGCAACAAGTCTATTAAATTTGCAAAGGCTTGTTGGTGGGCCTGCTGGCCACTGACCCTCCTGCCATTCATCGACTGGCGTGGGACAGCTCGTGGACGACTCTTGAGGTTCTACAGCATCGCCTGGACTCCATAGCTGTTGAAGACCTGGGTGAACACTGTTCTTTTAATCAGTTTTCCTAGGAATGGCCATTAGAGATTGGCCTATAGTTGGGTGGGCTTGGTGAGTTCAGTTTATGTTTATTATGAGTGGTTTGATGATGTATTTGTAAAGTGTGAATCTAGCCAAAGGGTGGCAAAGTACATGAGTTCCTATTGAAACGATCCTGTATCTTGGAAGTTTTTCTGTACATTTCTTGATTCAGATCCTGCATATATGTGTGGCAGCATGTATATGAAGATTCTAGCCAGGCTGGGTCTGATGGATAGTCAAATAGACTGCTTACTATGACCAGTTTACTGAATTCACTATCAGATAAGTGTTTGAAGGAGATTCTTCAACTGTTGCTCTGTATCTGTTGTTCTGTTATTCGTGGTATTTGTAGGTTAGATGCTGATTGTTTTATGTCTGAGGTAGCCTTCGAAGTGCAGACAGGGAAGACGTTCTTAACTCTTTGAATGGGAGGTAAAAATGAAATCTTTGTGATCTGAGTCATGGGTAGAGACAGGAGCATGCATGAGACTGGTTACTCACTAATTGAGTGACATCAGCATCTGTTAATATGCAGTCTGGCCTTGCCTATGACAGCAGGAGTTCCCAACAAGTTAGGGAGAAGGAGGCATGAGTACTGACATGGCAATTCAGAGTCTTTATTCTCAGTTAAGTACAGGACAGCTGTTGCTAAAGAAAAAGATTTGGATTTGAGAGTGCAGATCTGCATGATTTGTGTCATAAAGCCACTAGCTAGGAAAACTGTACTTTCTAGCATCAGAAACTTGATTTACTCCCACACGCCATCACAGGTAGATATTAAGGAAGTACCACTATAAGATTCAGACCATTATCTAAGTTGACATTTCTCTAAAGAAGCTCTTAGAAGTTTTTGTGTGTACTCTATTCTAGCTGTGTTTATCCTTGAATATGAAACAGCATCTTTTGCTGGGTATTGGAGAAAAAGTAAAGACTTCAGAAAAAAGCTGGGAACGAGATCCCTCTATTCTTAAAAAGATATCATTGACATCTATACACCAGCAATATGTTCATCCACATTGTGTTTTGATGAGTAAAATAGTGCATTAGTTTAGAAGGGCTATAAATAATTAGATAGGGTATTTATGTAAATCTAAATGTAAATTAGATAGTTGAGTAGATAATATATTAAGGCAATAAAACAGCCATCAAAGTAAGGGAAATCTTCCAAATGTATAGTATAATTTCAACTCATTAAAAGTAGAACTGGGCTTTAAAGGGGAGTTGGAAAAAAGTCATGCTTTGTTAAATTAAGCATGGTGCAATATCGCTGGTAACAATGCAGGACACAAGAACAAAGGAAACATGCTTCTGGCAGTAGGATTGGGAGGTCACATTGATTAGTTAGAGAATTATGTATAGGATCCTTACTATGTAGTATCTGGAAGAGAGAGAATGGAGGTTTTAAAAATGTATTTGCAATTTTTCTATTGTTTGTTTAACATAAGGTCAAGTTATGAAGTGCCCAGTGTACACCTTATATGTTTCTTCAATAGCCTAATTTGTGTTGAGAATGTCTCTGTTACTAAATGATTGTCACTACTGAACCTTCTTCTCATTATAGCGTACCAAGGGAAGACTTCCATCAGCACAGTGGGCACCTCTACTTCAGCATACCGCCTTAGCCTGGCCACGATGTCCCGCTCCAACACAGGGACTGGAACAGTTTGGGAGCAAGATAGCGAGCCTTCCCAACAAGCCTCACAGGACACTTTAAGCCGTACAGACGAGGAGGATGAAGAAAGTAAGTGTATTTAGAGAACACATGATAGACGTGAGGTGTAATAATAAACTTATTGTGTGATCAAAATATTTCATTATCATAAACAGCAGTTGATGAGAGAGATTAGTGAAGAAAAAATAATTTTCTGTGTCAAGCTATTGAACATTAGCAGCATGAAACTTAGCTTTAGTCGCGAACGATTGACATCAATGAAATGGGAGCAGAGGCATAATATAGGTGGCAGGGATTTCCTCCTGTTTTCGCGCAGCTGACAGTAATTAGTCACCCATTTCAGCAGATTCCAAGCCTTTCTACAGAAGATTCCAACTATCATAACATTTATCTCAGCCTAAGGAATCCATGCAGTTTCTTTTTTGATAAAAATGTTACTAAATAGGCCTGTGGCTTGAAGTTAACATAACTTTAGATAATGTATCTAGCTGAGCAGACTTACTCAAGTGTGGCATCTCAAGCGAACGAGAGCGTACGAAGATTGTGTTTGACTATGTTTTGTTAAAGCCAAATGGTTCACGTTGCTTAGCCAAGGCTCTGGTAGGTGTAAAGTTGCTACAGATTTTGACTGTTAATCGTTTCAGGGGCAGAAAATATGGTAATTATGAGTGTATGAAACAGAGCCCCAAATTTGGGCATTTAGAGGATCAGCCAGTGCCGATCTAGCCTCATGGCAATATTTGACAAAGCTAGCCAGATCAAACAGAAACCCATGATTCGCTGAAGAACAGAGTGGTACACTAGCTCCACAGGAACTGTCAATTACCAGTAGGTGCTGTCCAACAAATCCTGTTAACCAGAGAGTGAGCTGGGTTGGCCCATTGAGGAAACATTGTAAAGGGGATTGCATTGTAATCAATTTTGGGGGCCCCAGTTGGGTAAGGGGAGTTCTATTGAAGGCAATACCATTGTAAATAGAGTCAATTGTATCATTGCAGCCCCTTGCTTTCTTTTACAGGCATCTCCGGAATTCCCAGTGCCAATTTAGGGGGGCATGAAAAATATCCAATACTCCAGAACAGCTAGCTTGTCAGCCCCTGGCGGTATTTAATAGGTTCCAAGCATTGAATTGCCTCCAGGACATCGATTGACATGAGCTAGGGCAACATAAGATGAATGAGGTTCTAATTTGATGGGACAGGAAAGTGGATACTGATCTGGTTATTAATAATATCAATTGTGCTGATAATATTTTAATTGGTGCCTTATCACCATCCATGAATAATAATGTGGATAACATATGCCAGAGAGTTGTATCGCAAAATTTGTCATCCCCCAGCACCTCTTGCCCTGGCTTGGAGCGAGGATACAAAATTGCATCCTGGAATGTGAGTGGATTAGCCCGGACTGTCGGTGCAGATCAGGGCCCGCACGTCCCAAAATGCTGTCCTTCCGAGCCTTACATTCATGTGCATAGGACTGATGGAGCTGCAACGGAAAAGTGGTTATCTCTTTTAAATACAAAGGTGGAGAAATGAGGATTGGACTGCGGGTACCCCAGCAGCGCGTCACCCGACAGGTCTCGCTTACAGATAGCGAAAAAACTCTCGTGAACCATACTAGAAACTCATTGCAGCAATCATTTCCTCTTCCGGTACTATACAACCCTAAGGTTGTAGGCAGAGAGAGCCATCCACGAATCCTACCTGGGGACCGGAGGGAGTTGACCAGGGGCTGCTGCACGGCCGCCGAAGGTGGACGCTCCTCCTAGCGTGCTGGTGCTGGTCGCGCTTGCTGCTTGGTGCGGCGGGGACTACTACTCCCAGCATTCCCGGCAGCGTCACCGCCCCCACGACGACTTCCGCGCCTGGAGGCGCTAAAATCGAACGGCTCCCTCGGTGGAGCGGGTGCCAGGTTGTAGGCAGAGAGAGCCATTCACGAATCCTACCTGGGGACCGGAGGGAGTTGACCAGGGGCTGCTGCACGGCCGCCGAAGGTGGACGCTCCTCCTAGCATGCTGGTGCTGGCAGCGTCACCGCCACCACGACGACTTCCGCGCCTGGAGGCGCTATAATCGAACGGCTCACTCCGCGTCGCGGGACGCGCTCGGGCGGCGCCGGGCTGAGCCCGGGCAGAGGGCGGGCCGTCTGTGGCCGTCCGGGGTCGGAGGAGGCAGGGCCGGGCCATCCCCTTGGTTGTTTGCGACTGACTGTTGTAGGAGTGGAACTTCATTCAAAGGTGAGCTGCCATCTTGTGTGGTGTGTCCAAAACTGTTGTGCCCCGTTGTCTACTCTAACGTTGTTGTTCCTGCTCCCGAATGGGCAAGAGGAAGCTCGTTGAGAGTTCTGGGGGTCAAGGGGGTAATAGTTCTTTGCCTAAAGTGCGGAAATTGAGGAAGACTCGCCGGGCAAAACAGCCTGACCCGGAGGGGGCTTTGTTATGTATTGATGACCTGGTGGGGGAGTGGGAGGCTATTTTGGGATGCGATCAGCCATTGCCGGCTGCCGGACAGACTGTTGCCTCATCCTTTGCTGACTCTGGACTTAACTTTTCTACATCTGCACTTATTGTTCCGGAAATGTTTCGCTGTAAGTCCACATCAAGTGCTCCTAAGGGAGGTTGCAAAGTGTCTGTACCTGAGGGTTCGGTTGATGGGGATGGCCCTCTTTTGTCTCCTGTAACTGACTCTGGCTGCAGTGTTCCTACTGTTCCTTGTTCTAATAGGTTTTCCCCTTTGATGAATGAGCAGGAAGTTGCTCATGTGGTTTCTGCTGAACCTTCGTTGAGTTCCCCTATACTCCCCGTAGTTAATCTTGGGGAGTTACCTGACAATACCTTACACGGTCTTATTAAAATGGTGAAATTGTTGAGGGACGAAATCGGCCTATTGAAAACAGTGATAGAGTCGCTGACCAGTAAAATTGAGTTGGGTCCTGCTGTTCCATCGTCCGCCCCTGGTAGCATTACAACTACCCCCTTAACTGCCCCAGCTCATCCATTAGGTACACAGATTGTTACACCAGGGTTCTTCATCCCCTGTCCTAGAGGTAAAGTCACCTACAGTAACGCCGTTAAGGCAGGTACGATTCTATCTTTGGGTCGCCCATTAGCTAATTCTAATAGTACCCCGCAGGTTAGAACAAATTGTATAGATAGGCGGGGGGGGGCAAAGCGACTCTGCTAAATCACTGGATGGTCGGGGTGCTCATAATGTTCAACCTAAAGGTAATACCTTTGTTTGTCTTAATAAAATCTTTATGACCAATGTTCCTAAACTGTCTGTCCATAGCGGCATTGAGTCTCCTGAGTCACTGACTAACAAGGCGATCCATTGGTTGAGACATGTGAGGGGATGCCGTTCAGTCATCAGGGAGGATATTACCAGAGCCACTAGACTTTCCTCATCTAGCGTCCCAGTAGATTGTATTGAATTGACTCTTAAAAATAATTACCTTGCAGAAAACCTCCTATCTTTGGAATTTAGGTCTAGTCCTCTGGAAGGCTCTTCTATCCAACTGCGTAGCTACCCCCCGCACGATCTAGGGGGGATTAAGCGTGGTCAAGGTAGGGACAGGGTGATGGCTGGTTCTTCCCTGGATAATATTGACTGACTACCTAACGAGGGGGGTGCTGGTCACTGGGCCAGAGGTGTAAGGGCTGTGGTCACTGAGTACCAAGAGACTATTAAAGTCAGTCCCTGTACTGACCCTTATTTCATCCCTGTATGCCATGTCCCGGTATCCCTCAATACCTGTCCCTCTATTCCTGCCCTGGAATTATGTCAGGGGCCTGACCTAGTCACCAGTGGCTTTTCAGTAGACTCGCAACGTACCATCCCTGAATTGGTTGGCCATTCACTGTCTGGCGGCTCATTATGCTCCTGGAATATCGCTGGCCTAAATTCTAAACTAGCCATTCCAGACTGGGTCACATTTATTAACACAATGGACATCTGTATATTTCAGGAGACTTGGCTCCTAGAACCATGATTTTGTGTGGGTTACTTAAACTTTCATACCCCGGCAATTAAGGGGTCCCACGGACGTCCATCTGGGGGCCTAACTATCTGGCTAAGAAGCGAATTGTGTCTGAATGCTAAGCTCCTTCACACGGGAAACCGAGACATTCAACTGTTGAGGCTTGATCTTGGATCATTGGGCAAAATTGACTTATACAATGTGTTTGTAAGGGGTTGTAGGGGTGCTAAATCCCTGGTTATTGATGATCTTTTACGTCTCTTTGATCTTTACTCAGCTTATACTTTTATTGTTATAGCCGGAGATTTTAATGTAACGTTCGAAGGACAATGAAGAGATATGTTGGGGCATGGAGGTGTCTGAACCCTACAGTACGGTGGCAATCGTCAGGTTGCGTGATGGAACGACGTGGGTGTGGGCATAGGTTGGGATGGGAGGGGGGGGGTTGGGGTCTGATGTTTGCAGACCAGGGTAGTGGGAGGAAATTGCAGTAAAGGTGCTTATGTGTTTCATATTAGTATGAAGTCGCCTTTCTTGATTGACCCTTGTACTGTACAAAACAATAAAGTTTGTTGTTTAAAAAAAAAAAAAGATATGTTGGGGTATCCCACCCCTGGAGTTGTCCCCACTATCAAGGTGGTCTGAAGTTGCCATTCAAATTAATTCTCTTGTATGGAGAGGGGCTTGAGGGCCGTGAATGGTAGGTTGCCTAGTGACCAAGAGGGCGCCTGCACATTTGATAATGGGCTGAGTAGGAGTCGAATTGACTATATTTTGGCTGACATGAAATTATGGCACTCCCTCGCTCATATGAAGATAGTGACCCTTCCTGAGAGCGATCATAACCCTCTCTGTCTACTTCATAGATGGTGGAAGGTTGTTAGTGCTCCCGTAGAGAATGGGGAGTTGAGTCCTCCTGAGGTGGTGCCATCCAACGATATGCGCCGTCTAAGATGGTCTCGTCTGATGGGGAGCCCTGCCACCTTATCTATAATTTTGGACGAGGTGGACGGTTCCATTAATGCCATAGAGTCCGTTTTTGCTTCTGATGGGAATCTGCGGGATGTAACATCTGCTCATGATAGCTTATTTGCCAGCTTGAAATCTTATTTCCTCATTAAAGCTAAAACAGGACCAAGAGGCATTAATTACCAAGCCTCCTGGTATAATAAGGAATGTAGGGAGGCCAGGTTACTACTTGGAAAAGCTTTGAAGGGTGGGGATGTTTCCCTGGTTCGCCGCAGACGAGTCATCCATAAGAGTTGTGTTGATAGGGCCAAACGCCTTTGGGACGGGAAAACATGGGAGGCCCTCCTTGAAGCAAGCCTACAGAGTAATAGTAAATTATTCTGGAGTATTGTTAAGTGGGGTTCTGGTGGCCAGCCTGAGCGCCCCCAAAATAATGTCTCACAAGTGAAGTGGGTTGAGTATTTTAAACCGCAGTATGCCTCTCCCACTGATTCCTTTGCGAGCCAGGAGCCCCACCAGTTGTTTAAACCTGAAGATGATTTTTGTAGTTCAGAGGTGGAATTAGCACTCGCTGGTGTGGCCTCTGGTAAAGCCCCCGGCCCGGACGGTATACCCGCGGATGTTTTCCTGTATGACAAGCTTAGATGGGGGAGATATATACAGCTGATCGCTAATGCATTGGCGCATGGTGCTCCAATTCCTAACTCATGGAAAGCGGCGGAAATAATCCCGGTGTTTAAAAAGGGGGACCGCTCGCTACCTGAGAACTATCGGCCCATTAGCTTGATTGACGCTATCCAGAAGATTATTGGTAGACTGATCTTAAATCGAGTTCACTTCTGGATAGCGTCAGATAATATTTTCTCTCCCTTTCAGGCAGGATTTCGACGGTACACTAGTACTATTGACCAGGTGTTCCGCTTTATCCTCTTGTATTGGAAGACGGTCGTCCTGGGTAAGGGGAACTTGTATGCAGTCTTTGTAGATCTAAGGGCGGCCTTCGATTTAGTCCCCCGTCATAAACTTTGGTTGACATTGAAAGATCTAGGGCTTTACGGCAGATTGTTGTCCTTGATCCAGAGGCTGCATGCGGATAACACTGCCAGTATTAGATGGGGAGGCCCGGGATTAACGACTGAGGACTTCCCTGTCCAAAGAGGTGTTAGGCAAGGTTGTGCAATGGCTCCTTCTTTATTCTCCCTATATATTAATGATATAGCGGATCGTCTTTTGGAAGCCCACGTTGATGCTCCCATTCTTGGCAACACTAAGGTCCCTATCCTAATGTTCGCTGACGACACGCTTTTAATTGCTAAAATACCCTGCGGACTTCAGCGTTCATTGGATATATTTGAGACCTTTTGTGTTGACCGTGGCCTTGAAGTTAATATTTAAAAAAACTAAACTTATGGTATTTAGGCCACATAAAACTTTTAAAAACAATTTTGTTTTGTTTAAAAATCCTCTAGATCAGGTACAGGCTTTTAATTATTTAGGTGTTAACATCCAAAACAATTTTTCATGGAAATTACAGAAAGATTTGTCCACCCTAAAACATAGGCAGCTGGTTGGAGCATTAGCTGGTGCATTTAAGAAGTCTCCTTCAAAACCTATTAGACCTGTGTTACAGGTCTATAGTGCTAAAGCAGTGAGTTCTGCTCTTTACAGGGCTGAACTGTGGGGCTACGAGAACCTGTCTTCCTTAACCATCTCGGAAAATAGGTTTTTTCGTAGTATTACTTCCCTCCCACAGAGCACACCATTAGTACCCCTAAGATACGACCTTGGGAAGAACTCGATAGCCGATATAGCCAGGCTTCGACCTATTCTTTACTGGCGTCGCCTATGGACTACCCCGGAATTATCCAAGTATGCGGAGGGTTTTCTTGACATAATGTCTTTGGTGGGCTCTCGAAAGATTGTTTGGCTTAAAGAGATCAGAAAATCCCTTGAGGCTTTAGGGATGAGCGAACTTTGGGAGAACCCATTGGCTGCTACCTTTCCATCTAAAGCTCTATTGAAAGAGAAATATTGGAAGCTGGTAAATGCCAAGGTATTTCAGGAAACTAAATCCCTTTCGCTAACTGATGAATTCTTGAGTCTTAAACCTGCTCCAAGGTTAGAACATTTTTGGGATCTTATCACCAAGGTGCTAGATAGGAAGCTAGTTTTCCAGATGCGGGTGGGAGCGTTGCCTCTAAACTCTTTTGTAGCCCGGTGGGTGTCCTTGAGTAGCAACACATGCTCTTTCTGTAACTCCCAGATGGAAACTTTAGCACACATGTTTTTTGCTTGCCCTGCCTATGCGACTCCGAGGCGTTTATGGTTGACCCCTGTTTGTAAACTACTAGGTACTAGACGGAGTGTTGAGGCAGGAAGACTCCTTCGAACCTGCACTGACCCGGTAATAGTTGTGGCCGTTGCTAAATTCCTGGGGTGGGCATGGGTAATAAGAATCAAGAATGTTAGTTAGTAATGTGCTAATTGTTTTGGTTGTCACCTGTAATGATCTTTTTTACTCACATTACATGTATTTTAAAAAAATTGTAAATATTTTAAGTAGTTTCAATTTTATGTGTATTGTTATTTTAATTGTGTATTACGTACCTGTACCTGTTTTGTATTGCTTTTATGACTCACGTCGAATAAAGCTGATTTTGGATTGGATTGGAGTGGATTAGCGAACAAACAGGGCTCACTAGGTGGGTCTGGTTTTATAGGTGGCCTCGGTATAATATATATTCAGGAAACTTGGTGTGCAGCCCCCATTTATTTTGAGGGTTTTTCATCACACTGGCTTGAGGCTGACCCATCACATGCCAGTAGGGCCAAAAAGGGGCTCTTGGTTCTTGTATCAGATAAGCTCCCGGTAAACATCAAGAAAAAAATAACTATAGTGCCATATTAATAATATTATCGCTAACTTTTAAAGGAGGCCAGGATGTGGTATTGGTTAATTTTTACAACACTGTTTTTGACTCTACCCGTGGGAAGGTGGTCTCAGCTCTTGATGGTGGTTTAGAGACATTTGTCCCCTTATCTCCAATAGTTTTATACTTATTTGGGCAGGCGATTTTAACATCCAGTCCTGCCTATTGTCTGTTGCACAGGTTTGGGGGGTTACTGACCAGGTATTTACATTTTCTCCACATGGACTATGGGGGTATATTGAATTCTATGATTACCAAGCTGGATTTACATTTATTAAAATGTGCCTATGATAATGATGGAGACCCCATACCAACTTTTATAGGAAGGAAAGCCACAACCATCATTGACCATTTACTAATTTTAGCCAATGCAGGTAAGTGGTATACTACACCCAGGGTTGTTAAGCGGGACCTGAGTGACCATAATTGTATTGTAGGTCTTCTTTTGGGGCAAAGCCAGTAATGTCCCAACAAGTTCTATTACTGATATCACCCCTATAAGACCTTATGGGGCTCACCTTAAGTGGGATGGAGTTGATCCAACCAAAATCATACATGGCATTTTTTTCTAAGGGCCTTCCAGATATCCTTTATTGTTTGGAGGACGAAGTTACCTCCAATCAGTTACACTCTTGTTTCAATTGTATTACTAATATAACCAACGACCTCTTGACTCGCCCATGTAATTCAGGTCACAGACAACTGAGAGGTTGGTTCAATCATGCACGTACTATAGCCTCCCAAGAATTGAAATTGGCCCTCCATTGTCAACACAGAGACAATATGTTGATCAAATCCCTTAGATTCAACTTTTAAAATGTCCTTTCTGTTAGGAAAAAAGAGCTACAAGAGGAAGACTGGTCTAAATTGTATTAGGCTGCAGATACAGTTGATAAACTTTTCTGAGATTCTGTCAGTTCTACTTTTTAGGTCTCGCATAGGCAGCACATGTGCTGCCTCTCCGAGGCATCAAGTAGTCAGTATTACTAGTGAAACTCCACCCATTGCGTTTCTCTTTGTTTTGTCGCTTTCCATTGGTGAAATCTGGCATTGCTCTTCTTATCTCGCTCATTGTTGGCTAGTGGTCCGATAGGTCACTTCCGTTTTCCTCCGTTTCTGGAGGAAGCAGCATCGACCAACTACAGTGAACTTATGCTGCAGGGTGTTATCTTTGAATGTGGGGACTACTTTGTTTATTTTGCCATGGCGCCTGGTTCGTGCATACATTTGATATGCACGGCCACCGCGGCGCGCGGGATGGCGCCTCTGCTCAGCAAACACGCTCCTGTACAGTAAGCATGGCTCTTTCGCGGCTCCGTTGTTAATAATAAGAAAAATACGTCACTGAGCAGTGTTCATTAAATAGCGCCTGCCTCTGCACGGGATGGCGCCTCTGCTCAGCAAACACGCTCTTGTGCAGTAAGTATGGCTCTTTCGCGGCGCCGTTGTTAATGATTAGAAAAATAGGTCAGTGAGCAGTGTTCATTACATAGCGCCTGCCGCCCTGGACTTGCGGCTTCCCACCACTGTAAATGGCATGTTTCCATTGCCAGTAGGTGTGACTGTACTTATCAGCAAGCCGCCCCCCACCTCAGTGCAATTACTTTTCAGCCGAGGTCCGGATAATTCCTTTCCGCGTCTCCAGACTAGGCAATGAGACGCATTCTGTGTTAAATGTGGTCATTTTAATCACGAGCCTTGTTTTCTCAAATGTAAAACAGAAGGGATGTGATAACAGGTGAAATGGTATTGCATTGAAAATGCATCTATGTAGCGCTACGTACCGTTGACGCGGTTGCACGCTGCTCCATATGTTGATAGTTGCCAAGCTGTTAAAATTTTATTTATATAGCTCCTACTACCCAGCCTATCTGTTCCACAAAATACAGGAGGTACAGACTGCCCAAAAGAACCTAGGGCAGGACGGTGCCCTTCCCTATCTACCCCCATAATTCCAAGCCACATTTCCCGGGTCAGTGCGTTGATGTCTGACGTCCCCTGGTAGAGTGGGTGTTTGTTTCTCCCCCTTTCTTCCACTGTCCTCTCATAGTGTCCCCTGCATACTTTCCTCAGGTTGCGACAAGACGCTGAGATGGGCAGCGCCTTCCCTGATACCTGACAGCCAAGGGTCGGGTGAAACCTTGCAGCATGGGTAGCACCCGGGACACCACGACCCCCGCGGCTCATCCAGTGTGTGGAAAGGCGTTGACCCTGTTCGCGCCATGACAATTTCACCAACACGGCCTTCAGCGTCACTCCCTCTCCAAACATCCACCCACCCCCTCTAAATTCTTAGAATTCCTGCATTCTCCTCTCTGTTTTTGTTTCTTGGCGGTTTGTCCCCTCTTTTTGTCTGCCAAAATCACAGGCAGATACCCAAACATTCACAGCTTATCCGTACCTCAAAAACATTTGCACACATAGTACAACACTATACACACACACACACACCTCCACATTCCACCTAGACCCACATGCCTCTCACCAAATACAGACCCATGTCACATAAGAGTGACACATTTAACACAGACATATTTTCCACATATCACACACATCCTACGTGAAAACCCTCACAACCTTTACACACACCAACACACTTTTCTACATTCCACTACTCCCCTCACATATAAAAAGCACAGCACTCATATGCACAGGCCACAGATTCTTCACAAGTAGACCTTTCCCACATTCACCCCCCACCTTCACACAGACTTTCCCACCCACCCCACAAGCTTTCCGTCAGCCATCACACACCAGATTGGGTTTCCTGAAGAGGCGGTGAAGGCCCAAAAATAATGTTGCCATATGAGTATACTGGCAAATAAATAATAAAGTGTCACCACTAAGGGGCATGATTCCATATTGCAATGGCCATACGTTGAATGATCTCATAATGGGGCTAAAAATCCAAGCAGACATCATCAAACAAAGGAACATTTTACAATGCTTTTTGCTACTGATTGCTTGTGATGCAAAACGGGACAAATAGAGCTGTTCTTTTCGCTTCCTTGGATGTATGTGCTTATGTGCTGGTAGTTGTATAGCGCAAACTTAGCTCAAGAGCAACAGAACAGTGAACGAGGGCTTGCCCCCCTGGGAATGCAATAATTGGGAGAAGGTCAAATGTGTGCACTGTCAGGTCAGCAGAGGTGCTCTTTGAAGATGTGTGTCTTCAGCTTTTTTTTAGGTCTCGCCTAGGCAGCGTATGCACTGTCTCGTTGAGACATGCAGTATATGCTTTAGTGGGGAAGTCCCCGCCTCCGTTTTCCTATTTGTTTTTGAGTGTGTCTTTCAAAATGTCCTACCTGCTATTGGGTAAGCGTGTTTTATGTCCCTCCTTTTTCCCTGTTGGGCACGCCTATGGCTATTGGCCCCTTTACTGGTATGAATGCATTTTTTTAGGGTTTGTTGTTTATCGTGGATCTCTTTTTTAGTTCTCGCCTAGCATTGCAGCGCATGCGTTGCTCGCTTTGCGGGGCATGCAGTATACACTATAGCAGGGAATCTTCATGGAAGCTCCGCCCACTCTCCGCCCATCTTTTGATAGGCTTAGGTCCTAAATGCTGCCTTCCCATTGGCGCTAATCGTTTTAGTCCCGCCTTATGACGAGCATGTCGTAATTTCTGTCCTTCCATGGCTACTGGCCCCTTCACTGCACAGACTACTTTTCTCCCCTCCCTTCCCCTCTCCCCTCTCCCGCAGTCCAATGCCTTCTCGCCGGCCCCTCCACCCCCTTCCCCCCTCATGCTCATCACCCACACGCATTGCAGGAAATCACTTCATTTATTTCTGGTTGAAAAAGTGCACAAGGAACTCTCCAGTAGTTTGATAAAACATCACTGGGCATTGATAGAAAACCATAATTTAAACAAACGATTAACCAGTTGCTGCTTACCTCTCTGAATCAGCCTGGGTCCAGCGCCGCAAGCAGGGGCTCCGTCGGCAAAAGGTAAAAGGAGTTGGGGGGTTAGCAGTGGAAGTTTCCGTCCATGGTTTTTGGTGTGCTGAGTGAGAGTCCTGTAAGTGGGGACTATGTTAAGGGCTGTAAGGAGGGGCTAGGTTGAGCTTGCCGCAGTACTTCAAATGGAAAAATAGAAGTGCAGGTACTCTATACCAGAGTACCTGCTCGTTTCTGAGAAGTACTGGTTCTCTCCATTTAAAAGTATTGCGTTTCTCTTGAGAAGTGCAGGTACATTCTCTCTCAAAATAAAAAAAAGTGCCGGTACTCCGTACCATACAGTACAGTCCTATTTTAAAGCACTGGCTGTAAGTAAAGTGTTGGCTGTGACTCACCCATGTCAGAGGTTGTTTTATATCATACATAGCTACAGTTTTTGGACGGCCGCTGAGTTTGTGTGGCGAAGTGTGAGTCCTGGTTATGTAGTGGTGGGAAGTTGTCGGAGTTTGCTTGGACATGAGTGACTGAAGAACGAGGGGATGCTTTAAAACCGTAAAGTTGCATGGTACTCCGGTAGTGTGATACGAAATCTGTCCAAGTCGTCCGGTTTTATATGCTCGTCTCGCGGTACATTGGTATTCACACTTTTGGCAGAAACTAGTCACTACCGGTAAGCCTCTCATCATTTCTATAGCAATACCTATATTTCCTAGTAGATTTTAACACCGTGCGCTCACCGTACGATGTCTTTCGCTTTTTCAGAGTGCATTGGAGCTTCACCTCTTAGAGGTAAGATCGTCTTATTTTTAGATACTGGCTTCATGGTTATCTATTCCTTTAGTTCAAGTAAGCTCCATGTCACTTTCTATTAACAATGACGTTTTTTGTTTGCACAATTCAGGTTTCTCATAGTCCTTTTACTATCAATACGCGCAGGTAAGCCCAGTGACTACAATCTTTTTTCATTTGTTGAAGTTAATACACTATCTACTTCGTTATTATGCACATTACACCTTTGATTCACGTTTCTTTCAGAGCGCCACGTACAGGCACACTAATTTCTGACCTTTCAGGTATGAATTTTTAAATCACTAGAATCGTACATACATTAAGAGCCACCATCACAGTGAAACTGACAGGAATGTTTATTTATTTATTTTTTGCAGACTTACCCCTGAAGAAGGAACCGTCAGGTTCCGAAATGCATTGGGCATGTAAACTACAGATGCATTTATGTGAATGATTAACATATTTCTACAACAGAATAGAATTCATGTAAAATTGATGAATGTTTTTTTGAACCATTTAATTTGGAAAACTTTATTCACTATCAATGCTTGTTAAAAAACAACAGTAAATGCATTGTTGAAAAGTAAATGTAATATAATTTGCTTTAACATAATGTTTGATTGTTTTTTAAATGTAGCAGAGTTGGTACTGATAGGATATCAACAAGTATTTGCAATGCAATAGGTATCGCATTTACGCGAGTACAAGCAATTGCCATCGTAAATGACAAAGCCTTTTATTTATGTTTTAAAAACGAAAACAAAAATAAAAGGCATTGTTATTTGCAATGTCAATGCTCAAAGTAGCGTACATTTTCAAAACCAATACATAGATAAAAGGTTTGTCATTTACAATGGCAATAGCTCAAAATTTTGCAAATAAGAGACCTATTGCATTGCAAATGCTTGTTTAAAGAGCAACTCTTTTCCAAAGCTGTTATCTCATGTTACATGTGATGCCTGGGTCACTCACTTTACAGAAATTTTTAGTTTACCAGCTACAAAGTAGTAGGAAATATCAAGGGAGAATTCATGTAAAATTGATGAATGTTTTTTTGAACCATTTAATTTGGAAAACTTTATTCACTATCAATGCTTGTTAAAAAACAACAGTAAATGCATTGTTGAAAAGTAAATGTCATATAATTTGCTTTAACATAATGTTTGATTGTTTTTTAAATGTAGCAGAGTTGGTACTGATAGGATATCAACAAGTATTTGCAATGCAATAGGTATCGCATTTACGCGAGTACAAGCAAGTGCCATCGTAAATGACAAAGCCTTTTATTTATGTTTTAAAAACGAAAACAAAAATAAAAGGCATTGTTATTTGCAATGTCAATGCTCAAAGTAGCGTACATTTTCAAAACCAATACATAGATAAAAGGTTTGTCATTTACAATGCCAATAGCTCAAAATTTTGCAAATACGAGACCTATTGCATTGCAAATGCTTGTTTAAAGAGCAACTCTTTTCCAAAGCTGTTATCCCATGTTACATGTGATGCCTGGGTCACTCACTTTACAGAAATTTTTAGTTTACCAGCTACAAAGTAGTAGGAAATATCAAGGGAGAAACAGTACCCCTGGCCTCCCCTACGACTGAATATCACGATAGAAGAGGTCCTTTTAGCACTGAAAGCAAGCATAGGAGGTAGTGCCCCAGGACTCGATGGGTGCCAGTGGATGTTTATAAAACTGTTGTTGACTTGTGGGGTCCAATTCTAACTAAAGTTTTTAATATGACCGCAACCATTGTGATTCCACCTTCATGGGGAATGTCGATTATAGTACCAATCTATAAAAAGGGCAACAAAATTGAATAGACCTATCGCCCAAAATCACTTTTAGATTCGTCAGCGAAAGTGATGAGTAAAGTGTTACTCAAAAGACTGGAAGAGTGGACATACGAACACTCGATACTTTTTCCCGGCACAATTTGGTTTTAGACAAGGAGTGGGGACCATAGAGCAATGTGCGAACTTGGACTTATTAATAGATAAATATACATGTGCTAAAGGTGGTAGATTGTATCTCTGCTTTACAAGTTTGAGTAGTGCCTTTGATTTAGTCAATCACTCTATTCTCTAGTCAACCCTGCTTACCATTTGTGTGCCTATATCGATTATTTGTTTTATCGCAAGGCTGTACGAGAAATGATTGAGTAAAGTAGGCTTTGGTCCACGAGGTGAATGCACTGTGACTTTTAATGTAGAAAGAAGTATTCAGCAAGGTTGTGTTCTGGCCCCTCAGTTATTTTTCCTGTTTATTAATGGGGTGGACAAGGCCCCAGAAGCAAAACAAGCAGACGCCCCCTAGTCGCCGGAAGTCCTATACCAGTGTATTATATGCAGATGATGCTGTTTTGCTGGCAAGGACCACGGTGGGCTTACAGCGATTAATGAACACCTATAGGGATTTAATTGCTGCAGGAAAACTGGTATTTAACAACAGCGGTGGTCGGCTCATGTGAGCGCGGCGAGGCTGGGCAGGGCGCAGCATGGGGGGGGAAGACGACGGACAACGGAGTAGGAATTATTTATTTATTTAATTACACCTATTCTGTCGTCCCCCAGTGCCCTGCCCCACCGAGCTTACCTGAGCCGCTGCCGCTGGTTAACAAAAATAAAACCTACACAATGATTTGTGGGACCAAGTAAAAGAAATGTATAACGTTTTTATGGGTAATACCCTGGTAGCTACTGTCGATACCTTTGTTGCTTGGGCATTACTTTTTCAGGTAGTGACTCATGAACACATGAAATTATAAACGTTAGGGGCAAGATGAATATAAGTGCCCATGGAATCTTTAGGTTTTCAGCAAAATTGGGCACCCGACCCATAAAAGATATGCCAGCAATTTACAAGGCCAGGTAATAGCTACTGCCATATATGGACCTGGTGTGTGGGGCCATTATAACAGTAAGGCTCTGCAGATTGAGAAAAATTATTTCCTCAAGCACTTATTATGCTTACCCACCTCTGCCTCCACAGAGATAACACATGGAGGGGCAGGGTAACAGTATCGAGCACATATAGTCACAGTTCACCCTTTGCTGCTTTGGGGCTCTATCTGAATAAAAGATTAGACTAATTTTACTAAGTCAATCATTTTAGGTTGACCGGCCATGGATAAAGCACTGTGTTTTCCTTGCTAAGTTATATTAATTCCATCTATACTGATTTGTTCAAGATGCCAATTAAGAATAACCCCCTATTGGTAACAACACTCACTAAACGGTCTATTAAAGATAACTTTATGACCTATAAAAGGGAAGCTCGGGTGAGAAGCGAGGGGGAAAACCAACTTTTATATTTTACCTTTCACTTGTGCTTAAGTAGGGCTGTCAAAGTTATTTAACTTATCTTTCAAATTTAACTGGATTTAGATTAGGGATTGCCCATCATATAGTTGACTTCCCCCTACATGAAATCTTGTCCTCGAGATACAACCCCCTGCTCGTGTGGTGGCCAGAGAAACCAGAGCACTATGTACTTTATGCTAGTCTATGATTATTACCTTCATTTTAGGCGCCATTATTTAAAACCTCTTTAGCGTGCCAAAAATATCAGATCGCATATTGTTGCCCTGAAATACATGCGTGAGTTAAACAATACTAGGGTTTGCCTTCATGTTGCAAATTTTATTATAAAAGCAATCAATACACTTAAAAGTATTGTTTTTTGATATGATAATGCATTTTATGGGAACTGGATGGAAGTCCTTTAAAAAATGTGTATATATGCTTTTGGCATGATTATTTATAATTACAATCATGTGTTATTGCTCTTGTTTTTATCTCTGATTATAATCATGTGCTGTTGTTTTTATTGTTAATTATTTTTGTGGTTATTTTCACATACCTAATAAAGTTTTGAATCAACAAAGCTAGCCATGATCCCCAATACCTGCAATATTAAGCCAAATTCAAGTCTGATCCAAAATTGCCTTAGGGAGCGAAGAAGAGGAGAAAAGTGTTTAAATAATGCTCATTTAGGCGAGATCCAGCCAGTCGGGGGCAGTTTTCTTGGAAAGGACTCCCGAGCATAAGTAAGTGCTGTGGAGAATTTCATCTACATGATTTTAAGTATTCTCCTGGTAGATGGGATGGGTAGTTGGCAATAGATCCTTCTCAATTTATAGTTTAGGGTAGAGAATTCAGTGCCAGATTCACAAAGGTAAACTAAGGCGAAAGTCTAACTTCATGACTTTCGGTATTCACAAAGGGCATTTACGAGTAGTAAATGCCCTTTGTGAATACCAAAATTCCTAAAGTTAGACTTTTTTCTCTGTTTACCTTTGTGAATCAGGCTCTTAGTGTTTGTTTCAAATGAGAGTGGTAAATTGCAATATTGCCTCACAACTACAACAGCAAGCATGCACCCCTGTTTCAGACCACGATTAGTAGAGATTTTTTTTTTTTAATAAACTTTTTATTGGTTTTCTTAGAGCATAAAGAACAATCTGTGACATAGCATAGCGTGGGAATCATTATATCAGTATACATAATATCAGTCCACATCAAAAACAGCACAACCATCAGTGTCAAGTACAGTATAGTAGAGATCTTTGAGGATACATAATTGCTTTGCCCTATTTTGACTCGGCCCTAAGCAAAATTGGAGGAATGCCCAAGATGTTAAATTTGGACCAGAGTAGATATCTGCACACACTTTCAAAGGCATCCTTGAAGCCAGTCCAGTAGGCATAAAGTGAAGCTTACTTGTAGTTTGATATTTGTTCACCATCATCATCAAGGCGACTATGATGTCTAAGGTCACACAAGCGGGGTGAAATCCAGATCGTAGGAATGGAATCTAACCATTCTTGGAGATCCTTCTAAAGCAAGTGGGTGAAGAACTATGCTTAAACTTTCACTAGGAGGATTATTCAATATTTGTCAGGAAAGGAGTGATCACCTTGCCTATACAGAGGGTAAAACATAGACTGTCTCCATGAACTAAGAACTGCAGATGATTTCAAACATGAGTTGCACAGATGGACAAGGAATTAATACAAAAAAGTTGTTTTAGATTTAAAGAGTGTAGCTAAAAGGTAATTTCAATCTTGGCACCTTTAGACCAGCACTCAGCAATCATCTTGGCTACAGCAATATTGGAAATAGATGTTGGACCCCCATGGAAGGGAAACAGAGGTAATACAGTTGATTATTTTTCAGTATATAAATTAAGAATATAAGTCTCCCAAACATCAGCTGAAACAATATTTTGTTGAGTATATTGATTGTCTGCATCAAGGTTATTTTTTGTTTCTCCATTTTGCAGATGTTGTATGTTTAGTTGTTCTACACAAAAGACTTGTATTAACATGGCACCTGATGGAGGCATCTAATGACCAATCGGCACTGTGTTCAGATGTTGGAATTGATCTTTTTGAAGCTATGACAGATGCCTGACAGCTACGGGATAATATGAGGTGTTTTTGTTGAGCCAGTCCCTTTTGTAACCTTTATACAATTATCAGTGTTTGGTTAAATACACACACAGGGTTATATTGGAAAATGATCACTCTCCACATGGGGAATAATTCAGAAATCAATCTGAAAAACAAATAGATCTAGTTGAACAAAGATATAAGATCTAAGAGTTCGGCAGACAAGATACTTCTTGAAAATGTAACACATACTCTGTTCCCTGTATCATAAGTGTGAAAGGCTTTAATAGACTTGCAATATGAAGGATGGATATAGATTGTTTTTTATGATGGAGTATCCCAGCCTCCAAACTCTAAAATACGGCCCATAATTAAGAACAGTGTGCTTTTTCGGCGGGGTATGAGAGAATTGTATTGGACCTGTCTGATAGAAACCAACCATTTACAGAGGAGAAGCTAAGCACCTGGAGAAATAATAACTCTTGGTTACTCATAGCATCCTAACGTTGAATTTGGATGTCTGGAGTAGGGATTTTCCAGAGAAAATTAATCTGGTCTGTTGTACACCGTCTGTTTGAGACTGCATAAGAATAAAATTGCCTGAAAGAATAATAGTGGCATCTGGCCAATCTTTGCGTTGTTTTAAGTTAACAGATTTTAGCTCACTGATTATGATCTTCTTTTGATTCATAGTTGGATCAATAAAGGCATTTCTAATGATTTATAGCCTTTCTATTTTTGTGTTGAGCTAAGCAGAGCATCTGATTGCCAAGATGTAATTGGAGAGAGGCAGTGAAGATGGGCAACTGAAGAACCCACCAGGATGTTAGAAGGAGAGATTACTGGCCCACCAAATGACCTGTCCTTAGACTTATCAGGATTACCTGATATCAAGAGGCCTTTGTACTCATTTAAATGAATGTCCTTATCACCCATGCTTCTTGAACACATATTATGCTGTATTTGGTGAGGAAATGTTAAGACTCAGGATCCCCAGAAATGTGTTTAAGGCCAGCAACATTGCATGATCGAAAGTTAAAATCAAGAATGCTGTTGTACTGAGGATGTTGAGAAACTGTTTCGACAAAGACGTTTGTATTGGTGTAGTTGCCTTCGCGACCCAGTTTAAGTCTGACTTACCAGCTATAATGGTGGTAATCAGCCTTATTCCATTCAGCCCATCCAGTTCGATTTAGAGGTAGCCATTAAAAGCTAGAGATTGGCTACTTTTTAATATTTTTATCACCGGGCACAGTTGGCTTTAGATATTGATTATTCCCCCTTTCTTGATCATTTCAAAGAAATGGGGATGGAAACTTTGTGAGGAGAACTGACTGAAGTGGTATATCCCAGTTTCTGAACCTGTGGCCTGATTTATGGTTTAGAAGATGGGTTACTCATCACAAATATGACAGATATTTCATCTGCCTTATTCCAAGTTCATTATATCCAATGGCTCTTGTAATAAGGCCCTTGGGATATCTGTCATGTTTGTGAAGGAGTAACACATCGACCAATCTCTAAATTAGCCCCAAGTCTCTTATACTTTTGTTTTCTTGCCATGCAGAGGTGTACACTCAGTGTTCTCAATGTCTACACTTGATAGATGCTTCAGCTCAGAGCTTACAATTTCATTGTACAGTATATTGTGATGCCCAAGCGTCTCACTCAGAAAGCATCAGCATACGCATGAAGTGAGTGCTCAAGGGAAGAGTGTTAAATTTTAGCCTGTTTGTTTAAGCAATATCTTTGGGAAGATTTTTTTATCTACTAAAAGCCTGAAGGGACACTAATGAATTCGTGGTAACAACTCTTATAGCTCCATGTGCTGTAATGGCTTTTGAGGTGGATGCTTCCTGAAATAAAGTCAGCTGTTAGGTGCCCTTCTTAACGTGTGCAGTTGGGGATTCCACCCAGAGGCAGGCGTTAATTGTTTTCTGGTCCATTTGGTTAAGTAAAATTATTTAACAACACTGAAAGGGAGCAGCACAAGAATTTAAAGAAGAAACATATGTCTGAGCAAGGGCTAGCCTTTACTTCGTCTCTGTTGTTGTGGTCAAGCAATGTGAGAAAGCACCCTCACATGGAATGGTTAGTGCCTGAGTATGAATGTCTTTAACAGGAGAGTAAATCAGAAGTTTGTAAGCATGTCATGACAACTGTTGAGAGAGGCTTATTGAAATTTCCAAATACAGGATAGGTCTTTATAGCATTGTTAACAACGTGAATTCAGAAAAATTCACTTTTTCTGATTTTAGTAGTTATTTTAACTTTTTTTGTTTTTTTCCTTGATAAAATAAGTGCATCACTGTCTAATTTGTTTACCCTTACCAATGTTCCCTGTGCGGTAACATCATTGTCGGCAGAATTTGGGAATACAGATTCAGCCTTTTGTGACCACACTAGTTGATTCTGAGCTTTCTTGATTGAGTGTGTTGGTGACAGCTAGACTGCATTCAGAGGAGGAAGGATAGGTTTCTGGCCACCTTATTATTACTGTATGAAATTTGGAGTTTCTTCTTAGTCGTCTGCTTATGGGTATTGACCATCACAGAATGATCTAAAGAAATATTATTTACTGCCTTCTTGAAGTCTTCAACTAAAGTACTGAGTATATCAGGAAGAGTGGCTAGTTTATCAATTACCAAAGGGAAGTTACAGGAAGGATGGCACATGGTAAGATAACTGAGCATACCAAAGGAGTAAGGTTTTTTTCTGGAGAAACCAGGTAAGAAGCTGATGTTTATTGCAGAGCCACCTAGAAGTCCAGTTTATCGGATTGCTGAGACAAAACTGAATGGCTGCAGCAAGAGAGTTGTTTAGTACAACTAACAGGTCAGAATATACAGATGATTGTTTTATGATGTGGGTACCGAACACGCTGAGTTGGAGTCCTGGAGCAAACAGGAAGGTGGCACGCCAGTGTCGTTTCTGCAATAGGGTTGTTCATCTAATGCATTGTTGCCAGAAAGACCACATCAGCAACAGACCTATGAGCAATTAAGCCTAGGTCATAAGATATGCAGTCTGTCACAGTCATATCTTATGTTTTAACATTTGGAGTATTTAAAACAATGGAATTTAGCTCAGCATGTACACTTGCAGTGGACATAATTTAAAAGCCAGAGACTATTTTGAGTCCAAAAATTGCTGGGAAACTGATCCTAGAGTGGGCATGCATTCCAAAGATGGATACTCTGGGGGCAGTTAAAGTTTTGGTCTTTACAGAGGAATGTAGTTATTCTAGATTGTTGTGACCCTTTATGGAAGAGAGGCTTTCAGGAATGTAATGATGAGCTGGTAGAGCGGAGAAGCTTTGCATACTTCGGTGGAGCAAGCATTTAATAATAAAGGACCTTTCCTTGAATATTGGACTGTTGGGTTTCTCATAAGGGAGGATCTTGTTAGCATCACTCTTATTTTTAGGTGAAAAGGAGATTTAAATTGTAATCTCCTGCAATTAAAGAGCCAAGGAACATGAACAAAATTATTCGACTAGCCACTCTGTCTACTGACTTTACAGGTTTTCTGATAGATACTCCTAACTTCAGATTCCTCAGCTATAGAACTATTTCCAGGCATCAGACTGGATATGGGAAACTTCAAAGCTGTGGTGCCCCCAGTGAAGGGTGCTGGACTCAGTTGGCGCCGGAGGTGACTTCAGGCGACTTCCCCGAGTACATAAAGTGCCTGCCCCAACGCACTGAAGTCAATTTGATTTTTTCTGTGCCTTTGACGCAGATCCGGAGCTTCAATCTCTGAGGAGTTTTTCTCACATAAATTTCAGACCAAAACAGTGCCAATGTCTCCTTCAAAGAAATTGAGTTTAAAATCCTGCAGGAATTGTCAGGACCAATGTCTATCATTGACCCCCATTTGATTTGTTTGTGGTGCTTGGGCTCTGACCACAGCACCAAATCTTGTACTTTTGGCCTCAGTATTAACCCCAAGGACATCAAGGGGCAGAAGGTCAAACTTTATGGCTCGGGCTAAGGATGACCATTGGTGCCTGTTAGACCTGTCAGCCCTTTGGGTGGTCCCTCCTCATCATTATTTATTTTGTCCCACTTTTGCCTCAAACCCTGTTAGAATTTTTCCTTTTTTTTGGGAACCACCCGACTTTTTAGTGTTGCTGCAGATTCAGGGAGCCATTTTATCTACCCCTGGAACTTCTGTCTGAGGGCCTGGAGCACAAAATGGTGGCCACCTGTGACATCATCAGCACCCACTGGAACCTACTAGAACCTTCTGCAACATTCTGGAGCCCTGTGACAGTTGGAGGCGGTTTAGAATGTTGGGAAGCTAAGACAGAGAGTTGGCAGTTGGAGCTGGCAGTTGGCACCTGACTGGTGAAGAGTGAGCAGCAGAAACCTGAAGGAGGAAGGAGTGAGCCAGCAGGGGTGGAAACTTGTGCCTGGAGTGGGGTCCATAAACCCACCCTTGATACTAGTCCCTACTGACTGAGCCCAGCCTGGAGCCCTGTGTGGGAAGAAGCAAGAAAAACCATCTTAAGGACCTGGACAGCAGGAACAGGCCTTAGAAGCAAAGAACAGCAAAGTCCTGACCTGATTATTGGTTTTCCTGGAGTCCGACGTCGAGTAGCCTGGAGACCTGGAGCCCGAGGTGGAGAAGCGGCGCTGACTGGAAAAGCAGACGTCGTACCCGGAGCCGCCAGAGGTCGAGAGAGGGCGCCGACGGAGGTCGTAGAAGTACCAGAGGTCGAGGAGGAAGTCACCCGAGGTCGAGTGAGCGGCGTCGACGGGGGAGTGAAGTCCGCCCTCCGGAGTCGCCGGAGTCCGAGGTGAAGCGTGCCGGAGGTCGGGAGTGGAGATCGCACTCCGTAGTCGCCGGAACCTGAGGAGAGGAGCACCGGAGGTCGGGAGTGAGGTCGCACTCCGGAGTTGCCGGAACCTGAGGAGAGGAGCACCGGAGGTCGGGAGTGGGGATCGCACTCCGGAGCCGCCGGAAGTCGACATCGAGCCAAGGCCGGCCGACGTCATCGAACCTGAGGTCGCCATCGGACCGGAGCCGCCCGAAGTCGACATCGAGCCAAGACTGCCCGACGTCATCGAATCGGAGGTCGAGATCGAGCCGAGGCCGCCGACATCGATCCGGAACCGCCTACCGGCGTCGTCAAGAACTGACATTGTGCTGAGGCCGCCGACATCGAACCGGAACCGCCTCACGGCGTCGACACGACTCCAGCGGCGTCGGAGCTTCAGGAAAAGGGCAGTAAGTGGAATAGAGGGCGCCTAAGGCCCTGTGGAATCCTGAGAGACTACCCTAGGAGCTAGAGAGGTGCTGGAACCAGCTTGATTGTGCCAGGGGTGAGCTGAGACTAATTCAGAGGGGTTGTGTAGAGTGAGAGAGCCAGGTCTCTAGTATTCCCCCCTTGATCTACCTCAGTTTAGGCCTCAGCCTTGTCCAAGCCAGGGAGTAGACACCCTCAAGCCATCCACATAACCACAAGCTGTGCCTGGGCCAAATCAGCCCATAGTAATCTCAAATGTGATCTGATTCTATAAGTGTCACTGTCAGCTTTTAATTATTTATTGAGAGCACTGTATTTATTGTATTTAACTTATTTATTGCTTCACTGTATTTATTGTTCCACAGTATTTATTGTCGCACAATATTTATTGGTTTGCAGTATTTATTGCCTCAGAATATTTAATTGCCTGTATGTATTGCACTTATATTTATGCCTTAATTATTTATGATCACCCCTATTTATTGAATCATTAAGACAGTATTTATTTGACCTGCACTATTTAAAAAGCCTTGTATATTGTGATTGTGTTATTATTTATTTAACCAGCAACTAAGAGAAAAAGAAGATAAAGAAAGATATTTTCATAATTTTTACGGTGTAGAGTCGTTTTTGGAACGGATGCACGCATGGTTATTGTATGGGTATGACGTATGCTTAGCACGGTGCCTGATTCCTGACCACTCGAGCCAAGCTACCACTGTGTGTCTGGAGAGACCCCGTTACCACCACCCTTTCCGGTGTGGGAGTGGAGTATTTCCAACAGTGCCGGAAATACTCTAGACGCCGCTTCCATTCTCCTCCTTCTTCATCCGCAAAGCGCAGGAGGCATCATATGAAGTCGAAGAAGCACTCCAAAGGTAAGTCACCAAGATGATTTTCGACTCCCACAGGACATTCATCCTCGGAGCCGATATTAATCGAGCTACCCGGCTGGGGATCCTCCATGCTGTGCTGTTCCTCCACTGGGACTGGCTCCGAACAGACCTCCACCGTGCCTGGAACCTTTGGTGCTGGCTTCTATGCCTGAGCCTTCGACACCGCAGATCCATGACTTTCCTGTGCCGGGCTCGGACCCAGCGGTTTTCCTCAATGCTCTGTACAATATTTCTGCAAAGGCGTCTGTGCTGTACAGAGCTCTTTTGGCTCGACAGCTCCAGCACAACTCCTGCTGTTCATGCCGTTTAAACTGATGCTGTACGGTGCTGCACCTTCGGATCTGGCAGCTCTTCCCTGCATTGACCCAGCCCTGGCATTTTCTGCACCGCATCTACCTTCATGCTCAGCGTCGCCGCCACCACCACCTCCTCCACTACCCCTACCACCGGCTCTGCATACGGAGTCACCGGTGCCACAGTCCGACATCGAACTCCTACTTCACTCCTGTAGAGAAGCACAGAGACTGCTGGAAGAGGAGACTTACTAAGCACGCATCCATGAATTCTTTGGTACAGATTCAGACCCTGTGGAAGGTCACTTCTATGAAGACCAAGGGCAGGATCTGCTACAAGATTTTCAGGGCCTATTATCAGCTGGTGGCCTGGATACTTGGACATGGAGTTCCCTGCTGGACACCCACACCTGAGGTGATGTCCCTTCATAAAATCATATTGAAGGCTGCAGAAGCCTTGGATTTGCAATTGCCATCAGCAGAAACAAAAACCAATGTCCTCACAGAAGTGCTGTTGCCCTCCTCAGCCATGTCGGAGACCTTGTTGCCTTTCAATGAGGCTTTGCTGGCCACTGTCCTGGTGGCTTGGGAGAAGCCTTATCTACTATGATAATCAACTGGCTTGTAGCTCAATGCTACCATTCAGCACCAGTTGACCCACCATTCCATTACACGTATCCCTCACCAGAGAGCCTAGTTATAGATGTATCCTGCTCAAGTACTCAGTTGGGTGGGGAAGCATGGCCTTGAAATTATTAAACGCCAACTGTCTTCTTGCACGGTATGCCAATGCGTTGTGGGCCATGGCCGAGATGATGCTACTGCACACTTCTCCAGACATGATAGGCTATTTTCAGGAAGTCATCATCAATGGACAAAATTCTTCCCGCAACATTATTAAGTCAGGCCTTGACATGACTGACTCTTCTGCCCAGGCCATGGGGACCTCTGTTTCATCTTACGTCTAGTCCAACTTAATGGATCTTCCCTTTGACGGGGTGCTCCTCTTCAGTAAGAGACAGATTCGGAGCTGGAGAGATTCAAGATTTCGAGGATCACAGCATGTTCACTGGGGCTTCAGGTTCCTCCATTCGATCCCTTTGCGGCTTTTGTGGCTTTAGGAGAGGTTCCTCCTTTCTTTCTAGGCAATACTAGCTGCTCCAGCAGCAACTGAACCCCGTTGTTCTCCAATATAGGGGCCTTTCCAGTGGAAAAGGCAATGGATCCACCATGCAACCTTCCTCCTCTTCCTTCCCTGTGCCTCAAGGAAAGCAGGCCCAGTTAGTCGCTCCAACAACACACAGAGCCTGTGTGAGGGCGGGTGTCCCATTTTCATCCGGCCTCGAAGGCCATTTCCTCGGACCAGTGGATCCCTCAAATTATGGAAAAGGGCTACACCATTCACTTCTTTCAGGTTCTGCCCTCTATCCCTCCCGCCCCCACCACCCCCACTCTTCAACACTGGCAGTTCATTGGACCATTTTGCAGCAAGAAGTGGCAGATCTCCTTGTGAAGGGAATGGTGGAGTTAGTATCAGGCAGGGATATAGGCAAAGGTTGTAGCACATGTTACTTCCTGGTGCCCAAGAAGGACGGTGGCCTGCGGCCCATTCTGGATCTCAGGACCTTGAACGTCTTCCTCAGAAAGGAAAAGTTAAAATGTTGACCCTAGCTCAAGTTCTACTAGTGTTGACGTTTGGAGACTGGGTGGTTTCACTGGTCTTATGGGATGCATACTTTCACATCCCTGTCCTGTGGTGTGTGGTGGGATCTACACACTGCAAGCACAACAAGATAATGGATGGGGCACTGCAACTTTTCAACACTCAACCCAGTCAAGAAATATAGATTGAATCCATCGTTATTTTGCTCATCATGCCACCCCAGTTTGGACCCAGCTACACACTACCAGTTTATGGTACTTCCCTTTGGGTTGACACCAGCACCTCATGTCTTCACCAAGGTGATGGCAGCTCATCTCAGACAGCTGGTTGTGCCATTCCTTCCATACCTGTTGGCTCCTCAAAGCCATCCAGGTATGGAAAGATCGGCACAACCAGCCAACAGCAAGCCCAAATCTCACCTGTGGCCTTCCCAACAACTCCATTTCATATGATTGGTACTGGACATCACCCTTCCCATGTCGTCCCTCCTCTATAGAGGATCTCAAACATCCAGGAAATGATTCCATCTTTCCAGTCAGATATGAGTCTTGTGATTCCTAGGTCTGCTAGCTTCCGGCATTGTCCTGGTCATGCACACATGTTGGCACATGCGGGTCCTGCAGTGGTGCCTCCACAGACAGTGGCTACAGTGCAGGGCAGACCTGTCGGATTTCATTATGATCTCCCCAGAGCTACAGCGAATATGCCTAGGTGAAGGAACAAGGTGAACCTGACATATGGGATGGCATTTACTCCTCCTTCGCCGTGACTATTGTAGTGACCAATGCTTCCACCCTTGGGTGAAAAGCTCACCTGGAGATCAAAGGCATCTGGTCTCTAGAGGAGTAGGGTCTTCGTATCAACCTGCTAGAATTTCTAGCAATTTGGCTGGCGCTGAAGGCCTATTTTCCCTCCATCTTAGGTTGGTCAGTCCAGATCTTGACAAACAACACAACTGTGATGTGGTATGTGAAAAAGCAAGGAGTAGGGCCTCCCATCCTTTGTTTGGAGGCTCTGAGACTGGTCTTGGACTGGTCTTGGGCACACGGTCAAGGTATGGTTAACTGCCAATCACCTAGCGGGGTCTCTGAACTTCAGAATCCACAGTCTGAACCGGCATTATCTTGCCGATCATGCGTGGTGTCTTCTACCAGACGTAGCCAAGGACATCTATGCCCTGTGGGGCACGCTTCAGGTGGAATTATTTGTCTCTTTTGAAAATGCTCAATGCCAGCAATTTTGCATCCTCCAGTATCCAAGAGTAGCTTGGGGGACGCGAGGTGGAACTTTCAGCTGCATTACACATTAACGCCAATACCCTTGATTCCTCTGGTTCTGAGGAAGATTTGCCAAGATCGCTCCCAAGGCATTCTTATAGCCCCAGAATGGCTAAAATGGGTGTGGTACGCAGACCTCCTGCTCTTCTCCACGTGTCTTTCCCTATGCATGCCATTCAGGTCGGACCTTCTCTCCCATTCAGGGAACTGGTTCTACGTCCCAGTCTCTGAGATCTCCACCTACATGCATGGAGATTGAACAGGGATAATTGAGCTCCTTTCATCTACCACCAGACGTTATGTTGTCTGTCTATCGCCCCTCCACTAAGTCTGTATACTCCGGCAGATGGGGCAACTTTGTTGTTTGGTGTGCGGACAGTGGTGTGGATCTCTTGCAGCCCAAAGTATCCGAAGGTCGGCAGGTCGCTCTTTCCCCAGCTCAAATAGAATGTGCCATTGGCATTGTGAAGGGCTATTTAGCTGCCTTGTCCGCTTTCCTCTGTCTGCCGAATCAACCATCCCTGTTTAAGTCCATTATTGTCTTACGTTTTCTTGAAGGCCTGACTAACCTTTTCCTCCCACTCCATTTGTAGTTCCTCAGTGAGGCTTGAATTTTGTTCTTATACGTCCTTGATTTGGACTCCTTTTGAGCCCAAACACAGTTGTACCGTATGTGAGAAGTTAGCCTGGTAAATGCTGTCCACTAATTAAAGTGGGCACCTTGTACCAGTCCAAACAACCCTTATTGATGATTAGGTTAAAGACAACCTTTAGTGAAAGCTATCCTAGTGGTAGCTATGGAGAGCAGCCTTCAGGCTAAGACTCAAAGGAATGTAAAGCAGCTTGGTTTACCAGATTATAACCTCTTGAATGACCAAATGAAAGGAGAACCACACAAGGTATATATATAAAATAGATGTATTTATTACTAAACACTCTCTACCAAGCTCTATATGAGATTAGAGAACAAGGCACACAATATTAATACACTAGAGCGACAGTAAATAGCACAATACACAGTGGTCCCCAGGGGGAGACCAAACCATATATTAGGAAAGTGGTATAACAACCACAACTTGACTAGACACAGTGGGCCCGATTCACAGAACTAACTTAAGACAAAATCCTAAACTTACTACCATTTTCGTATTCACAGAAGGTACTTACTCATTTTGGTATTCACAGAAGACACTTACTCATTTCGGTATTCACAGAAGTTAGGAGTCCTAAGTTTAGGACTCCTAAATGCCTTCTGTGAATACCGAAAGTCTTAAAATTAGGATTTTTCTCAGTTTAGGAGTCCTAAATTTAGGAGTCCTAACTATACTACTACTAAACTGAGAAAAATCCTAATTTTAAGGCTTTCGGTATTCACAGAAGGCATTTAGGAGTCCTAAAGTTAGGAGTCCTAACTTTACTACTACTAAATTGAGAAAAATCCTTATTTTAAGACTTTCGGTATTCACAGAAGGCATTTAGGAGTCCTAAACTTAGGAGTCCTAACTATACTACTACTAAACTGAGAAAAATCCAAATTTTAAGGCTTTCGGTATTCACAGAAGGCATTTAGGAGTCCTAAAGTTAGGAGTCCTAACTTCTGTGAATACCGAAATGAGTAAGTGCCTTCTGTGAATACCGAAATGAGTAAGTGCCTTCTGTGAATACCAAAATGGTAGTAAGTTTAGGATTTTGTCTTAAGTTAGTTCTGTGAATCAGGCCCTAAGCCTAGAGCACGTAGAATTGCTGGGACCCCAAGGAACCACCCAAGGTAGTGACACAGGGGACCCACGGGGGACGCGTGCTGTGTGAGAAGACAGCCGCGAGCTCCGAACAATCCTATGGGAAAGTCGCGGTTGGAATTTTAATGCTTAAGGACACTTAGGAGAGGACATGAAGCAAACCCTTTCAAACTTAGAAGATTCGAAGGCCAGCACCCATGTGCGCACCGGAGTACTCGTGTTACCTACCGCAGGAAAGCCAGGTGCATTGGTGCCAAATAGTGTCGGGAATCTTCGTCGTTTTCAATGGCGTGATGCTGCAAAGTGCTGCAGCTGTGAAGAGGAAAAGTGTCCGGTGTGATCCAAGCCTGGATCAGAGCTGAGAAGAACCTGAAAGAAGAGGGGACAGAGTCTGGGTCACTTGCCAGTGACCAGGGGCTTGGTAGACAAATGCCCACCGATGTCGGGTGCTTCAGGTGAGATGAGGTGAAGCTTCACTCTGCAGCCACGGGGACCAGGAGACGTCTATGACTACCAAAGGCCACAGGCGAGCTGTCCCACGAAGGATGTCGAGTGCTGGGGGTCAGTGTCCGGATTGGAGACCAACAAGCCTTGGCAACTGCAACCCATGCTGTCAGCAAAAAGATGCTTTGGTGTGGACCAGCAAGGTCCTGTGGACTCCGCAAGCGATGGAGAGTCAGGGTACATCTGGAGCAACCAGGAAAACCCACTGAAAGTTAAAGTACCCTTCTCAGGGACCCACAGGTCAACGGACCAGGGATCGCGAAGGGACCTCAAGAGGAATCACTAAATACCAGCCCACGGAACACTCGTGGAGTGTAGGCCAGTAATCTTCAGTGGAATCGCTCCTCGGGGTCTGGACTACAGGTAGCCCAAAGCACAGCCTCAGGGATCGTCAAAAAGCATATGCTGCTGCAAATGTGCACGGTGTCCAGGGGTTCGGGCTGCACAGTCCCCACGAGGGCTGCGGGTCTCAGGTTTGCTGGGAGCACTGGTCGGCCTCGGGGAAGCTTAAGAACCCACCTCTTGTGTTGCAAAGTCTTCGGAGTCCGTCAGGAGTTGCGTAGATGCAAACCGGTCAGATGCGTCGTTGGTGCCTGCCTTGCAGGGGAGTAACTCCTTTACTCCAAGGGAGATTCTTCGGTCATCCAACGAAGTGGAGATAGTTGAAGTACTTGGTTTCTGTAGCAGAGTTTCGTCCAGGTAAATCTAAAGTCCTGTTGTCAGGGATTCCTACTTTATACCCAAGGAAGGGGTGGGACAAACTCTGGGGACCCACCTATGGGAGGGTCAGGACAGAGGGGTGGCTACACCCATGTCCTTTGTCCAGTTTTGCACTAGAGCAGGGGCTGATAGCCCCTGCAACCGGTTTGAGCTGGACTATGCCCAGGGACACCAAATGTTACTTAGTGCAGATATCAAAGCACTCTGAGTGCACCCACCCAGCCCCAATACACTAAAGCCTGTCTGGGAGGTAGACACACCTCCCTGTGACAGGAAACCTATTGTTCAGCGTCCCCTGCCAGAGTTTCGTCCAGCGGCTGGAGGGCAGACTCGTGTCTGTGGCTGGCAGCATCCATTTTGTGATGCCAGTGTCTGTAAAGCTGGTACCGGGTGTACCGGTGCTGTCATACTTCTCCCTCTAGTAGGATGGAATCATACCTCCCACACCAGTTACTGGTGTGGAGTATGATTCCAAGGTGTTTGACACCAAACACGACATGTTTCCATGCAGCTGTTTTAAAGTTAGTATTTACCGCAAGGTTATAATGCACTTAGGAGTATATGGTTGGCTGCATCACAAACAACACTGGAATAGAGGTTCCGAAAGCTGCAGAGGGGTTCTGCTCATGCATGGGCACCCTCTCACATAAAACCCAGCACCCTGCCTTCAGGATTGATAAGGCCTGCCACAGGGGTGACTGATAGGTTTATATGTGCAGAGATAGGGATAGATATAGTGAACCTATATTTAAGTAAGGGGTGCATACACCACCTTACACAGGCTGCTGTAGCAGACCTATTATGTCATTTTGAATGGTCTCCAAGGAGTGGCATAATACATGCTGCAGACCCTGAGAGGCCTCTGGGGTACCTATGCCCTAGGTTCCACTGTATAGTTATCCCCTGTAGAGAAATGGACCACCTCAAAAGTTTGGGGTTTTCACCTTTCATCTGGTTTAGGCATAAGAGGGGCTTATGGTCTGTCTGAACAATAAAGTGAGTGCCAAACAAGTATGGCCTCAGCTTCTTCAGAGCCCAAACCACAGCATAGGCCTCCCTCTCAATAGCTGACCAACGTTTCTCTTGGGGGGTCAGCCTTCTGCTAATAAAAGCTACTGGCTGATCCTGACCCTCATCTTTCAAATGAAATAACACAGCCCTTACCCCCAACTCAGATGCATCTGTTTGGACAATGAATTGTTTGGAGTAGTCAGGACTTTGCAGAATGGGAGCAGTGCACAAGGCCTGCTTCGGGTCATCAAATGCCTTTTGACAGCTGACTGTCCACTGAACTTTCTTTGGCATTTTCTTAGAAGTTAAGTCAAGTTCAAGTTGATCTTTATTCGGTTATTAAAACAAAATAACCATAAAAGTACAAAGAAATAATTACACACATATTAAAATGACAATTATAGGAACCAAACATATGAAAAACCGAGTAAGTTCAGATCTCAATTGTTTTCCGTAATTTAAAAACATTTTTGAGGAATGAGGAAATAAATACGACTGTTAAAATATTATCCAATTTCTGTACAGCTAAAAAAGCAGGGCGACACCGATTAATTTCCATCATTTTTAGCAAAGGAACAACAAACATTTGTCTAGGTCTGGTATAAAATTTACAAAAGAAGAGTATATGCATATCAGATTGCACTGATAGATCATCACAGGGACATTTATTCAAAATTTTTGACCAATTATTCATAGATGGAAAGCTGAGTGATCTAAATAGTAAATTAAATCTAAAACGTATCAATAAAAACCATTCATAATCACTCGTTTGTAGCTTTAAATATGGCTGTAGACTATTGCAAATTACAATTTGCTCATGGGTTACTACCGTAGTTTTCTTAAACTCTATTCTAACTCTGGTCTCTTGCAAATAGGTCATACATCTATCTTTTAAACATTTCCTAGATATATTACAAAGAGAGGGCGGGTCTGTATAATAGTCCCCCAGCCCTAGTAGCGTGAGAAAATTATTAATATAATTCAGCCATCTAATTTTCCCACACTTCTCTAGACCCATCGCATTTTCCATGATCATTCGATTTAAACCAGATTCATCTGCGGTCCATATTCTATGCCATAATAGAACTGGTGCCGTTTTTATTATATCTTCTAAGTATGGTTCCCCAAGTTCTATATGGCAAACATATGTTGAAACACTCTGTGGGACACCTAGGAGATATTTCATGAAATTGTTTTCGACCACTTGTAATGTACTGGCATTTGCATATCCCCATAGGCCTGCCCCATAAGTGACAATAGCTACACAAGTTGCTTTATAAACAGTCAACATTTCCTTAATTGGTTTCCTCCCTATTTTTCGGCTAAAATTTTTTAAAGCCATGATAGATTTGCAGTACAACAGTTTCCTTGTCTTAATAGTATTGTTCCATAGCCCGGAGCTATCAATTAAGACCCCTAAGTAGGGAAATATTAAGGTGTCCTCTACTGGGGTAGTTCCAATATAAATTACTTTTTTCTTCCTCTGTGCACCCGGCCCACAGTGCATGGTGAATGTCTTAGAACAGTTTATGCTTAAATCAAGCTGATTCATAAAATCAGAAAAGGATGTAACTACTCTTTGCATGGCCTGCGGTGTTCTAGCCATCAGGACCGCGTCATCTGCATATAACAAAATTGGGATTGATCTTTTTCCTACCATTGGTACGTCCCTGTACTCAGTTATCAGTGTCTTTTCCACGTTGTTAATATAGAGTGTAAAAAGGAACGGCGCCAGGACACAGCCCTGTCTTACACCCCTTTTGATTGCAAAAGATCTAGTGCATTCACCATTTTTTCCATATCTTACTCTGGCCGATGCTCCTGCGTAAAGATCTCTCAGGAAGTCAATAATCTGTTTATCCACACCCAGTTTATCCATTACTACCCAAAGTTTACAATGTGTTACTGAGTCGAATGCTGAGGTAAGATCCACAAAAGTTAAAAACATTCGTCCCTCTGTCACTTTGGTGTATTTCTCAATTAAAATATGCAAATTCAAACACTGTTCAATAGTACCAAGACCTTTCCTAAAGCTATACTGCAGGTCACTTAAAATATTAGCTTCATTAGCCCATACATGTAACATATCTAAGATTACCCTTCCTAGAATTTTAATAGTAGAATCCAGGAGTGATATTGGGCGGTAACACTTGCAGTTTTCACGATCACCCTTTTTAAAAATTGGGACTATCAGGGATTCACACCACGATGATTTCAGAGTGGCGTTAAACAAGCGTGTAAGGATTGGAGCCCATAGTCCCTTGTTGTTTTTAAATAAATCAACAGGGACTCCATCGGGGCCAAGTGCTTTTCCCGCCAGACTTGCATCAATACATTTCTGCACCTCTGTTATTGTTATTTCAGGTTCAAGTTAGATACTACTCTGTGTATGATCTCTCAATTGGATATTATCATTAGTACTTTCCATATTATCCTGTACAATGGAATACAACTTAGCAAAGTATTCAGCCCACTCACTCTCAGTAATTGCCACATCTAGTGGGTCCGTGTCGCTGAGATTTAGAAAAGGGGCATTAACAACTTTCCAGAATGAGGCAGAGTCTTTACTTAACGAGGCGTCACATAAAGCATCCCATGCTTCCAGCTTTAAAGCATTTTTCCTATTTTTAAGGGTCTGCTTATAGACACTCCTACAGTTCCTAATTAAATCAGTATCCTTCTCTGTAGCATGTATAGATGCTTTAGACTTCTATAAGCCTTAGTACATTCTGTATCAAACCACCTCTTCTGCCTTGTATTCCCACCATTAGTACCAACCCACAATAACTTCCTTATTTGGGCAATAATCAATAAAAAATTATTAATAAAATCAGAATCATTGGCATTCACATCTGTACATACATAAAATTGGAGCAGCATACTTTTTATTAGTTTCTCCTGGAAATCTGCGGGGCAAATTTTTGTCCACTTTAAGGCATAACCATTTTTACGGGCCATAATAATGTTATCTATTATCACTTTAGATTTGGCCCTACCACAATGTTTCTTAACTCTCATGGTTATTTTAAAGCTTAAAGGAAAATGGTCACTAAGTGGGCAATCCAGGATTCTATAGTTCCGTATCATATCCCTATGTCTAGAAGTCATTAGGACATAATCAATAGTTGTATTTGCCCCTCTGCCATTGAACGTTGGTAAAAAGGGGATTTCTGGACTAATCAACCTATTTACAAAGTCCATATCATTTTCAAATATTAATTCATTTAAATAATCCCCTCGTCCAGAGTGTTCGAAATGACTAAAGCCAATGTCTCTATTTAGTTTTATTCCACATAACCCATTCTCCGAGCTCCTGCATAATTGGCAGTTAAAATCTCCTACCCAAATAATGCAGGTATCCTCTGTCCTCCGCCCAATTGCTGAGGTGATGTTACTACCTAATAATCTAAAAACATCCATTGGGTCTTCTCCTTGGATGTTATCATAAAAATTAATCAAAATTACGGAAAACCCCTTGTTAACTGTGATCCTTATAATATGATAATACACATGATTAAAAACTAACTCAGTTTTAACTCCTACTAGCAGGTTCGAAACATAAGTACACAAACCTCCTTTAGCCCTACCATGAGTTGAACTAACTGCTGGAGAAATGAATGTTTTAAATCCATTGATGTGTATAGGTTCAGTTGTCCATGTTTCCTGGAGGCTAATAACATCAAAATTGCCTACCAGTTTTTCCCAGTTTTTATTGCCCAATTTGGACCTCAGTCCTGCGATATTCCAACTCAAAAGGGACCAGACCTCCACACTAAATTGATCATCCGCTAAATCATTATTACTATCAAGAGGTGCTTCCTCACCACAAAGTGCCTCAATTTGTGGGCTCTCGCTAATAAGGACCACCTTAGCTGTCTCTATTTCGGTGATGGTATTCCGAAGCCCTTGATCCTTTAACTTGTTAATTTTGATAATATTCGAATCAGTGGGTCTATTGTCTCCCTTGAGTCAGTCAATATCTTCTAGCCCCTGCAGGATCTGAAATCTATTTGCTAAAGGGATTTTAAAATTTGGGCTAACATTACCTCTATGTCTGAACCTATGTTCCCCGGAATACCAGGTATCATCTCTCCTTAAATCCATTACCGGGTAAAAGTAGGTTAGGTCTAGAGTTTGAATCTTGCCAGTATTATAGTTAGGTTCCCATTGACAAATAAAACTCACTGCTCTTCTGTCCCTCAAGTTCACGATAATACAATCTCCTTGAATATCTTTATGCCTCTGTCCAATCCAGTGTACCCTCCTAACATTTAGAATTTCTACACGAGTTTGTCCAGGCAATGGCCTATTGTGATTCAGCCAATGAATTACCTTATTCTTGAGTTCCTGATAATTTTCTGCCTTTCCGTTACTCAACTCTGTTACCCCTGCCAACACTACGGTATAGGGAATTGACTGTGGAGGGAGGTCAATATATATTCTTTTATCCTTGTCATTTCGATTATAGTTTTTTAAGTCTGCCATTCCCTCCTTCTCATCATATCCCTTACCTTTCTCTTTTTCAATTCTTTTACCACCAGAATCTGTTTTATTTGACATATTTGCCCCCGTAGGTAGGATAGGGGGTGCATCATTCTTCTCGCACCTTTCAGGTAGAATTGCAGGTGCTAATGTATGAGGAACATTAATAACAGCATCATCTGTTTTATTGGTATTCAATACAACTTTAGATCTAATTAGTGTACTAAAATGTTCCAATGTTTCTAAAGTACCTGCCCCTTGCTTTTCTAAGCCCTCAATTTTATCAACAAGGGTCTTTAGTCTTCCTACCACTGGCAATATCAAAGACTTCATTACCTGCTCAATTTTTATCATGAAGTCTACCAAATCACTCAATGTAATTCCTTCTTGTAGAGTGGAATTATCTTCTTGATTAGGGGGTTCAGTACTATTTAATGACTTTCTTTTGACCCCATTCTCTTGGCGGTGGGGTAATACAAATTTCTTATTTTTCCCTTTTGGTTTCCCTTTCTTGCGTGCATTCTGCACAACTTTTGTTTTTGGACTACTCCCTTGTATCTCCTGCAGGGAGATAGCACCATTTGGCAAACCCACAGTGTTTATATCTTCATTTTCACAAACAATTATCTCCTCCCTGTGATCGGGCACATTGTTTGTATTTGATTGTCCCTCACTTAATCCTAATCTAGGAGTTAAAGACAACCTATTTTCCCGATTCATAAAATTATCGGGAGGTGTAGTTTGCGAGATTACAACACAGTTCGAGTCCTTGACCGGAAAGTCCGCATATGAGGCCATTAAAATAGATTCTTGTGATAATTGCATACTCAGCATGGCATTAGAGTGTTCCTCTGTGTCCTGTTGCTGTTGCGTTAACAAACATAGACTAGGGGGTAGTGATAGCCGCCTCTCGGTGCTCTCAATAGCATTGGCGACTACCCCAATTGTTTTTTGCAACATCCTATCTATTGCTGTCAGACTTGGGAGAGGGGTCTTAGTTGGGGCTTTAGTTTTAACAGATGAACGAGTGGCCATCCGTGTAGTTTTCCCCATTCTTCACAGTCACCGTACGTTCGATAAATCCAAAGAACCCCTTTGATAGAAATAGCAACAGAATACCTGTGTTGAGAATCAAGGGAGGTGGCCCAGTCCAGCCACGGTCAGCCCCGGATGGCCACAGACGGCCCGCCCTTTGCCCGGGCTTCGCCCGGCGCGTCCCGCACGCGTCCCGCGAAGCGGGCCTCTCTGCAATTTGTATGCGCCTCCTGGCGCTTGCGCCGCGTCAGCTCGTCGCGCCGCCGCTGAGGCTGCCGGGAGTTGCAGTCCCGGGGCGGCGACGCGGAAGATGGTGCTTGCTGGCGCTGTATTGGCCCCTGGACTCTTGGCGGTGGCGGCAATGGCGTGGCGGCAATGGCGTGGCTCCACAGGTGAGTATTTCGGTATGGCAGCTTCCCCCCGCTCCGCCGGCCTCTCTGCAATTTGTATGCGCCTCCTGGCGCTTGCGCCGCGTCAGCTCGTCACGCCGCCGCTGAGGCTGCCGGGAGTTGCAGTCCCGGGCGGCGACGCGGAAGATGGTGCTTGCTGGCGCTGTATTGGCCCCTGGACTCTTGGCGGTGGCGGCAATGGCGTGGCGGCAATGGCGTGGCTCCACAGGTGAGTATTTCGGTATGGCAGCTTCCCCCCGCTCCGCCGGCCTCTCTGCAATTTGTATGCGCCTCCTGGCGCTTGCGCCGCGTCAGCTCGTCGCGCCGCCGCTGAGGCTGCCGGGAGTTGCAGTCCCGGGGCGGCGACGCGGAAGATGGTGCTTGCTGGCGCTGTATTGGCCCCTGGACTCTTGGCGGTGGCGGCAATGGCGTGGCGGCAATGGCGTGGCTCCACAGGTGAGTATTTCGGTATGGCAGCTTCCCCCCGCTCCGCCGGCCTCTCTGCAATTTGTATGCGCCTCCTGGCGCTTGCGCCGCGTCAGCTCGTCGCGCCGCCGCTGAGGCTGCCGGGAGTTGCAGTCCCGGGGCGGCGACGCGGAAGATGGTGCTTGCTGGCGCTGTATTGGCCCCTGGACTCTTGGCGGTGGCGGCAATGGCGTGGCGGCAATGGCGTGGCTCCACAGGTGAGTATTTCGGTATGGCAGCTTCCCCCCGCTCCGCCGGCCTCTCTGCAATTTGTATGCGCCTCCTGGCGCTTGCGCCGCGTCAGCTCGTCGCGCCGCCGCTGAGGCTGCCGGGAGTTGCAGTCCCGGGGCGGCGACGCGGAAGATGGTGCTTGCTGGCGCTGTATTGGCCCCTGGACTCTTGGCGGTGGCGGCAATGGCGTGGCGGCAATGGCGTGGCTCCACAGGTGAGTATTTCGGTATGGCAGCTTCCCCCCGCTCCGCCGGCCTCTCTGCAATTTGTATGCGCCTCCTGGCGCTTGCGCCGCGTCAGCTCGTCGCGCCGCCGCTGAGGCTGCCGGGAGTTGCAGTTCCGGGGCGGCGACGCGGAAGATGGTGCTTGCTGGCGCTGTATTGGCCCCTGGACTCTTGGCGGTGGCGGCAATGGCGTGGCGGCAATGGTGTGGCTCCACAGGTGAGTATTTCGGTATGGCAGCTTCCCCCCGCTCCGCCGGCCTCTCTGCAATTTGTATGCGCCTCCTGGCGCTTGCGCCGCGTCAGCTCGTCGCGCCGCCGCTGAGGCTGCCGGGAGTTGCAGTCCCGGGGCGGCGACGCGGAAGATGGTGCTTGCTGGCGCTGTATTGGCCCCTGGACTCTTGGCGGTGGCGGCAATGGCGTGGCTCCACAGGTGAGTATTTCGGTATGGCAGCTTCCCCCCGCTCCGCCGGCCTCTCTGCAATTTGTATGCGCCTCCTGGCGCTTGCGCCGCGTCAGCTCGTCGTGCCGCCGCTGAGGCTGCCGGGAGTTGCAGTCCCGGGGCGGCGACGCGGAAGATGGTGCTTGCTGGCGCTGTATTGGCCCCTGGACTCTTGGCGGTGGCGGCAATGGCGTGGCGGCAATGGCGTGGCTCCACAGGTGAGTATTTCGGTATGGCAGCTTCCCCCCGCTCCGCCGGCCTCTCTGCAATTTGTATGCGCCTCCTGGCGCTTGCGCCGCGTCACCTCGTCGCGCCGCCGCTGAGGCTGCCGGGAGTTGCAGTCCCGGGGCGGCGACGCGGAAGATGGTGCTTGCTGGCGCTGTAGAAGTTAAGTCATTCAAAGGTGTCACTATGGATCCATAACCTTTGACAAATCTTCTATAGTACCCAGTCAGGCCCAAGAAACCTCTGACCTGGGTGTGGGTGGTTGGAGCAACCCAGTCCATGATGGTCTGGATTTTGGTCTGCAATGGTTGAACCTGGCCTCCACCCACAAGGTGGCCCAGGTGCCCCAGGTACACAACCTGACTCTGCCCTATCTGGCACTTGGTGGCCTTGATAGTTAGGCCTGCTTCCTGCAGGGCCGCCAAAACATTTCTCAGGTGGACCAGGTGATCCTCCCAGGTGGAGCTAAAGACAGCAATATCATCTAGATATGCTGCACTAAAGGCTTCCAGGCCGGTAAGGACTTTGTTCTCCAACCTTTGAAAAGTGGCAGGTGCATTCTTCAAACCAAAGGGCATCACCACAAATTGGTAGTGCCCACTAGGGATATAAAATGATGTCTTTGGCTTTGCATCATCAGCTAGTCTGATCTGCCAGTAGCCAGCTGTTAGGTCAAATGTGCTCAGAAACTTGGCTGAGGCCAAAGTATCTATAAGCTCATCTGCCCTAGGAATTAGATGGGCAACAGTCCTAGTGACTGCATTGAGACCTCTGTAGTCTACACAAAACCTCATCTCTCTCTTACCATCTTTGGTGTGAGGTTTGGGTACCAAGACTACTGGACTAGCCCAAGGGCTATCTGAGTGATCAATAACTCCCAATTCCAACATCTTCTGGACTTCGGCCCTGATGCAGTCCCTGAAGTGGTCAGGTTGCCTGTAAATCTTATTTTTAACAGGCATACTGTCCCAAGTGTCCACTTCATGAGTGTGCCAGGTAGTCTGACTTGGAGTCAGTGAAAACATATGTCTAAACTGATTGAGAACTTTTCTGCAATCAGTTTGTTGCTGGACAGTGAGGCCGCCTGCCAAAGCTACACCATCTACTGAACCATCATCAGGGTTCTGTGAGAGCAGGTCAGGGAGTGGATCACTCTCTTCCTCCTGTCCCTCATCAGTAGCCATGAGCAAGCCCTTGTCAGCCCGGTCAACATATGGTTTGAGCCTGTTGACATGGAGCACCCTATGGGGGCTCCTGTGAGTTCCAAGGTCCACCAGGTAGGTCACCTCTCCCTTCTGCTCAATGATGGTATGGGGGCCACTCCAGTTGTCTTGGAGGGCTGCTGGGGCCACAGGTTCCAACATCCATACTTTCTGCCCTGGCTGGTAAACAGTCAGCACAGCCTTTTGGTCATGCCTGGCCTTTTGCAATTCCTGGCTAGCCTCAAGGTTTTTATTCGCCTTCTTCATGTACTCAGCCATCCTGGAGCGGAGACCAAGTACATAGTCCACAATATCCTGTTTAGGGGGTTTGTGAGGTAACTCCCATCCCTCCTTCACTAGACACAATGGACTCCTAACTGGATTTTCAAACAGAAGTTCAAACGGGCTGTAACCAACCCCCTTCTTTGGAACCTCTCTGTAGGCAGAGAGAAGGCAGGGCAAAAGTATGTCCCATCCGCGCTTAAGCTTTTCTGGGAGACCTTTAATAATGCCCTTGAGGGTTTTGTTGAACTTTTCAACTAACCCATTGCATTGTGGGTGATAAGGGGTGGTGAATTTGTAATTCACTCCACACTCCTTCCACATAGCAGTCAAGTAACTAGACATGAAGTTTGCATCTCTGTCTGATACTACCTCCTTCGAGAAACCCACTCTGGAAAATGATTCCCAGGAGGGCTCTTGCCACCACAGGTGCTGTGGTGGTTCTAAGGGGAATAGCTTCTGGATACCTAGTGGCATGGTCCACCACCACCAGTATAAATATGTGCCCAGATGCTGTTTGACGATCCATGGGACCAACTATATCAATCCCAACCCTCTCAAAGGGAACCCCCACCACAGGTAGTGGTATCAGGGGGGCCTTTGTTGTACCACCTGCCTTACCACTGGCTTAACAGGTGACACAGGAGCGACAAAGTTCTTTGGTGTCTTCAGACATGTGAGGCCAATGAAAGTGAGGGACAATTCTGTCCCAAGTCTCGTTTTGGCCTAGGTGACCTGCTAAAGGGATATCATGTGCTAGTGCCAATAGGAAGCCCCTAAACTTCAGAGGTATTACCAATCTTCTGGTGGCACCAGGCTTGGGGTCTCTACTCTCTGAGTAAAGGAGTCCATCATCCCAGTAGATCCTATGGGACCCACTAGCACTCCCAGCAGCCTCAGCAGCAGCTTGCTGTCTGGCGGGTCCAAGAGAAGGGCAGCTCAGCTGCTCCTCGCTCAGATCTGCCCTGGAAGGGCTCCCTTTCCCCCAGAACTCAACCTGATCAGGTTCAAGCTCATCTGGGACAGTTCCTTCTTCAGGACTGAGATCATCTCCCTCAAGAGACTGATCTGCTTTCTGAGTCAGGAGGGTAGACACTGCCTTACCCCTACTGCTCCTTTTCTTGGAAGGCGCCTGGTCCATTTTTCCAGGATCCAGGGCCTGTTCAGTGTTAGACATTTTTGCCTGTGACCTGGTCATAGCAAACACATCTGCAGGGATTCCCAACATTTCTGCATGAGTCCTGAGCTCCACTTCAGCCCAAGTTGAAGTTTCTAAATCATTGCCCAACAAGCATTCAACGGGGAGGTCAGCACTTACCACAACCTTCTTAGGGCCAGTTACCCCTCCCCAGGTGAAATTAACAACTGCCAAGGAATGGTCTGTCCTGACATTGCTAGCATTGGTCACTTGGTACGTCTCACCAATTATGATTTGCTCAGGAGCCACAAGATCTTTTGTCACTATTGTGACACTTGCTCCTGTGTCCCTAAATGCCAAGGCCTCTTTTCCATTTATCAAAGGCTGCTGTCTGTATTTGCCCAGATTACTGGGACTGACAAATAAGGAGGCAATATCCATGCCTCCGTCACAGATCAGTACAGCCTGAGTAGGAACTCGGACTAGGCCAGAGTCCATCTCAGATTCCAGGGTTAACCCTACTACACCCTTATTCTGAGTACCACCTCTTGGAGCTGAACTAGGGGGAACAGTTGCCTTAGGGGCAATGGTGGCTGGAGTTGAGTCCTTGGACTTGGTACAATCACTTGTCCAATGGGTCTTCTGTTTACAGATTTGGCAGGGGTGGGGAATTCCTATCTCCCGACGCCCGAGACATCTAGATTTCTTACAAGGGCAAGAGGTTTTAATTTCTAACTTGTCCAAAGGACAAGTAGACAGGCTTACGGTAATCTGATACACAGCAGTTTAACCCTTTTTGTCACAGCCAGTTAATAAGGAGCTCTGAGCAATTCATTGGCAGTGAAAGGGTCAATTCAAAAGCAGGGGCCTGCACTTTAATTTCACCAGAGCAGAACAACAACATGATTGAGCTGAGCTCAAAGTTGCAGCTCCATTTAAAACATCGACAGCACTGTCAGGCAAGAGTCATTTTGCTTTCTCCCTGAGGCTTCCAGGCCCTCCTCTGGGCCTTTCCTTTTCTTCGAGCATAAGATGCAGCTCCAGAACACTCACATCACTGGAATGTAAGAGGCTAGGCCTCTTGGCTCATGCTCTGACTTTAACCTTGTGACTCCCTGCCTTTTATTCTGTGCTTCACCCTTCGGCCTCAAATCGGCCCCAAGATCCCTCCTGCCTTCGCCTCGGGGGGGATGGGGCTACAGTAAAGCCCATGCTTTCTCTTCTCTTGCAGCCCCTGCACAACCCTCCTTTGCACTTTGCCTTTCCTGTGCACCTTATGTTTCACCCAGTGCAGTGCCTGTACTTGCTAACCCCACTCCCATTGGCCTCTCATATCTTACCTCATCCAGGGCTTACATTAAAGCTCATTAGTTTACCCATGGGGAATTCATGCAATCCTCAGGCGCACCCTAATTTCTCTCCTTGCATTGGGCCTCTCCTCTCACTTTGTGCTTGCACCAGGGGCATCTGAACACGCCACTATAGCTAACAGCAGCTGTGGAGTTCTTGATGGGCCTCTTCTTTCTGCAGTTCCAGACAAAGGTTCATAATTCACTTGAAAGGGTTGATGGATATATACATGGATGGATATAAGGATGGATGGATGAGTGAAAGGATGGATGGATGAGTGAAAGGATGGATGAGTGAGTGAAAGGATGGATGTGAGTGAAAGGATGGATGGATGAGCGGATGGATGGATGAGTGAAAGGATGGATGGGTGAGTGAAAGGATGGATGAGTGCAAGGGTGAATGGATGGGGTGAAAGTGGATGGATGAGTGAAAGGATGGATGGTTGAATGAAAGGATGGATTAATGGATGAGAGAGTGAGTGAAAGGATGGATGGTTGAATGAAAGGGTGGATTAATGGTTGAGAGAGAGAGTGAGTGAAAGGATGGATGGTTGAATGAAAGGGTGGATTAATGGATGAGAGAGTGAGTGAAAGGGTGAATGGATGGGGTGAAAGTGGATGGACGGAAGGATGGATGGCTGGGTGGATGTGAAGATTGATTGATGTGTTGGTGGAAGGATGTGAAGATTGATGGGTGGGTGGAAGGATGTGAAGATGGGTGGGTGGAAGGAAGGATGTGAAGATTGATGGGTGGGTGGAAGGATGAGTCAAAGGGTGGATGGATGGATTTGAGTGAAAGGGTGGATGGATTTGAGTGAAAGATGGAAGAGCAAAAGGATGGATGAATGGAGGGATGAGTAAAAGGGTGGATGGATTTGAGTGAAAAGGAGGGTGATGGGGTGAAAGACGGAAGAGCAAAAGGATGAATGGTGGGATGAGTGAAAGGGTGGATGGATTTGAGTGGGATGGAGGAGTGAAAGATGTAAGAGCACAAGGATGGCTGGATGGAGGGATGAGTGAAAGAGTGGATGGATATGAGTGAAAAGGTGGATGGAGGGGGTGAAAGTGGATGAATGGATGAGTGGATGGATGGATGAGTGGAAGGAGGGATGGATGAGTTTGAATGATAGATTTGGAGCTGGAAGGAAAGGTTTGGCCAGGGGTGTTGTGAACCACTTGCTTTAGCAGCTACAGCGGGGTGGAGCTCTTGATGAGCCTCTTCTGTCTGCAGCTCGGCAGACAAAAGCCCATAATTAACGTGTTAGGATGAGTGAGTGAAAGGATGGATGTGAGTGAAAGGGTGGATGAGTGACAGGGATGTTGGATGGATGATGGATGTGTTGATGAAGGAAAGGGTGAAAAGATAGATGGTTGCAGGGTGGATGGATCAGTAAGCAAAAGATGGATGAGTGAAAGGATAAATTGATGGATGAGTGAAAGGGTAAATTGATGGATGAGAGGAAGAATGGGTGAGCGAAAAGATGGACGGATGGATGGCTATGTTTGGGGATGTATGGGTAGATTTGGATATGGATGGGTGGATGGATGGATTGACAAGCAGAATGTTGAAAGGCTGATTAAAGAGTGAATGGAAGCTAATGTAAAGGTGAAATGTTAGATATCAGTGGGTGAATGAAAGGATAAATGTGTAGGTCTGCAGAAAAGAGGCAAAATACGGAAATCACTAGTTTTCAAATCCTTCTATACTATGAGCCTGACATAACCAGAGAGGCTATTATCCAAGCTCTTCTATAATGAGTGCTGCCATTATTTGACGGTGCACATCAATGCACCAAAGGGACAAGTGGATTTTGTACAGGACATGTAGATTTATGAAGCTACCTGTCCCATGGACAAGTAGATATTTTACTAAATTCCACACCCCTGTTTGGCACCATGGTTTATTCTTGCCTTTTCCCTTGTTGGATTGTGACTTCCCACCAGATGCAGATTTTTGGGGCCCTGGAGAAGACTTCTGGTCTTTACCCTTCTCCCCACCCTTATCAGAGTTGTTGGAATCCTGCTTCTTGGAGTCACCACCTTGGTTCTGAACCTTCTGCCTCACCCTGGTTCTGACCCATTTGTCTGCTTTCTGGCCCAATTCTTGGGGAGGGGTTAGATCAGAGTCCACTGGGTACTGATGCAACAACTGATTTTGGCAATTATTAAGGATCTGCACCCTCATAATTAAATTGTACAATGCTTTAAAATCTCACACTTTACTGCCAAGTAACCAGCATTTCAGAGCCTTGGTAGCACACTCTACAACGTCAACCCAGTCTTGAGTCTGTGCCTTTTGGGTGTCTCTGAACTTAATCCTGTATTGTTCAGTGGTTAAGCCAAACCCATCAATCAGAGCACTCCTCAAGACTGTATAATTACCAGCATCCTCTTCTCTAACAGTGAGGAGCTTATCTCTACCTTTGTCTGCAAAGGAGAGCCACAAGATTTCTGCCCACTGCTCCTGAGGGCCCCTCTGTACTTTACAGGTCCTCTCTAGTGCAGTTATGTATTTGTGGATGTCATCCCCACTGTGGTAGGGAAGGACAATCTTGTTCAGGTTCCTATGGTCATGAGTATGTTCTCTACCTCTATGGACACTGTTGCTGCCACCATGGGGCTCTAACCTCAACTTTTTAGAAGCTGTCTGAAGCTCCAGGGATTCCCTATCTAAGGCCAATTGCTCTCTCTTGATTCTGAGGGTAGATGTCTCAAAGTCAAGCAGTTGGCACTTCCTCTCATAAGAGGACTCCCTTTTATGAGAGGCCGTAGTCCTATGAGAAACAGAGTTCCCTACAGAAGTACAGAGTGATTAGATTCCTGAGAAGGAGATCTAGATCTTCTTGGTAAACTGTTAACCCTTCCAGGTGGGGTAAAGAGAGGGCCACTGAGGCCTTCTCCCTTACCTTCAGGAAGAATTGGATTGTCCAGGTTCGAATCATCTTGAGCCTCCTGGTCAGCATCAGAGTCTAGGTCCTGGATGTTTTCACTTCCTGGCCTTTCCTCTTCTGCTGCCCCACCCAACCTGCCTGCCTCATCAGACCCTGGGGTCTTTCTGATGTCATCTAAAAGCAAAGCCTCTATGAGGCGTTGAGTTCTAGGGTTTTTCCCTGTCTTCAATTTCCTAGCAGTACACCTACTCCTCAATTCTTGGAATGGGATATGGTCATCCTTAGTTACCAGAGGCCCACTGGCTTCTGCCCTTGAAGACATACTAGTGTTATGTGGTGTGGCACCTACCTAACCTAGTGGGAACTACTAAACTCTCTTGAGTTGGAGAAAAGGTGTGCTAGACCCTTGGCTTACCCAACTCTAAGTTCAGTAGAACTTACTTTATTCTAGTCTTGATTATATGTACCTATGTACCTATAGTGGTTTTCAGTTAGTCACTCAATGAGATTATCTGTTAAACCAATAGCAAGCTTGAATTCCAACTGCTGCACATCAATGTGAGAAGTTGGCCTGGTATATGCTGTCCACTAATTAAAGTGGGCACCTTGTACCAGTCCAAGCAGCCCTTATTGATGATTAGGTTAAAGACAACCTTTAGTGAAAGCTATCCTAGTGGTAGCTATGGAGAGCAGGCTTCAGGAATATAAAGCAGCTTGGTTTACCAGATTATAACCTCTTGAATGACCAAATGAAAGGCGAACCACACAGGGTATATATATAAATTATATGTATTTATTACTGAACACTCTCTACTAACCTCTTTATGAGATTAGAGAACAAGGCACACAATATTAATACTCTAGAACAACAGTAAATAGCACAATACACAGTAGGCTCCAGGGGGAGACCAAACCATATATTAAGAAAGTGGTATAACAACCACAATTTGACTAGACACAGTGCCTAGAGCACGTAGAATCGCTGGAACCTCAAGGAACCATCCAAGGTAGTGACACAGGGGACCCACGGGGGACATGTGCAGAGGTCCGTACAATCCTATGGGAAAGTCACTGTTGGAATTTTAAAGCTTAAGGACACTTAGGAGAGGACTTGGAGCAAACCCTTTCAAACTTAGAACGTTCTGCGGCCAGCACCCATGTGAGCCCCGGAGTACTCGTGTTACCTAACCCAGGGAAGCCGTGTGCATAGGTGTCAAATGGTGTCGGGAATCTGCATCACAAACAACCCCGGAATAGAGGTTCCGAAAGCTGCGGAGGGGCTCTTCTCATGCATGGGCACCCTCTCACATAAAACCCAGCACCCTGCCTTCAGGATTGATAAGGCCTGCCATGGGGGTGACTGATAGGTTTATATGTGCAGTGATATGGATAGATATAGTGAACCTATATCTAACAAAGGGGTGCATACATCACCTTACACAGGCTGCTGTAGCAGACCTGTTGTGTCATTTTGAATGGTCTCCCAGGGGTGGCATAATACATGCTGCAGCCCATGAGTGGCCTCTGGGGTACCTATGCCCTAGCTACATAGTATACAATATACTAGGGACTTATAAGGGTAACCCAGAATCCAATCTGAAGTGTATCTAAAGCACATGCAATCAATTTAGAGAGGAAGCAGCTAGACTGGGGCCCTGAATAGCAGGGTCGCAGCCAGACTAAAGTCGAAAAACTGAAACATCAGCAAAAAGTGGGGGTAACTATAAGAAGCAGATCCTACTCTCCTACACTGGTCGCATGTTAGCCCTCATGGCGGTGGTTTTGGTTGCCATCACGTCTGCTAGATGGGTCAGTGAGTTACAGGCCTTGAGCTTACTACCTTCTTCCAAGACAAGTTAATGTTGCGAAACAGGGCGGCTTTCCTTCAGAAGGTGATCACTCCTTTTCACCTGGTCCAATCCATTACCTTCCCAGCTGTCTACTATCCACCTCATTCTTCAAAGGGGGAGGAGCGGTTGTAGGAAGCTGTCTTTCTATATAGTGTACCAAAATGAGGTATACTATACAGAAAGTCCAGACGACCCTTATTGGTTTACAGGGCTTCAATCAATAATCTGAAGTGCTCTATTTCTGGTAGTGTGGGCGAGCTGTTTAGGCTTATCAGAGGGTAGTGTTAAGCATTTGTTTATTTATTAATTTTTTTTCCTTTTTTTTTATTTTAGGAGTTTTATATAGTGCTGACCAGACCTGGGGGTATCGGAGCACTTTACAGCAGTGTTTCATAAGAGTTACTTAGTAGGGCAGTATAAAACATAACGTTCGGAAGTCCAAGAGTGCTGAGGATACTTGAGGTAGTAGTAGAGTCCTGAAGTAGCCTTGTTGAATGCTTTCTTGAGGGAGTCCGTGAGTCCTGAGGCAACCTAATTTTATGACCACTTGACTAGAAGCAGGCTGAGGTGGATCAGTTTGATGCAAAGTCAAAGAGCAACGGAGATAGGGTTTGGCATGAGGGCGGGGGTTATCCATTCGGGTTGGAGTGGTTGAGGAGGAGTGCTTTTAGGTGCATTTTGAATTTTGTGATGGACGGGATAGTTCTGATGTCTGCTGGGATGGAGTTCCAGATTTTGGGCGCATTTCCAGCGAATGACCTAGCAGCGGTTTTTTGTTTGCGTGCTTTCATGGGGATGAGGGGGAGGGAGTTGGAGCTCCTGAGGTTCCTTGTCTGACCTGCCCTCTTGAGCTTGGCGGCCAGATAGTCCGGTTTTCCTGTGTGTAGGGCTTTGTGCGTGAGGCAAGCCGTTCTGAAGTACGCCCGCTGATCAACTGGGAGCCCTTTTAGTTCTCTTAGTGCAGGAGAAATGTGCTCGTATTTCCTGATTCCGGTGACCATTCTGGCTGCTGCGTTGATGGTTGTTTTGAGGGGAGCCAGGTGGGTTTTTGCGGTGCTGGTTAAGGTTGCGTTACCATAGTCGAGTCTGGATAGCACCCATGCTTGGGTGGCTTGTTTGAGGTCTTTGGTAGGGATGAATGGTTTAATTTTGTAGAGGACCTTCAGGTTGAGGAAGGCTGTCTTTGCAGAGTTTTTGATGTGTTTGGTCATGTCCAGTTTAGGGTCCAGGGTGATTCCTAGTGATTTTACGGAGTTAGCCAGGGTGAGATTGCCGTTTAGAGCATCCAAAGCTTTAAGCCATTCTGCAATTTGTGGGTTCTCTTCTTTGTTGGAGATGAGGAGGATCACCGTTTTGTCCTGGTTAAGTTTAAGGTGATTTTGGGACAGCCAGTGTTGAATTTCTTTCAGGGTGTTGTTTAGTCTGAGGATGTCGTCTGGGGAGGATTTTTCCAGATAGATCTGGGTGTCATCGGCATATAGGTGGAAGGGGATATTACCTGTTTTAAGTATGGTGGTGAGGGGTTCCATGTATATATTGAACAGTTGTGGTGAGAGCACTGAACCTTGGGGCACACCCCTGCTGACGGGGTGAAGGTCGGAGGTAAAGCTTTTGATTTTTATCCTTTTCGACCGGTTGTGGAGGAAGGAGGTGAACCAGCAGAGGACCATCTCATCGGCACCTACTCTTTCTGGTAGGGCCTTGATGAGAAGGTGGTGATCTACCGTGTCAAAGGCTGCCGATAGGTTGAGGAGAATGAGTAGGCAGCAGTGATCGTTATCAAGTGACTTATGAATATCATCTGTGATGTTGAGGATCGCCGTCTCAGTGCTGTAGCCTTTTCTGAAACCCGATTGGTGGGGATCAAGAAGGTTGATATTGTCCATGTGCTGAGTCAATTGTGATAGGACGCATTTTTCGAGGATTTTGGATAGGAGGAGGAGATTGGAGACGGGTCTAAAGTTATTCAGATCCGTGCAGTCAAGGCCTGTTTTTTTTAGTAGTGGCGTTATTTGGCAGACTTTAAGGCATTCCGGTATGATGCCGGTTCTCAGGGAGCTGTTGATGATTTTGCACCAGAAGGGGGCTATGGAGAGTTTGAGTTTTTTGGTCAGTTGGGAGGGTAAGGGGTCAAGGACGTGAGAAGCGGGTTTGGAGGTAGAGATTAGCTTGATAATCTCGGCTTCCGTGATTGGATTGAAGGACTTCCATGTATTTGTGTGGTGCAGGCGGGGTTGGTGGGGATGTGTAGTGAGAGCTCAATCTTGGAGATTTTTTCTTCGAAGAAGTTGCAAAGTTTTCACACAGTTCCTTGGAGGCCTGGGTAGAGGGTACGGGGAGCTTGGTGGTTTGTTGCTTGATGATTTTGAACAGTTCATTGGACCTGTTTTTTGCATTGTCCAGGGCGGAGCAGAAAAAGTTAGATTTTTCACTACAGAAGTGTTTTTTGTAATTTCTTTGAGCTGCTTTGAGTTCAAGTAGGCTTGTGGAGGGGTTGTTTCACCAAAGTCTTTCTGTGGCTCTGAGTTGTCTCCTTGCGTTGTTGATGTCCGTATTGAACCAGGATCTGGATGGGATGTTCCTGGCTTTTTTTAGTTTCAGAGGAGCTATCTGGTCTAGAATGGATGTCAGGAATGTGTTGTAATGGTCGGTGAGTTCTGTCGTGGTTAGATCCTCCGTGGAGGTGATGAGGAGGGAGTTTACTTTTTCTTCCAGGTCAGTCATGTTAATCTGGGTGAGGTTTCTGGTCCATTTGGGCTCTTCTTGGGGGGGGGGGGTTGTAGATTGGCTGGCTGAGTGAGGTGGAAGAGAATTAAGTGGTGGTCAGACCAGTCTATGGGCAGGGTGTGATTTATCGTCACTGTGTCACGTTTGGCCATAACGGCATCTAGGATTGCTCCTTTGTTGTGTGTTTCTTCTGTGCAGTGTTGCGTAAGGTTGTTGTTGTGTAGCAACTCGCTCAGGTTTTAGATTAGCGGGTTGTTATCTTCATTCCAATGTAGGTTGAGGTCTCCCAGAATTAGGTTATTCGCATCTCGTAGTGAGCAGTGGGCAATCAGGTCAGACAGGGGTTCAGTGAAAGTGGTGGAGTTGCCCGGGGGGTGGTAGATAAGTTGGCAGGTTAGTGTTTTGTTGTTACTCGTGCTGATATTGACTGTTAGGCACTCAAAGGTGTTGTAGTTGAAGAAGTCAGTTTCCGTCACAGAAATATTGTCTCTGTGGATGATCGCTATGCCTCCTCCTCTTTGGTCTTTTCTGTCTTTGTTGGTGATTATAAAGCCTGGGGGGACGAGAATATCTAGGAGTGGTGGGGAGGCGTCGTTAAGCCAGGTTTCGGTGATGAATGCTATGTCTATGTCGTGTGTGAGGCTGGATTCTTCTAATTCAGTGGCATGTTTGGTGGCTGATCTGCAGTTTATGAGCAAGCAGTTTGTGGGGGTCGTCTCTGATTTGGGTTTCTTCATTAGGGGGCCTGTGGGGATGCTAGTGCCGGTGGTCGTCGGTCTGGGTGAGTTCGGAGGGGCTTGGACTCTTCCTAGTCCGGTGATCACCTGGATTTTGGATTGGAGGGTGACAGCTAAAGGATTGTCGTACGAGGAGGCGAGGTCCGCCGCATCACTCTCAGACATTGCGTCTCTAGTTCTTTTGGGTCTCTGTGCCAGATGGGGGATGGGGTTAGTTACCCATCTCTGCAGGGGGACTATGGACGGTCTTTGTTGTGTATGGGTGGTGGAGGAGTGGGTGCGCTGAGGCTGCTGGGGCGCCGCGAGGTTGGCTAGGATATCACTAAAGCCCCGGATTATAGTTGCTATTTGGATTTCCAGCCTGGAGAGTCGCTGCTCAGTCTTTAAATCGTTGAGGTATCGGGGCTGGTCCTGTGCGGGAGTGTTGGGTCTAGAGGGGGAGAGTCCCAGGGTGTTGGGTAGCTTGGTGGTGGCTGTGTTGTCCGTGTGCAGTCTGGGGGGAGAGAATCTCAGGGAATTGGGCCGCCTTGTTTTAGGTGTATTGTCCGTGTGGGGTCTGGGCGGGGTCGTGAGTGCATGTTGGCGGGGGTCTTGTTGGGGCGTTGGTGCTATGTTGCCTGTGGGTTTGGGGAGGTGGGTGTTCAGGTAGTTTAGAGTGGGTTGGGGTGAGTGGAGGGCAGGTGGCTGGTGGGGCTGGGAGCCGGCAGGTGGCGGATGGGGATGAGAGCCATTGGTAGGGAGTGGGAGGGGTCCTGTTCTTTGTGGGGGTGAGAGGGATGTTGTGTGGCGAGGGGTCATGCTGAGGTGTAGGTGCTTTATTGCCTGTGGGTTTGGGGAGGTTGGTGTTCAGGTTGTTCGTAGTGGATTGGGGTGGGTGGAGGGCAGGTGGCGAGTGGGGGTGAGAGCCAGTAGGTGGCGGATGAGAGTCGGAGCCTAAGGTAGGAAGAAGGGGGTCCTGTTTTCTCTGGGGGTGGTGAGGGGGATGTCATGTGGCGGGGGCGGGTGAGGTTGTTAGGGAGTGTCGGAGCGGTAAGTGGCGGGTGGCGGTGAGAGCCGCCAGGGGGAAGTGGAGGGGTCCTGTTCTCCCTGGGGGAGGTGAGGGGGGTGTCGCGTGGAGGAGGGCGTGCGAGGTTGCTAGGGTGTACCGGAATGGTAGGTGTCGGATGGGGGTGAGAGTCGGATGGGGCAGTGGGGGGGACATGTTCTCCCAGGGAGTGGTAGGGGGGATGCCGTGTAGTGATGGGCGTGTGTGGTTGTTAGGGAGTACCGGAGCGGAGGGTGGGTTCTGATAGCGGGTCCGGTTCTTCTGTGGAGGGAGGGGGTGGGGTTTGTGAGAGGGTGTATTCCAGAGAGAGGGGAAAAGGGCATCAAAGGACTCTTGATTGTCGTTGTTGGCTTGTATCAGGACTGTGCCGTTGGTATAGATGGTCACCGTAGTATTTCCAGTACGCCTTGAGCGGTAGGGGAGTGAAATTGTCAATTTGCAGCTATGTGAAGTGTTGGTGGTTTTTGAAATGTTGAGCTGCGATCTGAGGATGGCTTTCCATACTTCTTGTCTGTCAGTGTGGAAGATAAGGTCAATTTTTACCCTTCCTTTGGAGGAGCAGTGGTAGATGTCTGCGAAAAGTGATTCAGGATGCTGTCTGATCAGTTTCTGTTTAAAGTTCTTCTTCGCTTTGGGTGAGAGGTCAGGCGGTAAACTGATCGTGAGGGAGTTCAGGCTGTGCGGAGTTACATGGTTTGAAGAGGGGGGACGGTGTGGGTTGCCGTGGCGGAGGGCATTGTGTGTGAGTGGGACGGGGTCAATAAATGAGACACACACTCCAGAAGAAACTCAAGACCAAAATAGAAAAAAATAACACCGATTTTATATAATTTTAAACACCAAAATCATCAGAATCAGATAAGTACTTTAGATGTTATAGATTTTTACGGGTAGAACAGTAGAAAATCACAGCTGTCAGATTTGAGGCATGATAATGTTATCCAGTGGTAAAAACATTCACTGCATAGGTACATTTACAAACGGTTCTAAGGGTTAATCTCCTGGACTTGAGGTGCTTAGGGGCCAAGGTCTAATGTTCCACCAGCAGTCCAGATTTACCTGGCCTGGTGTGTCCGGGTGCAGAGGTGCTCGTCACTTTGTTAGCCTCGAACACTACCTGTTAAAGTCAATGGAGAAACCTGTAACAAAAGAAGGTTGCAATGGAGACTTGGGGACATATCCGGCATAACCTAAAGAGGGGCTCAGCTTTTGAGGGGTCTCTGGAGCAAGAGGGCACCGTCGGTTGACTCAGACTCAGGTTGTGGGGATCCAGTTCAGAGGTCGATTGGATGGCGGGTCGCTTGCGTCAGAGGCTCTCCCTTCTTGTGGTCGACCTGGTGATGGGGGAAACAGGACAAACGGGCCACTCATGGTGCTAGCTTTGGTGATGCTGACATCCCTCGTCAGTAGGTCGTTCTTGGCAGGGTTGGTGTCCGGACTGGGTACATAACAAGCCTTGGTTGCTGCAAGAGATCTGGTACCCAAGGTATTGGTGCTGGGGGCCCATGGAGCGTTTAGTGGCTTGTAATTCACTGGGGATATGGGGCTGACCTCTGGGAGCCACAAAGTCCTTCTCATGGGATGCTGCTTTTTTGGTAGACCAGGTGGTCAGCAGAATGATGACTCCTCAATTTCGAGGAAGATGCTTGCTGGTTGGCGAAGTGCTGGTAGCCCTCGGCGGCTTTGGGAGGATGCACAGCTATTGGGCGAGTCGGGTCAGCAGCAGGCAGGGTTTGGCGCCAGCCCAGGACCTGGTCCACAATCCTTGCATTCACGGATCTTCTTGGTCCTTCTTCTGTTCTAAGTAGGTGAATCTGAGTTACTGGTGTCAGAGGGTCACCTAAATATTATATTTATAGGAGTTGACAGGAGTGTATGGTAGTAGCGAATGGGCTACCTACCCCTGGGGTGCCTACACCCCCTCTATGATAACTTCCTGTGGAGAGTGGGCATAAACCTGACCCAGAGTTCCTACTTCCACTAAAAACAAGAGGGTGGAATCCTTCTTTCTTGCTCACTTTAAAAATCCTACCTTAGGGAGTGTGACTAGCCCAAGAGTGTGCACGCCTTCTGACTAGCTAATTTTTCCACCTGTCCTGGTGCCAAGTGGGCCTCATGGCAAGCAGTAGCATCTCCCAGGTCTTAGGGAAGCTGGGGTTGCATATCAAAGGCAGTGGAGGCTTTTAAGCCTCTGGCCTTGTTATGCTAAAATTCTAGTAATCATGCTGGATGGGATGTGAACACCTTTCTCTGGAGCAGGCATTGTTTCTGACCTCAGAGTGCACAGGCTCTCACCTACAGGGTGTCAGAAATGTGTCTGTGGTGGAAAGCTAGACAATACTAGTCAGTCAGCACACTAAGAGACTAGTAGGATTTGGGGGCACCTCTAAGGTGCTCTCTGGGTGCATGGGACACTCCTCTGGAGTAGCCGTGCGCTATATAAACACACTATAACATAACATAACATAACATAACATAACATGTCAAGAAAAAAAGATGATACTGGCATCAGTATGGACTTGTCAAGACGAGGTGTTTGATACCAAACACCATTATTTTCAGTGAATCATGTAGCTGGATAATTTGTAATGACCAGTGCCCAGTACATATACTTAAGATGGCTTCCCGAACACTTTGCAACGTCATGGCAATGGAACTAGACATCAATGGAGCATATCTGCTCATGCAGGTAGGTTCTCGCATATAATATAATGCACCCTGCCTTAGGGCTCTAAGGCCTGCTGTAGGGGTGACTTACATATAGTATATGAAGTGTTCATGGGGATGGAACACAGGGAGTGTGCCATGTTGTGTTTTCAAAAATGGGTGGCATCATTTCACGCAGCCTGCAATGGCAGCCTGCATGCAATTTGTATGTTGATCCCTTAGGGTGGCATAATGCATGCTGTAGCCCTCAGAGAGCCTCTTTATTACCCATGGGATACGACTTACTAGGGACTTACAGGGATGCTAAAGGCCTTGCCAATTGTGGTACAATTAGACATTTACCTTGTTATATTGGAAAGAGCATTGGCACTGGAGGCTTGGTTAGCCAGTGCACTTGGTGTCGAAAAGCATCAATACTAGGGCAAAAAGTAGGGGTGACCATGTCAAAAGGAGCTACTTTCCTTCAGTGGTTGCATCGGTTGCATCAGAGGTGGGTGTTTAAGTAATACCTGGACCGCACCAGAGAATATTGCTCAGATGACCAGCCCATCATGGGCTATTGTGGAGCCAAGAAGGGGAAGGCCGTTCAGAAGAGAGCTCTCTATCATTGAATCATCCTATACATTAAAATCTGCTACTCCCTTCCCAAGAAGGAGCAATGTGAAGGATTCAGGGGCCATTACACCAGGGCTAAAATCAGGTCTAAGCCCACCATTTCAGCACTGGCTCAGGGTGTCCTGATTGTGGAAATATGTAAGGTGGCAACGTGGGCTTCCTTGCACACCATTGCGAAGCATTATTGCCTTGTTGAAGAGGTACGTAGGAAAAGTCAGAGTGCTAGATCCGTCTTGTAGGCTTTCCAGGTCTGAATTATCCCTCAACCTGCCTCATTGGCAGAATATTGCTGTGAAATCTGTTCTACAGGTGAAGAATCTGCAGGTGAAAGTATCCATCAGGAGAAAAATGTACTTACCTGTGGTAGCAAGGTTACTGGTGGATTCTTCATCTACCTTCAGATTCCTCACCAACCCGCCCACTTCCCCGTTTTGATGGATAAATCATTGGGAAAGTTAATAAAATTGCATGCTATTTATACATATATATTGATACTGCAAACTCTCATGATTTTTCACACCCTCTCGCATCAAAGGCTTGGAAAGATTGAGGGAAACCAAGGCAAATGTGCTTTGTTGGGTACTATGGACTCGGGGACATCGCCTGACGTCATTTCTGGCGCCAGCTCAGTCCAGTGCCCTCCGTTGGAGTTATTGCTGGTTTGAAGTTTTTCGGATCCAGCCTGATGCCTGGGGATAGTTCTACAAGTGAGAAGTCTGCAATTAGAAAGAGTATCCACCAGAAACATCATTAACACAGATAAGTAACTTTTTCTTTTAGGACTTGATGATATAACCCCCATCATTGCAGAACCATGGCATGTAAGATGCATAAAAGATTCTCAGGTAAATGAGACCAGCTGGGACGGTTTCTATTGTTGGAGCTGATACACCTCTTACACATGGTTAACAAAGTTCACTGAAGTTCAGAAAAGAGCGAAAAGGCTATGAGAAAGTGCTGGGAGGAAAGTGGAGAAAGTAAGGCCTAGTTGCTAGGGGGATGTGGGGCATAGGCCAGTTATGAATGTTGGAACACTAGCAAATTTGGTTAGGTGGGAGTCAGTCGAGGATGGTGCAGCACATGTAACCTAGTATGCTAATAAGATAAAGACACTTGCAGTTCAGCTTGAATTACCTTATGTTATGTTCCATAGCACCACTTGTTAGCCGCCACCCCTCTACCCCCACCAACATGCACTGCTACCACTTTGACCACGTTGAAGTCTCCTGGTGGGAAAAGGCACAGGAATGGTGCACAAGAAAGGGCCTGAGCTTGAGCACAATCGGCTTCTGACAACCACAGCGCACAGTGGGTAGGAGCTTAGCAGAACCTGTAACTCACTGCAGCACTGTCTTCATTATGGCAGTGCACCAAAATGGAGATTTGTGTCTGGTTTTGTCATCCTGGTCTTCTCCTTTTTGGGAATTCTTCAGCATCTGCATTAACTGCATTAACTGCATGAGTTTCCCAAAAGTGTTGACCCCTACTGTGAAGCAAACACATCAAGAGATGATAATGAAGACAAAGTTAACCACCCTTCATACATTACAAAAACAAAGATGCAAACTACCACTAATTGAAATAATCGTTGTAGTAACATGATAACCTGCCTTCTGAAAAGCAAATATCAACTGGTGGTGGTTTTGTACAATAAACAGCAACGTCTTGCCGCCAAGCAGGAACACCACAACCAATGTCTCACAAGAGATTTGTATGGATTGCAGATGTTAATGAGGCCCAATTTATGTAGCCTTTTTTTTGGTCACACACAACATGGAAGAGGCAACATGGATGAGGAAGACGAAAGGAAAATAGTACCTGAATAACAGTACCAGCATCGGAAGGACACTTATCAAAATTAAGTCATCAGTACTTGGTTCATGCTGCACATGAAATAAGGGAAACTGGCATGTGCTAGGCAATTAGGACTCAGGAAGTAAGAGTGACAATGTAGCCAGTGAATGGTACGCAAAGGGGGGGGAGGCTCCAAGCTACTTGTAGTAAACAATATCTCTTGCAAGCGATAGCGCATGTGCGCTGTCTTAGGCAAGACCTAAAAAGCAGTGAGCCACAGTGTGCATGTATGTGGTTACCAAGGTTCGGGATGGACTGTTCCCATGAGAAGCAAGTTCAGTACAGATGTGCATTAGTTGGCCTCAGGGGCTGATTTAAGAGGTACATGACGGAGTACCTTGACCGCCAAACTCAAGGTCCATCGGCCCGATTTCGAGTCAGATAGCCCACAAGTTTTACTCTGATGGAGTAAAATGTACTCTCCCAGTATAAAACTTCCTTTGACGGTCCGAAGGAGTAGGTATAAACTGAAATAAGGTAATGGACTGCCGCCTGATTTTTAGTGGACGGTCAGATGGCTTTTTTTTTTCACTGTGCGTTATCGCCAGGTATGTCTTGGCAGAGACTTTTTAAGGCATGGGCAAGGTGGACTCTGTCCCAGGACCCCAGCCTTTCAGGGCATCCCTCATAGAACCAGCTCTGGTTTGCATAAAACCTTGCTCTGATGACCTAGAAAATTTCATTAACAGATTGTTTTAAATACTATTTTCTGGCGTGGTCAGCCAACATGGCCGATCGGACGTGAATCCGATCGGCTCCGTCTCAGGCCCTATTGAATACCAGGCAGACAGGCATCTACTCGACCTGGCGAGCACGGCTCCGTGAAGCGACAGTAGCCCACGGAGGGCTCGATCGCGGTGTCGGGGATCCAGGAGAACATCTGGAGGAGCTCCGGAGGTGAAGGAAGCGCGGTGATACTGGAGAAAATGGCAGGAGCCCGAGCGCTACAACCGTGAGCGCAGAGTCGGCGGGCCCCTGCGGCGTCCGGCGGTGAGTGGAGCATCGTGATATCATCCGCCGGCGCTCGCGGGGGTCGTGCACCTGCATTTCTGGACCCCTTGAAGTCTCCGGTGACGATCGGGGAGCCTGGTAAGTCCGCCCGGGGCCAGCAACTGAGTGACGGGATGTCCCCGTAACGGGCAGCGGTCCTTAGAGGACCAGGTAGAGCAGACCGCCACAAGCAGAGGCAGATACACCCGCCAGCAACGTGCCTCTGGATCCCCACACGACGCTTGACCCGGGGAAGGGGGCTGCCTCCATAAGGATTAAGTGAGTTGTGACACCCACTGGGTTCTCAGCAAGGTCTGGTCCGGGGAAGGGGGGCCCCACTCCCTTCGCGGATTCAATCATTGTGGGGCTGACGTTTAGAAGGGAAGCCATGTGGGGAGACTCCGCAACCCATGCTGAAACTGTGAGATCGCTGCGAGGGGCCTGCCAGCAGAGCTGCTGATCCAGAGAAGTGGGTTATACCAAAGCGCAAGGAAAGGCACTAGCAGTGCGCGTTCTGTGACCCTACAGTCTTGGGTTGGGTGACTGGCATTGCGCTGTGTGCGGATTCGCCTCGCCATCTGGAGCGGAGGAGCTTTGAGGGCCTGTGACGGAGGAGCGGGAGCGGAGGTCTCTGCTGGCGAAGACTGGGAGGATACAGATTTCACGCTTCTGAGGGGCAGCCAAGTGCTTACCGTGTGGGGGGGGCCCTATGCCACCCAAGAAGAACCCCACCAACAGGGTTTCTAATTACTTCACAGCGGCCGAAAGGGGACCAACAGAGGAGGGTGAGACTATGGCCTTAACATGCGAAGATCTCCTGTCCTCCCTGCGCGATTTCAAGCAGGAACTCCGCACTGAGCTATGGGCGGACATTAAGGCGGACATGGACTCCTCCTTCGAAGCTTTCCGAGGGGAGATACGTGAGAAGTTGGTGGTGATCCAAGCCGATGTGGACTCCGTAGGCACACGCACTCTTGACCTGGAAACACAACAAAAGGAGATAGCGGGGAAAGTTAAAGTCCTGAAGGACAGCACGGCTGACCTACACAAGCAACTACGCAACTCACTTCTTAAATGCGAAGACTTGGAAAATCGCTCTTGACACAACAATATACGAGTTCGCGGGCTGGAGGAGGACTGCGAGGGCCATGACTTGGAGGCGTTCATGGTGGGCCTCTTCTCCACTACCCTCGGAGAGGACGGCCTGGAGGTTCGGCTGGAGAGAGTACATAGGGTTGGCCCGCGTCTTCCAGGGGAGAATCGTCGTCCACACGATGTTCTGGCCAAGTTCAGCTCCTTTAAAATAAAATAACTAGTCCTGAAAAAAGCTAGGGCCTCCGATACAATTACCTTCCAAAACACCACGTGTACCCTCTACCAGGATGTAGCCCAAGCTACTCTCATGCGACGCCAACAGTTCTGACCTGTCACTGAATTCCTTCAAGAGAAAAATGTCAGATACCGCTGGACATACCCCTTTGGGATTGCCTTCCTCTGGCAGAATAAACAGCAGCACTGTGTGGATATATCGGATGCAGTGGCCCTGCTGGGCCTGGACCTCCCAACAACCTCTTCGGATCGCGAAGGGGAAGGCCGCTTGGACTGGCGCACAGGCGGACATTGGCACAGAGTAGGCAGGAGATCAACAAAAGCTCCAGAATGAGTCCGCAGACTCCAGGACACAGGGTGATCTTCAGTACCTGGTATGGACGGAGTGCCAGCAGCTTCTAGCCCACCTCTCTCGGACGCCCGAGAGGGGGGGTGGGATGGGAGCTTTGGGGATCCCGATGGAGCGGAGGTCTTGCATCTACCACTTCGGGTGGAGGGCGGCTGCCCCGACATGGACCGAGACGCTTCATCAGCTACCTGACTTGGGACACCACATGAGCTATGTGCCCTTATGAACTCAGGCAGAGGGGGGTTCTACATATATTGGAGGGGTGAGGCCTAGGGGGATAGTTCAAGGAGGATGGGGCCTGTCTGGCACTGTCAAAGGGAGTCTTTACCTTGGGGCTTTATCTGGTTTGCTCTTTGCATGGTTGTCAACACCTTCTTTATTGAATGTTCAGTTTGGGGGGGGGGGGATATGGTTTTCTTGCACACTAGTTGCCTTGTTTCTTAGCTATGACAAGGGCTGGGGGATGGGATTTGGTTATGTTCCTAGAGTGTTGTCTAGTTCGGGAGTCCCCCTCTAGGAGGGGGTTTCCATTTACTTTTTTTACTTGGATATTGCGGTTGTTATTTTTGGTTCGATGTCATGGTGCTCTTTTTTTTCTTTGCTTTAGGCCGGGAGGAGGCGGGGGGTTCCTCATTGGGTTGAGTCAAGGGCGGCCACCACTTCTAGGGAAATGTTCTCCTTCACGATTTCATGGCGGTTAGGGTGGTCTCCTGGAACGCTCGGGGGCTGAACTCTCCTAATAAGCGTCAGCGTTTCTGGAAGTGCTTGCATGACCATAATGTCCACATAGTAGCTCTTCAGGAGACACACCTCAAAAAATCCGAAGAGCAGAGACTGCGACACAGGGCCTACCCCCACATCTTCAGGGCCTCACATTCCACGAAACAAAATGGGGTGGCATTCTTGTTTCACCATTTCAAGCTCAAGACACTAAAACAGACAAAAACGGAAGATACGTCATGGTCAGGGGGGATTTACGTAGGCGCCCCTGTACCTTCGCAGCGCTATATGCGCCTAACACGGGGCAACAAGACTTCATCCTCTCTTTCCTTATGACTCTAGAAGATTTTGCTCGGGGGGACATTCTACTTTTGGGGGACTTCAATCTGGTCTTGGACCTGGACAGGGACACCTCGCACTCTCACAGGGCTCCAGGGGGGACATTTAGTAAGGCACTGCACTCCCAACTCCAGTGCCTGGGGCTCGTGGACGTCTGGAGAGATTCCAATCCCACAGTGAGTGATTTCTCATTCTTTTTGCTCTCTCATAGAACGTACTCCCGCATTCATTACATCTTCCTGAATCAGTCCCTGATGCCATCTGTTTTACAGACACAGTTTCATCCAATCTGTTTATGGGATCACGTCCCCTTGGAGATGACGATTACTTGGCCAAACCCGCGCTCTAAACATGCCCAGTGGTACTTTCCCCACTTTTTATGTAGGGATAGACTCCTCAGGGACGAACTTAGGCGGTCTATTAAAGGGTATCTCGAGCTGAACGACCCTGAGGACACCTCACTCCCCACTACTTGGGACGCCCTTAAGGCTGTAATACGTGGCAAATGCATTGAAATGGCCTCAACGTTACGTTCTCAGCAATGTGCGGAGCGTCTTCAATTAAAAAATGAACTTAAGGCGGCGGAACGGGCACATATGTCTCATCCTTCGGCGCTAACCCTTCTGAAAGTCAAAGCCCTAAAGGGGAAGTTGCAGGCCATTTACATGAATCAGGCTGAAAAATCTATTTTATGGCTCAACTCCAAGAACTATGAGAGTGGCAATAAGGTGGGTATTCTTTTGGCGCGCCAGCTGCGGGCCAGGCAGGAGCGGGAATATGTCAAATATATAGTAGATGAACAGGGCATCTCTCATAGAGCGGAGGCGGGTAAGGCTAGGCCCTTTGGGGACTTTTATAGAGCCCTTTATACATCGGAATCCTCGGGGTCGGATGACCCTGCGGGTTACCTGGACTCTCTAGACCTCCCTCAGGTAGGGGCGTATACCAATGAGAACTTGTCGCAACCCATCTCTGCCGAAGAAGTGCAGAAGGCGATTGACTCCCTAAAACTCCAGAAAGCTCCTGGTCCCGACGGTTTCTCTGCCCACTTTTATCGCACTTTTGCACCAGAGCTTGTCCCCTTCCTGACTATCTTATTTAACTCAATATCTTCCTCATGTATTTTCACTCCTTCGATGGGAGAAGCACTAGTGGTAGTACTTCCCAAACCCGGCAAGGATCCGGCCCACTGCTCTTCCTACCTCCCGCCCGATCGCTCTGCTCAATCTTGATGCCAAGCTTTACTCCAAAATTCTGGCTACGCGGCTCGAATCTATCTTGCCCTCTCTTATAGACCCAGACAAATCTGGGTTCATCAAGGGGCGGCAAACGCACGATAACCTAAGGCAAATCATCCACATTATCGATAAGGCCCACAAGAAGAATATTCCCACAGCGCTTCTCTCGCTAGATGCAGAGAAAGCCTTCGACCGCGTGGAACGGTCCTTCTTATTCAAAGTGCTTCAGAGATTTGGATTTAGTGAAGATTTTATTGTAATGATTCGCGCTAACTATCACTCTCCTAGCTTGCGGGTCCTTGTCAATGGAGTGGCGTCCTTCCCCTTTCTCTTGACTCGAGGGACGCGCCAGGGATGTCCCCTGTCCCCTCTCCTCTTTGCCTCGAGCATTGAACCTCTGGCACATAGGATATGGGGTAATGGGGAGATTCAGGGTATGCGCTTTGGCACGAATGATCATAAGCTCTTGTTGTTCGCCGATGATGTCCTTCTACCGGTGACGGTCCCCTAAGTCTCTCTCCCGGCCATCCAGTCAGAACTACATGCGTTTGAAGGCGAGGCGGGCTTTAGAGTAAACCTGGCAAAATCCTTCCTTCTCAACCTAACAATACCCAAGGACGATTGGCGGAGGATTGCAGGAATGTCACCTTTCCGATGCACCACCAAGGAAATTACCTATTTGGGAGTCAAGCTTACCCCACGGGTGCAGGACTTATATTGAGCAAACTTCCCTCCCCTCCTACATCAATTGAAGAGTGATTTGGGCAATTGGGGCGCGGCTTACATCACCTGGCTGGGTAGGATCAATGCCATTAAGATGAGTGTTCTCCCTCGTTTACTTTATCTTTTTCAGGGGCTTCCTATTTCAGTGGAAAGGGTCTATTCAGAGAACTGCGAATCATGCTGACCAAATTTATTTGGCAAGGGAAGAGGGCACGACTTCCATATAACTTGCTCATTAGACCACGCACGGAAGGCGGTCTGGCGCTTCCGGACTTCCAATCCTAATATAGAGCAGCGCAATTGCGAGTGATTACGAGTGGTCACTGAGGGCCTCAGAGAAGCATTGGCTCCACATAAATAGACAGGTAACTGGGCGTACTATATGGGATCTCCTATGGAAACCGAAACGGGATAGACCACTCAATGCCTGGGATGCTCTCACCTCCACACTATAGCTCACGACTATTCCATCTCCCTACACGCCTATACACTTTAACGCAGCGTTCCCCCCTGCTTTACAGGAGGGTCCTTTTGACGCTTGGCAGGAAGGGGGCTGCCTCCTGATCTCACACTTGTTCGACAAGGGTGAATTCCTCACCTTCCAGGAGTGTAAGACTCAATTCGCCGTACCTCACAAAGAAGAATACCACTACTTACAGTTGAAGCATTGGGTACAGCATCCCCTGGTGCGGCAGGCCGCTACCAGGGAGTTGCTTCCTCTCGAAAGGTTTGCTCAGTCAGTGTACACTTCCAAGGGGAGTATCTCCTTTTTATACACCCTTATTCAAGCATTGAGCCCTAGAGTAACGCCGCGCTTCAAACACTTTTGGAATGAGTTGATGGAGGCCCCTAGGGAAGACAAGAAATGGGAACATCTGCATAGAGACATAGTGAAGTTCAATCGGTCCATGTATCTCAGTGAGGTACAATATAAAATCATGTACGATTGGTATTTGTATCCTCAGAAACTGCACACGATCTTCCCAGGGACCTCTGATAGGTGCTGGAGGGGATGCTGGCTCCTAGCTGACTTCAGACACATCTGGTGGGACTGCTCTGTCATCAAGCCCTTTTGGAAGGAGATCCTGTCCCAAATCACACTTAGCTTAGCCTACTCCATTTCCCACTCTATGGAACAGGTCCTACTGGGGGTCCAGGAACCACTCCTGAAAAGACAGACGCAGAGTGATCAGTCTGTGTTGTGGCTCTGCTTGGGGGCCGCCAAAATGGCAGTGGCAGCGGCCTGGAAGAAAACAGAGGCCTCGTCCCTAACCCAGTGGCACGCTCGACTGTGGCGGTCTCTGGCGCTATAACGAATGACTGACATTGTTGGGGATTCCAGGAAGGGTTTTGAATACATTTGGTCACCATTGGTCAGCTATCTCTCAGAGGGTCTGCCTCTGACAGCTTGCAATCCACGTCTTAGGGCTCTCCACCTTTTCCTAACCTAACCACCTGCCAGCAACAAGGGGCATACTCACTGCGCTGATCATCGGGGGCGCAGACTTCGTACCCCACACCTCAGGCCCATTTTTCTTCGCCTTGCTTTATTTTGCACCATTACATCTTAGATAGAATTATCCTTTTTTTTGTTGTTGTTACAGTTTGTTAAGTTTCCTTTTCATGTTACTCTCTGGGGAGGGTAGCGGGTCACTAGCCTATCTTCAAGGAATGCGACATGCTCTAATGAAACTGTGTCATACATTGTGAAGCTCATTCACCTTGCCTAGAGGGTGCATTGCAGTTTTTATGAACCAATTGTACTTCTGGGTGGGTGTTGTCACTGAGAATTGTCGCTCATGTAATGCTTTTTGTTGCGCTCTCTGAGAAAATTTCAATAAAAATATTTTTCAATAAATACTATTTTCCCTTAATTTCTTTTTTATGTGGGTGATGCCCAAGAGTCTATTACATATTACAGACATTTTGTGAAGAAACTTGTTTGTTTCCTGCAACATCCATTAAAAAGTTATTTTTAGATCAAACAGGGCATCACATATGAGAAATGGGAGATTGTCACAGAGATTATTTGCAATAATATTAGTGAGCTGCTGCTGTGTTACACTATTGAAAAACACAGGTTACTACCCCTGAATATTAGATGTAAACACATTTACAATCTGGAAGAGTGTGCCTGTGCACCGTCAGTGACCTGGCCGAAGAGGCCATGAAAGAGCTGAAATTGGATCATAAATTCATAAATGTACTGTAATGTAAATATTTGATAGCATATAGTTAATTAAAACCATTACAACTGTGTATTAAAATCATCAAATTGGCAAATATATATATGTAAAAAAAGAAGAAGAACAAGGAGCAAAAATGAGCTTTTATGTTTATGAGTTCAGCATTAATCAACTACCAGTTAAGTGTAAGTCAACTATACATAACTTATTCCTCAATCTGAGCCATCCTTGTTCTTGTGGTTAAAATCATGTGCAAATACAAATGTCTACTTGGTACTGCTGGTCTTCTGCTTTATGGCTAAGATCAAGAACAAAATGCAATATAAACTATACAAAATAACACTAGTTTTTAGATGAACGTCAGATTTCATACTCTGCATTATGCGAACATACATATGTCCACGATTGCATTGCTGAAAAAGCTGAGCATTACAGATCCACGATTTCCTGTCTCAAACCATGTGCAAAATCTGCAGTGTGAATTATTAGCTGAAATCACGTGCAAAGTGCAAATGTAAACTAGATCTTCCGGAACGTGTATCGTGATACATATGCAAAAATGCATTATGAACCATAAACCAGTCGATTAATCAAAGTTAATGGTCCTCAATTTTGTAACTAAAATCATGTGCAAGTATCCGAGTATGCATGTCACTGTAACAATGATGGTGTCTACAATGGGATTAGCAGCATGGCATATAAGATGTTTTAATGCTTAAATAGTGTACAATCACTGTATATGTGATGTTGCCTTCAAACCTTGAAATATATGGTATGTTTCATAGTTAAACTCAAGTGAACGCTGTGGGTCTCTGCTGACCACTTTGCATCCTTCTATATCCACCACCAGAGTTCCGAATGTGCGAAGTATGCAAATACGATGAGTTGATCTTGTGTGCTTAAAGGCACTAATGTGAACTCTATAAATTTGATTTTTGCAATAATGTGCTAACTTTTTGCAAAAATCTAGCAGCCCTGTATGAGGTCTGTAACGAATAGCTGTTCAGCATGTGCTGAACAGGGGCCCCCAAATATGTATGGCCCAGGGCCCCAAAATTCTTAAGATGTCCCTGTACCCGGGTGGTGAAGGACAGTAAAATATAATGATCCCCACACTATTAGAGAGAACTGGTGTGATGGTCATTCAGTTTTTTTTTTATTTTTCAAAAATTAACTCCCACGTTGGGAATTTGCTTTTTGAAAAATAAAGTGCTTTGGAAAAGTTTGATGGCCAGCTAGCCATCTGTTCCCACATTGACAGTTACCGCCATGATGGCAATTACACCAATGTATAGAGATGTCTGCCGGACTGGCAGACATCTCTAAATTTGGCCGGCGGAGCAAAGGCAGTAAAGTTCTCTGCCACCCTGTCTGCCTTTACTTCATCCGCATAATCCTATATTAATAGTTTGCAATGCTACCCTGTCAGTGGTTGGACTACTTGCAAGCATTTGTCCTATCACCTTTTGGTGTTTGATTGCCAGTATTATTCCTGGAAATTTTAGACTGTCGTAGTTGTCCAAGCCTACTACTGATAATGTCTGTGCATTCTTAAAAGCAGTAAATGTGTATCCTTTCAAGGGGTACTTCTACGGGTGTAGATTTGTTACTTTTTGTTGCTGAGCAACTTTGCGTCACCTGAACAGAACAGTGCTGCCCCATACCTTCAAAGAAAAAAATGGCGCAGTTGTGCTGTCTCCATGCACTGGCACACTGTGGGCTGCTTACCGCCAAAGCAGACACCCTTGCTCCATAGTGCATGAGTTTCTGTGTTATGGCCTGGATACGTTTTATGCAGGAAGGGGTACTTTCCCTGCACATAAACAAACCGCAGAGGCATCTTTCCTCTTTGTATGTGTGCTGCAAAATGCAGAACACCTGCAAAGAGGAAATAACAAGATGGTAAGCTAATTTTCCTTGATTCAACAGCCTCAGGCAAGTGCACCATTTTGTAGCAAACCTATGTCTACAACTGTTTGTAAACATAGCTTTGCATCAAAATACATGGGTGGATGCACGGGATCACCCATTCACCACTTATGGAATGCCTATCTTACACAAAGTAATGCAAGAAAGTGCAATGTGCTGTGTTACTTTTTCTTACAAAGCCATGTAAGTCGACATGTTTGTGGCTTTGTAAATACCAAAAAGATTTTGTATTGGGTTCTGTAGGAAGCTGGCTCTCTATGTACTATGCAAAAAAGAGGTATAGTGTGCAAAGAATCCAGGGGATCCCCAGAGGCTTTACAGAGGCTAAAGTAGATAACTCCAATGGTCTCTTTTGCGGTAGTGTGTGAAAGCAGTTAGGCTTATCAGAGGGCAGTGTTAAGCATTTGTAGTGCACACCGTGGCAATAAATGAAACACACACTCAATGAATAAATCTGAGAGCAATTTATAAAAAAAATACTTGGTTATATTTATTTTTCAGAACCAAAGAACTTCATCTTAGGAAAATACGTTTTGCAAAAGAAATACTTTTCAATATGAAAAGTGGACACAGTGCAATTTTCCGAATTTCTGTGGGAGAAAGAAAACATTCAGCATACTTATTAAGGTCAGTAACGGGCAAGTTCGAGTTCAGCACCAACAGTACATAACCAGTGGCACATGGGGGGGCCGGGTGCAGGGTATAAGTACGGTGTCAGGTACCCAATACATCCCAATGAAGAATGGGGCAATCAAATAAAGGCTGCTTACAGGTAAGTAGCAGCGGCTTGAGGAGCCAGTCTTCAAAGGTTAAAACAAGCACTGGGCAGGGTCCAAAGCAGCACCAACACTACACCACCAGTGGCACAGGGGCGGCCAGGTACAGGGTGACAACACAGCAATGAGTGCCCAATGAAAAGCAATGGTTAAAGGTCAGATTGGAAAATGACTGCAGGCTTAGACCGGGAGGCCGGTCAAAGGAAATCAGCAGCTAGAAAGATAAGTTGCGATTCATGGGGACGTGGAGACACCTTTGGTCTTCTTCGCCATGGGCGGACGGCTGCAGGGGTGTCTTTTGACATCCAAAACGGCTTACCAGAGCAGGTTGCGGTTGAGAGGGGTCTCTCCGTGCAGAGGCTGCAAGCGACGTCGAGGAGTCCGGTAGAGGTCAGCTCACAGTGGACTTGGGCTCTGGAACGCTGGGAAACCTCACTGAAACCAGACGGCTACTTGGACTTGGCTGGAAGTGTCAGGTGCAGAGGTGGAACCGGGAGCCGGGTTTTGTGGTTCTTCAGATCACAGAGGCCTTTACTTGAAGCTTTTTGTTGGTGAACAGATCCGCTGTTCTCTGGAACTCTTGATCTTTGTCAAAGGCAGGCAGTCCTTCCAGGGTTTTGGTGGACACTGGCTGGAGGACGAGTTGTCTTGTGGTGCAGGATCGCTGAGGACAGCAGACAGGCTGGTAGGGCTGGAGGCAAGTCAGTAATTCTCTGTAGTCTTCTCTGCTGGTGCAGCATTGTGGTGTCCAGCTCTTCTTAGGTCATCAGGAACTGAAGTTCAGGGCTTGAGGATGTCACCAAATACTATATTTAGGAGCGTTACGAGGGAGTGACAGGTAGTGGCCAAAGGGCCCCTTCCCTGGGGTGTCTACACCCTCTATTATGCCCACCTCCTGTGGGCAAGGGGACATAGCCCTAGTCCTGATTGGATAAGTCCAACCATTTTCAAGATGGTGAGCACTGAAAAGTGTATATCACCTCGAAGGATAAAGCCGAACTGACAGTTAAAAAACACAGCTGGTCAACCTTACAATCTTAAGGCAGCTGTCAGCCCCAACCATACCTTATGTGCCCTATTTCTCAAACTATCCAGCATTTTTACAAAAAAACACTAACGGGAGCCTTTCCTTCAAAAGATCAGGCGCCTCCCTGGGAACAAAGATGGCCGAACCTTCTTTACCTTCTTTGGGGTCAATTCGACAAACGTTTACTAGACTTTTCGTGCATCTCCCCGCCCGGGAACTTTTTTTTTTTTTTTTTATTGTTCTTTACCATCATTAACAGGACAAATTAAGTCATTTTGAACAACATCACTCCGCACCACCCTCCCACCCCAGGTCCAAGAAAAAACAAAAGGATAAGAAAGAGAAAAAAAAAAAAAACACAAAAGGGGCAATACATGATTATCGAGTCTGAAACCAGTCATTACAAATATATACAAAAAAAAAGACAGCAACTGGCTGTATACGCCGTATAGGAGAGAGTGGAGAAAAAGGCAACCTTTAAATCCAAATAAGAGCAGGAGACAATGGAGAGAGAGAGGGAGGGATAAATAAATCGCAAATATAAGCAAAAAATACTCTACATATACGTTATTCCTCAGAAGCATTCAGAGAATCAAGCCATCTAGTCAGAGGGTCCCAGACCACTAGGCCCCTTTCCCTTGCTCTTCTTCCCTTTTTAGAATAGACGGCTTTCTCCAACCTATACGTAGCAAAAAATCTAGCTTGCCATTGGCTAAAAGAAGGGGGATTCAGGTCTTTCCACTGCGTAGCAATGCATATCCGCAAAATAGTCATAGCAACAAACAACAAAGCTCCGCCTTCTTTAGCATTAAGTGTCTCATATAACCCCAGCATAATAGTAGTTGGTATAAGTTGAATATCTAATGAAAGAATTCTATTCAGGAACAATTGAGTTTCTTTCAAAAGTGGCACGAGTTTTGGGCACGTAGCAAACATATGCACCGAGTCCGCACCATATTCAGTACAACAAGGACAAGTAGTTCCAGGCCCAATTGTCCATTTTGAAACCTTATTCGAAGTTATGTACATAAAAAATACGGTCTTATAAAATTGTACTTGTAATTTGGGAGATAGCAGATATGTTCGTGCAGAACTTAGTGCGGAGCTGAAAACATTAGAAGAGATATTCAATTTAAGCTGCCATTTGGCGTCTACTTTGCTTAGATCATCTGGTCTTAGTTCGTTCAAAATACAATAGATATCTCCAATCCCGGGTACTTTAGAGCCAAGTAGTTTATCTATAAAACCTAATGCTACAAACCCAGCAGACCCCTCAATATTCTTTCCAAGGTAGTTCATAATCGCATGTAACTGAAATATCTGATCATTGCTTAGACTAAAGCTAATTTGCAATTCCTCAAATGACAGATAGCGACCCGCGCTACATAAATCTCCCAGTCTTCCTACCCCAGCGTGATACCATTGTCGCAAACATGTGCTTTTAAATATTAGTGGTAGGTTGTCATTATTTCTAATCGGAGTATAATAACTTAGCCTATTGATTCCAAATATTTTGCGGACATTACGGAAAACCTGATAAGCACAAATCATTGTCTTAAATTTCACTCGTTTGTAGTAGCTATGTTCCAGCTGGCGCCAGAGGCACCCCTTTACTTTTTCCCCCAACAACAAAACATAGGGAGAGGGTAGGCCTGAGGGAGAGAGAGAAAATTCTTCGTGCATCAATTCACAGCAGTGTTGTAGGGAAGCGGCCCAGTGATATAATTTTAAGTTAGGGACAGCCAAACCTCCCCTCTCACTAGGTAAAGAGAGAAGATTAAAAGCCCTTCTAGGGTTCGTGTATGACCAGATAAATTGAGAAAAAATATGTTCAAAAACTGCAATTATATGTCTATTAAAAGTAAGCGGAATTGTACGAAAAAAGTAAAGTAACTTTGGAAAATATGTCATTTTTAAAACGTTACATCTTCCCAGTATAGTTAAATGTAAGTTATCAATTTTCCGGAGTGCTTTTCTCATATTAGTGGCCAGAGGGGTCAGAATTTCATTTACCAAAGAATCCAAGTCTGCAACAATATCGACTCCAAGATATTTTGCTTTCTTTGTGATTCTGTCATCTACCCAGGTTATCATTTTATTGACATCAATCTGTGTCTTTGTTCTGTTAAGGGCATACCCAGAGATCATTCCAAATTTTTGAGTTTCTTGCTCCAGAGTCCTAATAGCAAGCTCGGGTGCCGGAGTAATTATGGCGATATCATCGGCATAAGCCATAATCTTGGTGTCTATGCCAAACCTCGAAACCGGGGGGATTAAAGGGTTGATTTCAATTCTTCTTATTAAGGGGTCGATATAAAGGGCAAAAAGCAGAGGTGAACAAGGGCACCCCTGTCTCGTTCCTCTGGTAATTTGTATCGCTTTAGTCAATTGGCCATTGATGGATATTTTGGCTGTTGGGTTCTTATATAGTGCCTGTATAGCCTGAATAATTCTTGGTCCGAATCCAAGATGCCGCATGATGACCCAGAGGAATTGCCAGGAGACCCGATCAAATGCCTTCTCAGCATCAAGAAGTATTAGCGAGATCGGGTCTCCTGTTACCTCAGCGGCGTCAAATAGAGTGATAGTCCGACGTACATGTTCAGTAGTACCTTTTTTTGGAATAAATCCATGTTGCCATTTAGATACTAATGTCTCAATATTTATAGATATTCTCATGGCAATGATTTTTGAGAAGATTTTCGAGTCAGTGTTGATTAATGTTATCGGTCTATAAGACGCCATCTCAAGGGGGAATTTATTTTTTGGGGGAAATATCACAATTTTGGCTAGGGACCAAGAATTCGGTGGAGCGGCCCCCTCAAAAATAGCGCTTATTACGCTAGTAAAAAGATCTTTAATTTGAACCGAAAAGATTTTATAAAATTCGATTGGTATATTGTCCATCCCTGAGGCTTTGCCATCCGGGAGACTAGCCAGTGCTAATGCAACCTCGTCCCAAACCGGAATATTTTCCAATAAGTCACGAGCCACATCATTCATTTTATCGGTCAAGACTCCCTTAAGATATTCTCCTATTTTCATTTCTAAGTCTTCAGATGTCCCTTTGGCTTCTTCTGAGTATAGTTTTTCATAATACTGCCTGAAAGCTTCCTCTATTTTTACCGGATCGGTGATAAGCCCGTCTGTCTCACTATTAATAGAAGTGATGGTGTTTGTTGTTGCCCTTTGTCTTATAGAGATAGCGAGCTGGTGTCCAATACGCTCGCTCCACTCATAACATTTTTCTCTAGAAGCAGCCCATTTAATAGCTATTTTCTCCGCTAGGACAGCCCCCATTTCTGATTTAGAGACTGCTACCAAAGTCTGTGCCTCATCTAGTCCTACGCCCGTCTGAATCGCCTGAGTTAGTCTTTTTTCCGCTTCTATCATCAGTAGATGTAATTTTTTGATTTGTACTTTTTCCATTTTGTTCTTTCGGATAGAAAAACGGAGTGTTTCCCCCCTGATGCCTGCTTTAAGCGTGTCCCAGACCACCATAACAGATGCAGTCCCAATATTCATATCCTGGAATTCCTGTAACCAGCCGGCCATGTATTCTCGATATTTATTGTCATATAACAAAGCCTTTTCAAACGTCCAAGTTGAACCAGGTCTCTGAGTACCCCAGCCTTCTAAATTTAAAATAAGAGGCTACTTTCCCTCACCTTTTGGGCACTCAGTATAAGATCATGCTGTTCTGCAGTGCTGACATTACTAAACAGCAAATTAATTCAGCTCTCCAGCAGGACTGCTAAGTTCCTTCTACAAGTGAACAATTTACTAACATCAGTTCGGCCACCCCAGAAAAACAACGGCAGTCGAGGGGCAGGGAACCTCAAAGCAAAGTTCTTGCCAGCCGCTAGTTGAACTGTGCACCAACTCTTTATTACTGTTAAATAAAAAATCCCTGTCATCAAATCTCACGGCTGTACCCATGCACAGAGCATATGATGGACCACTGTTTTTTTACAATGTAAGGAAATTTTAACTCTGAACCACTTTTAACCTATAATGCTTTCTTAACATGATATTTTATTCAAATTGCAATGATTTTAACTAATCGGCAAATAAGTATTTACTTACTTACACCTCACCTCCAGCATCTTAGGGGAGGAGTTGGCAAAGGGGGGCACACCTCCTATTCTTTCTAAGTTTTTCCGCCTGTCCTCCTGCAAACAGGAGAGGCTGGGGTTGCATTACAAACGCGACAAGGCCTTGTAAGCTCTCCACTAACGATGGCTCTTCCTGACCAGGGTGAGGTGTGAACACCTCCACCCATAAAAGGCATTGTTCTCTACCTCTGAGCACGCAGACACTCACCCAATGAGGTCAGAACATTATCTGGTGGAAGTAGGCTGGGTATGGCCAGTCGGTGACCCCACTAGTCCTCTGTGTGCAATGTCTGATAGATCTGAAACTGGAATCAATGCAGGTTTATTATGACAAGATAATTGGTACCAAACATCCGATACTTCAGTGAAGCCATCATGAGCTGGGGAACTCGCAAGTGTTTCCAGCCTGTGTACTTACTATGGCTTCCTCGGTCACTTATAATATCCTGCAATCAACAAATATAATGCAGGGGCATATCTACTCATGCAGATACGCCCTCACAGGGGATATAGTGCACCCTTCCTTAGGGCTAAGGCCTGTTGGAGGGGTGTCTTACCTATATCCCATGGAGTGTCTGAGGGCATGTGTTAGACCTGTCAGCCCTTTGGGTGGTCCCTCCTCATCATTATTTATTTTGTCCCACTTTTGCCTCAAACCCTGTTTGAATTTTTCCTTTTTGGGAACCACCAGACTTTTTAGTGTTGCTGCAGATTCAGGGAGCCATTTTACCTACCCCTGAAACTTCTGTCTGAGGGCCTGGAGCACAAAATGGTGGCCACCTGTGACATCACCAGCATCCACTGGAACCTACCAGCACCTTCCAGAACATTCCAGGAGATTCCAGAACCCTGTGACAGTTGGAGGCGGTTTGGAATGTTGGGAGGTTAAGAGAGAGAGTTGGCAGTTGGAGCTGGCAGTTGGCACCTGACTGGTGAAGAGAGAGGAGCACAACAGTGAAGGAGGAAGGAGTGAAGCAGCAGGGGTGGAAACTTGTGCCTGGAGTGGGGTCCATAAACCCACCCTTGATACTTGTCCCTACTGATGGATCCCAGCCTGTAGCCCTGTGTGGGAAGAAGACAGAAAAACTCATCCTAAGGACCTGAACAGCAGGAACAGGCCTTAGAAGCAGAAAGCAGCAAGATCCTGACCTGGAAACTGGTTTCCCTGGAGTCCGGCGTCGAGTAGCCTGAGACCTGGAGCCCGAGGTGGAGAAGCGGCGCTGACTGAAGTAGCAGACGTCGTACCCGGAGCCGCCTGAGGTCGTGAGAGGGCGCCGACGGAGGTCGTGAGGAATTCCAGAGGTCGAGGAGGAAGTGAACCGAGGTCGAGCGAGCGGCGTCATCGGAGGAGTGAAGTCCGCCCTCCGGAGTCGTCGGAGACCGAGGTAGAGGTGAACCGGAGGTCGGGAGTGAGGATCGCACTCCGGAGTCGCCCGGAACCTGAGAGGAGGAGCACCGGAGGTCGGGGGTGAGGATCGCACCCCGGAGTCGCCGGAAGTCGACATCGAGGCCAGGCCGGCCGACGTCATCGGAGCCGAGAGCGCCATCGGACCGGAGCCGCCCGAAGTCGACACCGAGTAGAGACTGCCCGACGCCGTCGAATCGGAGGTCGAGATTGAACCGAGGCCGCCGACATCGGACCGGAACCGCCTACCGGCGTCGTCAAAGAACTGACATTGTGCCGAGGCCACCGAGACCGAACCGGAACCGCCTCACGGCGTCGACACGACTCCAGCGGCGTCGGAACATCAGAAAAAGGGCAGTAAGTGGAGTAGAGGGCGCCTTAGGCCCTGTGGAGACCTGAGAGACTGCTCTAAGGGGCTAGGGAGGTGCTGAAACCAACCTGACTGTGCCTGGGGTGAACTGGGACTAACCTAGAGAGGTGGTGTGGAGAGAGAAAGCCAGGGCACTGGTATTCCCCCCTTTGATCTACCTCAGTTTAGGCCTCAGCCTTGTCTCAGCCAGGGAGTAGCCCCCCTCAAGCCTTCCACAACCCTACAAGCTGTGCCTGGGCCAAATCAGCCCTTAGGAATTGAAAAGTGATCTGAGTACATGAGTGCTGCTGTATACTTTTAATTATTTATTGGGGGCACTGTATTTATTGTGTTAACCTATTTATTGCTTCACTATATTTATTGGTCTACAGGACTTGTTGGTGTACAATATTTATTGGTTCAGTATTTATTGCCTCAGAATATTTAATTGCCTGTATTACCTGCACTTATATTTATGTCCCTTGTATTTATGATCATCCCTATTTATTGAATCTCCAGACAGTATTTATTTGACCTGCACTATTTAAATTTGTATATTGTGATTGTCTTATTTATTTTTCCAATCAGCAACTAAGAGAAAAAGATAAAGAAGAATATTTTCATAATTTTTACGGTGTAGAGTCGTTTTTGGAACGGATGCACGCATGGTTATTGTATGGGTATATTGTATGCTTAGCACGGTGCCTGTTTCCTGACCACTCGAGCCAAGCTACCACAGTGTGTTCGGGGAGTCCATCACCACCCTGCGGAGTGGGAGTGGGCTGTTTCCAACATAAATTGGTGTTCAGTGGTGGGATAGAGCTGTGCCTACGTATACTCAACAATAACTGTGGGTAGTCCATAGGCCTACACCGGGAGTTTTCTCAAAAGCGGCCTTCCTAATTGTGGGTTTTTGTTTTTTCCAAATTTACTCTGGTGGTGGGAGGAGGTATTATTAAAGGTACCCCCCTGCATTGTTACTGCACAAAACCTGTCCTCTAACCTGAGTGGGCAAGATGGAGTTTGTACTAGAAAATCTAGAAACGTACACTGTGGCCCAACTCAGGGAGTTTTGCCAGCGGGAGGGGGTGTACTGTCCCCCAGGAGCAAAGAAGGGTGCACTCCAAACCAGCTTAAGGGCTTGGGGGGAGGCACGCCGAGAAAGCAAGGCTGAGGAGGAAGACAGGGATGGAGAGCCTGACCCTGAGGGGGCTGAGATGTACCAACCTGAGGTGGGGAACCTGTCAGCAGGGCCCAGAACCATTTCTAGGAAGGGCAGCAGTGCCTCTAGCGGTGGCTTGTCTGAAGTGGAGCTAACAGACCGGAGGGAGAAAAGACAGCTCACATGGGACTTAGCAAGGCTGGAAAAGGAGAAGGAGGAGCAGAGGATGGCCCATGAATTGCGACTGAAAGAAATAGATCTTCAGATCTTGAGAATCGGGGCACAACCTGTTCCTAATGGTGGCAGCCAAACCCAAGAGATCACCAGGGAATCTAAACCATACCTGCCAAAGGACATAGTGGCTAGCTATGGGGTGGGTGATGATATCGCCAAGTGGCTAGCAGCCTATGAGGTCTCGTTGAGGGCCCATGGGGTACCAGAGAAGTACTGGGGAGGGGGATTGTATAAGTACATGCCTCCAGCTGGTAGGGATGCTTTATTGGCCCTCGAAGAGGATGAGCAAACCCACTACCCCACCATGAAACTGGCGCTCATCAGAAAGTTTGGACTAACACCTGAAAAGTACAGACAGAAGTTCAGGGGTAGTCACAAGCTGGGCACGCAGAATTGGGTGGACTTCCTGGACTATGCGAAGAAGGCAATGGAAGGTTGGATTCAGGGCAGTGAAGTGAGGAACTACGAGGAGTTGTTTGACCTAGTACTGAAGGAACACCTGCTCGAGAAATGTTTCCCTGAACTGCGGCAACACCTGGTGGATAGCAAGCTGACCAGTCCCCGGAAGCTTGCTGAGGAGGCGGACATTTGGGCTAGTACCCGGGTGTCCACAAGGGGGACTGGAGGGGATACTCAAAAGGCCGGACAGGGCGCCCCCCAGAAGAAAGAGGGAGGGGAAAAGAAAAAGGAGTTCTCCAAAGGCCCCCAAAATAACTTCCAAGGGAAGGGAACAGGATTCACCTCTAAGGCTAACCTGCCCAGAAACCCTAATCCTGGCCAGAGTCAGCAGCCAAGGGTTGTCCATTGCTACGAGTGAGGTGGCGTTGGACACTATAAAGGAGATCCGAAGTGTCAGAAACGACCACCCCCTCCCACTGGAGGAAAGACCCCCGGAGTAGCTAGTGCAGTGCTCGGGGAGGAGATGCCCTTAACTAAGGGAAGGGAGTGGGCGGGTGTCACTTTAGTGTCCCTGGGAGAACGGGAGATGGTTCCTAAGATCCAGGTGCCCGCAAATACCGCAAAGTATGGGCAGTGGGTCACCATCAACGGCCAAAGAGGGGAGGCTCTGAGAGACACAGGAGCCAGTATGACTATGGTGCGTAGTCAACTGGTGTCTCCAGAGCAGGTAATTCCCGATGTACTCCACCCAGCCGCGATGGCTGACGGCAGAACAGGTCACTATCCCGTGGCCGAGGTTCCCTTTGAATGGGGGGGGGTTGCAGGTTCACTTCGAGTTGCCGTAAGCCCTGCCGTGCCAGTCGATTGTCTGCTGGGGAATGATATGGAGCACAACGCTTGGAAGGAGGTGGAATACCGGACTCACACCGAGATGCTGGGTACACCTGACTGGGCCTGTGTTAGCACAAGGTCCGCGACTACCCGAAGAGGGAGTTCATTTCGGCTGGAGCCTGGAACAAAGGCCCAGTCAGCTGCCAGTCAAGGGAAGAACCGAGGACAGGAGGAGCCTGCCTCGGCGTCCCCACCCCGTAGGACGGATAGGCCACCGGAGGTGGTGGACCAGGAGTCTGCGGTGGGGGACGTTACCAACCTGGAGGACCTACCCATCCCGGCCGAGTGGCACGTGGAGGGAGGCCCGTCCAGGGAGGAATTCTGCCAGGGCCAGAGGGAGTGCCCTACCCTTGAGGGGCTAAGGCGTCAGGCCCAAGCCCAGGCAGCAGGGAACGTTGAAGGGAACTACAGTGTTTACTGGGAGGATGGCCTCCTCTACAGTGAACCCAAGGCACCCCTACACGGATCGTCACGAGCCTTGGTAGTCCCTCAACGTTATCGAGCCTTCCTTCTGGAGTTGGCTCACGAGATCCCATTGGCAGGACACCTGGGGCAAGACAAGACCTTCGCCCGTCTTGTCCCACACTTTTATTGGCCTCAAATGAAAGTGTCATCCGATACCTACTGCCGGACATGTGTGTCTTGCCAAGCCAGTGGGAAAACAGGGGTGAAGCTGAAAGCTCCCCTGGAACCACTTCCTGTCGTTAGCACCCCCTTTGAAAGGGTGGGCATCGACATTGTGGGTCCGTTAGATCCACCGACTACAGCTGGTCACAGGTTTATCCTGGTTTTGGTGGATCATGCCACACGGTACCCAGAGGCAATACCTCTGAGAACCATAACAGCACCTGTTGTGGCTAGGGCCCTGATGGGAATCTTTACCCGAGTGGGTTTTCCCAAGGAAGTTGTGTCCGACAGGGGGACCAACTTCATGTCAGCGTATATGCGGGCGATGTGGAAGGAGTGTGGAGTGACATACCGGTTCACCACTCCTTACCACCCCCAGACCAATGGTCTGGTGGAGAGGTTTAACAAAACCTTGAAGGGCATGATCAGAAGTCTGCCTGAAAGCCTGCGGAGGAAATGGGACGTCCTCCTACCCTGTTTACTTTTTTCCTACAGGGAAGTGCCACAGAAGGGAGTGGGCTTCAGCCCCTTCGAGCTTCTGTATGGGCACCCTGTACGTGGACCTCTCAACCTGGTGAGAGACGGATGGGAAAGAACTCCCAGAAAGCTTCCCCAGGATGTGGTGAGCTACATGCTGGCCTTCCGGAGCCAAATGGCTAAGTTGTGGAAGCAAGCTTCTGACAACTTGGAAGCCAGCCAAGCAGTGATGAAGGCGTGGTATGACCACAACGCTCACCCGGTGGAGTTGGAGCCTGGCCAGAAGGTGTGGGTGATCGAACCAGGAGAGCTTAGTGCCCTCCAGGATCGCTGGTCAGGACCCTTTGAGGTGTTGGAGAAGAAGGGTAAGGCTACCTACTTGGTGGACCTGAAGACCCCTCGTCAGCCCCTCCGGGTGCTGCATGCCAACCGCCTCAAACCCCACCACGAGAGGCCCGAAGTCATCTTGATGATGGTGACTGACGGAGGAGAGGACGTGGAAAGCGAGCCTCTCCCTGATCTGTTTGCGTCTCAAGAAAAGGATGGGTCGGTGGAGGGAGTGATTCTCTCCCCATCTCTAACTCCTGAACAGCAGGAGGACTGTCGCCAGGTCCTGGGGCAGTACTCTTCGTTGTTCTCCCTTGTCCCGGGTAGGACTCACCTGTGCGTCCATGACGTGGACACAGGAGACAGCCCACCTGTGAAGTCCAAGATCTACCGGATGTCAGACAAGGTGAAGGCCAGCATTCATAGTGAAGTCACTAAGATGCTGGAGCTAGGAGTGATTGAACCTTCTAGCAGCCCCTGGTCTAGTCCGGTGGTGTTAGTACCGAAAGCTGCACCACCGGGTGCCCAACCAGAACTGAGGTTCTGTGTGGACTACCGGGGACTGAATTCAGTGACAAAAACTGATGCTCATCCGATCCCTAGGGCGGATGAATTGATTGACCGGCTGGGAGCTGCCCAATATCTAAGTACCTTTGACCTTACTTCAGGGTACTGGCAGATCTCGTTGACTGATGGAGCAAGGGAAAGGTCAGCCTTCTCCACGCCCAATGGCCACTACCAGTTCTGTGTGATGCCCTTTGGGCTCAAGAACGCACCTGCCACGTTTCAGCGCCTGGTAAACCAGATCCTCACCGGAATGGAGAGTTTCTCTGCTGCTTATCTGGATGACATAGCTGTCTTCAGTAACAGCTGGGAGGATCACTTGCATCACCTGCAAGCTGTTCTCCAGGCCCTGAGACAAGCTGGATTGACGATCAAGGCCAGCAAGTGCCAGATCGGGCAGGGGTCGGTAGTGTACCTTGGACACTTGGTGGGTAGGGGAGCGGTGCAACCCCTCCAGGCGAAGATCGAGGCCATCATGGCCTGGGAACCCCCCAAGACACAGACTGAGGTCCGAGCATTTTTGGGCCTCACGGGATATTACCGCCGCTTCGTGAAGGGGTACGGTACCATCGTAGTCCCCCTCACGGAGCTCACGTCCAAGAAACAACCTCGACGGGTAGTCTGGACGGAGGCCTGTCAGCAGGCCTTTGTGAGGTTGAAGAAAGCCATGTGCGAGGCCCCGGTCTTAAGGGCCCCAGACTTTTCCAAGAAGTTCATTGTCCAGACAGATGCATCAGAACATGGCATTGGGGCAGTGTTATCGCAACTCAACGAAGAGGGTCTGGATCAACCCGTGGTCTTCCTATCCCGGAGACTACTTCCCAGGGAACAGAAGTGGAGTGCAATAGAGCGTGAAGCCTTTGCAGTGGTATGGGCTCTGAAGAAGTTGCGGCCATACCTGTTTGGCTCGCACTTCCTGGTTCAGACCGACCACAGACCCCTTTGTTGGCTGATGCAAATGAAGGGGGAGAATCCCAAGTTGTTGAGGTGGTCTATTTCCCTACAGGGGATGGACTTTCAGGTGGAACATCGGCCTGGAGTGGACCACGCCAATGCAGACGGTCTCTCAAGGTATTTCCGCCTTAGTGATGAGAACTCCCAAGGGGTTGGGTAGCTCTCCCCACTTTCAGCTGGGGGGGACGCGTGTTAGACCTGTCAGCCCTTTGGGTGGTCCCTCCTCATCATTATTTATTTTGTCCCACTTTTGCCTCAAACCCTGTTTGAATTTTTCCTTTTTGGGAACCACCAGACTTTTTAGTGTTGCTGCAGATTCAGGGAGCCATTTTACCTACCCCTGAAACTTCTGTCTGAGGGCCTGGAGCACAAAATGGTGGCCACCTGTGACATCACCAGCATCCACTGGAACCTACCAGCACCTTCCAGAACATTCCAGGAGATTCCAGAACCCTGTGACAGTTGGAGGCGGTTTGGAATGTTGGGAGGTTAAGAGAGAGAGTTGGCAGTTGGAGCTGGCAGTTGGCACCTGACTGGTGAAGAGAGAGGAGCACAACAGTGAAGGAGGAAGGAGTGAAGCAGCAGGGGTGGAAACTTGTGCCTGGAGTGGGGTCCATAAACCCACCCTTGATACTTGTCCCTACTGATGGATCCCAGCCTGTAGCCCTGTGTGGGAAGAAGACAGAAAAACTCATCCTAAGGACCTGAACAGCAGGAACAGGCCTTAGAAGCAGAAAGCAGCAAGATCCTGACCTGGAAACTGGTTTCCCTGGAGTCCGGCGTCGAGTAGCCTGAGACCTGGAGCCCGAGGTGGAGAAGCGGCGCTGACTGAAGTAGCAGACGTCGTACCCGGAGCCGCCTGAGGTCGTGAGAGGGCGCCAACGGAGGTCGTGAGGAATTCCAGAGGTCGAGGAGGAAGTGAACCGAGGTCGAGCGAGCGGCGTCATCGGAGGAGTGAAGTCCGCCCTCCGGAGTCGTCGGAGACCGAGGTAGAGGTGAACCGGAGGTCGGGAGTGAGGATCGCACTCCGGAGTCGCCCGGAACCTGAGAGGAGGAGCACCGGAGGTCGGGGGTGAGGATCGCACCCCGGAGTCGCCGGAAGTCGACATCGAGGCCAGGCCGGCCGACGTCATCGGAGCCGAGAGCGCCATCGGACCGGAGCCGCCCGAAGTCGACACCGAGTAGAGACTGCCCGACGCCGTCGAATCGGAGGTCGAGATTGAACCGAGGCCGCCGACATCGGACCGGAACCGCCTACCGGCGTCGTCAAAGAACTGACATTGTGCCGAGGCCACCGAGACCGAACCGGAACCGCCTCACGGCGTCGACACGACTCCAGCGGCGTCGGAACATCAGAAAAAGGGCAGTAAGTGGAGTAGAGGGCGCCTAAGGCCCTGTGGAGACCTGAGAGACTGCTCTAAGGGGCTAGGGAGGTGCTGAAACCAACCTGACTGTGCCTGGGGTGAACTGGGACTAACCTAGAGAGGTGGTGTGGAGAGGGAAAGCCAGGGCACTGGTATTCCCCCCTTTGATCTACCTCAGTTTAGGCCTCAGCCTTGTCTCAGCCAGGGAGTAGCCCCCCTCAAGCCTTCCACAACCCTACAAGCTGTGCCTGGGCCAAATCAGCCCTTAGGAATTGAAAAGTGATCTGAGTACATGAGTGCTGCTGTATACTTTTAATTATTTATTGGGGGCACTGTATTTATTGTGTTAACCTATTTATTGCTTCACTATATTTATTGGTCTACAGGACTTGTTGGTGTACAATATTTATTGGTTCAGTATTTATTGCCTCAGAATATTTAATTGCCTGTATTACCTGCACTTATATTTATGTCCCTTGTATTTATGATCATCCCTATTTATTGAATCTCCAGACAGTATTTATTTGACCTGCACTATTTAAATTTGTATATTGTGATTGTCTTATTTATTTTTCCAATCAGCAACTAAGAGAAAAAGATAAAGAAGAATATTTTCATAATTTTTACGGTGTAGAGTCGTTTTTGGAACGGATGCACGCATGGTTATTGTATGGGTATATTGTATGCTTAGCACGGTGCCTGTTTCCTGACCACTCGAGCCAAGCTACCACAGTGTGTTCGGGGAGTCCATCACCACCCTGCGGAGTGGGAGTGGGCTGTTTCCAACAGCATGACACACAGGTATGTGTACCATGTCAACTCTTCAATTGTGTCTGCACCAAGACATGCATTCTGCAGTGGCAGTGTTCATGTGCTTGGGGAGGGGCCCCTTAGGGTGGCACAATTCATGCTGCAGCCCTTAGGGAGCCTCTTTAACCACAAGACCCTTGGTACCAAGGGTACCAATTACTAAGGACTTATATTTTTCCGCTAAAGTGATGCCAATTGTGGTAACAATATGTACAGTTTAGGGAATGAGCTCTGGCACAGGGGACCTGGTTGTGAGGGGCCTTGTGCACTTCCTGTTGAAATTAAATTTTTCAGGCAAAACATAGGAGCTAGCCATGTACAAAAGAGGTACTTTCCTACATGAACCTCCCGCCCAAATGAAAGAAGATAAGACTAACCTTCCCCCAATGATTCTTCATCGTCTAAGTGAAAGAACCTGGAAAGGCCATCTGCATTGATATCATAGGGTGTCTGTGTTCCACTTCAAAGTATTTCCTTGTGGGGAAATGGACCACATTCGCAGTTAGGGATTTTCACCTTTCATTTGCATTAACCATCTGAGAGGCCTGTGGTCTGTTTGAACAAGGTAGTGAGGGCCAAATTCATATGGCCTCTACGTCTTAAGGGATCAAACCACAGCAAAGGCTTCCCTCTCAATGTCACTCCAACGCTGTTCCCTGGGGAGTAGCCTTCTACAGATGAAAAACGCTGGCTGATCTTGACCTTGGTCATTTATTTGGAATAGGACTGTTCCTATCCCATGTTCAGAGGCATCAGTCTGCACAATGAATTGTCGGTATAATCTTAACCTTTCAGAACAGGTGCAGAGCATATTGCTTCCTTCAGAGTGTCAAAATCTTTTTTACAGCTTACTGTCCAGTTCACATTTTCAGTCATTGTTTTGGTGGTTACTTCTGTTAGGGGTGCCACCAAAATCCCTCATAAACCTTCTATGGTACCCAGTCATGCCAATTAAGGCCCTGACCTGAGTCTGGGTAATTGGAGCCACCCAATCCAGAATGGTCTGGATCTTGGGTTGTAAGGGTTGAACTTGGCCTCCACCAACAAGGTGGCCCAGGTATACGATCTCTTATTGCCCTATCTGGCACTTGCTTGCCTTGATAGTGAGGCTTGCACTTCTCAGAGCCTCTAATACTTTCCAAAGGTGGATCAAGTGATGCTGCCAGGTGGAGCTAAAGACAGCAATATCATCTAGATATGCTGCAGTAAAGGGTTCCAATCCAGCAAGGACTTTATTCACCAACCTTTGAAAAGTGGCAAGTGCATTCTTCAAACCAAAGGGCATCACAAAGAATTGATAATGCCCATCTGGTGTTGAAAATGCAGGTCTTTCTTTTGCTCTTGGAGTCATGCCTATTTGCCAGTACTCTGATGTGAGATCCAAGGTACTCAGATACTTGGCTGCTCCCAGTCTGCCGATTAGTTAATCTACCTTGGATTTGGGTGGGTATTGGTTTTGGTCATTGCATTGAGGCCCCTATAGTCCATAAAAAACTCATTTCTTTCCTACTACCCTGGGTACGTGGCTTGGGGACTAAGACAACTGGGCTGTTCCAGGGGCCCTCAGATGCCTTTATGACTCCCAATTCCAGCATCTTGCTTACTTTAGCTTTGATGCACTTTTACATGATCAGACTGCCTCTATATTTATTATTGATAGGTAGGCATTCACCAGTGTCCACATCATGGGTACATCAGCTAGTCTGTCAAAAAGAAGAGCTCAGCGAACTGATTTAGAACTTGCCTGCAATCAGTGTGCTGTTGGGCTGTTAGGGTGTCTTACAAGACCACTGCTTCCACTGTCCTATCTTTTTGATTGTTGTACAGGAGGTCAGGGAGAGGTTTACTCTCCGCTTCCTGATCCTCATTTGTAACCATGAGCATGGTCACATCTGCCCTGTAATAGTAGGGTTTAAAGTGGTTGACATGGGTGAGCCTCTTGGGGTTCCTGTCAGAGTCGAGGTCTACCAGATAGGTGACCTCACCTTTTCTCTCTAGGATAGGGTAGGTTACACTACTTGAGCTACTGGCTCCAAAACCCACATCTTCTGCCATGGTTGGAACTCAACCATAGCAGCCGTTCTGTCATACCTCCTTCGCAAGCCACAGTGGGCCCCTGACATAATGTCCAAACAGATGTTCAAATGGGCGAGAACCCCACTCCATTCTGTGGCACCTCCCTGTAGGCAAAAAGCAGGCATGGAAGTAATACATCCCATCTCCTTTTGAGTTTTTCAGGGAGTCCATCAATCATGCCTTTCATGGTCTTGTTGACTCTTTCAGCAAGGCAATTACACTGAGTGTTGTAGGGGGTAGTGAACTGGTAGGTCAATCCACACTCTTTCCACTTGTTTCAGGTAGCAAGACATGAAATTTGTACCTCTGTCTGGAACCACCTCCTTAGGGAAGCCCACCCTGGGAAAGATACCAATTAGTGACCTAGGCACTGCTGGGGGAGTGGTAGTCCTAAGGGCATTGCCCGCAGGATACCTGGTGGCATCATCCACTGCCTCCATAATATATCTGTTTCCTGATGCTGCAGGAGGGTCAAGGGGACCAACAATGTCAATCTCTACCCATTCAAAGGGAACCCCAACCACTGGGAGTGGTATTAAGGTGGCCTTTGGGTGCCCCCTGTCTTGACACTGGCTTGACAGGTGGGACAGGAGTTACTAAACTCCTTCACCTTCTGGTGCATCCCTGACCAGTAGAAGTGGCTGACTAGTCTACTCCAAGTTTTGGTCTGGCCAAGCTGGGGGGATGTCATGTGCCAAAGCTAGAAGGATTCCCCTAAATGCCTGAAGCACTACCACTCTCCAGGTTTGTGGTCTTTGGCCTCAGTGTAAAGGATCCCATCCTCCCAATAGGTCCTGTGGGAACCACTGACATCACCTCCTTCCTGTGCAGAAGCTTGCTGTCGCAGGCTTTCACGAGTGGGACAGGTTTCATGCCTTTGGCACAGCTCTTCCCAAGAGGGTCCCCCTGGGCTCAAAGTTCAGCCTGGTAAGCATTAAATCCCGAGGCTGAGTTCCCTCTGGGGCTGATTCTTCTTCCTCTTGTGGAGAAGGGGCTGGTGTCTGATTAGAAGCTGGCTCCCCAGTCTTCCTTCAAAAAGAAAAGAGAGTACCTGCCACGAATAAATCTCAAAGAGGCCCTAGAAAAGGGTCCAGATGCTTCAGAGACAACGACCAAAGGGCAAACCAGTTCAAGATCGAGAAAACAAACAAATAAGGTCTAAGTAAATAAGAGTGTTTTTAGAAAAAATATTTTTTATTTTATTTCATAGTGGTGATTATTGTAGATAAGGGATTCATTTTCAGTACATATAGTGGGGAATTAAACAGACTGAATCAAAAGGAATGGTGATACAAAATATCAAAATAATACTGTTTCTATACAGGCAGTTGCTAATAGTCCCAAGGGTGCTCCTTCAGACAAAACAAACATTCATACCAACAACCACATAGGGAAACATATAACATTAATACATTTTTATAAAAACATACAGCAAAATGAAATGATTGTTTAACAGCAAAATTTTAAGACATGGAAGGACTAGAAACAGTCCAAGCGGCTAAAAAGGCATGCGACAAAATTCCACGTTGGTAGTAGCCAGGGGTGCGATAACACAGTGCACAGAGCAGGCTTTCTTTCTGATTCACAAGAGCACAAGGCTCCCACCTCAGGGGGTCAGAAACATGTATAGAAGTAGCAGGCTGGTGCAGACCAGTCAACCACACACTAGCTACAATAATCACCACTATGAAATAAAATAAAATATTTTTTCTAAAAACACTCTTATTTACTTAGACCTTATTTGTTTGTTTTCTCGATCTTGAACTGGTTTGCCCTTTGCTCGTTGTCTCTGAAGCATCTGGACCCTTTTCTAGGGCCTCTTTGTGATTTATTCGTGGCAGGTACTCTCTTTTCTTTTTGAATTCTGATGATTCCCCTGGTAGTCCTGCCGATATCAGTTTTCAGGGGTCCCCCTTCTTAGTGGATCCCCAGTCTTCCTGCCTTTTGTCCTGGAGGGCTGGGCCGTTATTCCAAACTCCAGCACCTCTTTTTCATCCTGGCTCTCTTCTGTGCTCTGGTTTTTACATACACCCAGTGTGAGATTCCAAGCATTTCTGCATGAATTCTCAGTTCTGCCTCAGCCAAATCAACTGGTATGGATGAAGAGACTTCTACCTCTTTCTTTCCAGCAACTCCTCCCCAGTCAATGGACACCATCCCCATAGGATAGATTTTTGTCACATTGTCATCATTGGTGACTGGATAGATCCTTCCAGATATTGTTCTGAAGACATGAGGTGCTCAATCACCATTGTGATGCTGGCACCAATGTCTCTTCAAGGCCAGATAGCTAAGGTGGCTATGTCCACATCCCCTCCTAGAGTGGCCTCAGTGAGCTCCTTGTTATGGCCAATGCTCTCTTGAGATCCCATCTGGAGATTGGCCTACAATATACTGCAGGTGGACTAAAGGCAGAGAGTCTGCAGTTGGGTGCCCTGTGGTTCTACAGTTCTGACACCAAGCCTTCTTTGGAACCCAGTTCTTCCCTTGGTATCCATCCTTTGATTGTGAAGAGTTTCTGGGCCCACGATCCTAACAGGTTTTTGGGGCCTGAAAAATACTCTGTTTTTAAGGTTGCCTCTTTCTTTTGGCCTCCACACCAGTGGGAGTCTTAGTTCACCCTTGTTTTGACCCACTGCTCTGAATCTCCCCCAAATCTTGAGGTGAAAGTGTACCTAGGTCTACCAGGAATTAATGTAACTTCTCTTGGTAACAATTACTTAAAAGATGCTCCTACATTACCAAATTATTGGTAATTGCCTTCAACGTCATGCACATTGTTACCGTCTAACCAACCTCGGAGTGATTTCACAGTACTCTACAAAATCTACCCAGGTAGGGCTCTGGGTTTTTCGAGCCTCCCTGAACCTGATCCTATACTCCTCAGTGGTGAATCCAAAACCCTCAGTTGGGTTACTCTTCATGAGGTCATAGGATTCAGCCTATTTCTCAGTAAGTTTCAGGAGTCTCTCCCTGCACTTTCCTGAGAACATTTCCCACAGGGTAGCACTCTAAAGCTTCCTGTGGACCAGGCCCCCTCAAAACCAATGAACCACTTGGTGATATCATCACTCTCCAAGAATTTTGGGACAATCACATTGGGGATTTTAGGGTCAAAAGAATCTAATTTCTCCCTATTTATAATTGTGCTCCCACCAGAGATGGGTCCTGGGCCCATCTCTTTTCTCACTCTTTCTATAGCTAGGAGTTGAGCTTCTAGAGCTGCACTCCTGGCTAGTCTTTCTAGACCAAGCTCTTCCTCTGAAAGTGCTTCTCTGTCTTGGGATGTTACGCTGTCACTACCATTGTCAGTGTTTTGATCTTCTGTAAGATCAGAGTCATCCTCTGGATGCTTTTTGTCATACTCTGCCAAAAGCTCCTGGAGCTGTGCTTTGGAAGGGTTTGACCCAATCTTGATGCCATAGGTTTTACACAAGCTTCTAAGCTCTTTTATGTTTAAAGACTGGTAAGGTGTGAGGTCAAGTTCCTCCACATGTACTAGCTCCTCTGAGTTACTACTTCTAGGACCTATTATATTTACTAAGTTGAGAACCTTTTTAGGGAAGAAGAAAACCAAAAAACACTGGTTTCCTAAATACTGTAAGGTTTGGACTTTTAAAACAGTTGTACTAAAATGGCCTTATTATACTTAATTTCAGGGTATTACAGGTGTTGGAAGGTAGTAGCCAATGGGCTACTTACCTTTAGGGTGACTACACTATTTGTATGCCCACTCACTTTGGGGAGGGGGCATACACCTAATCCTATTCGGTGAAATCCTCACTCCTCACAACCAATATGGAGGATTTTCAAGGGAGGGGGTTGCTTCAGCTCAGGATACCTTGGGGGTGGTCCTGGCTGGGTGGGGACACACCTCTCCAGCATACTATTTTTCCCCGTTGACCTTGCCGCCAAAAGTGGGGCTAGGTCAGGGGAGCGAATATCTCCACTAGCTGGAGAGGCCCTGGCTAACATAACAAAGGGCCGGAAGCCTTAGAGACCCACTGCCCTTGAATGCTGTTCCTGCTTGGAGGTAGGTGTGAAGCTCCTACACCCAGAGCAGGCTTTCTTTCTGATTCACAAGAGCACAAGGCTCCAACCTCAGGGGGTCAGAAACATGTATAGAAGTAGCAGGCTGGTGCAGACCAGTCAACCACACACTAGCGGTTTGGTAGGTTTTCCAGTGGGCACCTCTGAGGGGCCCTCTGTTGTATTTATTAATGAATCCAGCACTGCATCAGTGTGGGCTCATTAGTCTGAGATGTTTGGTACCAAACATCTTGGGTTTCGGTGATGCCATCATGGAGCTGTGGAACTCGCAGTGTCAAGCTCCCAGCCCATATACTCATTATGGCTTCCCTATGCACTTATAATGCATAAGAATGGACAATGGTGAAAACAAAGGTACAGTTTGAGGAAAGAACACAGGCTCTGGGAACCTGATTAGCAGGAACCCAGTGCACATTCAGTCAAAGTTGGATTCAGAGTCAGGCAAAAATGATATGGCAAAGAGACTAGGGGTGGGCGGAATTTGCGAAATCCACTTTCGCAAATTATCGCGAAAATGTTTAAAATTATCGCAAACAAGCGGAAATATCGCGGAGATGCGGAATTTTGTTTCCCGCATGTTCGCGAGATTTTCTGCATGGTTGCGGGTCGCCAACTTACCCATGTGGTTGCTCGCGGGCGCGGCCATCTTGTTTTGAGTTGTCTCGCGGTGCATGATCGCGAGAAGAAAGTCGTGATCGCACAACGCATGACGTCACTGCGAGCGCGAACTGTCGCGAGACAGCGCAAATGGCTAAAAACAATCCAACATCTCATGGAGAACGCGACCGGATCAAGAAAACTTGTCAGCGAACGCAGGGATTCAGGTAAGGCGATCGCGCGCGCGCGCGAGAATGTAATATTTTACAGCGCGAGCAAGAAACAAATTATTGCCAAGCTGCGGAAAGCGGAAATTTTGAAATTTTCGCGCTCTCCGCGGAACGCGAAAATGTCAAATTATCGCAATTTCCGCGAACGGAACGAAATTTTTGCCCAGGCCTAAAAGAGACTCAAACTGTTCTCTGTAGGTGCAATGTGTCCTTTACCAGATCCTAGAGTACCAATCAATAATATTCTAAGTAATAGCCAATTTTAATATTTCACAGGACAAAATTGTCTTTTGGCATCAATAATAGGTGGCACTATTACTCCAATTTAAAGAGACTTATTTTATTAACTACTGAAATGTGGGAGGCTGTTGGAAAGGACCGGGAAACCCAAATACGAGACACAATATATGTGTAGTTACATTTAACCTCTGAGCTATCCTATTTGTTTGACTAGTAGTACCCTTCATGCTGATAGCAAAGCTACATACAATTCTGTGGAAATCTTTTGCAAAAGTTATTGTCTGGACTTAAATTTGAGATGCTAATTTCCAAATTGTTTCATATGTGTTTGGAAAGCAGCTTGTAGAGCTAAAGATCTGATAGAGACTTACAGCCGCAGATTCCTTACCTTAGAATTATCCCCAGGCGTCAGACTGGATCTGAAAATGCTTTGTGAGCAGTATCCCTGCGCATCAGTAGATGGCATGGTTCAGCTCCACATGGAGTAGTTGGCGTCATATGCACTGGAAAGGACATTTGTGATGCCTTTATAGGCACCACCTGGGCGCGTTCACATCAGATTCTGTTTAGACAATATTTTATAGGTTTTGTCAAAGTCTTTTTTGAGGTTTACCTCCTGATGTGGCATAATATATAATCAAAGAAGCCCTGTGACGCCCGTCACTGAAAGATCTTGGTGACTGACATGCACCTTGTATACCTCTATTGCCTCGAGCATGGCCACGACCCGAAGACCTGCCCTGACTGCTGCGCCATGCACCTGAAGGCCTTGAAGGAGTGATCCCTCAAGCTTATGGCGGCTCGATGTGCGATGCTGGAACAATCGATGTCTGACTAAGAGGAAGATCCCGGGAGAGGTCGAGGAGCCCGAGCTCATCACCGCACTCCAGATCATCCAGCCATTTGGTTAAATCGAAGTCCCACTAGAAGATAAAGAAGTCGAAGCGTGCTTTGACTTCACCTTGTTCATCAGATGATGAGTTGAGGGAGAATCATCACTGGAGGCCTGGTTCTGCAGTTGAACCAGTGCCTGGATCGGTTTCGCACCTCCCCGACTTTCCAGAAGTCGTGATGACCTATACCCAATTGAAAGAATTTTATGAGGTCATGACCCTTATATTTGGGCAGTCCAGTCAGTCCTTCAGGCCCTGTAGGTTTGGGAGGGGGCCTACTGGATCCATGCCAGCGGCTCCGGTGCCAGTTGGGCCCCAGGGATCCACAGATGGATCCGGATCAGCGCCAGTCATACCACCTTGACCTTCCCCTAGGCCGATACTTCTGGCGCCGCCAACGCCCACTGGAGGCACCATACCAATCCTCATCCCATTCTCTGACACAGAGCTGGAGGGGCGTCATCTGATGCTGGCTCCGGTGCAGACTGTAGCAATGCTGTCCAGGCCAAATCCTGAACCCTAATCTTATTGTCTAGGACTTCAGGAAGAATGGGAGGAGTCACTGGACCCTGAGGAATAGCAGCCTTATGAAGAACAAATGGTCTGGTGTGAGGATCTGGGTGAAGCCAGTAGACTGGATACTACTCCAGATACTGGCATGCTTTCTCCCCCTAGCGTGGCTATGGAGGAGGGAGTTTCCTGGTGGTGGTGCAATGGTGGTGCGGAGGGCAGATTAGGTCCTGGATCTTATCTTACCCTCGGTGGCAGTCAAGACTAATGTCTTGATGGAAGTGATTCAGCTGGTCCCCATGAGAACCACTTCTCCCTTTCAATGAGGCACTTACTGACATCTTGCTTGGGACTTTTTCCAAGCACAACACAGGGGCTCCTGTGAACAGGGCGATTGCCTGCCGCCACCACCTCGATCCAGGGGACTCAAATTTACTCACCCAACACCCTACCCCAGAGAGCTTGGTGGTCCAAGCCTCAATGTCCTATGTAAATTCTGGCACATTGTAGGAAAATGCCTCTTTTAGACATAGTCATCCCCACTATTTGCCTACTGGTAATGATGTTTTTCATTGGAAGCGCGCATTGCTAAACAGGCCCCAGTGCCAGTGCTCATTCGCTAAAACTACACAAGTGTTGATTGTAACCCAATTGGCAAGGGCTTTAGCACCCTTGTAAGACCCTGGTAAATGGTACCCCTGGTACCCATGGCAGGGGTACTCAAGGGGGTCCTTAAGGGTTACAGTATGTATTATGCCACTCAAAGGGACCCACACACAAACTTCATGCAGACCGCCATTGGCAGATGCGTGAAATGTTGCGAGCCATTTTGAGAACAAGACATGGCCCACTCATTGTGTGCAATGCCCATATACACTGCATGTGTTATATGTGAGTCACCCCTCAGCAGGCCTTTAGAGCCCTAAGGCACTGTGCATTTTATTACATGTGAGGAGCCCATCGTTGTTGGGTGGAGATAGAAAGTCAAGCCCGACAAGCCAACTCGACGACGAGAATTCTGCAGGAATGCTTGTCGGCGTTACAACTAGAGGAGGTCTGGTCAATACCAGTAACGTATTCTGGATTAAAAAACGCGGTAAATTCCGCAATCAAGAGAAACTCCCTATCAACTGACAAAAAGGCTTTTTCTAAAAAATACCACGCCTGGGCTGTGATTCAGACATATCAGAGGCTAAAACTGCAACGGTACTTGACAGAACATATCTCTTACCATAAAAAGCATTACTTGATGTTACTACGACTGGGATCATTCCCCTCAAAAGATTTAACCCCGCAATGGAAACACGTATGGCCATCGAGGGAATGTCGCCTTTGCAGTCAAGGGGAGGAGTCACTATTACATTTATTATGCATATGCCCTATTTTATTGAAAACACGTAAATCCATTCTTCGGTAGATCCTAAGGAAAGAACAGATCAGAACATGTAGAGCTGCGGTCATCAGGTGTCTTGGATGGCTCTCAATTCCACTCTCCTGTAGCGCCATAAAACTCTGGAAAATAGCAGCAAAAGAATTGGACAACATTTCTTCATGATAAGCAATTATACAACTCTTTGATTGACTTTTTACTGTGATCATGGTTTTTTTTTTTCTTCTTCCCTAAGATTTCGTCCAGATCAATGTTTCAAAATAACACAAAAAAATAATAATAATAATGTTTTTTGTTTAATAATATCTTTTATATATACAGGCTTATTCAATGTTCAGAATCTGTATTTTATGATGGTTCGCCATCCTTTTATAATTTTTAAAGAATTAATAAAAGTATCTTTGATTGATTGATTGATACATGTGAGGATACATCTGCACGCGCAGATGTGCCCCTGTGATGCCTAGTTCCATTGCTAGGCATTGCAAGTGCTCAGAAAGCCCTTTTGAGGACATGTACTCTGTACTGGTCATTATGAGTTTCCCAGTTTCATATTGGCTTCACTGAGAGTAAGTGTGTTTGATATCAAACATCTTGTCTTATTAAATCTGTACTGATGCCAAATTCCAATTTATTGAGATATGCATCCGTAGGGCACCTTAGAGGTGCCCCCTGTAGTCCTTCTAGTCTATTAGAGGCTCATTTATCAGCCCTTTCAACACTTTTGCGCTACTGGTGCGCCACTTTTTTGGGATGCACCGGCAGTGTAAAAAATGCGCCATGTTGCACCCTATTTACAAAGTGACGCATCTAGGCAGATGCATCACTTTGTAAACCCCTGCGCTACATTATACCTGCGTCAGGTATAATGTATGCAGAGTGGGAGTTCCCCCTCATCCAAGCCTCGTAGAAGTGGTGCAGTGAAATCTATCACTGCGCCACTTATAGGATGCTACTGCGTCAATATTTGACCCCTGCCTCACAGCAGGTGTAAGACTGGCGCAGGTCCTTTCACACGGGGCTTGCCCCATGTGAAAGGACACACTGCTGGAGTTGCGTCAGTTTTCAGACACACCCCAGCAATGTGTCACTCTTCCGCCAACAGATACGTCAGTAATACTGACGTATCTGTCATTCCTTGCGACTTGATGCGTCATACTGTAAATATGGCACATCCATCATGTCGCAAGGAGGGCGCACTGAAAAGAGATGTATCGCTGTTTTCACGCAGCAATACGTCACTTCTCATAAATAAGGCCCTTAGTGTGGTGACTGACTGGTGTTGTCTAGCCTGCCACCACAGACGGACTTCTGATCCTCTGTCAGGGTAAGCCCACGCTCTCAGAGGCCAGGAACAATGCCTGTTCAGCAAAAGATGTTTTCATCTGCTCTAGCAGGATGGCTTGCAATTTAGCATATCAAAGCCAGAGGTTTAAAATTCTCTGCCGCCTTTGACATGCAACCCTAGCTTCTCCCCAGACCTGGGGAAGGCTACCTCTGGCCCTGGGGCCCATTTGGCACCAGAGCAGGTGGGAAATTAGTTATTAAGGAGGTGTGATTCGCCCACTGGCTAGCCACACCCCTAGGGTGGGCAGCATGAAGTGAACAGCCAGAGAAGAGTTTAACCATCTTGTGTTTGGTGAAATAGGGACTTCTGGGTCCCGGCTATGCACACTCCTCAGAGTAAGTGATCATAGAGGCAGTGTAGTCACCCTAGGGGTAACTAGCCCATTGGCTACTACCTCATACTCTCCAAAACAACCCTGATTTTAGTATTTAGGGGCCCCCTCGACACCAGGACTACATATTCAACTTGCTGGGAACTGAAGAAGGACAAAGAAGAGATGACACCGCAAGAATCAAGGATCTGTACAGAACCTGGCTTCAAACCCTGCCTTGATATTGCTCCTTAACAATTGCCAAAACCTGATTTGTTCTGTGGCTGTGCATCCTCCCCAACACTTGGAGGACTGTCCAGCACTTCAACAACCAGCTATCATCTCCATTGGGGTGGAGGAGCCATCCCCTTGCAACCAGTCAAGCACCCTGCACCCGAGCTCCATAGCCCGGGTCCACAACTTCTGACTGCGCCCCCTTGGCGTAGGAGTACCCACAACCTGAGCCCCCCTTTGGGTTCACCCGGACTTGCCCCCAAGGCACCATTGTATCCTTTGTTTCAAGTCTTATTGACGTTAACAGTGTATCGTTCAAGGTGTCTACTATCCTGGCCTACACCCGGACACACCAGCGCAGGTAAAGTGAACTGCTAGTGGTACTTTGGAACTAGGCCTCCTAGCACTGTAAGTCCTAAAGTGCACCTCTGAACACCCTTTGCATGTATCTATTTACTATATGTATTTTTCTCCCATAGGATAACATTGTAGCGTTCAAGTCTCATGCCTCAAAACCGTTATTAGAGCTATTTTTCTATTTTCTTCTAAAATCGATATCTCTGCTTGTACTAAAGTTATTCTAAGGTTCTTGGTGTCTAAATTGTATTAAAATCTGCTTTATTTTTAAACATTGGTCTCGGATTTCTTATTGAGCGTGTGAATCATATATTGACTGTGTGTACGCAACAAATGCTTAACATTCCTCTCTGATAAGCTTAAGCTGCTTGACCACGCTATCACAAATAGAGCTCTTGGGATTGTTGAAGTAAGCGCCGTAAACCATACAAAGGTCATCTGGACTTTTTGCATGGTGTGCCCTTACATTGGCATCACTACATGAAAAGCCAGCTTCCTACACGCATTCCCTACTGCACCCCTGTGCGGATAATCCGAGAGGCTGGAAAATCTTGGGAAGTAGACGTTTTACTCTGCCAGTCTGGCACTGTGGTCTGTGAACACTGCATGCCTTTTGGGCCATTATTCCCATGCCATGTGCTAGACGGTTGCGCAGGTGCTGCCATTGGTCCGTGAGGAAGCCCAGGCGATTCTGGACTAGACACCACCGATTCACTAGGCAGAATGGTTTCATTGACAGTGGCCCTGTGACACCATGCCTGGTTGAGGACAACTGGCTTTTCTGGGGATGTCCAGTCCTCACTTATGGATATGCCCTTGAATGGCTGCCATCTCTTTGGAGACAAGGCGGATTCAGCACTGGAGCACTTTAAAGACAGCATGCCTACGGCCAGGCCATTGTCCTTTCTATGGCCCTTGTCACCCTCAATCCATCTTTCATTCCTTTCATGGCCATGGATGAGATGTAACAACTCGTCTCAATCTGCCCAGCCACCGTTGCGAGCAAGTTTCCAGCCTCTGCATGGACACAGTTTCTTCCGGCCTGTTGGTCGGGTGGCCAACGCTTAGTTCAGTCCACCAGCCCCCCGACAGCAACAGCCTCCAAGCCCTCCTAGTCTGCCCGTTTACCATCATGGGCACCCAGTGGACGGCGGGATTCACCATCACTCGCCCAGCTGGCAGTACATCGGACACGTAGGTTTTGAAGATTGTCCGGAGAGGGCTATACTCCCCCCTTCAAGACTGCCCCTCCCTCCACTCCCCCCTTCAAGACTGCCCCTCCCTCCATGCCACCTACTTATGACTGGCTGATGGAGGCCCACCTATCTTTTCGCTGCCAGGAAGTGATGGCTCTTTTGCTCAAAGGAGCCATAGCGAGAGTGCCAACAGCAATAAATAGGTCATGGTTGTTATTCCTACTTTTTTCTGGTGCCCAAGAAGGATGGAGGTCTTTGTCCTATCCTCTATCTGCACTCTCTCAAATTCTTCCTCAAGAAGCAGAATCTCAAGATACTTACTCTTGCTCATGTCCTGTCTGCACTGGACCATGGATACTGGATAGTGGCATTGGATTTGAGGGACGCATACTTTCACATTCCCGTACGGCCTGTCCACAAGCATTACATGAGGTTCAGGGTGGACCATGAGCATTTTCAGTTCCCTGTGCTCCCTTTTTGCTTCACCAGCGCCACCAAGGGGATCGCGGTGGTCGCAGCTCATCTGCAGAGATCAGGGTGCCAGCCTTCCCTTATCTTGACGACTGGCTGCTAAAGGTGGGCTCTCCCCAGGCTGTCTCCCACCTCTAGACTACGGCAGACCTCGTGCCTTTGCTGGGGCTCACTATGAACGTGCCCAAGTCACACCCGACTCTCTTTCAGGCACTTCCTTTTATCTGAGGTGTTCTGGACACGGTGCAGTTTCTGGCCTATCCTCTCAAACGACAAGTCCAGGATATTCAGGCTATGATACCGATGTTTCCGCCTGGATCCTGGATTTCGGTGAGACTGACTCTGAGGCTACTGGGCCTTATAGCATCCTCTATTCTGCTTGTGACCCATGCCAGTTTGCATATGCGGGCTCCATTTACAGACGGTGCAGTTTCATGCAAATCTCTCTGACATGGTCCAGATCTCGGAGGGAATTGCAAAGGACATGCAGTGGTGGCTTAAAAACCATCATTAGGTCAGTGGCATACACCTCTCCCTTTTCCCAACCAGATCTGACAGTAGTGAAAGATGAGTCATTCCTGGGATGTGGCGGCCATCCGGGAGATGTGGAGATCAGAGGACTCTGGTCTTCGGCGGAATCCGGACTCCACCTCAACCTGTTGGAGCTCCAAGCTGTCCGATTGGCATTGAAAGCCTTTCTACCCTCCATCGAGGGAAAGCTAGTGCAAGTGTTTACAGAAAAACCACTGCCATGTGGTAGTGCAGCAAGCAGGGTGGGGTCGTGGACCCTTTGTCAGGAGGAACTGTGTCTCTGGACATGACTGGAACAGCAGTGCATATCCCTGTTGGTTCAACATCTGGAGGGTTTTTTGAATGCCAAACCGGAGACAAATTCAGTCAGAGATGCCTAGCGGAACATGAATGTAAAGCCATCCGTAGATGGTGCAAGGTCCCTTTTGGCAGTGGGGAAAGCCTTGGTTAGATCTGTTTACCACCACATAGCATGCACAATGTCAGCAGTTCTGCAAGCTGAAGTTTGCAAAGCTCTTGCTCAAGAAGCTTTTCATCTCAAGTGCAGCTCAGACCTCCTGTACACCTTTCTGCCCATACAACTCCTACCCAACTTTCTGAAGAAGATCAGGAACGACCGTGCCCAAGTTATCCTTGTGGCTCTGGTTTGGGCGGGGAGAATCTAGTATCTGAAGCTGTTAAGCATGGCCATCAGGCTACCCCTTCGGTAGGATCTTCTGTTGCAGCAGCAGGGGAGGGTTCTTCACCTGAACCTGTCAATGCTCCGCCTTCTTGAGTGGAGATTAAGTGGCGACAATTGACAGCTTTCGACCTTCCTCCCGAAGTCTGTAACATTATTTTGGCAGCCAGGCGTTCCCACTAACAAGACGACTAATGCGTGTCGTTGGGCAAAATTTGTGTCCTGGTGTACCGAAAGACACATTGATCACCTTTTTGCCCCCTTTCTCAGGTTCTCCTGTTCTTTCTTTCCCTTGCCTAGCAGCCTCCGCTTTGGTCACTGTGAAGGGATACCTTTCTGCAATCTCTGCTTTTCTTCAGTTGCCTGATCAACCCCTTTTTTTCAATTCCCTATTGTACATAGGTTTTTGAAAGGTTTGCAACATATGTTGTCTATAACATCTAACCAGAGGGTCAGTGAGCTTCAGGGCTTGTCATCCAAGTTTCCTTATCTGAACCTCTACCCAGACAAACAAGTGTTTCGTATGAGAGCATCCTTTCTCCTGAAAGTGGTCACTCCATTTCACGTAAGCCAATCCATCACTTTGCCTACTTTTTTTACGCTCTGTTTCCTCCCTCCAAGGAAGAGGAGCGACTTCACTGTCTGGACCCAAAAATAGAATATCTGAAAGAAACACGTTAGTTAGATTCCCTCACCTTAGAATATCCCCAGGCGTCGGGCTGGATCCGGAAAGATTTTTCGGCAGCAATACCCTTGCTCATCGCTAGGTGTCATCTGCAGCTCCGCGTCCGTCGTCGGCGTCGTGATCGCCGGGATGACGTCGTCGGAGTACTTAGACGCCGCCCTCGCGCGCGGACGTCAGTTCCTCTTTTTTCCTCGCCAGTAAGCGCCGATCCGGGAAGAGCTTACCCCTAGTCATTTTTTGATTTTTTGACTAACTTTTTTGACTTATTTTGGTCTATCGACTCGACTCTGGTGCCGGTAGGATGCCTGGTTTCAAAGCCTGTGACGCCTGTCATCGCCTGATGTCGCGCGCTGACGTCAGTTCTTCTTTTTTCCGCCCCAGTAAGCGCCGATCCGGGAAGAGCATACCCTTTTAGTCATTTTTTGACTAAAGTTTTTTTAACTCTTTTGATTCCATTCTTCGTCGACCTCGACTCTGGTGCCGATAGGGATGCCTGGCTTCAAAGCTTGTGACACCTGTCACCGACTGATGTCGGTCACGGATCACCACCTCTGGTGCCTCTATTGCCTTGGGGCCGACCACGATGCTGAATCGTGCCTCGACTGCCAGGCCTTGATGTCGAAGGCTAGGCAGGAGCGGCCCCGCAAGCTGCTCGAGTTCCGGCAGTCGTGGAGGAGGTCGAGGGACCGCAGCCATCACCGCTCGTCGGGGTCGAAGTCTTCACGATCCGGTAAGTCGAAGCATAGCAAGATGTCGAAGAGGCGACATCATCTTCGAGCTCCCCTCGCCGGTCGCGCAACTCAGCTGAGGGTTCGGGTGGCACCACCCGCACGGCTCCGTCAAAGCCGCAGGAGTCCCGTCCGACCCCATACCCTCCGGTCCATGGGTCTGACGCGACTCCGGCAGAGGTCAGGGACTTCCTTGAGGCCATGAGGAACCTGGCTCCGCCATCGATACCTGCCGGCGTGCCTTCGGGCCACGCAGGCTCGACTGGGAGGCCTAGCAAGCCGGCGGCTCCGGCTCCGGCGCCGTCGTCGACTCCGGTCCCGACGCCGCAGGCCCCCGGGGGATCCAGGCCTGGATCCCAGTCGGCGCCGGTCGACCTCAATACCCCTCCGCCGGCGCCGGCGCCGACTCCTCCGGTGCCGCCCCCGGCGCCGCCTTTGGACGACGCCGATCCCCTTTTTAGTCCCGGTCCGGTCCCAGCGTCAGAGCAGCGCCGCATATGACGCCGATGGGTGACAGATTCATCTTCCGCCCGGCTCCGATCCTTCCACCTGTATACCATGAATCGGATGACAGTGATGACTGGGAGGGGTCTGAGGACCCTCTGGCCTGGCAGGGCCAGTTATCTCAGGACTGGGCAGACGAACTGGGGGATGCCAGTGGTCTTGACACCTCCCCTGACACTGGCTTCATCTCTCCTCCGACCATGGCTTTGGAGGAAGGTGCTACATTTTCTGTGATGCTGCGCAAGGCGACCGAAGCCCTTGGGATGGGGCTGCCTGCAGTGGCCGTGAGGACTAATCTCCTCACTGAAGTGCTTCAACCGTCAGCAAGCTCCTCGGAGCCTCTGCTGCAGTTCAATGAAGCACTGAGTGACGTTCTGAAGGGCACCTGGTCCAAGCCCTCCACAGTTCCTCCTGTGGACCGGAACGTGGCCCGGTGCCACTGCCCTGCACCAGGCGACCCCAGTTTTCTGTCATTGCACCCCACGCCTTAGAGCCTGGTTATCCAGGCCTCTACCTCCCAGACCTCCTTCCCGTCCGCTCCCCCGGATCAGGAATTCAAAAGGTTGGAACAGTTTGGGAAGAAACTGTTCTCCTCCCTTAGTTTGGGGTTGCGGTCTATCAACACCGCGTGCCTTTTGGACTGTTACTCCCACTCCCTGTGGTATACGGTGGAGGACGTGCTGCCCCAGTGTCCGGAGGAGGCCAGGACACTGCTCGCCCAGGCTCTTGCCGAGGGGCGGGATGCGGCACGGCATGCAATCCGATGTGGACTGGACACAACGGACTCGCTAGGCAGGGCAATGGCTACCACGGTGGCGATTCGTCGCCACGCCTGGCTGAGGTCCACGAGTTTCTCCGGGGATGTCCAGAGCACCCTCATGGACATGCCCTGTGATGGCAGTCGCCTTTTTGGCTACAAAGTGGATAGTGCGCTGGAGCGCTTTAAGGACTCCAGGGCTACAGCCAAGTCCTTGGGCCTCTCGGCCCCGCGCCCGCAAACTTCCGCTTTTCTCTCCTTTTGTGGCCAAGGAAGGGGTGCTCCCTCACGTCCGTCTAGCCACAGGCAGCAACTTCAACGCAGCCGCGGACATGGTTTCCGCCGAGGCGGAGCAGGGGTACAACGAGCCGGTCCGTCCACATCTACCCCAGCAGCATCCGCCTTAAAGCCCTCCTAGTCCGAGCTTTCAGGCCCATTCCACGCCAGTGGGAGGCAGAGTTCGCCACCACCTGCTCCACTGGCGTACCATCACATCGGACAGGTGGGTGCTGCAAATCGTCGGAAGGGGCTACTCCCTCCCCTTCGAGGCGACCCCTTCAGCCATGCCACCGGATTTTGGGGGATCACTTGCAACTTCTGCAGGAGGCAGTTACGGCCCTCTTGGCCAAGGGGTCCATAGAGCGTGTTCCTGGTCCAGAAGTAGGTTGTGGTTGTTATTCCCACTACTTTCTGGTTCCCAAGAAGGGCAAAGGGGACCTATGCCCTATCTTGGACCTCAGGAGCGTCAACGCCTTCCTCCGGAAGGAGAAGTTCAAAATGCTCACCTTAGCTCAGGTTCTGGCTGCCCTAGACCCTGGAGACTGGATGGTAGCATTGGACTTGCAGGACGCTTATTTCCACATCCCCGTCCTGCCGGCCCACCGGCGTTACCTGCGGTTCACGGATGGCCAAGAGCATTTTCAGTTTACCGTGCTCCCCTTCGGCCTCACCAGTGCCCCTCGGGTGTTCACGAAAGTGATGGCGGTGGTCGCAGCTCATCTGCGCAGATTAGGGGTTCCAGTCTTCCCCTATCTTACGACTGGTTGTTGAAGACGGGCTTGCCCCAGGCTGTCGTCTCCCAACTCCAGACTACGGCAGAACTCTTGCATTTGCTGGGGTTCTCCATCAATGTGCCGAAGTCACATCTGAGTTCCTCCCAGAAGCTCCTCTTCATAGGAGCGGTTCTGGACTAGGCGCAGTTCCGGGCCTATCCTCCGGAACAGCGGGTCCAGGATATTCAGGCTCTGATTCCCATCTTTCGGCCTCTATCCCGGGTTTCGGTCAGGTAGATGCTGCGGCTTCTGGGTCTGATGGCCTCCTGCATCCTGTTGGTGCATCACGCCAGATGGCGGATGCGGGCTCTGCAGTGGGACCTGAAGTTTCAGTGGTCCCAGCATCGGGGCAACCTGTCCGACCATGTCTTGATCTCGGAGGGCACTGCAAGACAGTTGCAGTGGTGGCTCACGGACCGCGATTGGGTCAGTGGCAGATCCCTCTCCCTACCCCAACCGGAGCACGTAGTAGTGGCGGATGCGTCCCTCCTGGGATGGGGGGGCCACATGGGAGAGGCGGAGAGCAGAGACCTCTGGTCTCCGGCGGAGTATCGGCTCCATATCAACCTTCTGGAGCTGAGGGCGATCCGACTTGCGCTGAAGGCATTCCTTCCCTCTGTCCATGGAAGTGTAGTGCAGGTGTTCACGGACAACACCACAGCCATGTGGTACTGCAACAAACAGGGCGGGGTGGGGTCGTGAACCCTTTGTCAGGAGGCTCTGCGCCTCTGGACATGGCTGGAACGTCAGGGCATCACCCTGGTGGTTCAACATCTGGCGGGCTCTCTGAACGCCAGAGCAGACGAACTCAGCCGCCGGTGCATGATGGATCACGAATGACGTCTGAACTTGGACGTGGCGCAAGGCCTCTTTCGGCAGTGGGGAGAGCCTTGGTTAGATCTATTCGCCACCGAAGAGAACGCGCATAGTCACCAGTTCTGCGCGTTGGAGTTTCCAAGGCGGCACTCGCTCGGAGATGCTTTTCGTCGCGAGTGGAGTTGCTGTCTGTGGTACGCCTTTCCGCCTATACCACTTCTGCCCAGAGTGCTGAAGAAGATCAGGCGCGACCGGGCCCAAGTCATCTTGGTGGCTCCGGATTGGGCACGAAGATACTGGTATCCCGAGCTACTCAGTCTATCGATCGCTCCCCCGATCCGCCTGCCTCTTCAGGAGGACCTTCTGTTGCAGTAGCAGGGGACGGTGCTCCACCCGAACCTGCCCAGCCTCCACCTCCAAGCGTGGAGATTGAGTGGCGTCAGTTGATGTCATTTGACTTGCCTCCTGAAGTCTGTGATGTCATTCTGACAGCCAGTCGTCCCTCCACTAAAACAGGTATACGCCTGCAGATGGAACAAATTTGTGGCATGGTGCACAGCAAAGGCTGTGGATCCCCTTTCCGCCCCTCTTTCTGAAGTTCTCCTCTTTCTTCTTTCCCTGGCCCAGCAGGGCTCTGCTCTGGGCACCCTCAAGGGATATCTTTCAGCTGTTTCTGCCTTCTTACGGCTTCCTGATCAGCCTTCTCTTTTCAAGTCCCCTGTTGTTGCTAGATTTTTTAAAGGCATTACTCACATGTTTCCTCCTGTCCCTTTCGTAATGCCTCAGTGGGACTTGAACCTGGTGTTAACCTATCTGATGTGCACTCCTTTTGAGCCACTTCATAATTGTCCTCTTCGTCTTCTGACTCTTAAGACTGTTTTCCTGGTTGCCATCACCTCTGCCAGAAGAGTGAGTGAGCTCCAGGCTCTTTCTTCTAAACCTCCTTTCCTCTCGGTCCATCCGAACAAGGTTGTTCTCAGGACTCGTCCTTCCTTTCTCCCTAAGATAGTTACTGCCTTTCACATCGGCCAGTCTGTTACATTGCCCACCTTCTTTCCGCCTCCACATCCCTCGAAAGAGGAAGAGAGGCTCCACCGTCTGGACCCAAAACGTGAGCTCTCCTTCTATCTGGACCGCACGAAACAGTTCCGGGTGGACGACCAACTCTTCGTTGACTACGTGGGCGCTAAGAAGGGGCGGGCAGTGCACAAGCAGACCATCTCTCGGTGGGTCGTTTTGTGCATTAAGGCCTGTTATTCCTTGGCTAAGAAGGAACCTCCTGTGGGGCTGAGGGCTCATTCCACTCAGGCCACAGCGGCTACTACTGCCCTGGGACGGGGAATCCCTCTGCAGGACATTTGTCAGGGAGCAACGTGGGCCTCGCTGCACATGTTTGCTAAGCATTACTGCCTGGACAGCCAAGTCAGAAGAGACAGCTTCTTTGGCCGCTCCGTTCTCCAGGACTTCCTGGTGTGATCTTGGTTCGGAGGTTCTAAGGTAAGGAATCTAACTAACGTGTTTCTTTCAGATGAACAAGTAACTTACCTTCTGTAACGATATATCTGTAAGAAACATTAATTAGTTAGATTCCTTACCGTCCCACCCATCCTCCACGTTCTGCGAACTGATATCTAGGGTTAAGGTTATCCCTTTCAGGGCCCTAGATTCATGGCACCAGTGTCGGTTTCTTGCATGGCTCTGCGTTCCTGGCGCGGAAAGCTATGTACAAGAACTGAAGTCAGTGCGCGAGAGCTGCGTCTAAGTAATCCGACGAAATAATCCCGGCGATCATGACGCCGACGACGGACGCGGAGCCGTAGACGACGCCTAGCGACGCGCAAGGGTATTGCTGATGAAAAATCTTTCCGGATCCATCCTGACGCCTGGGGATAATCTAAGGTAAGGAATCTAACTAACTAATGTTTCTTACAGATATATCGTTACCGAAGGTAAGTAACTTGTTCTTCAGGGTCCTAGTTCTCCAGTGCATTTCGTGGCTCAGCTCTTCTGGTGTGGAAAGTTGCGAAAAGTAACTGACTTCAGCATGCCTGCGTGGCACCTATATCACACCGCGATCATCATTTCAAGCGTGGACGACCCCAATGATGCCATGCCGAGCCAAGCAATGCCACCTACCGGCATGCAGGCGTTCTGCTTATGAGAAATGTCCAGAGCCAGTCAGACGGCTGGGGATAATTCTTTGGTAAGGAATGTGCAGCTATAGAGAGTCCCTACCAGATAAGGCGTTACCTAAGGTAAGTAAGTTGTTTGCTAATTCCTCAGGAACTAGCTTCTGTAGATCCACTTTGTCTTATGAACCACATGAATCTGTCAAAGATACCAAAATAGAAAAAAAGAACTTGAATCATCTGCGGTTTCAGCCACAAAAATATTGATATGACTGTGGCTGAACCTTTGGAGGTTCAGTGTTACAATTTGAAGGTAAGTGTAACTTCATCGGAATTTATACACTGGTTCTCCAGACTAGGATTGCTTTACAAAGTCATCCCCTCTGATCCTCAAGATTTCAGAATGGCATGCCCGTGGCATTTATGTTGATTCAGTTAACCTGAAGGTGTCCACTGATGTTGTTAGATCACAAAAATTAAATATTTTAAGAAAGTGGTTTAGATTGCCTCTTAATATTCTGCAAAGTGATTGCTTGATCCATAATGTACTCAATCCATATGTCTTTACTCAGGTAGTCAAAACACACAATTCTTTAAACTATGTTGGTTCTAATAGCTCAATGATCTATTCTATTTACTTCTTACGCCTAGATGATTCTCTGAGCATGCCCAGTGTGGTAAGTGAGCAGGAAGAGTACTTAATGAGTTCCATTGGAAGACGACGTTTCTCCGGACATATCCCCAGCATCCCAGCCCGTCAGCCTGAAAGTGGCTTGCTACCCAGCCAAAGGTAAAAAACTCACAAGAGCGAGTATCTTGTGGGTGACCTGTGTAGCACACCACATGTAGAGATAGGACATGAAGTACAGTGATCACAGTAATTGAAATAACTGCCCATGCATGCAATCACAGGACGCAAGCTAAAAAAGTCTTTCCATAGTCATTGCCACTGCTATACAATTTCCTTCATGGCCTATTCCATATGAAATCTAAACAATGGCTTTCTAAACATTTGAAAAATAGTTTGTATGCCTAATGTCAATTCTTAAGCCTATTTTCATGTTTTGGTTTGTTCACAAAGGAGAATCTATGTTCCCAGCTTCAGAATTGGATGAAGGGGATGTTGACAGTAGGTCAAGAGTAGGCACTTGGTGATTGGCTAGAGCTGCTGGTTGATGGGATGTTTCAAAATATCTTGGTACAATAATTTCTGATGGTATACTTCTAACCGCAGATTTGCCCATTTAGAATAATCCCTAGGTCCCAGACTTTATCTGGAGATTTTTTTAAGCAGTGCTCCCGCATGCCACTGGGTGGTGTCTTTCAGCTCTGTCTTTGCTCCATATCACATACAGGGCCGGAGTGGCCGTAGCGGGCACCAGGCTTTTCCCCGGTGGGCTGCCAGGTTGGGGGCCGGTTTTGGGCCCCGCGGGAGCCGTTTTTGTTACCGGGGGTCGGCAAAATGGCCCCCTGTAACAAAATCGGCCAAAACCGTCCCTCGCAAACAGCTCGGATGCACCTTCCCTCACCCCAGGGGGGCCGGCCGAGCTGTTTGCCAGGGCCGGTTTCAGTGCCCAGTCCGGCCCTGATCATATATAAATTCCACCCTGGCGCGCTGACATCAGTTCCTTTCCTCCTGGACCTTCTCACACAAATCCAGAGCTCTGCTCCAGAATTTGTTGGTTTTCCAGTGACTTCCAAACATTCCTTAGTGTGTTAAGGTGTATTGCCCTTACGGTAAATGACAGGATTGAAGCTATTCAGCAACTGCAGGAATCCGATTTTTGTAATTGACCTGCACAATCTTTTTCTCTGGTGCCTAGACTCAGGACACAATGGCTTGAGATACGACTATTAGATTTGTGATAAGTGTGCCCTCATGCACCGAAGGCAATTCGAGAATGGAAGGTGTATCTGTATGTTGCTAAACACAAGAAAAAAGTGCAATCTTCATGTACATCCTGATCCTGCTTCACGATATGGGCCTGGACTCTTTCCAAGTCTGTTACCATGACTGCTACACTTTCGACTTAAAATCAACTGGAAACTCAAAGTCTAAGTCCAAAGATGAGTACAAAAGGTATAGCAGAAAATAACTGCATCCTGTCTTTTCAACTCCAAGATAAGGTGCATGAGCGCCTAGATGTAAACTGCAATCCCTCTAGGTCACCAGTCATTGAGCCTGTACATCAGTTGGTGTCAATGTACCTTGGGATCTCTAGGCCATCGCTGACCCCACAACAGAAGGAGGCTTTCAAAGAGGACATGCTGCAAATATTCAATGTAATTCCAGCTCCATCTAGCACACATTTGGGCTCCACTAAGCTTCAGGAGCCTCCTGTCGGGTTATCGCTGGTGGATACCTCCCCAGCATGGTTTGTCCTTTTAGAAACAATTATGGGGTCATACGTACTCTGGTAAAGATTTCGGGCCCGATTCACAGAACTAACTTAAGACAAAATCCTAAATTTACTACCATTTTGGTATTCACAGAAGGCACTTACTCATTTTGGTATTCACAGAAGGCACTTACTCATTTCGGTATTCACAGAAGTTAGGAATCCTAACTTTAGGACTCCTAAATGCCTTCTGTGAATACCGAAAGTCTTAAAATTAGGATATTTCTCAGTTTAGTAGTAGTATAGTTAGGACTCCTTAAGTTTAGGACTCCTAAATGCCTTCTGTGAAAACCGAAAGTCTTAAAATAAGGACTTTTCTCAATTTAGTAGTAGTAAAGTTAGGACTCCTAACATTAGGACTCCTAAATGCTTTCTGTGAATACCGAAAGCCTTAAAATTAGGATTTTTCTCAGTTTAGTAGTAGTAAAGTTAGGAGTCCTAACTTTAGGACTCCTAAACTGAGAAAAATCCTAATTTTAAGACTTTCGGTATTCACAGAAGGCATTTAGGAGTCCTAAACTTAGGACTCCTAACTTCTGTGAATACCGAAATGAGTAAGTGTCTTCTGTGAATACCAAAATGAGTAAGTACCTTCTGTGAATACGAAAATGGTAGTAAGTTTAGGATTTTGTCTTAAGTTAGTTCTGTGAATCGGGCCCATTGTCTTCGCACTCGGGGTCAGGTAAGTCGAAGCATTCCAAAAAGAGGTTGAAGTCGTGTCGTCGCTCCTCGACTTACCCTTGCTCGTCGAGCGATGCGGCTGAGGGTGCGGGTGTGGGTGGTGCCACCCCCGCGGCTCCCGCGGAGCCTGCGACATCGCCGCTGGCCTACCCACCTTTTCCGGGTCCATCAGTGACGCCTGCTCAGGTGCAAGAGTTTCTTGCTGCCATGGCCCGACTCTTTGGGCCGTCTGGCCCAGCCGGTGCGCCTCCGGGTCCCACGGGCCCGACAGGGGGTCCTGTCCTTCCATCATCGGCGGCTCCGGCACCGCAGGACCCCCCGGGATCCGGGATCGGACCCCGGTCGACGCAGGTTGACCTTGTAACACCTCCACCAACCCCACCAGCAACACCTCTGACGTCGCCCGTTCCTCGGGACAACGTCGTCCCCAGTTTCAGCCCTGAACCGGACACGGTGCCGCATCGGCACCGTTCGGCGCTGATCCCGACACCAATGAGGCCATTTTTCCCCTATGTCCCTCCTCCTTATTTTCAGCCTGTTTCGCAGACTTCGGAGGAAGGGGAGGACTGGGAGGGGTCTGAGGACCCTCTCACACAGCAGTGTGATTATGATCCGAACTGGGCAGAGGATTTGGGGGATGCCAGTGGTCTTGGCACCTCACCTGACCTTGGCATGCTGTCTCCTCCTACCGTGGCTACGGAGGAGGGAGCCAGTTACGCAGTGGTAGTCCGTAGGGCAGCCGAGGCCCTCCACCTCGAACTCCCTACGGTGGCCGTCAGGACTAACCTCCTGACTGAAGTGCTTCACCCGACGGCAACCTCTTTGGAGCCCTTGCTGCCTTTTAATGACGCACTTTCTGACGTCCTTTTGGGCACTTGGTCCAGGCCCAACACAGGGGCTCCTGTGGACTGGAACATGGCCCGCCGCCATCGCCAGGCTCCGGATGTATGACGTTACAACGCACACTATTACAACGCATGCACTTACAACGCATTTTTTACAACGCATAATCCATTACAACGCATGACATTACAACGCATGACACTACAACGCATTTTTAAAAAATACCTTTACAACGCACTACCATTACAACGCATACTACCTTTACAACGCATACCATTACAACGCATAATATTAAATTACATTTAAGGTAAGTATTAGATAGTATAGGGGTAAAAATTACTATTCTAACTCCAGGGGGTGCAACAGTAGGGTAAGTGTTGGATAGTGTAGGGGTAAAAATTACTATTCTAACTCCAGGGGGTGCAACAGTAGGGTAAGTGTTGGATAGTGTAGGGGTAAAAATTACTATTCTAACTCCAGGGGGTGCAACAGTAGGGTAAGTGTTGGATAGTGTAGGGGTAAAAATTACTATTCTAACTCCAGGGGGTGCAACAGTAGGGTAAGTGTTGGATAGTGTAGGGGTAAAAATTACTATTCTAACTCCAGGGGGTGCATCAGTAGGGTAAGTGTTGGATAGTATAGGGGTAAAAATTACTATTCTAACTCCAGGGGGTGCATCAGTAGGGAAAGTGTTGGATAGTATAGGGGTAAAAATTACTATTCTAACTCCAGGGGGTGCATCAGTAGGGAAAGTGTTGGATAGTATAGGGGTAAAAATTACTATTCTAACTCCAGGGGGTGCATCAGTAGGGTAAGTGTTGGATAGTATAGGGGTAAAAATTACTATTCTAACTCCAGGGGGTGCAACAGTAGGGTAAGTGTTGGATAGTGTAGGGGTAAAAATTACTATTCTAACTCCAGGGGGTGCATCAGTAGGGAAAGTGTTGGATAGTATAGGGGTAAAAATTACTATTCTAACTCCAGGGGGTGCATCAGTAGGGTAAGTGTTGGATAGTATAGGGGTAAAAATTACTAATCTAACTCCAGGGGGTGCATCAGTAGGGTAAGTGTTGGATAGTATAGTGTAATATTATGCGTTGTAATGGTATGCGTTGTAATGGTAGTATGCGTTGTAATGGAATGCGTTGTAAAGGTAGTTTTTAAAAATGCGTTGTAGTGTCATGCGTTGTAATATCATGCGTTGTAATGGATTATGCGTTGTAAAAAATGCGTTGTAATGGTAGTGCGTTGTAAAAGTTGCGTTGTAAAGGTTGTTCCCCCCAGGCTCCAGGCGACTCCCTCTTTCTCTCCCAACACCCCACTCCCGAGAGCTTGGTTGTCCAAGCCTCTGTTTCCCAGAGCGCATTCCCTTCCACACCTCCGGATAGGGAATCCAAGAAGCAGGAACAGCTTGGCTAGAAGCTGTTTTCATCTGCCAGCTTAGACCTATGGAACGTCAATCACTTCCTCCGGAAGGAGAGTTTCAAGATGCTCACACTTGCTCAGGTCTTGTCTGCTCTAGACCCGCAAGATTGGATGGTAGCGTTGGACTTGCAGGACGCTTACTTTCATATTCCCGTCCTGCCGGCCATCCGGCGTTACCTGCAGTTCACAGTAGGCCACGAGCACTTTCAATTCACCGTGCTCCCTTTTGGCCTTACCAGCGCCCCTCGGGTGTTCACGAAAGTGATGGTGGTGGTCGCAGCTCATTTGCGCAGATCAGGGATTCCAGTCTTCCCCTATCTCGACGACTGGTTGTTGAAGGCAGGCTCGCCCCAGGCAGTCGTCTCTCACCTCCAGACTAGGGCCGACCTCCTGCATTTGCTGGGGTTCTCCATCAACGTGCCGAAGTCGCACCTGATTCCCTCTCAGAAGCTTCTCTTCATCGGAGCGGTTCTGGATTCGCCGCAGTTTCGGGTTTATCCTCCCGAGTAGCTTTTGACCTGCCTCCCGAAGTTTGTGATGTAATCTTGGCAGCCAGGTGTCCCTCCACTAAGACGGTATATACGCCTGCAGGTGGAATAAGTTTGTGGCATGGTGCACAGCAAAGGCTGTGGATCCCCTCTCTGCTCCTCTTTCAGAGGTCCTTCTATTCCTTCTTTCTTTGGCCCAGCAGGGCTCTGGTCTAGGCACTATCAAGGGCTATCTCTCGGCCATTTCAGTTTTTTTTCGGCTTCCAAACCAGCCTTCCCTTTTCAAGTCCCCGGTTGTAAATCGATTCTTAAAGGCATTACTCATCTTTTCCCTCCTCTACCTTTCATATTGCCTCAGTGGGACTTCAAACCTGGTTCTGACATATCTTATGTGTGCTCCCTTTGAGCCACTTCACAACTTTCCTCTTCGTAACTTTCCTCTTCGTCTTCTCACTTTAAAGACAGCTTTCCTGGTGGCCATCACCTCTGCCAGAAGAGTGAGTGAGCTCCAGGCTCTTTCTTCTAAACCTCCTTTTCTCTCTGTCCATCCGGACAAAGTGGTTCTAAGGACTCGTCCATCTTTTCTGCCAAAGGTTGTCACTGTCTTTCACATCGGGCAGACCATAACTTTGCCCACCTTCTTTCCACCTCCGTATCCCTCAAAAGAGGAAGAGAGGCTCCACCATCAGGACCCAAAACGTGCGCTCTCATTCTACCTAAACCACACACAACAGTTCCGGGTGGACGAACAGCTCTTTGTTGGTTACGTGGGCGCTAAGAAAGGTCGGGCCGTGCACAAGTGGACCATCTCTCGGTGGGTAGTTTTGGACATAAAGGCTTGTTATTCTTTGGCTAAAAAGGAGCCTCCGGTGGGGCTGCGCGCCCATTCTACCAGGGCGATGGCAGCCACTACTGCTTTGGGACGGGGAGTTCCCTTGCATGACATCTGTCAGGCAGCTACGTGGGCCTCGCTGCACACGTTTACCAAGCACTTCTGCCTGGACAGCCAAGTCCGTAGAGATGGCTTCTTTGGCCGTTCTGTTCTCCAGGACTTTCTGGTGTGATCTTGGTTCGCAGACCCACCACCGGGGTTGGTATTGCTGGGGTATCTATTCTAAGGTAAGGAATCTATCACTACGTGTTTCTTTCAGATGCACAAGTTACTTACCTTCGGTAATGATATATCTGTAAGAAACATTAGTAGTGATAGGTTCCTAACCATCCCACCCATCCTCCCCATTCTGCGAACTGATTTTTAGGGTTAAGATCATCCCTTTCAGGGCCCTAGTTTCATGGCACCAGTGGTCAGTTTCTTGCATGGCTCTGCGTTCCTGGCACAGAAAGTCATCGATAGAACTGACGTCAGCACTCGTGGGCGTGTCTAAGTAGCTCCAGCGACGTCATCTCGGTGCCGACGATGTCAGCGACGCATGCAGAGCTGCATGACGACGCCTACCGATGCAGAGGGGTACAGCTGACGAAAACGTTCCGGATCCAGTCTGACATCTGGGGGAAATTCTAAGGTAAGGAATCTATCACTACTGAGGTTTTTTACAGATATATCTTTACCAAAGGTAAGTAACTTGTGCGCCAAGGAAAGGAGAAGGAACTTTTAAAGAAGTTTCATCATCTTGCAGAATATTTCTCCAAGGGCTTGAACTTGTGCTTGCCTCCTGCTGAAGTCTCAGGGACAAAAGACTTCACCACCAGCTCCTCCCTGAATTTTCTTGCTGGGAATTCAGTCTGCAGAAGCCTGCGTGTCGCTGGGAGCTGCAAGCGTGACTCAACGAGAAGAAGCGTGTCGCAGCTGTTGCCGTTGCATCGCCGTAGAAGTGTACCTTCGTCGCAGCTGTTTACCGATGCATTACCGGAGAAGTGTGTCACCACCACGGGGGTTGCTGTCGCATCACCAGAGAAGCGTGTTGCAGGGTCTGTCGCGGCTCCAAAGTTACAGAGTTTGCCGCACAGCAGCCAGGTGTGCACGCATCTTCTTCACGTCGTGGCATCGCATCAAAGGCGCCATCTTATCGCATTGCACTGGATTGTCACATCGCATCGAGGCGCCATCTTGCCGCATCGTAACCGGAACCCAGTACGAGAATCAACGCATCACCTCCTCTCCGGTAAGGAACAGGACGCATCCCCTACTGTGCACAAGCATTGAGCAGGTGCGGATCGTCCATTGGGGCGTTGGGGCGTAGCCCCCCCGCCCCGCGCACCCGCCCGCGCCCGCAGCTCCCTCGGTGTCTCAGAACTTAGTTTACTTAAATTCAGAGACGCCGAGGGTGGGGAGAACTGACAATGCATGTCAGTCAGCATGACGTCGGACCGTGGGCGGTCCGGCGTCATGTTGACTGACATGCATTGCGGCAGCACAGCACAAGTGTGCATGAGTGGGCATGGAGAGTAATTTTTAGCCCGTGCCCAGTCATGCGTACTTGTGTTTTTACTGCCTTGCGCATGCCCATTAGGAGCCCCTCGGTCTCCTAATGGGCAGGCGGCGGGCGAGGAGTAGGCTGTGCCCTCAGCCAATCCTGGCGCTGCAGCAGTGTATGGGCGCAACATGATGGCACTACACAGAATACTAATGACTAAATAACTACACACATAACTAAAGCAATGTGTCCCTGCTTCTTAAGCATGATCGTGTTACGTACCTAGCTTTGGATTGATCATTGCAGGCTATCTAAGCGCACTGAAGTGCCTGGAAGGCAGCGTGTTGGCGCTACGCAAAACACCAATAACTGCATTATTGTCTTTTGCTGTTTATGAATACATTATCACTCCAGATTCTCAAAATATTCTGATGTGCCTTGAAGGCACCATGTTGACGCTCTACAAAATACGATCTAGTAGGCTTGTAATATTTATTTGAATCCTGTTGGAAAACATGAGAGTGCACTCTGCTCTTCTACTCTGGAACATCGTGCGCTCTGACGTGTCTGAAAGGCAAATTGTTGGCGCTACACCAAACAGCAACACACTCGTTGCGCTGCATTAGGACAATCATTTTACGCCACACCACTTTCAAATGTCACCAGCCGCCCCTGGCATTGAGGAGTGACGCATCACCTCCCCCGAAGGAAGGAACCGACGCATCTCCCTCCCTGCGAACCTTTTGTTTGTTTTGCGTTACACATCCAGGTACTTTTGTGAGAAACGTGTCGCATTTATGATTAACTTGAACTAAGTTACTTCTACCATCTTTAAGTCTATTTTGAGTGCAGTATTGTGGATTTTTATCGTTTGTGGTCTTGTGTTAAGTCTATATAAAGAATACTTATTTTTATAAAACCTGTGTGGTGTCCATCTGTAGTGTTTTCACTGTATTACTGTATGTGTTCACAAATGATTAACACACTGCCTCTGAGGTAAGCCTGGCTGCTCGTGCCTAGCTACCAAGGGGGTGAGCAGGGGTTATCCAGGAGTGTAATCCCCTTTCCCTGACTTAGAAGCAAGGGTCCCTTTTTGGTCAAAGGTACCTACCTCTGCCAACTAGAGACCCCCATCTAACAAGGGGGTAGTGTAAAACATTTGTTGTACATACAGTGGCAACAAATGAGACCTCAGACTCAATCCCAGATCAATTTATAAATATAATACATGGTTGTATTTATTTTGCAGAACCACAGAACTTCTGTCTTAGGTAAATATGTTTTTCGGTATAAATACTTTTCAATTAAAAAAAGTGGACACAGTGCAATTTTCGGTCTTTGCAATCTTAACCTATGGGAGGAGAAAAACATTCACCATACATATAGGTAACATTGACTTACAAGACCAGTCTTCAGAAGTTAACAGCGGTAATGGGGGGGTTGGGGGAGGATGCAGGATGCAAGTTCGAGATTGGGCGCCCAATACAAATTCATAGGGACTGGGGCAATCGAACAGGGGCTGCTTACAGGTAAGTAGCAGCAGCTTGGGAGACCAGTCTCCAGGGGTTTGAGGCAAGCACTGGACAGGGTCCAAAGCAGCACCAACACTACACCACCAGCTGCACCGGGGCAGCTGGGTGCAGGGGGCCAATACAGGGTTGGGTGCCCAATGCACAGTAATTGAGAAAGTCCCAATCGGACAAGGGTTCAGGCTCAGGCCAGAAACCAACAGCTGAACAGGTAGGTTGCGATGCTCATGGACACAGGGACACCTATGGTACTCTTCACCAAGGCCCAGGGCAGACGGGTGCAGGGATGTCTTTCGTTGTCCGAAACAGCTTACCAGCTTACCCCCCCTCGCGGTTGGGGGGGTCCCTGTGCAGAGGCTGAAGGCGGCGTCGAGGAGTTCAGGAGAGGTCAGCTCACAGTGGACTCTGGAGCACTGGGGAACCTTACTGGGCCCGATAGGCCACTTAGACCCAGGCCGGAGGTGTCGGGTGCAGACCTGGAACCGGGGTCAAGCTATGCGGTTATTCAGGTCACAGAGGCTTTACTTTAAGCTTTTTGCTGAGGAACAGATCCGCTGTTCACTGAAGATCTTGATCTTTGTCAAAGGCAGGCAGTCCTCCCAAGGTTCTGGAGGTTGCTGGGCTGCAGTACGATTCGTCTTTTCGTGCAGGATCATTGAAGGCTGCAGACACGCTGGTAGGGCTGGGGTTAAGTCAGGATTTCTTTGCAGTCTTCTCTGCTGGTCTGACTCTGTGATGTCTGGCTCTTTTTAGGCCGTCAGGAACCTAAGAAGAACTTAGTGCAAAGAAAGGTCAGGCGGTGCAGAAAAGGACCATCTCACGATGGGTCGTTTTCTGCATCAAAATTCGCTACGCTCTGGCAAAGAAGCAGCCTCCTGAAGGCTTAAGGGCTCATTCCACCAGAGCTAAGGCAGCTACCACTGCATTAGCACGTGGAGTTCCAGTCCTGGACATCTGTTAGGCAGCAACGTGGGCATCCCTGCACAAGTTTACCAAACATTAATGCCTGGATACTCAGGTTCCGCAAGGATGGCCATTTTGCCCGTTCGGTCCTGCAGGAGTTTTTAGTCTGGAGTCCCTCCTGTGGAATTAGTATTGCTTGGGTATCTAGTCAAAGGTAAGGTATCAGCGGCTAGATATCTCTATCAGATGGACATGTTACTTACCTTCAGTAGCGCCTTATCTGGTAGAGTCATGAAGTAGCCGCAGATTCCTTACCGACCCACCCATCCTCCTCGCTCTACGGACAAGTTTCTAAGGTCAATTCTGGCCCCTTTCATGGCCCTGGTTTTCAAACACACTAGTGCCAGTACACTTCATGACTCAGTGCTTCTGGCATGGGTGGTCGTGAAAAAGTAACTCACATGAGCGCACCAAGGTGGTGCCTATATAGGTGATGCAGATGTCACTTCCGGCGCAGAGAACACTGCCAATGCCACATACCAGCGCACAGGGGTATTACTCAGAAAAAAATCTTCCGGATCCAGTCTGATGCCTGGGAAATTCAAAGGTAAGGAATCTGCAGCTAGATCATGTCTACCATATAAGACGTTATCAAAGGTAAGTAACTTGTTCGTTAAGGAACCTCTGTACAGCCAGTAAAATCAAAACTGGTTCAAACCCTACAAAATAATGGCTCCCAGAGCTCCTTGCAGAATTTGAATAAACCAGTTCCACAGAAGAACCTGACACCTTGGAAGAGGCAGACAGTGATCATGACAGTGAGAACAGTACTTCAGAAGGCTGTTCCCTTAAATTCACGAGAGAAGGTAATGTTGTGCCTACACACATCTACCTAAAATCTGCACCTAGAGTGCATTCCTCTACTCAAGCAACTCAGGGTCCAGAGAAGGGCTAGAGGATGAAGATATTGTTCTTGAGAGACTAGACAGAAGGACAGCCATTAATGCCAAAATCCTGACCATAAAGAATGAAAGGACTGAGATGGGTCTAGCACCCTTGAATGGTGGCAGCAATAAAAAAACAAATAGGGAGAGAGAGGAAACGTTCGACCCTAAAATCCCTAAAGGGATTGTCCCCAAATATGTTGAGGGTGATTATATAACTTAATGGTTCACAGCCTTTGAGAGTTCTTGTAGAACGAGGAGGTTACACCAGAGACACATGGGGCTCTCAGTGAGCTATTCTCAGGAAAGTGCTAGAATAGGCTCCTGAAACTCAATGAGGTAGATGCTTAGTCTGTGAACTCATGAAAAGGATACCCTGATTGAGGGTGTTGGACTCACCACTGAAGAGTACAGAATTAAGTTCAGGGAGACTCACAAATCCTCGAGTCAGACTTGGGTAGAATTTGTTGACTTCTCAGTCAAGACATGCAGTGGCTGGCTGAAAGGAAACAAGGTGGAGGATCATGAAGGACTATAATTTGATAATGTGACATATTAGCAAACTGTACACCAGACAAGTTACACCAGAATCTGGTAGATACATCACTTTTAAGCCCCAGAGAGCTTGCTAAAAATGCTGAGTGGGTGAGGACTAGGATTCCCAAAAAACATCAGGGGGGAGGTCCCAATAAAAGGGGTTAGGCCCACATAGGGGAAAGGAGGGAGGTGGTAAACCCACCAAAGAGATTCCCCCAGTAACCCAGAACCCTAAGAAAGAGATTAGTGCCTCCATCCCAACTCAGGTGGTAAGCAGAGTAGTGAGGACCCCAAGCATAAAAAGTTTATAGATGAGAGCCCCTGCTTTGATTGTCAGCAAGTTGGGCACTACAGGGGGGACTCAGTTTGTCCTAACAAAAAGGTAGGCACTGGGGTTGACAGTGTAGCCTTTGAGGATTGCTCCTCAGATGAGGACTTCCTTATACCTTTGAACTTGAAAGGAGGCCAGAAGGTGTGTTGGTGATTCCTGAGGGAAGCATACACTTCCATGACATCCAGGTGAATGGAATCACAATCACTGCCCTGATGATACTTGTGCCGATCACACCATGTGCATGACAGGTTGGTTTCTGCAGACTAGTATTTACCAGGAGAAACAAGAAGAGTAAGGGCTGTCCTGGGTAAAGTCCTCTGGCTTTAGTAAACTTAGAAATAGCTTGGTTCTTTAGCTGGCAGAGTGTGGTAATCAGTCCAGACCTCCCCCTTGATTGTCTCCTTGAAAAGGACCTCCCAGAGGTTGGTCTGAGCCCAAAGAAGGTACTGACCCAGAGCCTACCTCCCCGAAGGATTCTGGAGATACTGAACCTACAGTTAGTAAAAGTAGACCCCAGAAGAAAGGCAAGAAAAAGGAGTGTAGGAAAGGTGGGCAACTTCTCTAACACGTTCAAGTAAGCGAAGGAGATTCTGCTGTTGGCACTGGTGAGACCTTACCTGTCCCACAAGAAGTCCTGACTAGTTAGACAGCTGTTAAGTATGAGGTTGGAGCACCCCAGCTAACAGAAGAGAGAGTGGAAGAAGGATGTTTTCCACAAAAGGTAGCAACTCAACACTCAGAAACAGCAGAAGGACCCCTTGAACCCAAACAACCCTATTCCTTAGCCAATACACCTGTCAGTGGAGAGCTAAATGTGTGGGTCTGGGAACTGACAGCTGTCAGTAGCCTTTGCTGCGTGTTAGCCTTTATGGCTGCACTGTCCTTGGCGTGGTGGTCTGACCCCATGTCAAATAACAAGTTAGACCCCCTGACCCTGCTGGTCCTGGTGGGGTTACTTCAGTTATGGGTAACATCTTTGGGTAAACTGGGTGTGGTCTGGCTAAAATAGGGTTAGGAGAGGTAGGTAACTCTGACCCCAAGGAAAGGTGAAGAAGTGAGGCAACCAAAGAAGCAGTTAAAATCTATTTCACAATGTTGAGATGGGTCAGCTGCCCAGAGGCAGTGTCCTTGATAGGGGAATGTGAGGCAGAGTAGGCCTTGCAACAATGCAGCATGTTTCCTTACTTCTCCGTGCCTGACAGACTAGTAAAGCTCTTCAAGGGTTGGGCTGAGTCTCCAGGCATTGTGGTGGGGGTGGTTGGGGGTTGTAGGAAATTAGAATTGTGTTGCAGTTGTCCCCTCACATTTTGCCTCCTTTAGAACTACTAGATGCTGGTTTTTGACTCCGACAGTGCACTGAGGTCTGCAAACCAGACCTCAGTGCCAGTGCTCTTTCCCCTAAAACAGGAACATCTAATTGTAACTCAGTTGGCATGGACTTTAGCACCCCTGTAAGTCCCTAGTAATGGTAGTCCTGGCACTTAGGGCCTGGGTACTAAAGAGGGTACCAGTGTGAGACTTTGTTCTTCAGCTCACTATGACACTCGGGCTTTGTCTGAGGAAGCCGGGGTACATCCAACATTATAATGGTGTAGGGCTGCGACTCAGGTGGGAGATTGATAGATGGAAAGTTTTGATAGGAAACAGCAACCTCAGAATTCGACTTGTTGGTAAGGATGTTATTAGTGTTAATGGCAGTGTTGATATTGCAATCTGTTTCTCTCGGGACCTCAATGTTAACCTGAGGACGTGGAACGTCCACCGCCTGGACATTGTGTGTCGGGATACTAGGTAGTACTCCATCCAAGGGTGTATGAGCAATGGAGACAAGCCTAGATTTATCGACAATGTCATTGTTAGAAGAAGTTGCATGGTCAATAGAAGACACTGCAATCTTTTCTAGCAGGGACGTGTTAGCAGATACCATACCCTCTAGCTTCTCAAGTGAGGAGGCGAGACGTGTAACTCGCTCTAATAATGGGAGGAGTAATGATTTAAATAACTTCTCTATAGGCTTGAGAAGATCGAAGGTAGAAGAGTCTGCGTTGGATTGAACGGGTGGGGGGAACGGGGACTTCAAACCACCAGATGCCAAATGGAAACTAGCAGATGTAGCAGGGTTTAGAGCTTCACAGGTAGGTGCAGATTTATGAGGATTGGACACTTTGGGGATTTTAGCTCGTTTCCCCTTAGGGGGTGCTCCCATACGTTTCCTTTTACTTGGGATGTGCCTGGGCTTAGGGACCTGAATCATTGTTCCTGTAATTTGCTGTTCAGTGGTAGGTGGAGGGATATAAGTACTATCGGTGGTTTGGTCATCACTGGTATCAGGGATACTAGTTGTCTCCTGAATATCCACCAACGGGCAATGATCAAGAGTGTCCGGCAGTACATTTAAAGTATTACCACACAAAATGGAAGGAGGTTGAGGCTGGCTGTTTACAGGCGAAACAGCTAACATAATATTACCAAGAGATGATCTTTTAGCAGAAAGTTCTAGGGACAGTCTTTTTTCCGTTAACAAAATTTCGTGTTCAAGAACACGAGCAGCTCTAGTGATAAAATTGTCAAGGGTCCCTGTAACCTGACCCCCTACGCTGTTCCTGGCCACCTTCCTGCCAGACCTTAAGGAGGTCATGATTTGGGGAATAAGCAAACAGACGAACAAACTCAAAGAGAGGGAAACAGATGAACCTCCGAATGTAACAGGAAACAGGAAAATAAAAATCACTAAAAATGTCCAGCACACACTACAATGTTTATACACATAATATGGGCGACCAGTGCTATATAAGCAGGACACCGGTTGGCAAAGGCGCTTGTACTCACAGTACCAGCTGGGTATGTGACCTGTTCAAGGCGGCTCAAATTAGGGAGGTGGCCCGCCCCGACCACAGCCGACCACGAACGGCCACAAACGGCCCTGTCTTTGCCCAGTCTTTGCCCAGTCTTTGCCCAGTCTTTGCCCAGTCTTTGCCCAGTCTTTGCCCAGTCTTAGCCCGGGCTGCGTCCCGCGCTGCGGGAGCAGGATGTTGTTATTAAGCCTCAGGAGGGCGGGGGGCGTGGCAGCAGGGAGAGCGGACCGGAAGCTCGTCCACGGTCTAGCAGGGACTTCTGGGAAATGAAGTCCCCGCACGCTCGCAGCCCCGCTGCAGCCACACGCCTGATGCCGGTTTCCCTCCTCCGGACTCCTCCCGAGCGTGTATCGTGGTCCGCTCCTCTAGACGGGCGAAGGAGCACCCGCGAAGCGGGTGCGCCGAGTGGTGGTTGGGCGCCGAGTGGGAGACAGGTAAGCTCCTCCGTTCAGGTCCTCTGTGCAAAACTGGCAAGATGTAAAGAGGGTACCTATATGCTGCAGCATGGCCTATGCCTCGCTAAGGGATCACCCCCCCCCCCCCCCCCCCACAAATTGCATGCAGGTTGCCATTGCAGACTGCATATCATGGTGTGAAAACAAGACATAGCGTACTCACAGTGTGCCATGCCAAAGTCACCACATGTAATAAAATGTATGTCGCCCCTACAGCAGGCCTTGTAGCACTAAGGCAGGGTGTATTATATGGCATGTGAGGGCATATCTGCATGAGCAGATATGCCCCTGTGCTGTCTAGTTCAATTACTATATGGTATAAGTGAACAGGGAAGCCATCTTAAGTATACGTACTAGTCACTGATCATCGCGAGATTCCCAGCTACATGATGGTTTCACTGAAAATATTGGTGTTTGCTATTGAACACCCTGTCTGAATAAATCTGTACTGATGCCAGTACTAGATTAATTATGAAATGCACTCAGTCGGCACTTTAGAGGTGGCCCCTTCTAGTCTGCTGGCTGACTGGATCCTTCCAGCTTGCCACCATAGAAGTGTTTCTGACCCCTGCAGGTGAGAGACCTCGCACTCAGGAGGTCAGGATCAATGCCTGCTCTGGCAGGAGGGGTTGTCACCTCCTCCAGCAGGATGGCTAGTGAATCTGCATACCAAGGCCAGTGACCTCAAAGCCTCTTCCACCGTGGAAGGCCAATCCCTTTCCCTGAGGCCCATCTTGCACCAGGACAGGCAGGTGAGAAATTAGCTCTGCAAAGAGCATGTTGCATCGTCAGGCTAGTCACACCCCTAAGGTGGGCTGCCTGAACTGAACACGAAAATTAAGATTTCACAATCTTGGTTGTGGTGAAATTAGGAACTCTGGGACAGGGTTATGCCTACTCCCCACAGGACGTGGTGACATCATAGGGGGTGTAGTGACCCCAAGGGTAAGTAGCCCATTAGCTACTACCCTTCACTCCCTTTAACACCCCTAAATTCAGTATATAGGTGGCCCCCTGTCACCAGGAACTCAGTTCACCTGACACAAGAAGAAGAGCTAAAGAAGCGAGAACTTCGAACTACCAGTGAACTATGGATCAAAACCCTACCTGCCGGCTCCCATGCCAACAAGTGCAAAAATCCAACTCGTCCTGCAGGTGTCCATCCTATAAAAGCCTCAGAGGGCCACAAGCACTTTGTCAAGCTGTCAGCGTCTCCCTTTAAATGGAGGAGCTACTTCCCTGCTACCTGCAGGCACTGACCGCAATGTCCGGTTCACCGTTTTGCTGACCTGCGCGTCCACTGACGCAGGATTCCCCCGGGAGGAGGTTACCATGCTCCCAGAGGTCAGATCTGTGTCCCCGCCAAATGTGAAGATGCCAGGACCCCCAGGAGCCGCCCTGCACTAATAACCAGGGTACCAGACACCTTGCAGCAACCAAAGCTTGTTTGAAGTCCAATCTGGGCTTCAACACCGCAATGACCAACCAGCCAATGAGTGACATCAGCATTACAGAGGGCAGCACAGAGAGTTGCCCAGTTGTCCTGTTTTGTCCCCCTTTTGTAGGTCTGACTGAGAACCGTGAGTGCCTATGACACATGGGTCCAACCGACCAAAACCCTCTGCACCCGAGCCCCCCAGCTCGGGTCAACGACAACCGACTGTGTCCCCAAGTCCCCCTCTGCAGCCTGTTTCTAGGTGCCCCACCCCCACCCCATTTGTCTACGGTGTAGCGCACAAAGCTACCAACCCTTCCAGCACCTCTCCACCTGGACACACCAGGGAAGGTAAACCCAAACTGCTGGTGATTCTTGGACCTTGGCAACATAGCACGTTAAGTCATGAAGGGGACCCCCGAGATTCGATTGCAAATACCGGTATGCAGTATATGTTTCTTTCTCCATAGGAAAGCATTACTGTCTAAAACCGCATTTGTGTGAAATTTTTACTTAGCCATAAAAATTGATGAACTGAAAAGTACTCACCCAATTGCAAAGTCCTTGGTGTTAAAATAAATATAAAAATACCTGTTATTTTTCTAAATTTGGTTCGAGTTTCTTCATGAGTGTGTGCATCATTAATGACTCTGTGTGTTCAACAAATGCTTAACACTATCCTCCGATTAGCCTAAACTGCTTGCCCACACTACCAGAAAAGAGAGCATTTGAGATTATTAATTTAAACCCTATAAGTCAATAAGGGTTGTGTGGACTTTCTACATAGCGTAACTCGTTTTGTACACTACATAAAAAATCACATTCCTACATCTCCTTTTGCCAACAAGATCTGACTGTAGTGACATAATTATCATTCATGAGATGGGGCAGCCATCTGAGAAGTGCAGATCAGAGGACTTTCGACTTCGCAGGAATCTGGACTCCGTATCAAACTGCTGGAGCTCCAGGCGATCCGATAGCCATTGAAAGCCTGTCTACTGTCTATCAAGTGGGAAGGCCAGTGCAGGTTGTAGAAAGCTGGCTCTCTATATACTATACGAAAATGAGGTATAGTGTGCAGAGAGCCCAGTGGATCCTCAGAGTCTTTACAGAGGCTAAAGTAGATAATACTAATTCTCTCTTTTGTGGTAGTGTGGGCGAGCAGTTAGGCTTATCAGAGGGTAGTGTTAAGCATTTGTTGTACACGCAGTGGCAATAAATGAGACCCACACTCAATGAATAAATCCTAGACCAATTTATAAAAATAATACTTGGTTATATTGTTTTGTAGAACCACAGAACTTCGCATAGGTAAATCAGTTGTTCAATAGAAATATTTTTCCGTTTCGAAAATGAACACAATGCAATTTTCAGACTTTCCAATGCTAACCTATTAGAGGAAGAAAACATTCAGCCTAATTAGGGATACCATTAACTTACAATAACAGCCTTTGGAAGTTAAGGTCAGTATTGGGCAAGGTTCAGTTCAGCACCAACAGTGCACCATTAGCGGCACTGGGGAGGCCAGGTGCAGGGTGCAAATTCGAGGTTAGACACTCAGTGCAATTCAATGAGGACTGTGGGCAATCGGTCAGAGGCTGCTTACAGGTAAGTGGCAGCTGCTGGGGGGGCAGTCGCCAGGGGTTGAAGCAAGCACTGATTGGGCAAGGATCAGTTCAGCACCAACACTACACCACCAGCGGCGTAGGGGCAGCCGGGTACAGGGTACCAAAAGAGTGTCGGGCCCAATGTAAAGCAATGAAGACAGCCAAAATCAGAAACAGGTTGCAGGCTCAGTCTAGGAGGCCGGTCAAAGGAAACCAACAGCGGGCAGATAATTTGCAATGCTCCGGCGTAGGGAAACCTTTGGTCCCCTTCACTAAGGCCCAGTGTGGACGTGTGCAGGGGTGCCTTTTGAGATCAGAAACTGCTTACCGAAGCAGCTCATGGTTGGTGGGGGGGGGAATCCGTGCAGAGGCTGCAGGTGGTGACATGGAGAAGTCCAGGAGAGGTTAGCTCATGGTGGACTATGGCTTTTGAGCGTTGTAGAACCTTGCTGGATAGAGGAGCTGGAGTCTTGAATTTATGGCCCAGCCCTCGAAGTGAAAAGGCAGGAAGACTGGGGAGCCAGCTTCCAATCAGACACCAGAACCTTCTCCTTAGTAGGCTGAGCGTTTGGTCCCATGGAGACCCTCTAGGGAAAAGCTCTGCCAGGGGCAGAAAACAGACCCCACACTTGGAACCCTGCGGCAGAAAGCTGCTGCACAGAAAGGAGATGATATAAGTTGTTCCCACAGGACCTATTGGGAGGAGGGCTACTAGGAGAGTGGTAGTGCCTCAGGTGTTTAGGTAATCCCTCCTAACTTTGACACATGACATCCCCCTAGTTGATCCCCTTGGCCCGACTTGGAAACTTGGAGTAGGCTAGTCAGCCACTTCTACTGTCCAGGGATGCACCAGAAGGTGAAGGAGTTTTGTAACTCCTGTGCCACTGTGCCACTTGTCAAGCCAGGGACAAGATGGGAGGCCACCCAAAGGCTTCTTTAATCCCACTGCCAGTGGGTCGGGTTCCCTTTGAGAGGGTATGGATTGACATTGTTGGTCCCCTTGACCCTCCTACAGCATCAGGAAACAGATATATTCCAGTGGTAGTGGATCATGCCACCAGGTATCCCGAGGCTATTCCCATTAGGACGACCACTGTCCCTGCAGTAGCTAGAGCCCTCATTGGTGTCTTTATTAGGGTGGGCTTACCTAAGGAGGTAGTGTCAGATAGAGAGAAAGACTTCATCTCTGGCTAACTGAAACACGTGGAAGGAGTGTGGTGTGACCTACTGGTACACTACCCCATTCCACCTACAGTGTAATGGCCTTGTGAAAGATTTACCAAGACCATGAAAGCCATGATTAGTGGATTCCCTGAAAAACTCAAAAGGAGATGGGATGTCTTACTTCCATGCCTGCTTTTTGCCTACAGGGAAGTGACAAAAAAGGGAGTGGGGTTCTCCCCATTTGAACTTCTGTTTGGTCATCCTGTCAGGGACTGCTGTGCCTTATGAAGGAGGGATTGGAGAGATTTCTCACTGAACCTAAGCAAGATATAGTGGACTATGTGCTTGGCTTCCACTCCAGGATGGCTTAATACATGGAAAAGCAAATAAAAACCTTGAGGCCAGCCAGGAGCTACAGAAGCAATGGTATGACTGAAAGGCTGCTATGGTTGAATTCCATACATATCACTATACGAGAAGGACTAAAAAGAGGGGGAAAGAAAACAGGTCCCAAACCTTTGGATAAATTCCAACCAGGGCTGAAGGTGTGGTCTTTGGAGCCAGTGGCTCCTAGGGCTCTCCAAGATAAGTTGAGTGGGCCCTACCTTATCCTAAAAAGAAAAGGGGAGGTCACCTATCTTGTGGACCTTGACTCTAACAGGAACCTCAAGAGGGTCAGCCATGTCAACCGCCTTAAACCCTACTATAACAGGGCAGATGTGACCTTTCTCATGGTTACAGATGAGGTTCAGGAAGCAGAGAGTGAACCTCTATCTCCCTAACCTCCTGTCCAACAATCCAAAGACGGGTCAGTGGAAGGGGTGGTCTTGTCAGACACCCTTACTGCCCACCAGCAGACTGATTGCAGGCAAGTCCTAAATCAGTTTGCTGAGCTCCTCTCTTTGACCCCTGGTCAGACTCACTGGTGTACCCATGATATGGATACTGGTGAAGGCCTACCTGTCAAGAGTAAAATTTACAGGCTGATATGTGAAAGCTGAAGTCAGCAAGATGCTGGAATTGGCAGTCATAGAGCCATCTGAGATTTCCTGGGAAAATTCAGTTGTCTTAGTTCCTATGACTTATACCCAGGTTGGTAAGAAAGAAATGAGGTTTTTTGTGGACGACAGGGGTCTCAATGCAGTGGCAAAACTGATGCCCACCCAATTCCAAGCTCAGATGAACTCATTGACAGGTTGGGATCAGCCACGTATCTGAGTACCTTTGATCTCACATCAGGGTACTGGCAAATAGGCCTAGCTCCAGGAGCAAAAGAAAGATCTGCATTGTCAACCCCATATGGGCATTATCAGTTAAATGTGATGCCCTTTGGTTTGAAAAATGCACCTGCCACTTCTCAAAAGTTGATGAACAAAGTCCTTGCTCGATTGAAATCCTTTAGCTCAGCATATCTCGATGATATTGCTGTCTTTAATTCCACCTGGCAGGATCACCTGATCCTCCTTGGGAAAGTACTAGAGGCTCTGAGAAGTGCAGGCCTCACTATCACGGCAAGCAAGTGCCAGAGAATGCAGGCAAATGTTGTATGCTTGGGTCACCGTGTTGGTGTAGGCCAATTTTCAACCATTACAGCCCAAGATCCAGTCCAATCTGGACTGGTTGGCTCCAACTACCCAGACTCAAACCAGGGCCTTCCTTGGCTTGACTGGGTACTATAGGACAACTGTGAGGGATTCTGGCACCATTGAGGCACCCCTCACAGAACTGACCTCCAAAAGAATGCCCAAAAAGGTGAACTGGACAGTGAGCTGTCAAAAGGCATTTGACACTCAGAAGGAAGCAATGTGCTCTGCATTATGCCCAGATTATGCCAAGCCATTCATTGTGTAGGCAGATGCCTCTGAACATGTTATAGGAGCGGTCCTATCCAAAATAAATGACCAAGCCAGTGGCTTTCATTAGTAGAAGGCTACTCCCCAGGAAACCGTGCTAGAATGCCATTAAGAGGGAAACATTTGCCGTGGTTTTGTCCCTGAAGAAGTTGATGCCATACCTGTTTGGCTTTCATTTCCTTGTTCAAACTGACCACAGGCCTCTCAGATGGCTAATGCAAATGAAAGGTGAAAATCACACACTGCTAAGGTGGTTCATATCCCTACAGAGAATGGGCTTTTAAGTGGAACACAGACCCAGGCTGCCCATGCAAATGCAGATGTCCTTTCCAGGTTTTTCCACTTAGATGATGAAGACTATGTAGGGGAAGGCTAATCTCATCCTCCTTCATTTGGGGGAAGGGGCCATGTAGGAAAGTGCCTCTTTTTGGACATGGTTAGCATCCCTGTGTGCCATGCCCATAGACACTGTATGAGACATAGGTAAGACACCCCTCTAACAGGTCTTAGCCTTAAAGCAGGGTGCACTATATCTCCTGTGAGGGCATATCTGCATGAGCAGATATGCCCCTGCAATATCCTTGTCAATTCCTAGATACTTTAAGTGAGCATGTAAGACATAGTAAGTACATGGGCTGGCCACTCGTGATTACGATTTCCCTAGCTCCATGATGGCTTTACTGAAATATGGGATGTTTATACCAAATATCTCAGCATAATAAACCTGCACTGATTTCAGTGTCTGATTTAATAATACGTGCACACAAAGAGAAACCCTTAGAGGGTTCCCCTGAAACCTACCATTCCTTAGTGTGGTCACCGACTGGCCTGAGCAAACCTGCTACCACCAGACAGTGTTCTGACCTCATGGGAAGAGTGCCTGTGCACTCTGAGGCCGAGAACAATGCCTTTCCTACTGTGACTAGCAAGTCAAACCAGCAGAGTCACACCAGCGGAGACGATTGCAGACACCAAAGGACTTGGCCCCAGCCCTACCGGCCTGTCTGCAGCCTTCAACAATCCTGAGGCAAAATATGACCCGTCCTGCAGCCGTGTGACCTCCAAATCCTTGGGAGGACTGTCTGCCTTCGACAAACATCAAGACTGCTAAGAACAGCGGACCTGTTCACCAAGCAACCATCTTCAAAGTAAAGTCTCTGTGACCTGAAGAACTGCAAAGCCTGCCCCCAGTTCCACCTCTGCACCCGACGCCTCTGGCCTGGTTCAAAGTGTCCCACCGGTTCCAGCAAGGTTACCCAGCATTCCAGAACCTAAGTCCACCATGAGCTGACCTCTTCTGGACTCCTTGACCTCTTCTGCAGCTTCTGTACAGAGACTCCCTCCCAACCACGAACTGCTCCGCTAAGATGTTTCCAACACCAAAAGGCACCCCTGCACCCGTCCACCCTGGGTCTTGGTGAAGAGTACGAAACGTGTCCGTACGTCCCCGAGTATCGCAACTTACCTGCCCAGCTGTTGGTTTCCTTCGACCGGCTTCCTGGCCTGAGTCTGCAGTGGCAGCCCCTGTGTCACTGATGGTATAGTGTTGGCGCTTCTTTGGGCCCTTAATAAGGCACTTTTCTACACAGGTATTCACGGACAACACCATCGCCATGTGGTACTGCAACAAATGGGGTGAGGTGGGGGCATAGACCTTTTGTCAGTAGACTGCACCTCTGTACGTGGCTGAAATGTCAGAGCATTTCCCAGGTGGTTGAACACCTGATGGGATCTCTGAATGCTAGGGTTGACAAACTCAGCCGAAGAGGCCTACCAGATCACAAATGATGTCTCCAACTGGAGTAGGTTCAAGGTCTTTTTCAGCAGTGGGGAGAGTCTTGGTTAGATCTCTTTGCCACCATCAATAACACACAATGTCATCAGTTCTGCACGTTGGAGTTTTCAAGGCAGCTCCCGTTCGAAGACGCTTTTCATCTCAAGAAGAGCTTCAGTCTCTTGTATTCATTGCCACTAATATGACTCCTGCCCAGAGTTCTCAAGAAAATTAGGAATGACCGGGTTCAAGTCTTCCTTGTGGCTCCGAACTGGGCTCAGAGAGTCTGGAATCCCACACTGTTGAGCTTCTCCTATCAAGCTGCCCCTTTGGGAGGATCTAATGTTGCAGCAGCAGGGCAAGGGTTCTCCACCCAAACCTGTCAATGCTCTGCCTTCATGTCTGGAGATTGAGCGGCAACAGTTGACAGCTTTCAACCTTCCACCCGAAGTGTGTATTATTTTGACAGCTCTGTGTATCTCCATCAAGACAGTATATGCAGGCCATTGGAACAACTTTGTGGCATGGTGTACAATCAAACCGGTTGACCCTTAATCTGCACCCCTTTCCCAAGTTATTTTGTTTATCTTTACTCTACCCAAGCAGGGCTCCACATTTGGCACATTGAAGAGTTATGTGTCTGCTATCTCTGCCTCTCTGTGACTGTCAGATCAGCCATCACTCTTCAAGTCCCCTATTGTTAATAGGTTCCTTAAAGGTCTGCAGCATGTTTCCCTCAGCTCCCTTTGTAATGCCTCAATGGGATTTTAAATTGGTTCCTACCTTTTTAATGTGCACTCCCTTTGAGCCACTTCATACCTGCCCTATTATGCACCTCACCATCAAGGCAGCCTTTCTGATGGCAATTACATCTGCCAGGAAGGTCAGTGAATTACAGGCACTGTCATCTCAGCCTCCATACGTGTCTCTTTTCCAAGACAAACTGGTCCTTCAGATTCGAGCATTCTTACCAAAGGTAGTCACCCCGTTTCACATAGGCCAATCCATCACTTTGCCTACACTTATGCTCCGCCTCATCCCTCTAACAAAGAGTAGAGACTCCACCGGCTGGCACCGTTCTACCTTGACCGCACAAAACCATTCAGGTGCACAGTTGGGGTGGTGGATGTCAGAGTTAAAAAAGGGAAAGCCATGCAGAAACAAACCATCTCCTGGTGGATTGTGCTCTGCATTAAGATCTGTTATGAATTGACCAAGAAGCCAACCCCAGAGGGCTTGTATGCTCATTCCACTAGAGCAAAAGCTGTGATCACTGGGTTACCACACAGACTTTTAGTACTGGACATCTGCCAGGCAGCAACGTGGGTCTCACTGCACACTTTCAACAAGCACTGGTGCCTGGACAGTCAGGTCCATCAAGACGGGTACTTTGCCTGTTCGGTCATGCAGGACTTTCCAGTCTAGATCGAGTTTCCATACCTCTCTCTTCGGAGGTGTTACTTGGGTATCTATGTTAAGGTAAGACGTCTGTGGCTATAAGTCTCTTTTAGATGAAGAAGTTACTTACCTTCGGTAAATCCTTATCTGGTAGAGATTCTATCTAGCTGCAGATTCCTTACAGGCCCACACATCCTCACCGCTCTGTGAACGGATTTCGAGATATTGTGCTATTCCCTTTTCAGGGCACTAGTTCCACAAACCAGTTGTAGGAGGCTGACTTAGTATATGGTGCACACTTATTTAAGTGAAGCACCTTGCACTAATCCAGGCAACTCTTATGGTGATTTTGATGGTCTTTGATAAACTTTTGAAAGCTCTCTCAAAGTGGTAGCTGTGGAGAGCAGCCTTAAGTAGTAAACGTTTTATTGTTTTTGATTAACTAAAACCATTACAATAATGCACATTGTTAATAAAACATTTTGTATGTTAAAAAAAGTCAAAGTAAATTTCTAAAAGTGGATGAATCTCCCGTTTAAGAGCGGCCATTTTGCTTGCATTACACTATATATATATTATAGAACACACCCGGGTCTATACAGTATATGAAGTTCAAAAGGCTAAGCCTTGTATGGTTTTTGTGCTTGCTCAGGGTGTCGCCAGTCTTTGCTTTGTTGCTGCCAGTGGCAGGAACTTCACTAACTTCCTGTTTAGTTGCAGGTCCTTAGGGTCGAAGCGAGCACGTACCGCCTGTCTCCAGGATCGCATCCCTCATTCATTGAAGTGGGGTTTTAGTAGGCCTACCCTTTCCTCTTTTAACTTAATACAGGAGCAAATGAGATGTTCTATGTCCTCAGTCCCACATAGCCTGCACAAGGTCCCATGGTTCTCTCTCTGCCAGGGTGGAAGAAGCGGTATAGCTGGGAGGATACCTAACCTATATTTTAAAAAGGTTTCTTTGGTTTGCCTTGAGTACCCTAGTGTAAAATATGCCTATGGCCCAAGGGATTTTTAACTGCTCAGTGTCATCCATGCATGGCTCCTACGTGCAAAGGCTGCTTTGTCTTCTATAAGAGACAGCTTCTTAATGACCTTATTAGCTACGTGCTTGAAGTGCAAGTGGATGGTTGGAGTTTCCACAGGTCTGCTAATCCAATAATAACCAAGGATTCCTCCAAGTATTTTTTGGCTCGTGAGGTGGGTGTGCTGCACAGTTCTTGTCAGAGCTGGTGGTTCAATGTGTTCCTGGGTGAGTTCTTAATTTTGTGCCAGCACTTGATGTAAGAACCTTGCCTTGCAAGGAGTTGTTTGGTTAGGCCAAACTCGAGTCGAACCTGTGCAGGCGAGGTATGAGACGAGAGGTTTAGCATGACTCTGTATGCTTTCGCCAGGGTAGTATCCAGCAGCATTGCGTCCCTAACCCTCTGGACTTCGCTGCCATAAGTAATCGAGCGAGGAATTTTTGCTCGTGCTACCTGAAGCAAGGGCGAAAAAATTGGTCCTGTCAGTTTTGTTTTCAGTAGCCTTAGTATTGACGCTATCGCCATCCCTTTCCTCTTGATAGCCTCGAGTTGTTTAACAAGATGGCCACCCTTGTCAATTATTACCCCTAGATATTTGTGTTCGGAAGAGTTCTCAATTGAAGTTTTTCCCAAAAACCAGGGATGAGAACTTTGTTTCCCATTAATTGTCAGGATTTTTGTTTTATTAACATTAATCTCAAGATGGTATTCGGCTGCCTATTGATGCAACTTGTTGAGTAGCCGTTGTAGACCAAACTTGAGTATGGCTTGCTAGAACAACGTCATCCCGTACGACATACTGGAAATGGCTTTGCCACCTAAACGAGGGGTGTGCGTGTTGCAGGCACTGAGGACTGGTGTCATGTCTGCTGTATAAAGGTTAAAAAGAGTTGGTGCAAGCACGTAGCCCTGTTTAAGGCCTTTAGTTGTTGGTATGCGCCTTGAGAGATGGGAGCCATTGCTGAGCTTTACCTGTATCCAAGTATTGGAGTGTAATTGTATCAGGAAGGTCAGTAGTGATGGGGGGATCCCGCAGAGTGCCAATTTCCTCCACATTAAAGCTCGGTTTACATTATCGAACGCTGCCTTAAAATCCACAAAGCAAAAATGAAGAGTTTGTTTGGATAGTTTTACCTTGTCAATGAGCAGTGCCTGCGAAGTATTTGGCCTCAACGTCTAATAATGCAATCAGGTGATAATTTTTGGGTAAAGTTTTGTCGCCTGCCTTATAAATTGGTGAAATGATGGAGCACATCCATGATGCGGGTAGGGTCCCGGACTGCCTAACAGAACAGAAGAGAGGGGACAGTATTTCTGACCAGTATTCCGGGTCTTGTTTAAAAAGCTCTGGTGGAATCCCATTTGTCCCTGGGGCTCCTTCCTTCCTCCCTTTAAAAAGTTGTTTCCTGACCATGACGGCATCAATTTTATTGGGCTCTTCCTCTGTATTCATCAAGGTTTGGGTCAGAGGAACTGATTGGCTGTCCGGAAATACTTGTGAATCAGGTAGCTGTTGTTTGAAATGAGAGTCTAGAAAGGATATCCATGCATTTTCTGTTATGTGTGATGTTAAACCTCCGTGAGCCGGATGTAAGATTTTGTTTATGGTTGACCAAAAGCATGCGCTATTGATTCCTTTAGAGTCATGGTGATGTTTTGCCCAGAATTCATTTTCATTAGACCTGCTAATGTCCCACTTGAGCTTTTTAAGTTTAGCCTTTATGTTGCGAAAGTTGGAGGTTCTTGTCCACAGGGCAGAGCCTCAACAATCTCAAGAGTTTGTTTATAGATTTTTTGAGAAGTTTCAAATTGGTCCTCTGTGCACGTGTGACCTTCCCTGCAGCTGTTGGATTATTAGGAGCGGAGTATCTGACTACGGTTGAATAAGAGTTGGAAAACAAAGCCATGAAAGTTTCCCATGTGCTGGATTGATTTACGGTGGGATAATTAAGTTCAGTTAACTTTAGTTTCGCTGCCAAGAGCACCTCCCTGTTAGCTATGGATGACTTGATTCTTTTTAAGTTTATAGTGTGGCAGGCGTGCCTACCAACTGGGTTAAGTATCAATTTATGTGGGTGAGCTTGAATTAAGACTTCCTGGGGTCAATGGTCACTGTCCCCTTGATCTCCAAATCAGAAGCCTATTACATATTGAATAAAGGATAGAGAAGCTAAAGTATAGTCTATTGTGGAATTTGCAAGTTCCGTGTGAAATGAAGCGGCCATGGGAGAATCGTTGGCAAATCTTCCATTAAGTACCCTTAGGCCGATATGCTCTAGGTCTTCTAAGAGCTCTAAACCGCTCTTAGGAGATCTTCCGTGGCGGCTTTTGGTTTGAATTGGTATGTTCCAATAGAAGGACTAGGCCTGTAAATCTTCATTTGATGTTGTGCCTAGGATTTGTTGATTTAGATCGCCAGACAAGATGAGGTTAGGTGTGTTATGCAAACTCATTATTTGACGCAGGTGTTCGATTACTATTTTTGACTCCTGTTTTTTCTGTTTCAGGTTTAAGTACGTATTGATTAGTAGCACCTCCTCATTTTTGCCTCTAAGGTTTAAGTGAATCTTAATAGTGTTTACAGATGGTAAGGAGGAGGGAGATTCCTGCGAGCTGTTGATTTTTGTTATGTTAATGTAGGTGGCTAGGCCCCCTGATAGATGACCATATTTCGATTTCCTTACAGCTGGGGTTTGGAAGCAAGTGTACCCCTCTAGATGCAGGGGGTCCGCTAACCAAGTTTCCTGCAAGAGGACAATATCAAAGGTTTTGAGGTAATCTAGAAATTCGGCGTCTACTGCCTTACTGCTCAGCCCATTAATGTTCCATGAGCACAGCCTCAGGGTAGTTTTGTCGTGTTTTCCCCGATTGTTATGTGGGATAATTTGTCATTGAGCTGGTCTGGCTATATTAATGGTTCTAATGATCTGAGTATGTTCAGAATTAGGGGGATGATGGTAATTGGAGCCTGTTTGTGTGTCCATCACCTGTTCCCTGTAGGGTGACGGTCCTCTTTCCTCGGGCACCCCAAAGTACTGAGGAGAGCAGCCTTAAGGCTTATATTGAAGGAGTGTGAAGCGGCTTGTTTTAGCAGGTTAATCATGTAGTGTAGGTTGAATGAAAGATAACCACACAGTTTATATATAAAAGTAAGGGTATTTATTTCACAACACTCGCTAACACATTGGTATATCTCCTACCCAGAGCTATAAACACACATACATAACAATACTTCAATTGCAATAAGGCAAGTTGCACAAAATAGGGAGACCAAACCATATACAAAAAAAGTGGAATACGAACTGCAACCAAAGTCTGGACTTAGACCAGGAAACTCAGAGAAGCTGGGGAACCACCCAAGGTGAGTCCCAGGAACCTCATGGAGACTGTGCGCAGAGTGGAAACACAACCGTTTATCCAATAGGAGTCAACGGGGAAGTCATAGTTGCTGTTTTTAAGAAAAAGGACTCTTCCCAGTGGACCCTAAGGGAACCCCATGGAAGAAAGAAGGTTGGAGAGTCACCATCCTGAGGAAACCCAAGAACCAGGATATGTGGCACCAGGGAAGCTGGTTGCATAAGTACGAAGTGAAGTCAGAAACCGCCGTAGACTACAATGGAGGACTTCAATACAGATGTAGCTGGAGAAGACAATGCAAGAGTCCAATGGAATCCTAGGGTGGATTCTGGAAGAGAAGAACCTGTAAGCAGAGTGGACTGAGTCTATACTACTTGTAGGTGACCATGGTGGTCGTAAGAGCAATGACCACCGATGTTGGACAGTTCAGAAGTGTTGACGGTGACCTTGTCGCTGTGAGGACCAGGTGACACTGAGGAAGACCAGGAGCCATGAACGAGCTGTCATACTTAGGAAGTCGAGAACCAGGGGCTCGGTGTTTGATGGAAGCACTAACAAGCCTTGGCAGCTGCAACAGGAATGGAAAGCGAGGAAGAAGCAACGTTGGGACCAGCAAGGTCCAAGGGTCTCACCACTAGCAGGAGAGTCAGAGCAGGCCAGAAGCAAGCATGGGAGCCCACTGGAGCAGAAGAAGAACCTTAAGTGGACCCACAGGCCAAATGCACAGGAGTCGCAAGAGGACCTCAAGCAGCTCACAAAGAAGGAAGGCCCACGGTGCAGAGGATGCGATGAGGACACAGTACTAGGCAGGAAGAGATGCTGGAGCTTCTTGTAGCTCAAAGATCTCGAAAATGCATATCCAACAAGCCTTGGCAACGGCAAGTCGATGTAGTGCACAGGGGTTCGGACCCAGTGATTCCAACGTGGTTCACTGGCCTCAGAATTAAAGAGAGAACAGGTCAGGCCTCAGGAGTTGCAGAACCACCACCTGTGTTGCTGAGCATTTCGAAGTCCATGGGACGTCAGGAAGCAGCACACCGGTCAGCTATGTTGCGGTGCCTGAAGATGCAAGGGAGTGACTCTCCAATAGAGATTACTTCGGTTGTTCTTGATGCTCACAAGTCTGTTGAAGATCCTTGAAGAAGTACAGACACAAACAACAAATAAGACTTGCAGAACAGCTAGACCAAGATCAGCAGGAGTCTTCCTTGTTACAGTCTCGGTTCCAGGCAAAGTCTAAGTGTCCAGACGGTCGAACAGTGACATGGTTTGAGGCTTGAGTCTTGTCCCATGACGAATCTGAGGACCTACCCACAGGTAAGCCATTAAATACCCTACGAAGGGGTTTAGGACGATTCGGTTTCCTCCCAGAGGGGGAGCTGGACAGAAGGGAGGATACTCCCATGTCCTTTGTCCAGTTTCGTGCCAGAGTGGGAGCCAAGGGCTCCCTGGACTGGTTCACACCAGAGTATGCATGGAGGGCACCGGATGTGCCCTTCAAAGCAGTGTGGTGACGCTGGAAAGTGCCCCCAACCCAGCCCAGTACACTAAGTCCTGTCTGGTAGGTGGTCACACCTCCCTGTGACAAGAAACCTGCTGTTCTACCTTCCCCTGCTTGAGCTTCAGGAGTGCAGAATTGTGTCTGGGGTGGGCAGCGGCATTAACTTGCTGGCAGACCCTGAAAGGCTGTTACCTGGAGTACTGGAGGCTTCTCGGTGGAGCACCCGGTGCATGGACTCATACCTCCAACACCAGTAACGATGTTGGGGTATGATTCCAACATGTTTGATACCAAACATTCCCAGGTTGGGCAGAGCCACTACATAGTTAGCCATCGCGTAATGACGGATGGCCACTATCTGTACCAAATGGCTGGCTGCACTGTCAAAGCCTGCCGAATCGACGCTGAAGATTGTGGGGGCACCCTCACACATATAGCCAAGTGTCCTGCCTTCAGGACGGAAAGGCCTGCCTTAGGGGTGATTTATAGGTTTTAAGTGTGGTGACCTCAGATATAAGAAACCTTGAATCTGTCGTGAGAGGTGCAAGCACCAACTCACACAGGCTGCATTGGCAGGCCTGTAGTCACAGTTTGAGTGGTCTCGCATGGGTGGCATAATACATGCTGCAGCCCATGGGAGACACCTGGTGCACCTATGCCCCGGGTGCCTTAGTACCATATAATAGAGACTTACAGGGGTAAACCAGTAGCCAATTTTGGAGGTATAGAAGTACTTACCATGGTCAATTTAGGGAGAAAGCCCAGTGACGGGGGTCCTGATTAGCAGGCTACCAGTCAGACTAGTCAAAAAAAACATACGGACACCAGTAAAAAGTGGTGTTAACCATGAAAACAGATCCTACTTTCTTACACCAGTGATCTGTATTTTTCATGGCACAGCGCTTCTGGCATGGAAAGTCGTGAAAATAAACATCAGTGTGCTGGGGTGGCGCCTAAATAAGCATCGTGCACATCACTTCTGCCGCGGACGATGACACCACATGGAGCCGAATTACACCACCTACCAGCAAGCAGGGGTACTACAAACGGAAAATCTCTGGATCCAGTATGACACATGGGTATTTTTTTAAGTTTTCTAAGTTAAGGAATCTGCAGCTAAATAGAGTCTCTACCAGATAAGGCATTACCAAAGGTAAATAACTTGTAAGTTTGGAAGGCTCATGCCAACAAGTTTACTTATACACCATTCATAATGCCACACAGAGACCTCAATCTTATTCTTACTTTTTTAATGTGTTCTGTATTTCAGCCTTTGCACAGTTGCCAGTTGCAACTACTTACTTCCAAAATTGTTTTTCCTATTGCCATCACGTCAGCAAGATGTGTGACTGAGCTGCAGGTACTAAGCAACAAGACTCCTGTCACTACTTTCTTTCCTGAGAAGCTTGTTCTCAGAACAAGGGCTGCTCTCCTGCCTAAGGCATTTACACCTTTTCATCAAGGCCAGTACATCATTCTGCCTAGTTTCTTTCTTCCCCACAATCTACAAAAGACATGCAGAGGCTTCATAGACTGGACCCCAAGACAGCAGTCAGCTTTTACATTGGCTAATCCAAGGGGTTGACAACCAACTATTCATTGGGTATGTAGGCAGGATGAATGACAGGGGAGTCCAAAAGAGAATGTATCCAGGATGGATAATCTTGTGCAAGAAAATATACTATGCCTTGACTCACAAGGAACCACGGAAAGCATTAGGAATAACTCCACCAAAGCAAAGTCTTCTCCCTTCGTCTTGGCAAGGGAAATCATTGTCACAAAAATCTGCAAGGTGGCAACCTGGGCTTCTCTTCACAATTTGCAAAGCATTACTGCTTGGACTCAGAAGTGCAAAGGGATGGTCACTTTCAATGTTGAGAACTCTAGTATGTCTTGTTATAAAAACCCATGTAGGATGTTGGCTTTTTATGTATTGCACCAAAATGAAGTACACTATGTAGAAAGTCCAGATAACCCTAATTGGTTTACAGGGCTTAAATTAACAATCCCAAATGCTCTCTTTGTGGTAGTGTGGGCGAGCAGTTTAGGCTTATCAGAGGGCAGTGTCAAACATTTGTTGTACATACAGAATCTATGAATGTGATACACACTCAAGAAGAAACTCAAGACCAATTTAGAAAAATAACACAGATTTTTATATAATTTTAGACACCAAGATCATTGGAATCAGGTAAAGACTTTAAATGTTATAGATTTTTACAGAAAATCAATAGAAAATCACAGCTGTCAGATTTGAGGCATGAGCGGGTATGTTATGCTATGGGAGAAACATTCACTGCTTAGGTGCACATACAAGCGATTTTCAGGGTTACTTTTTGGGGCTTAAGATGCTTAAAGGGCAAAGTCCAAAGAACCACCAGCTATTTGGATTTACCTGCCCCAGTGTGTCCGGGTGCAGAGGTGCTGGTCACGATGGCAGACTCCAATGCTACCCGTTAAAGTCAAAAGAGAAACCTGTAAAAGGAAAACGGCTGCAAGTGGTAACTTGGGGACAAGTCTGGAAGAACCCAAAGGGGGGCTTGGCTCTTAAGGGTCTCTGTAGCAAGGGGGCACCGTCGGTCGGCTCGGACCCGAGCAGTGAGGCTCGGGTGTAGAGGTGTTTTGTCCAGTAGGTCACTTGCGTTGGAGGCTCTCACTTCCTGGTGTCGACCTGGTAATGGAGGGCAAACAGGACCACAGGGCGAGTCGCAGTGCTGGCCTCAGTGAAGCTGATATCCTTTGTCGGTAGGCCGGTCTTGGCAGGAGTGGTGTCCGGACTGGACCCTGAACAAGCCTTGGCTGCTGCAAGAGCTCTGGTACCTATGGTATTGGTGCTGGCAGGCTGCTGGTTGGCCTAGCGGCTCGAGGCTTGCTGGGGAGACAGAGATGCCCTCTTGCTAGGGGGCTGTTTTCTCAGTGGATCCGGCAGTCAGCAGAACGGTATACAAGGCAGATGCGGTCGGTGCATCCAGACTGCAGGGAAGTGGCTCCTCCACTTCAAGGTAGATGCTGACTGGCTGGCGAAGTGCTGACAGTCCTCCAAGATGAAGCCCCGCTGCAGGACGAGTTGGATCTTTGCAATTGTCAGGACAGCAACAGACAGGCACGTTTTTCACCAAATCCGGGTATGGTCCACATCTTGCGTTTTTGGCTCTTCTTGGTCCTTCTTCTGTTCCCAATAAATTAATCTTAGTTCCTGGTATAAGGAAGCTACCTAAATACTGAATTCTGATGGATACATCTACCTGTGGATTCCTCACCATTTGAATATATCAATGCGCCAGCATCCAGTGGAAACTTTTCTCTACAGCTCTACTACGTCGACGAAGACGTCATAATGCCACAGCTCCACACGTGACTCCGTGTGACGTCATCAGAGCCATAAAAATACCTTGTTGGTGTGCTGACGTCAGTTCCCTTTTTTCTCACCTTCGACACATAATGATTTTTCTAGGTTCTCCATGTTGTAGGAGATTTCTTCCTTGTATACAGGAAGTCCGGATGCAAGCCAGGCTGGGAATGCAATCGAAAAATTCTGATTATGGACCCACACGTCGATTCCCTTTTGTGCCTAAGTTCCGAACCCGTCATCAGGGCCTGTTCATCATATCAAAAGATGAACCCAAAGGCCTTGAAGGGACGGGAGGTAAAGCTGTTTATGGCAAGGACGAAGGAGGGGAGAGAGGTCGTCAAAGGTCCGGGCTTGGTCAAAGTTGCCGTTGCCCCACTCTTCGAAATCGTCCAGAAAGAAGCACAAGAAGAAGCAATGACATGGCTCTTTGTGTTGCCCTTCAAGAGATATTTCACTGAAGTTGATGTAGGAAAGTAGGTTTCTGTTGTAGTACACCCCACGCCCCCCCCTTTTTGCCTGACTGATGCATCTTTGACTGAGTGTGCACTGGGTTCCTGCTAACCAGGTCCCCAGTGCCTGTGTTTTTTCCCGAAACTGCACCATTGTTTCCCAATTGGTACACCTTTGGCTCACATATAAGTCCCTTGTAAAAGGTACCAGTGGTACCCAGGGCTTTGTGACCAGAGAGGGTCTCTAAGGGCTGCATCATGTTTTCTGCCACCCAAAGTGACCTCTCATCAAACACATGCACACTGTCACAGAAGCCTGCATATTTTGGTACAGAGAAAAAGTGAGGAGTCGACCTGGCACACATCCCTGTGTTCCAGGCCTACCAGCACTGCAAGAGGCATAGGTAATTCACCCCTACAGCATTCATTACATTCCTAAGGCAGAGTACACTATACCTCCTGTGAGAGCATAACTGCTTAAGCAGATATGCCCCGATAGTGTCTAAGTCCATACTTCAAACATTATAAGTGCACTGTAAAGCCATACTGAGTCAATGGGCTGGGAGCTTGTCACTACGAGTTCCACCGCTCCATGATGGCTTCACCGAATTGCAAGATGTTTAACACAGGACATCTCATATTCATGAGCCCACAATGATGACAGTGTTAGATTAATTAATAAATGTACTCAGAGAAAACCTCTCAACCCACTAGTGTGTGCCTGACTGGTCTACATTAGCCTACCACTTCTAGACATTTTCCTGACCCTCTGAGGTGGTAGCCTTTTGCTCTCGTGGTTCAGAAACAAAGGCTGTACTGGGTTGAAGTGCTTCACACCTACCGCTAAGCAGGAACAGCAATTAAAGGCTGTGACCCTCAAAGGCTTCCCTTTCTTTGTTATGCTGACAAGAGCCTCTCCATCTAGTGGAGATGCCTGCTCCTCCCCTGACCAAGTTCCACTTATGGCGGCAAGGACTGCGGGAAAATTAGAAAACAAGAAAGGTGTGTCCCCTCCCATCCAGGACCACCCCTAAGGTGTCCTGAGCTGAAGTGACCCTACTCCTTTGAAAATCCTCCATATTGGTTTGGGGGATTATAGCCAATAGTGTTAGGGGAATTCTCCCTACCCGGAAGGAGTGGACATACAAAGGGTGTCGTCACCCTAAAAATAAGTAGCCCATTGGCTGCTACCCTCTAACCCCTGTAATGCTCCTACATTTAGTATTTGGGGGCACTCCTGAACCTTAAACCTCAGATTACTGATGATCTACAAAAAAGAAGACAAAGAAGAGCCGTGCAGCAGCGAAGACTGAAGATATCAACTGACTTGGCCCCAGCCCTACTGGCCTGTCTGCAGACCTCAAAGACCCTGCTACAGAAGAGCGACTCGTCCCGCAAAGCAGCAACCTCAGAAACCCTGGGAGGACTTTCTGCCTTCCATAAAGACTCCTGATCTCCCGTGGACATTGGACCTGCCCAAAAGAAAACCAGCTTTAAAGACCAAAGCTCTGCCTCCTGAACCGCAAAACGGCTACCTCTGCACCCGATGCCCACAGCCTGAGTTCCAGTGGCCCACTAGTTCAGCAAAGGTACCCCAGCACTCCTGAGCAAGAGTCCACCATGGGCTAACCTCTGCCAGACTCCACTTCAATGCCAGCAGCCTCTACATGATGACCCCCCACCTCCAACCGTGACCTGAACTGGTAAGCTGCTTCTCCACACCAAAGAACACCCCTGTACCCAGAGCCACTGGGCCTTGGGGAGATCAACTGATGGTGTCCCGTTGCTCCAGCACATCCCACCTTACCTGTGCAGCAGTAGGTCTCCTTTGATCGGCCTCCTGGCTTGAGCCTGCATCCTTTTTCCGAGCAAGGATGGGTGCCCGACGCTGTGTTGGCACTCTGCACCTGGCCTCCTTTGTGCTGCTGGAGTTGTACGTTTGGTGTTACCTTGTGGCCCCCTTGTTTACCTTAGCCCCCTGAGACTGGGTTACCAAACTGTGCCTCTTACCTATAAGTAGTACCACTTCGATTGCCCCCTTTCTCCATTGGATAGCACTGGCACCAGATACTGAGTTTGACTTCTGCACCTGGCCTCCCCTGTGCTGCTGGTGGTGTACTGAGGTTTCTTACATGAACCTTGCCTGGTACTGATTCTTCATCCAAAAGCTTAATTTTGTAAATCGTTAACTTACCTGCAAATTGCTGAATGCGTTTGCTCCCAAGGGATAACATTGTAATGATTGAAAAATACAGTGTCCACGTTTGTTATTAAAGAACAGTGATATTGAAAAATGTATTTTACTGCAACAAAGTATCTTTGGTTCTATAAAATAAATATACTAAAAGTTGTATTTTTGCAAACGAATAGTCTTGGATTTATTCATTGAGTGTGTGTAAATATTTCTTTCCTGTGTAGCACTGCCTTCTGATAAACCTAAGTGTTCGCCCACACTACCACAAAAGAGACGATTAGTATTATCTACTTTAGCCTCTGCAATGCCTCTGCACATCCACTGGACTCTGTACATGCTATACCTTATTCTGGTATAGTATATACAGAGCCAGCTTCCTACAGTGTTTGTCCCCGGCTGGGGAAAGAGGTGAGATTTCTCCTACTCCATCTCCAGAGGCGGCTCAGGCATCACGTTTGACTCCAAGGGCTGTGACTCCGCTTGGACGCCCGAGTTGGAGCGAGGTTTAGATCTGTTTGCTTCACAGCCTCTGCCGACGCATGGCCTCCCACACAAGAACAGTATCTGGTGTACCTGGTTCCAAGGTACGATCCGTCAAGCTTCTTAAATGCCATGTTCATCATTTTTGTGAGAGCTGCGACTCCATCTTGTGCGCCGGCTGGACCCATGGGTCCTCTCTCTTATTCCTTAGGAGGCTTTCCGGCACACTAACAGCAGGCTCCTTTTATGCCGATGACTCTGGTAAACTTGCCTCTGCCGATGCTGAGACAGATGGCACCGTTGCAAGTGGAAGGATTGAAGCGATAGTCTCCGGCGCAGATTGACCCCCTCTTCGGATTTGTCTGGATCCGGATTCAGTTCCACTGGCTTATGAGGAATCGCCGGCATCATTACCGAAGTCACCGATTCTGATATTGGTGCCACCCAGGATGCCGCTATTAGCGGTACCGAAGATAAGATCTAGAAGAGAGGCTCAGAGGATTTTTGAGGAGCAATATTTGTATGGAGAATGTCAGGATTTGGAAGAAGGTGAAATTGTGGCCTCGGATCCTAATTTTGAAGGGCTGGATGTGGCGAGTGGTCTGGTTTGGATACCTCTCCAGAATGATAGTTGTTATCCCCAAAGGGTATTTGTCCACCTGAGGTGACATCTTGTCACTCTGTGATTTGAAAGGCAGCTGCGATGTTAGAGTTACCACCACCATCTACTGAGTTGGTCTTATTTATTGACTAAAGTACTTCATTCTTCAACATCTCATCTGAGCCCTTATTGCCATTTAATGAGGTTCTTACTGAACCTAATCTTGAGATATGGCAGAAGCCTATGTCTTTGGCAGCAGTTCAAGGTTGAGTGCAAGAAGGTACAAGCCTGCTCCAGGATATCTGTTTTTTTGTCCACACACCCCATGTCTGAAAGTTTGGTGGTTCAGGCTTCTTGTTCTACAAGAATGAAACACAGTTCTTTTCCAACAACGGCGGCTGACATGGCGTCTAAAAAGAATGGCACAATCGGCTAACAAAGTCTTCTCTTGAAGTATAGCCGTGAAATCTACCAATGCTACATGTCTGTTGGGGCGCTATGTTCATAGTTTAATGGAGTCAGCAAAAGATGTCGTTCTGAAGTTGTTTGAGGATCTCCAGGGACTTTTTTTGGAGCTCCTTAATAACACTCAGGCTGCTGCCTGTCAGATGATACAGTCTGGCCTGGACACAGATGACTCGGTGCAAGGGCAATGGGCTCAACTGCTGCCACAAGGAGACATGCCTGTTTAAGGGGATTTGTTTCTTACCAAATGTAGAGGCCACGTCGCGGGATTTGCCTTTTGATGGACCGCAGACCTTAAGTGGTTTAGGGACAGCAAGGCAACTGCAAGGTCTCTCAACCTATAGGTAATTCTGTAGATACCGGGGGTTTGGCCAGAGCTTGTCCTTTCGAGGGAGAAATCAGCAACAACAGCAGCAACAGCCCTCCAATCACCTTTACAGGACCTATAGGGGTTGGGCAGATGTCCTCATCGTGGATCTGTTTATCAACCAGCTTCCCCCTCATCATCTTCTTTTCATTTTAACAGGAAAGCAGCCCTAGCTTCACCATCTTAGAACATGTTTGGCTAGTGGGAAGATGATTGGCTTATTTTCTGCCTCACTGGAGGTCTGGCACGACAGACCTAAGTATTTCAGATATTACAGAGAATGGTTATGCCTTACCTTGCCGGGAGTATCAACCTCCCTTTCCTCCCCAACAAGGGTTTTGTTCAGAGGAGCATTGTCTGCTCCTCCAACAGGAGGCTCAACCCCTGCTTCAGAAGGGCGCAGTAGAATGAATTCCAGAGCAGGAATGGGGTCAGGGATGTTATTCCCGATACTTTCTGATTCCCAAAAAAAGGATGGTCGATTATGGCCCATCCTCAACCTCAGGATTTTGAACTTGTTCCTCAAAGAGGAAAAGTTAAAAATGCTAACCCCTGCACAGGTGTTTCTTGCACTGGAGAATGAAAACAGGATGGTTTTGATCGATTTGCAGGATGCGTAGTTTCACATCCCCATTCTGAAATTGCATCGGAATTATCTCTGTTTTACGGGTGGGGCTCAGCATTTTCAGCTTAAGGTCTTACCGTTTAATTTACTTCCGCACCTCATGTCTTCACAAAGGTGATGGCAGTGGTTACTCCACATTTCAGAAGGTGGGTGATACCAGTATTCCCATATCTGGATGTGAGAAAGTACCCTCTTTCTGCATGGTAGCCCCCCACTTTTTGCGGAACTGCTGATGTGCTTTGACTGAATGTGCCCTGGGCTCCTGCCAATCAGGTACCCAGGGCCTATGTTCTTTCCCTAAAACTGCATTGAAAACAAAACCCAACTGGCATCTCTGGCCACAGGTCAGCCCCTGGTAAATTCTACCACAGGTACTCAGGGCACTGTGACCAGGGAAGGCCTCTAATGGCTGCAGAACTTATTGTGCTTCCCTTAGAGGTCCTGTACCTTTATACTCACACACTGCTGTTGCAGGCTGCGTGTCTTGGTGCAGAACGAAGTGAAGAGTCAACATGGTACACATCCAAGTGTGCCATGCCTAACACCCACTGCTCTGGCATAAATCAGTCACCCCTCTAGCTGGGGGCCCTATACCAATGGTGAGGGTGCATGAGCCACCACCTCTTAGTCCATTCTTAGACATTGTAAGTGCAGTGCTCCCATTATGAGTATATGGTGCTCGGAGCTTGTCATTACGAACTCCATAATGCCAACAATGAAACCTGAGAAGTTTGGTGTAAAACTTCTCAGCACATTAAACCCACACTGATGCAAGTGTGGGATTTAATGAAAAATGCACACAAAGGGCATCTTAGAGATGCCCCCTGAAAAACGACCTACCACTAGTGTCCAAGCTGAGTGGCTCCTTTCAGCTGCCACCACCAGACATGTTTTTGGACCCCTGGGTCGAAAGCCTGATGCTCTTGGGGGCCTAGGACGAGGTGTCAAGCCTCCTCCCCCAGGATGGGCAGGGTTCACGAAGGGGAATCTTCAAAGGCTTGCCGTCTTTCTGAGCTTCCCCAGGCCACTTACTGCTTTCAGCAACAGGTCCCCACTGGTTCTGACTCCCACTTTGGGCAGGAGAACCAGTGGCAAAAACAAGTGAGGAAGAGAGGTGTTACCAAAGGGGATGATGGACGGAGCGTTTGAGCAAATCAAACACTCACCCCCAGTCAACTGATCTGGGTTTAATCCACCATCATTCTTTAGCTCACTCCACCACCCCAGTTCAGACATGGCCATATGCAAATCAGTCTGACCCTGTGCCTCATGGGAACAGTCCAGCCCGAACTGCCAAGGAAGAGAGGTGTTCCCACCTCTGCCAACTCCACCCCTAACAGTGGGGAAGGCGAGGTGAAACAAAACTCCCAGTCATCTTACAGATGGGGGGGACCCAGCCAACTAGGAAAAGGCTTATGCCCCCGCCCACTGGAGGGTGGCATAATAGGGGATGTACCACCGCAGGGAAGGGACCTATCGGTCCCACCCTTTTACCCACTTGTAACGCCCCTAAATCTAGTATTTAGGGGCACCCTGAACCTTGCTTCCTCAGACAAGAAACCAGAAGAAGAAAAGAAGAAGAACTGAACAGCTGTGCCGAAGCTAACAAGGAGAGGACATCCACTGACTTGGCCCCAACCTTACCGGCCTGTCCCCACCTCGACCCTGCTCCAGCAAAATACTAGTGTGTCCTGCAGCCAGCAACCTCGAGAAACCTGAAGGACCTGCCTGCATTCCATCCCAAAGACGCTGTCTCCCGTGAACACCGGGGGGCATCTTATCAAGCCTCTATCGCCACCACAACGTCACTTTTTGTGACGTTGTGGTGGCGATAGGGTCAGCTCCCTATTATCAAGGCAGCGTTAAGCCATGTAACGTAGCTTAAAGCCACGTGAAGTGGCCTAACGCTGCCTTGATAATAGTGCCCCTTTCATTCTAAATTTTGCGTGAAAGGGGCGTGCAGTGGGTGTTGCGGTGGGTGTTCCACCACAACACCTATTGAATTCGACACTGCCACCTATTAGCAAGGGTGGCGATAATAGGTGGCAGCGCCAAACTTAGGACCAGGAAAATCCTGGTCTTAAGATGGCGAAAAGAAGAGCTTTATTTCTCTTCTTTTTTGCTTTTTCCATGTGTGCTGCCTTGCGCAGCACACATGGAAAAAGCAAAATGCAATGGTTTGTTTATGTACAGGAAGGTGTCCCTTCCTGTACATAAACAAACCTTTTTTAAAAATGCCATTTTTCAACTTACATGTGTGCTGCATGAAGCAGTACACACGTAAGTTGCAAACTGGCATTTTAGGTTTGTTTATGTGCAGGAAGGGACACCTTCCTATACATAAACAAACCTCCCTGCTCGCAGACACCCTTTCACTCTGGTGCAAGGGTGCCTGCGTTGGCGCTAAGTTGTAAAACTTAGCGCCATCACAGGGGGAAATGCAACGCTGTACCATGTGCTTGATAATATGGTGCAGCTTCAAGTTTCCGAAGTGGCGGAGGGAGGCGTTAGGCCAAGAAGGCTAACGCCTCTCTCCGCCACGTCCTTGCTAATATGCTCCCGGATTTGTTCAAGCAGACTCCAGCTCCGTAAGGATCTGCCAGTCTGCCCCACTCTGCAGCTGACGCCCATGGCCCGTGTGTCCCAACACCAAGAGGAGGTCTCCCCGGCGATCCTGACCCAAGATCCGGTGATCCCTGACCTGCCTCAAGCCTCCAGCCGACACCTGCAGCCTCAAACCGGAAGGTCCCCCCAACCGCGACCAGGAGCTGGAAAGAAGATCCGACCCAAAAAGGCACCCCTGCACCCGACACCCCACAGACTTGGGTGGCCCAACAGATGGTGCTTAACCAACCCCCAACATCCCAACTTACCTTTCTTAGTGGTGGTCGCACCCAGAAGACCTTTGTCCCCGAGCCTGCAGTGTGTTTGCAAACCGGAGACTCCCCATTGAAAGCTACAGGGCACCCAACACAAAAGCAGCACTCTTCACCCAGCCACCCCAGTGCCGCTGAGGGTTCATCTTTTGTGCTGGCATAAACCCCCATTTGCCCTGAGCTTAAGTCCAGGAGCTTTGCTCCCACAACCCAGTGGCCTGCTCGACAGCAGCCACCAACCGTAGACCCTCTATCCCCCATTAGATAACATTGGACCTCAGCACTCTGCACCTGGCCATCCTAGTGCCGCTGAGGGTGTAACAAGAGTGCATCCTTGACCCTGGGGGACCCCTGATTCGAAACCCAGAATACTAACCCCCACAACAAAGTACTTACCTGTTAACCGATAACACTAATTTCCTCCATAGGATAACATTGACTGTTTTTCTGTGAAAAGTTTTTAAGTGTGGAATTGGAAAATCTAAGAAATCCTTTAAAACTGTAACTAAATAACCAAAACGCTTTTACTTACCTGTTTACAGGAAATGTCCCAGTGCAGTATCCAGGTGGTGCAGTATCCAGGTATACTGCACTGTGTAAGAAAAGTAATCTGAAAAGTAACTTACATGACATTCTACTAAAAATCCTATACAAAGTATATGTACTGCATTCTGAAAAGCATTGCTTTATCAGTAACACTACTGTAATCAAATCAAAGTACATTTACAATTGCAACTGTTTACAAACTGCATTACTACTGTAATGTATTTATTGCTTACCTGTGCCTGGCTTACTTGGTTCTAGAATATTTTTATACCAAAACAATTGGTCTGAAGTTCAGTCTTTAAGTGTGTGAATTTATTTGCTGACTGAGTGTGTATAACAAATGCTTAACACTGTCCTCTGATAAAGCCTTACTGCTCGACCACACTACCACAGATAGAGAGTGAGTTGCTATCTAGTTTATCTCTGCCTACCTTTTGGTTTTCACCGGACTTGTGCACACTATACCTCACTTTGGTATAGTATATACAGAGCCAGCTTCCTACACTTGATGATTGGCTGATCAAAGCCAGGTCGTCAGAGATGGTGTTGCGCCATTTGCAGTTGACAGACCAACTGTTGTTCAGGCTGGGTTTTTTAATAAATATGCCCAAGTCTCACCTAGAGCCCTCTCAGCACGCCCTGTTCATAAAGGTAGTATTGGACGCTACGGTATATCGAGCCTTCCTGTCTCCCCAGAGGATGCTTGACATTCAGGCATTGATTCCGATGTTTCACAATGGTGCGATGGTTCCAGTCCTGAAGTTCTTATGCCAAATGTCCTCCTGCATTCTGTTGATCACCCATGCACACTGGCACATGAGGGTCGTCTAGTGGTGCCTTCGTAGGCAGTGGTTTCAACACAATGGAGATCTCAAAGAATCAGTCAAGATCTCCAGGGTCACTTGCAGTGGATCTACAATGGTGGCATGTGTCTGACAACCTGTCTCAAGAAAAGCAATTTCACCCTCCACCTCCGGTTACCACTGCAATAATGGATGCCTCCACTTTAGGGTTGGGAGCTCATCTGGGGGATCTGGGGATCAAGCGTCTTTGGTCTCCAGAAGAAAGATTGTTGCACATCAATCTTCTAGAATTGCTGGCGATACGTGTTGCTCTAAAGGCCTTCCTCTCTTCCCTTTCCTTCATGGTCAGTCAGTTCAAGTTTTGACAGACAATACTACCGCGATGTGGTACATAAACAAACAGGGTGGAGTAGGGTTGTATACTCTCTGCAGAGAGGCTCTGCAACTATGGTCCTGGGCTCAGGACCACCAGATTTGTCTCTTGGCAAATAACTTGGCGGGGATCTGAACATGTGTGCGGACAGTCTCAGTAAACATTTTTCTGCCCATCATGAGTGGCGTCTCCATCCAGAAGTAGTACAATGTACATTTTCTCTGGATATGGAGGGCCCCTCAGATAGACCTATTTGCCACTCATGAGAACGCACACTGCCCGTCGTTCTGCAGCCTCCTATCCGATGCAGGGAGCATTAGGGACGCGTTTCAATTGGACTGGGCTCCCAGCTGCTTTACACATTCCCTCCATCCCCTTGATTCCTCGAGTGCTGAGAAAGATTCGCCAAGACCAGGCCCAAGTCATATTTGCAACCCCGGATTAGCCGCGAAGGGTGTGGTACACAGATCTTCTTCTCCTCTTGCATGCCGCTCCGTCTTCCTCAGAAGGCAGACTACCTCTTGCAGTCACTTGGGCAGGTTCTACCACCCCATCACATACAGCCTGCACCTATATGCATGAAGATTGAACGGGGCAACCTGAGTTTTTTTTCTTTTCTCACTGAGGTGGTGGATGTCATTTTATCACCCAAAAGACACTCCACCAAAACAGTCAATGCTGGCAAATGGGCGAAATTTTGGGAAATGGTGCGGAGAGAATTCGATTGACCCTTTGAGGGCCCGTTTGTCTGAAGTTTTACATTTTGAGCTTTCCCTTGTGCAACAAGGTTGAGCAGTTGTGACAGTTAAGGGATATTTGAATGCCCTATAAGCATTCCTTTGTTTACCCAACCAACCGTCTCTTTTTAATTTCCATATAGTGTTATGGTTTAACTCCTTCCCTGCTCATGACGGAACCACTCCGTCATGAGCCACGGGCGCCGTGTGCTCATGACGGAGTGGTTCCGTCATGCTGCGGCCGTTGGCGGCCGCTCCGCCCACGCGGCACTGATTCCCCGCCTGTGCGGGCGATCAATGCAAGTGGGCAGAGTCGTGACGGAACCACTCCGTCATGAGCACAGCGAGCCCGTGGCTCATGACGGAGTGGTTCCGTCATGAGCATGGCAGCGCCGCAAACCCCCCAAAACCCCCAGCGCCGCGGCAAAATTCGTGCCGCGGCGAAGGGGTTAAGGAACTTACTAACAAATACCCATCCACTCCGTTCATTATACCTCAGTGGTATCTTAATCTAGTACTGACATTTCTTATGTGTTTTCCATTTGAACCCTTAAATAGTTGCCCGTTGAGGCTTCTTGCTTTTAAGACTGTGTTTTTAGTAGTGATATCATCTGCTAGGAGGGTGAGCGGGTTGCAGGCCCCTAGTACTAAGCCTCCTTTCATGACCTTCCATGCAGAAAAGTTGGTGCTTAGAACCAGGGCTGCTTTCCTGCCAAAGGCGGTCTCTCCGTTCCACTTCGGACAGTCTATCAGCTTGCCTACTTTTTGGTAATGCCATCACCTTCTATATATTGGGGACAATCCCTTTGGGGATTTAGAGATCAGAAGTTTCCTCTTTTTCCGTATTTATTTTGTTGCTGCCACCACTTATGCATGCTAGACTAAGCTTAGCCCTTCTCTTTCTATAGACAGGATTTTGGCCTCTTCTGGCTAGTTTCTTAAGGGCTAGGTCCTCTTCATCTAGCTCTTCTTCCTGTCCCGAAAAGCCTGACCTACCCTCATGCAGATATGTCCTCACATATAATATATGCACCCTGCCTTAAAACTCTAATGCCTGCTGTAGGGGTGACTTACATATTGTATATGTAGTGTGCATGGCACAGGGAGTTTGCCATGTTGTGTTTTGAAAATGGTTCACACCATTTAACGCAGCCTGCAATGGCAGTCTGCGTGCAATTTGTGTGTGGGTCCCTTAGGGTGGCATAATACATACTGCAGTCTTAGGGACCCTCTTCAGTACCTATGCCATAGGTACCAGGGGTACATTTACTAGGGACTTACAGGGGTGCTAAAGTCCTTGCAAATTGGTGTAGCAATTCAACATGTACCTTGTTTTAGAGAAAGAGCACTGGCACTGGGGCCTGGTTAGCAGGGACTCAGTGTACATTCAGTCAAAAAGCAATAGTACTAGGGGAAAAAGTGGGGGTGACCATGTCAAAAGGAGGCACTTTCCTCAACCCACCTCCTGGTCAGGTTCTGCGTGGGGAATCTATTGAAAATGTGAGGAATATGCAGGTAGCAGTATCTATCAGAAAACAAAAGTTACCTACCTTTGTTAATGATCTTTCCGGTGGATACTTTGTCTACCTGCAGTTTCCTCACCGACCAATCCTCCTCCCCATGTGCACGAAGGGTTACTAAAAATAACTTTTAGTAATATGCCAATTCTATAAATGTTCTAGCATGGTTACTCTCACCTTTTGCCTGGTGTCAGTGTGTTTGTGACTAGTATGATTAATCAGGACCCCAGTCACTGTGCTTCCTCCCTAAATTGACCATTGTAAATACTGTTGTACATCCACAATTGGCTACAGGTGCACTCGTGTAAGTCCCTACTATATGGTACTAAGATAGGGCATAGGTTTACCAGAGGTGTCCCATGGGCTGCAGCATGTATTGTGTCTCGCCTGAGAGACTACTCAAACTGTGACTACAGGCCTGCCATTGCAGCCTGTGTGAATTGGTGCTTGCACTTCTCACAACAGATATGAGGTTTCTTATATCTGAGGTCACTACACTTAAAACCAATAAGTCACCCCTATGGCAAGCATTCCAGGCCTGAAGGTAGGGTGCTTGTTTATAAGTGTGAGGGTGTCCCTGCATGAGCAGGATGCTCATACAAACCCAGGAGTCGATTTTTCAGGCTCTGTAAGTGCGGTCAGCCATTTTGATACATATAGTAAACAGCAGTCATTACGAGATGTCTAACTATTTAGTGGCTGCACCAAACCCAGTAATGTTTGATATCAAACATGTTAGAATCATTCCCCAACACCGATTCCAGTGCTGGAAGTATGATCCCATGTCCTGGGGGGTCTCCCTTGGTGTTCCCCCCTGTACTCCCGGTAACTGTCTTTCAGGGTCTGACAGGAAGCTAGTGCTGCTGCCGACCACAGACACAATTCTGCCCTCCTGCTGCTGAGCCAATATCGAGCAGTGGAAGGTAGAACCAAAGTTTTCCTATCGCAGGTAGGTGTGACCAACTTACAGAGAGGACTTAGTGTATTAGGCTGGGGTGCGGGCGCTTGCCAGCGTCATCAGATTGCTTTGAAGGGCACATTTGGTGCCCTCCTTGCATACACATGTTTGAACCAGTTCAGGGAAGCCCTTGGCTCCCCCATTGTCGTGACACTGGGCAAAGGACATGGGAGTATCCTCCCCTATGTCCAGCCCCTCCTCTTGGGGGGACCCATGAGTTGTTCCAAATCTTCCTTTAGGGTACTTAAAGGCATACCTGTGGGTAGGTCCTCAAATGTGTCATGGGACAAGACTCAAGCCTGAAACCACACCACTCTTCACCCACCTGGACACTTGAACTTCGCCTGGAACCAAGACTGCATCAAGGAAGACTCTTGCTGCTCCTGGTCTTGCTATTCTATAAGTCTTCTTCATCGTCTGTGTCTGCGCTTCTACCAGGATCTTCAACAAACCTCTGGGCATCAGAGACTCCCTAAGTAATCTTCCTTGGATTGAAGAAGTAATTTCCCTGTATCTGTAGTCACTGCAACAAAGCTGACCGGTCTGCTGCTCCTGACGCCCCACAGACTTTGAAAGGCTAAGCAACACAGGTGTGGTTCTGCAACTCTCTCGACCTTTCCTCCCTGCAACTTTGAGGTGCACTGTGTTCAGTTGCTGTTGCCAAGACTTGTTTGCTCTGCACTCCAAATATCTTCAGGCTACAAGAAGCTCCACCCTCCAGCATCTCTTCCTGCCAAGTGCAGCGTCCTTACTGCATCCTCTACACCGTCAGCCTTCCTTCTTAGTGAGCTGCTCGAGGTCCTCTTGCAACTCCTGTGCCGTCGGCCTGTAAGTCCTCTTGAGGGTCTTCTTCTGCTCCAGTAGGCTCCCTTGCTTGCTTGGGGCCTTCTCTGACTCTCCTGCTATTGGTGAGTTCCTTGGGCCTTGCTGGTCCTAATGTTGCTCCTTCTTCGCTCTCCACACCAGTTGCAGCTGCCAAGGCTTGTTGGTGTTCCCGACGGACACCGACCCCCGGGTTCTCAACTTCCGACGTGGGACAGCTTGTGAACAGCTCCTGGTCTTCCTCAGCATTGCCTGGTCCTCACTGCTGCAGCGACAAGGTCACCATCAACACTTCTGAACCGTCCGACATCGGTGGCCATTGCTCTTCTGTGCCTCCTAGTCACCTCCAAGTGGCATTGACTTTGTACTCTCTGCTTACAGGTTTTTCTCTTCACCCTTGGTTTCCACCAGACTCTTGCATAGTCTTCTGCATCAGCATCTTTACTGAAGTCCTTCATTGTGGTCCACGGCAGTTTCCGACATCCCTTTGCACCTATGCACCCGGCTTTCTTGGTGTAGGTATCCAGGTTCCTGGGGGTATCCAAGGGTGGGGTGACTCTAGATTGGACACGTGGCTGTGTTTCTACTCTGCACACAGCCTCTATGGGGTTCCTGGTTACTTACCTTGGGTTTCCCCCTGGAGGCCACTGTATGTTGTACTACTTGCCTTATTGCAATTGAAGTATTGTTGTGTATTTGTATTTATATCTCTGGGTAGGAGAAAAACCAATGTGCTAGTGAGTGATGTGTGTTCATATATACACTGTGTGGTTCTTTTTCGTCTAACCTACACTACATGATTAACCTGGTAAAACAATCTGCATTAACACTCCTTCAAGATACGCCTGAAGGCTGTTTTCCACAGCTACCACTTTGAAAGCGTTCCAAAGGTTATCAAAGACCACTAAAATCACAATAAGGCTGCTTGGATTGGTACAAGGGGCATCACTTAAATAAGTGTGCACCTTATAGTGTGCCAGCCTCCTAAATCATTCACATCCTGTGCGCTTCAAAGGCACGTAAAACATGGATGAGAAGCTGAAATCGGTGATCTGGCGGAGGCTCTTTATGGCCCCAGTGACATCATGATGGCGTCACTTCCGTTTGCCAAAATGAAGCCGGCGGCTCCTACCCGTGTGGAGAGCTATTCAAAATCTTTCTGGATTAGGTCTGATGTCTGAGATATTGAAACAGTGTGTAATCTGCAGGTATGTAGATTATACATTAGAAAGAATGTTACCGAGGGGAAGTCACTTTTTCATTAGGGATTTACCTTCACTTTTTGGAGTTTATTATTCGGTAAAACTAAAATTGATCTCAAGGCCACCTTTGCCTGCATCGCTTCTCATTGGATAGCTCAACAGAATTCTCACAAGACAAACCTGATTATAATGAGGGAGAGGTGTGGCGCAGTGACCAGAGGGGCTGAATCTAGAGCACCGGGCTCATGATTTGATCCCTGGCGCCACCGGCAGCTCAGCTCAGCATCATGTGACTCTGGGCAATAGCTCACTTAATCTCCCCGACGGACCCCCAGTGCGTGGATACCCTTAGGGGTGATAAGCTCAGCCTTTACAAATGTGGAATTATTAGCACCAAGTTTAAAATTATGAAATGCTGAACAGTGATGAATGTTTATATTAATTGTTCCACTAGACAATCATCAAGTCAAAGAATAAACATATTTCTTTCTTGAGCAACATCAGAGATCTCTGCATATTTGTGGATCCTCGAAATAACAGAGAAAGACTGCGATCTTCATTTGTAATCCTTCCTGTGAGTGACGCTTCACATTTTAATTGGATTCATATGCAATATTTTCCTTTGCAAATGGGAGATGCAAGACGTGCAATTTATGTTACATATAATGGCATCAGTGTTCAAGAAGTCTGGACTGTGGAGGAATTCACTCCAATGATTGTAGAGTCAAAAAATAATGGCAATTTCAAGATGTCCCTGCGAGTTGGTTTACATAGGCATGACTACCCGCATGGTCAAGACTAGGATAACGGAACACAAGAGCAGCATACGTTGTCAGAGAGTTACAACTAAACTCTACACTCACTTCAAAGAAATGCAACATCATACTGATGCTATCAGCTGGGTGGTTTTAGAAGCGCACCCTCAGATCTCTCAGAATGCATTGTTCAAACTAGAACAAAGATGGGTCCTCAGGTTATCTTCACATTTGACTGGCTTGAATGATGATATCCCATGGTCTGCACTCATTGGATGAGATCCTCCCTGATACTGCTTGAGCCTTCTCTATAACTGTATGTGATTGACATCTCACACAATCGTCCAGCTAGGTCATGTGACCTTTGCCCCTGACCACTCCCGCTTGTACGTTCTCGTGACATTGGTGCACCTCTTAGAAGTAGACCAGATCCTATATAGATTCGTCTGGTGCTTCTATCCGCCTGTATTGCACAGGTATGCTCACTTGCACCCCCTGCAGTAACAACTGAATTTTATTTATTTTTAATTTGTTCTTTTTATTCTTCATTTTTTGGTTGTTTCCCCAAGCGGATTATTACCGTTTTGGTTTCTTACTTTCATTCACGGGTGACATCCCCTAAGGTTACACTTTACCTTCACACTGCATCATGGCCCCCGTGACTGCTCTTTCTACCCCAGTCTCCACCTCGATCCCACCCGGGTTGATGGTTGTAATTCACCACTTCCCTGATACTTTTTACTTCTTTTTCACTCTATTTCCCCGTTCTATCATGGCCACCCGTTCCGATAAACCTCCACCTATGGGGAACTGCTCCCGCGGTCACGGGTTGGACCCGGATATTGATAGGTGGATTCCCTGCCTGCTCCAAAATGGCCACACGGAGGACAATTCCTCCGCCAATGGGGATGGGCACCCGTGGTCACGTGACGCTATTCACGACTTCCGGGGTCCTTATCTGGCCCGCACTTGTTTACTCCGTTACCCATCCCAGGTCCGGTGGCAGGGGTAGGTCTTTGAGCACAAGCGTCAACCGACGCAGGTGAGTGGAGCACGTTCTTTACTTTCCCGACATCCGGATACCTTCCGAGGTGAGTCTCCTTCTACGGAGGGGTCTTTTGGCGCCTCTCTAGCTTCTATGACACCATGGGCGCCACCGTCCTTGCACTGACCCATCCGCTGCCAGGGGCTACGGCAGTCCCCGCGATGTCTATGAGGATTCCATTATGTTATGGAAACTTTGCCCTCTAACCATTTGGGCGGTGACACGCCTGAGCCCCTGGGCATGAGGGCCACCATGGCTGCACACCACACCGCCCATGGGAGTGCATTACGAGGTATTAGGCTGCCTTTACCTTCCGGAACTTTACTCACCCCTTTGGGGTCATGGGATGACTACGTCACGCACGGGTTTTGAGTTTCATGTCTTTTAAATATCTTCCCCCTCCCCGGTTTTTACCCCAGGACCCACGTTGGAGTCCTTTTATCCGCCGGTCACTGCTGCAAGATTGCCTTGTCAGTACCATAGGTGAGTTCTTCACCTTTTTTCCCCCTGTCTCTACCCACAGTCCTGTCTCTGGTTTCGCCTCCTCACAAGTGACTATTCACTACCCATTTGGGAGTATGTTCCCACCAGTCTCTTGATGATTTTAACTTACTTTGTCTTGTGTGTACAATTTATTATGTGCTATATTGTCATGTGTGATTTTTTCCATTCTTTTTATCTTAGGTTACTTCTGAGCACCTATTAGGTATGTAGAATCCACACACCTTTGCTGTAGATAGTTCTTATTTTTTGATCCTGATGAATTGTCGTGACCATTTGTTGGCTATTTAGGCATGAAACATGTTGATCTTCTTGAGCGTAGGGCATACATAACTAGCAACATAACCACTAGTGGCTATACCCACCTCATTTTTCACTTATTTTAATTAGGCTGTTTACCACTTTAATAAATATTCTTCCGTGGACAAACAGTACCTATTTTAATTCTTCCACCACATCTACACACTCTAGGGCCCCTTACCCCCACAGCACCCTTCGGCAGGAACAAAAGATCCCCGCTAAAGAGCCCCATTACTGGGAGCCCGTCAGGAATTGCAGCGCCGACCTGACGAGGGGCAGGCTCAAATGATGAAGCATGACACCTAGCTTGCTGGGTGTGTGAGAGCCCTAGTTCCAACAAGGGTTTTCCCCCCCTCCGTGACACATGACAATCCTACTGAACACATAACCCTCCCCACCCTTATATTTTTCTCCTGCCAGAGGAACTTTGTACTCTTTTTGTATTACTAGTTGTCAGGGTATGTACACTGGACCTCTTTAAACTTACCCTCCTGTCCCTTATTTTGTTGACATATTTGCACGGGCTTATACCCGTGGGATTCTGAGGTTACCAGCTGATTACAATAATTTGTTATCGCCGCTGGCCCACACCTTATTAAGGTTCTTCTCTCCCCTCTATTACTCTGTATCATTCGTAATACCACACTGACCCAGGATGGACTCCCATCAGGGTTTGAGTTTTGGCGATGATGCAGTAATGGATATTTTAGACAGGACGCCTTCTTTACTAGGGGCTGATGGCAATGCGGCAACGGGTTCACAGTCTGATGACTGGACGGCTTTAACACACTTGAAGAGGGAATGGCTCAAGATTACTTTGCATGGGGCACTCATGACAGAATACCTGCGGGCTAACATCGCACCTGCAGGTCTAATTGTCAACAATTTTCCCAGATTATTTCTAGAGGATGCCACCTTTAAGAAGGAATGGTCCCTAGTTGCGTGGAAATGCACTAGGGACTGGCTAGTCTTGATTATCAACACCGCGAGAAGATTGGCTGATGCCATCCTCGTGAGAATTCAAATTTCTGACGGGGCACTAAAAACAGCTATACAGATAACGGCGTACAAAACCAAACTGGCCGAGATCAATGCCGAAATTGCCGATAACAAAGACTATTTAATGAAACAGAAAATAACTACATTGCAAAAAGACATACAGAAATTCGACAAGGAAAGGGTTTACCCATACCTGAAAGCCGACTACACCTCTGACAAAACGAGCTACTCCTCTGATGATACTTCAGATAGGAGAGACTCTAGCGATAGTAACTCCAGCGCCAATAGTTGGGGGAGCAACAACTCTAGGAAGAACCAACGGAACAACAGGTTCTACAATGGTCCCCCCTTCCATGGCCCCCCCATGTTCCAAGGTCCACCACCACCACTACCATTCTGGCAATTTCCCCAATATCAACATTGCCCCCCTCAGTTCTTTAAAGGTAATAACCAACCTTTTTTAGGCAGAGGCTGGGGCAGGGAAGAGGGCGCAACAGAAGAGGCACACAGAAACAGGTCCATTGGCAAGAACCACCAACCAGCGGCATGGACACCAGGAGCAGAACGAAGGACAAGAGGAACTAGTAGTGAATCTCTCACACAGGATCCTCACAGCCCCTGAAAAATCACTGCTACAAAAAGGACTAGGCTTTGTCCCCACTCCGAGGGTTGACAGGTTCAGGGATCATTGTGAAATTCACAACCTGTTTCGCAAAATACATCTCAAATCCTTTTTCCAGGACCAACCTCATAATGAGGAAAGCGATTCAGGATTGAGAAACCCCTCCACTTTCACTCCACAGAATAACATGGTTCCTGTGGAGATTCTCACTTTTGAAAAAGCGGTCATGAAAGAACTGAACTTACCTCACAGGGAGGCACCTTTCCACAACTTGACTAGACACGAAACCCTGCTTTTGAAGAACCTCTCTGAGGACACTTCTATTACTATCAAACAGGCAGACAAGGGTGGGGCTATTGTGATCCAGTCTACCACGGATTATGAGACTGAATGCAGACGCCAACTCACCAATGAGAGATATTACACTCCCATAGCGTCTGATCCGACCCCCCGCCTCAAGACCACCATTTCCACCCTGGTTCATGAAGCTGAAGCCAATGGTTGGATTACCCATAAAGAGGCAGAGTTTCTGGTGACTCGTGAACCCAGGGTCCCCTTCTTCTACACCCTTCCTAAGATCCACAAGGGGACGACCCCGGTCCCAGGACGACCAATCGTGTCTGGCATTGGCTCGCTTCTCGAACCGTTGTCCAAGTTCTGCGATCACTTTTTACAACCTTTGGTACGAGATACACCTTCATTTATCAAAGACACCACTGACGTCCTCAAAATCATTGATGACTTCCCAGACACTGGTGTTATTGACTATCTTGTTACCTTGGACGTGGAGGCCCTCTATACGAACATTCCCCAGAGGGCGACCTTGGCAGTTATTGAGTCAACACTACGGGCACTCGATTGGTCATCACCCACACCAGTCACATTCATTGTTGATTGTGCTACCTTGGCTTTAACTGACATTTTTTTTTAATTCAACAGACAACTGTACCATCAAAGCCAAGGCACATCTATGGGTAGTACCTTTGCTCCCAGTGTAGCGTGTTTATATATGGCAGATTTTGAGAAAAATGTGATCTTGAATACTTCAAATCCATTCCATGACAACATCACCCTTTGGAAACGATTTATAGACGATATACTCGTCTTTTGGCACGGTACACACACTGATTGTGTGAGTTTTATACAATGGATTAATGAGCAAAATGAGTTCCTCAGATTCTCTCACACAATATCAGAGCACTCAATACCGTTTTTGGACTTGAACATCACACTACTCGATGGCACCCTCACCACCACACTGTACAAAAAACCCACTGACCGCAATAGTCTACTGCGTTATGACAGCCACCATCCCAAAACATTGAGGGATAATTTGCCCTTCGGGCAATTCTTACGCATTAGACGCAATTGCACTAGGGTATCTGACTACAACACAGAGGCTAGGATACTATCAACTAACCTGACGGCCAGGGGCTATCCCACTAGATGTGTCCACAACTCTATGAAAAGGGCTAAGAATAACCCACGTGAGGCACTCCTAGAAACACACACCAAACCTGAAACTGACATCTTGACCTGTGTCACTTCCTTCACATCTGATTCCACTAGGATTAGAAAGATCATCTTGAGGAACTGGGGGATTCTAGACACGGGCAATCTCAACATACCCAAACCTAGATTTGCCTACAAACGCACACAGAATATCAAGGACCTACTGGTTCACACTAGACCTAGATTGAATACCATTGGTTCACAAAGGACAATGTGGGAGTTACCCCCAGTCAGAGGCCACTTCCCTTGTGGCTCCTGTGTAGTGTGCAAATTGACTATCACCTGTAAGGACATCACTTTCAAGAATGACTTCCATTGGACACTGACCAGACATACCAATTGCAGCACTAAAAACTGCATCTATATGATCAGATGTCCCTGCGAGTTGGTTTACATAGGCATGACTACCCGCATGGTCAAGATTAGGATAACGGAACACAAGAGCAGCATACGTTGTCAGAGAGTTACAACTAAACTCTACACTCACTTCAAAGAAATGCAACATCATACTGATGCTATCAGCTGGGTGGTTTTAGAAGCGCACCCTCAGATCTCTCAGAATGCATTGTTCAAACTAGAACAAAGATGGGTCCTCAGGTTATCTTCACATTTGACTGGCTTGAATGATGATATCCCATGGTCTGCACTCATTGGATGAGATCCTCCCTGATACTGCTTGAGCCTTCTCTATAACTGTATGTGATTGACATCTCACACAATCGTCCAGCTAGGTCATGTGACCTTTGCCCCTGACCACTCCCGCTTGTACGTTCTCGTGACATTGGTGCACCTCTTAGAAGTAGACCAGATCCTATATAGATTCGTCTGGTGCTTCTATCCGCCTGTATTGCACAGGTATGCTCACTTGCACCCCCTGCTGTAACAACTGAATTTTATTTATTTTTAATTTGTTCTTTTTATTCTTCATTTTTTGGTTGTTTCCCCAAGCGGATTATTACCGTTTTGGTTTCTTACTTTCATTCACGGGTGACATCCCCTAAGGTTACACTTTACCTTCACACTACATCATGGCCCCCGTGACTGCTCTTTCTACCCCAGTCTCCACCTCGATCCCACCCGGGTTGATGGTTGTAATTCACCACTTCCCTGATACTTTTTACTTCTTTTTCACTCTATTTCCCCGTTCTATCATGGCCACCCGTTCCGATAAACCTCCACCTATGGGGAACTGCTCCCGCGGTCACGGGTTGGACCCGGATATTGATAGTTGGATTCCCTGCCTGCTCCAAAATGGCCACACGGAGGACAATTCCTCCGCCAATGGGGATGGGCACCCGTGGTCACGTGACGCTACTCACGACTTCCGGGGTCCTTATCTGGCCCGCACTTGTTTACTCCGTTACCCATCCCAGGTCCGGTGGCAGGGGTAGGTCTTTGAGCACAAGCGTCAACCGACGCAGGTGAGTGGAGCACGTTCTTTACTTTCCCGACATCCGGATACCTTCCGAGGTGAGTCTCCTTCTACGGAGGGGTCTTTTGGCGCCTCTCTAGCTTCTATGACACCATGGGCGCCACCGTCCTTGCACTGACCCATCCGCTGCCAGGGGCTACGGCAGTCCCCGCGATGTCTATGAGGATTCCATTATGTTATGGAAATTTTGCCCTCTAACCATTTGGGCGGTGACACGCCTGAGCCCCTGGGCATGAGGGCCACCATGGCTGCACACCACACCGCCCATGGGAGTGCATTACGAGGTATTAGGCTGCCTTTACCTTCCGGAACTTTACTCACCCCTTTGGGGTCATGGGATGACTACGTCACGCACGGGTTTTGAGTTTCATGTCTTTTAAATATCTTCCCCCTCCCCGGTTTTTACCTCAGGACCCACGTTGGAGTCCTTTTATCCGCCGGTCACTGCTGCAAGATTGCCTTGTCAGTACCATAGGTGAGTTCTTCACCTTTTTTCCCCCTGTCTCTACCCACAGTCCTGTCTCTGGTTTCGCCTCCTCACAAGTGACTATTCACTACCCATTTGGGAGTATGTTCCCACCAGTCTCTTGATGATTTTAACTTACTTTGTCTTGTGTGTACAATTTATTATGTGCTATATTGTCATGTGTTCTTTTTTCCATTCTTTTTATCTTAGGTTACTTCTGAGCACCTATTAGGTATGTAGAATCCACACACCTTTGCTGTAGATAGTTCTTATTTTTTGATCCTGATGAATTGCCGTGACCATTTGTTGGCTATTTAGGCATGAAACATGTTGATCTTCTTGAGCGTAGGGCATACATAACTAGCAACATAACCACTAGTGGCTATACCCACCTCATTTTTCACTTATTTTAATTAGGCTGTTTACCACTTTAATAAATATTCTTCCGTGGACAAACAGTACCTATTTTAATTCTTCCACCACATCTACACACTCTAGGGCCCCTTACCCCCACAGCACCCTTCGGCAGGAACAAAAGATCCCCGCTAAAGAGCCCCATTACTGGGAGCCCGTCAGGAATTGCAGCGCCGACCTGACGAGGGGCAGGCTCAAATGATGAAGCATGACACCTAGCTTGCTGGGTGTGTGAGAGCCCTAGTTCCAACAAGGGTTTTCCCCCCCTCCGTGACACATGACAATCCTACTGAACACATAACCCTCCCCACCCTTATATTTTTCTCCGGCCAGAGGAACTTTGTACTCTTTTTGTATTACCAATTTCAAATACACAACAGAAATCATAACACATTTCTGAAAATTGATCTCTCTTCTTCTACTACTGTTAGAAATGGGATTTCTGGCTGGCTAAGGCTTGCGCCAAAGTCAGGCAGAAACCACCACTCTAGTCAGGGCAAGGAAGTTACACGCCAAAGATAACCCCTGCTCACCCCCTTGGTAGCTTGGCACGAGCAGTCAGGCTTATCTCTGAGGCGATGTGTAAAGCGTTTGCGCGCGCACCCAGCAACAACACCCAAGGCCCACCACAAAGGAAACTCCACACAAGGTATTCTATAAAAATAACCTTTGTATTATACACAACACATTAGATAAAAACACACACTCTACAATGTGCCACCAGGCACGGGCAGAATTTACAAGGGATTATATATACAGGGGACAGGGCCACATGGACCACTGTCAGGAATTAGCACTTAGAACATAGGAATAATACTGTAGTACAAAATAACATATGTAGCACACAACCAGTAACTACTGGTAACCAGAAAGTACCACCTACGCAACCCTAACCACCTTAGGAAAATATTGCGCAGGGAATCAGGACCTCACTAGCACCACCTGTGTTAGGGAGAAAACAACCACCTAAGTATCACAATACCTGTAGGGGTCTAAGCACATAAACACATGATGCATAACATTCAGAGGTGCAGGAAAGGAACAATGGCGCAAAAACTCACATTAGCCACTATCTGTGGCAGTCCCTAGGCCAACTGGCCTTCTCGGGGCTAGGACGCCCTATGTCCCAGCAAAGTCAGGGCGCGACTGCGCAGGCTGCGCAGACCAGGGCGCACAAAGCACAACCTACACGTAGCAGTTGCCCACTAAGTGCTGGGCAACTGGTGAAATACTGGGGCACCACTGTGCCTTCCTAAACAAATATGGCAGGGGTTGGAGCCTTGTGGCTCTAAATGCACCAAATGCCCCCTAGAGCCTTCGTGGCCCTAAACGTTACTGTGGGGCAAGGGGGGAGCGACCCGCTGCCATCTGGGGCCGCCCCGTCACGAAACAACTGGTGCCCCCTTTAGGTGGAGCCTCGATGGGCTCTCGCAAACCTTGCCCCGTCGTTGGAGCGCCACGCGCTCAGAAACTACAACAATGCCCCCGAGTACGTGGGAGCCTTCTAGGCTCGAGGACAACGTGCTCAGTCGTTGGAGCCTTCACGGCTCTGAACAAATTGGCCCCGTTCGTTGGAGCGCTCTGGGCGCTCTGAGCACCAGGATGCCCTGTACACGTTGGAGCCACGGGGCTCTGATTCTGCCCCCGCACCCCCAGCACATGCGCGGAGTCCCCCAGCCCTCTTAAACACTCACCGGGCTGTCTGCAGGGGACTCCCGCGTCGTCTCTCTCTCTGCTGGGGGGGGGGGGGGGGGGGGGGGAAGAAGGCTTCCCAGGCTTTTCCTGAACCGCGGAGGGGGCAGGCACCGATAACGTGCCTCGCGCCCCCCTCCACACAAGCTCCGGCCGCGCTCTCCTCACGGTCCAGCGCGGGGTGGGCTCCCGCCTGGATCTCCGGCTCCTCCGACTTGGCTGCGACCGCGTCGCTCCGTAGGAGGCGGGGTAGGCTCCCGCCCTCCTCTCCTCAGTTCCGGTCGTCCCGGAGGCCCGCCCACCAGCCCGCCTGACTTCCGGTAAGCCCGGGCCGCGACGGTGATTCCAACTTTCGGGCAGCAAGAGGGGTAGGCTCCCTCGATTATAAAACACTATCCCGCGGGGTGGGCACCCGCTTTCAGTTACTGCAATGTCCCTGGCAGGGTGGGCACCTGCCAGGAGGCTTTACGATCCACGAAGCTGGGGCAAATGCCGGGTGGGCACCGGCTTTCAAGAATAAAGCGCTCCTAGCGCTATGACGCCAGTGAAAGCGCTCCCAGGCGCTTCGGGGCCCACATAAAGCGCTCCTGGCGCTATAAGGCAACTGAAAGCGCTCCCAGACGCTTCGGGGAGCAGGAAAGCGCTTGCAGGCGCTTAGGGGAACACATCCAGCGCTCCCAGCGCTATGAGGGAAAGAAAGTCACTTCCTGGTGTTTTTAGGGGGGCAATAAAGCGCTCCCAGCGCTTTGAGCAGAATCCAAGCAAAGTTCTTCCCTGCATGCAGCAGGGCAGGGGTGGGGGCAAGGCTGGACCCAGAGCCAGCTCACTGGGCCTCCAGGCAGGGAGGTAGTCCAAGTGGCGGTCCTCTGGTCCAGCGGCAGCAGCAGCCCCCCTCAGGTAAGATCCTGGCAGAGAACAGTTTCTGTGGGGACACAGCCCCATTTTTATACAGGCAAACCCTTTGTTCTGGGTTCAGGGTGAGGGGGAAAACCAGTCGCAGCTGGTTGGGGAGCACCCTTGATGTGCTCAGCCCCTCACTCTATTCACTGGCAGGGCTAGGGTCGTCAGTCGCACCACAGGGGGCGGGGCCAGCATTGTGTGTGGAAAACCCTGTCCTATTCAGGACCCAGGTGTACTCCTCCCACCCATCTAGCTGCTGATCTCCCCATTCACCACTGGGTGACTCATCCTGACTCTGGGAAATCCCTAGCCCGTCACATGACATGACCAGCCAATCACGCGACAGACACACTGCACACAGAAGTGCCCACTTCTAGAAGTGGCACTTCCACACTAGGTACATGCACGCCGCACACATCATCGCGCAGCATTCACTCCCACGAGTCCGCACATACCAAACTCGGGCCTGCACACCCCACGCATCAGGAACTACTAGGGACACATACATTCCCCATGCATTCCTATGGGAGGGCAGGCCTATCTCACCACATGCACTCAGAGCACGCACGCACTTTACCCTGGGACACAGGGAAAGTGCGCAGAGACCAAACAATCACCACACCAAGTCACCAATAAAAAGCCAAAAAGTCCAGGGGTGAACCTGCCAGAAGGGCCAAGTCCAACACAACCCCCTTCCAGCCAAAACGCAGGGCAGACCAATCACCACCGTGATGGACTTCCCTGCTGGGGGCGATAGAACACGGACGCGGGCCCGCAACTGCAGGGACACCCTCCGGTTCTACGCCACGGTGAACCCATGGAATTCTTTCTAACACCACTGTCTGGACCAACTGGGCTACCCCACTGGTACTCCCAAGCTGTCCGCGGCCAAGACCAGGCCCTAGGCCACCCAGGTGCCACTGGTCTTTGCCTAACCACAGAGTGGGGGGTAGTAACCCCTGGCACATAGCGGCCATTCTCCACTCTTCCTCTCTGAAAGACAGGACTAGACTGCCACTGGTTCTCCAGCCTAGGGTCTACACCCTCAGGCGGACCAGGAGTCTCAGGGAAGGCTCTCCTCCCCCTACCTCTTCTCCTAGGGTTCCTCCTCCTCTGGCGAGGGGTACACCCAGAACGCCATTCCAACCCAGGGTTTAACCCCTCAGGTTGTACCGGGGGCAGAGGTGGGCTCTCCCACCCTCTGCACCCCCTTCCAGAGCCCTGCTCCCTACCAACTGGGGCGGTACCTCTGGAAGAAGAACTGGTCGGGACGCTGGTTACAGACGTCCCACCCTTCAGGTCAGGCTGATCCTGAACCTGGCCTCCCAACCTCCGGCCTAGAACCTTTGGTGGAATAATTGCCTGGCACTCCAGGACTTCTGGGGATTTCCACTCCCTCCCCCTGAGGCTATCAAAGGACACATATGTCGAGCGACTGTCTGTCTGGCGCTGATCTCCCGTCCCCTGTCCACCTGACAGTGCGCGGAGATCCCCCAGAACAGAAGTGGTGCCACCCTGGTCACTACACGGGATCCTAGCCCAACTGGGTAGTCCCTGACCCACAGGCTCTTCCACTGGGGAACTCATCCCCCAATCACTCCTCACACTGGACTCCTGTACCCTCCCTACCGGAGCGGTACTGCCAGACTCTAGAACCACAGGAGCCCTGGTTACAGGTGCTCCAGGTCCTCTACTCACCAGGAGATCTTCCTCAAATGGGCTAACAGGACAGCCTAGGTCCCCAACTTGGTGTTCCCTCAAGAAACCATCCAAGTCCTGAGGCAGGGTTTCGTGCGTCTGGGGACCCTCGGTCACCCTCTCACTCCTGCTCCACTGAGCCAGGCGGTGAGCCCCTACACCCTCCTCGCTATCCTGGGACCTAGCTGGGCTACACTGAGCCTCTTCCACCACGCTGGGCTGGAAGATACCTGACCCACTACTTTTGGAGTCACTCCCTAATGACTCTAGAGAACCTCTAGCCCTTTCCCAGCGCTCTGCCTCATCCGCAAGGTCAAATGGCTCAGCCAATCCACACCCCAACAGGTGTTGGCGCAACCCTGGCACACAACAACTGAGCAGGTGTTCTTTGAGAACCAGATTACACAGTATATCAAAATCACTTGCTGTGGAAATCCAATCAAACATTGCCTCCTCACATCCATCCACAAACTCCTCCCAAGTCTGGTGAGACAGTTTCCTACTGCCCCTGAATTTCAACCTTAACTCCTCCTCCTGGGGAACAGGTACCAGACTGGGGGAACTGGGACTGGGATTTCCTACACTGGAATCTATCTGGCTGCTACCACTGGACTCAACCCTCCCTGGGGAGTCCAGAAAATTAAAACTGCGCGCAGGGGATAGTCTACCCTCCAGAGCTACTTTGCCTCTGGTGGAGGCCCTCTCAGCCTCCTCTACCCTCTCCCGCGCCAAGACCCACTCAGTCTCTCGCTGTTGCTTCCTGGCCTCCAGCTGCGCCATCGCCTGAGCATGCTCTAACCTGAGCTTCTCTAACGCCAGCTGGTGCTCCCTTTCTTTCCTCCTATCTTCCCACTCCTCTGGGGACAGGGAAAGGGATGAGGCGCTGCCTCCTACGCTGGACCCAGCACGGGACGCCCTACCTATGGGGTCCTCACTCTCTACTGGCGTCCAGGTATTGTCATCCTCTACCTCCTCTTCTGACTCTTCCTCTGTACAGTACCTTTTTAACTCCTGCCTCTGGCGCCAAGCTAGCTCATAGGGATCACAAGCAGGCTCCATTCTGGCGGACGTTATGGTAACAATTATACAGGGAACCTAGGGGTCTGAGTTTCACACAGGAGCACACAATTCACAAAAAGATTCAGCAAGCTCTCTAACCCAGAGAACTCACACTCACTTGCCTAGTGCCACACACCATTCATCCACACACACAACCCTCCCCTCGGACTGGTAAGGCAGTTTCTACCACCCCTGATTCCTCAACCTGACCACCACGTGACACAGGTACCAACTCTGGGCGCAGGGCGGGGGACAAATGTACAGGACACTATTACGCTGCCACCACTGGATCCCACCCTCTGGTGAATCCAGAAACACAATGCACTAAGGGGGATGATCTACCCTCCCGAGCTAGGGACACCTAACTCACAGTGCACAAAACCACATTTCCAAAGAAATGACAATTAAAAACAAACTTTAAAACAATAATCCCTATACCATGTGATTTATCTAAATGCAGAGTTTTGTAGTGCGGCCAGTTGCCGCTGCGGTACAGCGCAAACGCAAGTCCAAATCCCACCGCTGATCACCAATGTTAGAAATGGGATTTCTGGCTGGCTAAGGCTTGCGCCAAAGTCAGGCAGAAACCACCACTCTAGTCAGGGCAAGGAAGTTACACGCCAAAGATAACCCCTGCTCACCCCCTTGGTAGCTTGGCACGAGCAGTCAGGCTTATCTCTGAGGCGATGTGTAAAGCGTTTGCGCGCGCACCCAGCAACAACACCCAAGGCCCACCACAAAGGAAACTCCACACAAGGTTATTTTTATAGAATACCTTGGGCCTCATGTAGGTAGCATACCAGTTACCACTTCTAAAATACCGAACGATACCGAATCGGTATTTTAGAAGTGGTAACTCGTATGTAGGTAATGAGTCGGTATTTTTTACCGATTCGTTACAATTCGGTAATTACCGATTCGGTATTTACCGATTCGGTAATGAGGCATACCTTCCCATTGAGGGGAAGGTATGCCTCATTACCGAATCGGTAAATACCGATTCGGTAATGGTGGAGAAAATGCAAGGGTGGCAGGGTGTCACATTGACACCCTGTTGCACCCCTTATTCGGCCATGTGTGCACATGTGGCACACATACATGCCCTAAGGGCATGTATGTATGCCACATTGCACACTGCTACGCGCTTCCAAATGCATACACACATACATTAATTATTTACCACCAACTAAAAGTTGGTGGTAAATACCGACTCATAAACACACACACACACTCCCCCTACATATCATTTCTGAAATCGGAATTTACCGAATCGGTAAAATTACCGAATCGGTAAAATTACCACATCGGTAACGTTACCGATTCGGTAATTTTACCGATTCGGTAGTTTTACCGATTCGGTAAATTCCGATTTCAGAAATTGACCCCCTACATACCAATAGCCAATATACCGGTCGGTAACGGTATAATTACCGAAAATCGGCCGTTACCGACCGGTATATGGCTACCTACATGAGGCCCCTTGTGTGGAGTTTCCTTTGTGGTGGGCCTTGGGTGTTGTTGCTGGGTGCGCGCGCAAACGCTTTACACATCGCCTCAGAGATAAGCCTGACTGCTCGTGCCAAGCTACCAAGGGGGTGAGCAGGGGTTATCTTTGGCGTGTAACTTCCTTGCCCTGACTAGAGTGGTGGTTTCTGCCTGACTTTGGCGCAAGCCTTAGCCAGCCAGAAATCCCATTTCTAACAACTACCATACCGTATTTTAATCAGTTGGCATGTCATTCTTATGAATTAGCATAAGAGGCAGTAATTTCAATTCCCAGGAAAATTTCATTTTTCATGAGTACAATCATACAGACACTCACATAATGTGTGGCAGCAGATACTGCTCCTCAGCAGGTTTGGTGGGGAACGTTCCCCTTCGTACTACGTTATACAAAGAATTAATGAGAGTTTTCCCTCTTAGAAACATTTTCTGCCAGCACACTTCTACAAGGTTTGTGTCTGCACCAATATTTCTGGGTCTGGGATACTCAACAGTTAGTTGCTTTTTTGCAAGAATAGGCATGCGGCCGGCTCTTTGTTGACCTAAAAGAGGAACTAATATTATTTGATTTGGCATCCTTTTCCATACCTGAATGTCTACTGAAAACAAAAATAATTTTTGAACCAATCAGAGTGATCTTTCCTGGCAAGACTGCCCATCATTGGTTGGTGGAATTCTGGAAGCATATGCATCATATAAAACTGCCAGAGCTGTAGCCCATTTTAAACTGTTCAGGACATAATGTGTTTTGCCCTAACAGGTTCGTACACCACCACCATGTTCTATACAACATAGCCATGTTACTATGGACAGGGTTCCCAGAACTAGAGGTCCTGCTTGTTTTTCACATAACTTTGGGGTGCTGGTAGAATACCAGAGCAAAGTGCATTGGCTGGAAAACTCAGGAATCTCAAAGTTCTATCCCGCTTTGTAACTGCTTGCACCTAGAGGTAACTCTCACTGTTCCACATTCTGAACTCTCTCGAAGCCTGACCTTTCCTCCCTGCAAATTTGAGGTCAGTGTCCCTCGTCGGAACCAGTGGGATCAGACTCCTGTGCACTGTGTTCAGTTGCTGTTGCCAAGACTTGTTTGCTTTGCACTCCAAATATCTTCAGGCTACAAGAAGCTCCACCCTCCAGCATCTCTCCCTGCCGAGTGCAGCGTCCTTACCGCATCCTCTACACCGTCAGCCTTCCTTCTTAGTGAGCTGCTCGAGGTCCTTTTGCAACTCCTTTGCGACTATGTCAAATTATGTATGAGGACAGTCAGATCAAGAACTTGAAACAGAATGCCTAATAACTGAGTTTCCACTGGCACAAATAATTTTCAGGATGTCAAGGCATAAAGGACACTCTTTTGAGTTCATGAGCTGCAGCTCATGGATCATCTCCAAATAGCTGTGAAACCCTGTAATCGCCCATTTTGTCAGGATTTCCTACGCCAGTGGCCAGGCAGAAATATTCACTGTCAGCTAGCATCTTACAGTGTGTCAGAATGGGTTTTTATTGATTGATCGGTTCATTCATTCATTCATGCATGCTTCCACTTGGAATACATACTGTTCCAAATGGGAGGTAATGTCTGTGTTTTGTTTCTGCACATTTATAATCTTTTTATACTGTATAATTTAAGTATTTTTTAGTTTAGTGGGATGGTTAGTCCTGAGATATGAGATGTTTAAGATGTATTAGTTTGAATTCTCAAGTCACGGGAAACAATTTGAGAAGTGTTGATGCCCTTAGTGTCTACTAATAATTTTGTAAAAGGGCCGGAGGAGTTGTATCAAGACAACTATGCCCCTTTAGGGCCAGAACCTTATTCGGAGAAGGTTCATGTGGCTCCTTCTTCAAACCACAAGACGTGTCCCTTTGAACTTTCAAGGTAGCCATTCTGATTGCCATTATACTTTAAAAGCGAATACGTGAGAGCATATTTTGATGCTCAGTAAACTAATGCATTTACTGCAGGGATCTGTATTGGACTATTTTGTCACAGATTTGAATCCCGATGGGCCACTTAGACTTTCATCCTTCAGAGGTTGAGAAGTACTGTCAAGTTTATCTCAAAGAAACACGTTAGTTATAGATTCTTTACCTTAGAATTACCCCCCGGCGTCAGACTGGATCCGGAAAGTATTTTCGTCAGCAGTACCTCTGCGCGTCGGAAGGTGGCGTCGGTTGGCTCGCGTTCGTCGTCAGCATCGTGGTCGCCGGGATGATGTCGCGGCAGCTACTTCGACACCGCCCTCGCGCGCTGACGTCAGTTCTTTCTTTTTCCGCGGCAGCCCGCGCCGATCCGTGAAAAGCGGTACCTCAGTCATTTTTTTACTAAGTTTTTCTTGACTTTTGTCGACATCTCGTTCCGAGTCTTCGACTCCGAACAGGTGCACGAGGGATGCCCACTTTTAAGGCCTGTGGTTTCTGTACCCGATTGATGTCAGTAACGGAGTTGCACCACGTGTGCCCGTTTTGCTTGGATCGCGACCATGACCCCAAGTCGTGCTCCGACTGCCAGTTGTTGATGCCGAAGGCTTTGCGGGAGCGGTCCTGAAAACTGCTTGAACGACGGCAGTCGGCTCCGCGCCGTTCGCGGTTCTGGTTGAGAGGGAGGTTGAGGGACCGGTCGCGGAGCCACCATCAGTCTGGCTTGAAGTCATCGAAGTCTTCGCACTCGGGGTTGGGTAAGTCGAAGCATAAGAAGGATTTGAAGAAGCATCGTCACTCTTCGCCTTCTCCTCGTTGGTCAGCCGACTCGGCTAGGCGCGCAGGTGATGCCACTGCCGCGGCTCCCCGCGTGGAGCCTGAAGGGTCGACTCCGAGCTTCCCTATCTTTCCGGAACCCGGAGCGACCCCCACCCAGCTTCGTTCTACGAGGCGATGCATGCCATCTTTGGGCAGACCGACCCCGCTGGTGCGCCTTCGGGCCCTGCGGAAGCGGTTGGGGGGCTTAGTTCTTCACTGCCGGCGGCTCCGGCGCCGCAGGCCCCCATTGGATCCAGGCCTGGATCCGGATCAGTGCCGGCTGACCTTACTACTCCTCCACAGGCGCCGCTTCCAATGGCACCACTACCGTGCCTGACGCCGGTTGACACCCAGCCAGCGTCGACCCCAGCCTCCTTCCTGACATGGACACGACGCCGGACCGGCATCAATCGATGCCGGATCCGGCGCCGGGTGGGGTTTTTGTGCCCCTGTTCACTTCTCCAGACCATTTCCAACCACAGTGGCAACCAGAGGATGATGAGGAGGACTGGGAAGGGTCAGGTGACCCTTTAACTGACCAGCTAGGGTCTGAACAGGACTGGAGAGAGGAACTGGGGGTTGCCAGTGGTCTTGGCACTTCACCCGACCTTGGCATGTTGTCTCCTCCTATTGTGGCTACGGAGGAGGAAGCGTCATACGCTGAGGTGTTGCGTAGGGCGGCTGAGGCTCTCAACCTCGAGCTCCCTACGGTGGCAGTCAGGACTAACCTCCTGACTGAGGTGCTTCAACCGGAGGCGAGCTCTTCGGAGCCCCTGCTCCTGTTTAATGACATCCTTTTGGGCACCTGGTCCAGGCCCAACACGGGGGCTCCCGTGGACAGGATGATCGCCCGATGCCACCGCCCGGCTCCAGGCGACCCCACTTTCCTCTCCCAACACCCCACCCTGGAGAGCTTGGTGGTCCAAGACTCCACCTCCAAAACACCTTCCATACCGCTCCACCGGAAAGGGAATCCAAGAAGCTGGACCATCTTGGCAAGAACATTTTCTCTTCCGCCAGCTTAGGACTGCGGTCGTAAACACTGCATGTCTCTTGGGCCATTATTCCCACTCGGTGTGGGATACGGTGGCGCAAGTGTTGCCTCAGTGTCCGGAGGAGGCCCGGGCAGTGCTCTCCAAGGCTGATGCCGCCAGGAGAGATGCAGCTAAGTTTACAATCCGTTGTGGGCTGGACACTATTTCAACATCGGTAGTGCTTCGTCGCTATGCCTGGATGAGGTCCACTGGCTTTTCAGTGGATGTCCAGAGCACCTTGATGGACTTGCCCTTTGATGGCCATCGCCTTTTTGGCGACAAGGCAGACAACGCCCTAGAGCGCTTCAATGACTCATGGGCTACGGCCAAGTCCTTGGGCCTCTCCTCCCGTCCGGCACAGTCTTCTTTTCGCCCCTTTCGTGGCTACAGAAGGGGTGCCCCGCTATGTCCCACCCAGGGCCACAGGCCGCAGCAAGTTACCCAACCTTCGCGCAGCTGGGGACGTGGGAACCAGCGTCGTGGTTCAGGGGGCCAACGGCCGGGCCAGTCCCCCTCTGCATCAGCCTCCAATCAATCAATCATTCAGGGGGTTTAAAGAGCGTGCTACTCACCCGTAAGGGTCTCAAGGCGCAGGGGGGGGTGCCACTCCAGATCAGTTGCAGAGCCAGGTCTTGAGGTCCTTCCAAACGCTCCTAGTCCGACCTTTCAGGCCCATCAAATGCCAGTGGGCAGCAGGATTCGCCATCACCTCTCCCACTGGTGCACCATCACTTCGGACAGGTGGGTTTTGCAGATAGTCCGAAGGGGCTACTCCCTCCCCTTTGAGACTACCCCTCCAGCCATGCCACCTCGTTACCACTGCATGTCGGAGGATCATCTGGCACTTCTCCAGCAGGAAGTTACAGCTCTCTAGGCCAAGGGAGACATCAAGCGCGTTTTTGTCCCAGAAGTAGGTCATGGTTGCTACTCCCACAACTTTCTGGCTCCCAAGAAGGACAAGGGCCTGCGTCCTATCTTGGATCTCAGGGATGTCAATCGCTTCCTCCGGAAGGAGAAGTTCAAAATGTTGACGCTTGCTTAGGTCTTGTCTGCCCTCGACCCGCAAGACTGGATGGTAGCGTTGGACTTGCAGGACGCTTATTTCCACATCCCCGTCCTGCCGGCCTACGGTGTTACCTGCGGTTCATGGTAGGCCACGAGGGGACGTGGAAACAACTGTCGTGGTTCCTGGGGCCAGCGGGCAGGGCAGTCCACCAACCCCCCTTCTGCAGCGGCCACCAAACCTTCCTAGTAAGACATTTCAGGCCCATCAAATGCCAGTGGGCGGCAGGATTTGTCATCACTTCCTCCACTGGTTCACCATCACGTCGGACAGGTGGGTTTTGCAGATAGTCCAAAGGGGCTATTCCCTCCCCTTCGAGGCTACCCCTCCAGCCACGCCACCGCAATACCACCGCATGTCGGAGAATCACCTGGCACTTCTCCAGCAGGAAGTTATGGCTCTTTTGGCCAAGTGAGCATCCAGCGCTTTCCTGTCCCAGAAGTAGGTCGTGGTTGTTATTCCCACTACTTTCTGGTCCCCTAGAAGGACAAGGGCCTGAGTCCTATCTTGGATCTCAGGAATGCCAACCACTTCCTCCGGAAGGAGACGGTCAAGATGTTAATGATTGCTCAGATCTTGTCTGCCCTCGACTCGGAAGACTGGTTGGTAGCGTTGGACTTGCAGGTCGCTTATGTTCACATCCCCGTCCTGCCGGCCCACCGGCGTTACCTGCAGTTCACGGTAGGCAACGAGCATTTTCAGTTTGCCATGCTCCCCTTTGGCCTTACCAGCGCCCCTCGGGTGTTCACGAAAGTGATGGTGGTGGTCGCAGCTCATCTGCGCAGATCAGGGGTTTCAGTCTTCCCTTATCTCGACGACTGGCTGTTGAAGGGGGGCTGGCCCCAGGCAGTCGTCTCCCACCGCCAGACTACGGCCGACCTCCTGCATCAGCTGGGGTTCTCCATCAGTGTGCCAAAGTCGCACCCGATTCCCTCTCAGAAGCTCCTCTTCATCGTAGCGGTTCTGGAAACGGCGCAGTTTTGCGTCTATCCTCCCGAACAGCGAGTCCGGGACATTCAGGCTATGATTCCGATCTTTCAGCCCTTGTTCCGGGTTTCGGTCAGAATGACGCTGAGGCTGCTGGGCCTCATGGCCTTCTGCATCCTGCTGACCAATCATACCAGGTGGCATATTCGGGCTCTGCAGTGGGACCAGAAGTTCCAGTGGGCGCAGCATCGGGGTAATCTGTCCGACTACGTCCAGATCTCGGAGGGCACTGCTTAACAACTGCAGTGGTGGCTCACGAACTAGGATTGGGTCAGTGGCAGGTCCCTCTCCCTTCCCCCACATGACCACACTGTGGTGACAGATACCTCCCTTCTGGTATGGGGCGGCCACATGGGAGAGGTGGAGATCAGAGGCCTCTGGTCTCCGGCGGAGTCCGTGCTTCACATCAACCTCCTGGAGCTCCGGGCGATTCGTCTTGCACTGAAGGCATTCCTTCCCTCTGTCTGGGGAAGAGTGGTGCAGGTGTTCACGGACAACACCACCGCCATGTGGTATTGCAACAAACAGGGTGGGGTGGGGTCGTGGACCCCTTGTCAGGAGGCCCTTCCCCTCTGGCTGGAACATCAAGGCATTTCCTTGGTGGTTCAACACCTGGCAGGTTCTCTTCACTCGGAGGTGCTGCAAGGTCTCTTTCAACAGTATGGAGAGCCTTGGTTAGATCTATTCACCACCGAAGAGAACGCGCATTGTCAGCAATTCTTCACGTTAGAATTTCCAAGGCGGCACTCGCTCGGCGACGCTTTTTGTCACAAGTGGAGTTGCGGTCTGTTGTACGCCTTTCTGCCTATACCACTTCTGCCCAGAGTGCTGAAGAAGATCAGGCACGACCGGGCCCAAGTCATTCTTGTGGCTCTGGATTGGGCACGAAGAGTCTGGTATCCCGAGCTGCTCAACATGGCCATCGATCCTCTGACCAGACTGCTTCTTCGGGAGGATCTTCTGTCGCAGGAGCAGGGGACGGTCCTCTACCCAAACCTGTCCAGTCTCCACCTCCTTGTGTGGAGATTCAGCAGCGGCAGTTGACGTCTTTCGACCTGCCTCCCGAAGTCTGTGACGTAATCTTGGCAGCCAGGCATCCCTCCACTAAGACGGTATACGCCTGCAGGTGGAACAAATATGTGGTATGGTGCACAGCAAAGGCTGTGGATCCCTTTTCTGCCCCTCTCTCTGAAGTACTCTTGTTCCTTCTCTCTTTAGCCCAGCAGTGCTCTGCTCTGGGCACTATCAAGGGCTAGCTTTCTGCCTTCTCTGCTTTCCTTCGGCTGCCAGACCAGCCTTCTCTTTTCAAGTCCCCGGTAGTTAACCGTTTCTTGAAAGGCTTAACGCATCTCTTTCCTCCGATTCCTTTCGTTATGCCTCAGTGGGACTTGGATCTCGTACTTACTTACATAATGTGCGCTCCCTTTGAGCCACTTCATAATTGTCCTTTACGTCTCTTAACTCTTAAGACTGCTTTACTGGTAGCCATCACTGCTGCTAGAAGGGTGAGTGAGCTTCAGACTCTTTCCTCAAAACCTCCTTTCCTGTCTGTCCATCCTGACAAGGTGGTTCTCAGGACCCGTCCATCCTTTCTTCCTAAGGTGGTCACTGCCTTCCACATCGGGCAGACCATTACTTTGCCCACCTTCTTTACGCCTCCGCATCCTTCAAAGAAAGAAGAGAGGCTCCACCGTCTGGACCAAAAACGTGCGCTCTCCTTCTATCTGGATCGCACAAAACAGTTCCGGGTGGATGAGCACCTTTTTGTTGGCTACGTGGGTGCAAAGAAGGGTCGGGCCGTACACAAACGCACCATTGCTTGATGGGCCGTGTTGTGTATTAAGGTTTGTTACTCTCTAGCTAAAAAGGAGGTCTACGCGCTCACTCCACCAGGGCAACGGCAACCACTACTGCCTTGGGAAGAGGAGTGCCTCTGAATGACATCTGTCAGGCGGCCACCTGGGCATCGCTGCCGACGTTCACCAAACACTACTGCCTGGACAGCCAAGGCCGGAGAGACGGCTTTTTTGGCCGTTCTGTTCTCCAGGACTTTCTGGTGTGATCTTGGTTCGCAGACCCACCACCGGGGCTGGTATTGCTGGGGTATCTATTCTAAGGTAAGGAATCTATAACTAACGTGTTTCTTTCAGATGCACAAGTTACCTACCTTCGGTAACGATATTTCTGATGGATACATCTGCCAGTGGATTCCTCACCTTGTGAATATCCCCTGCGCCAGCAACGTTCGGAAACTTTTGTAGCAGTCCACGCCGATGGGGTCGAAGACGACGTCACAGAGACACGGCTCCGCTCGCGACGTAAGAAGACCTCGTTGGCGTGATGACGTCAATTCCCTTTTTTCCGCGCCGTCAACGCCAATGGATTTCGGGAATCGTTGCTAGTAGCTTTACTGATACTTTGTGTATTCTTCTGAATTTCATCTGTTTCTCTTCGAGAAGATGTCGACAAAGAAGTCGGGTTTCAAGCCCTGTCGGGAATGTGGCAAACACATGTCAATTACAGACCCACATGAAGACTGTGTTTGGTGTCTCTCATCCGACCACGATGTGGATGGTTGCTCTTGCTGCCGCAAGATGAGCTCCAAAGCTCTAAAAGAAAGGGAGGCGAAGCTTTTCATCGCTAGGATGAAAAAAGAAAAGAGAGGAAGAAGAAAGTCTAGATCGAGGTCGAGGGTCGGCGTCCAAGTCGACTTCGGTGCATGCTTCGCGAAGCAAGAAGCATAAGAAGAAGAGGAGGCATTCTTCTCATCATCACTCCGATAAGAGTTCAGCTCCGAAGTCGAAGTCGCCGGCTCGACGCCGGAGGGAATCCGTGTCTCCTTCTCCAGTCCCGACTTCACCTCCAGTTCCATCTTCTCCAGTGGCGTCGCTGGCTCCGGTTTCATCTCTGGTTCCGGTGCTATCCCCGATGCCGGTTCCATCTCCGGCTCCGGCTTCATCTCCGGTTCCGTCTCCGGCCCCGGTTGAGGATCTTCCAGTCCCGGGTGAGCCTGCGATGCCGTTTGTTCCACCGTCGGCGCCGGCAGGCCCGAATCCGGTGATACCTGACCAGTACCCTGCATTCCCTGGACCAGGTCAGGACCCCTCGCATTATCTAAATGCCATGTACGGGGTGTTTTCGAGGGCCATTTATACCACTGGTGCACCTGCGGGTCCGATTGGTCCAATGGCTTTTAATTTGGGAGTGCCGCAGGTCTATCCTCAAGCTCCATTCATGCCGTTCTTTCCGGCGACGCCGTCTAGGCATCTACCGGCACCGAGGACGTCGACGCCGCTTCCCTCTTCACCGGCGCAGGCTCGACCTTGTTAGACGTCGGCTGCTCCAGCGGATCCACGTTCGACGCCGGTGCCGGCGCCGTCGGATTCGAACACAGGCCGCCGACGCCGCTGGTGCGGATTCGATCCAGAAGGGAAGCGCAGAGAGTGGTGGATGAAAGGAGGTATCTTTTGGAAGAAGCTGAAGAGGGAGAGCTGGTTGAGTCTGATGAGGTGTTTGAGGAGCTAAAGGAGGCTAGTGGGCTGGATTTGTCTCCTGAGCGGGAAATCACTCCACCATCAGAGGAGCCCTCAAAGGATGCAGCGCCGTATCATGCAGTCATCAGGAAGGCTGCGGAGCTGCTAGACCTCCAGTTACCAACCACGGAATTCAGGTCTAATATTCTTACTGAGGTGCTGCATTCGCCTACTGCAGTCTCGGAGCCTTTGTTGCCCTTTAATGAGGCCATTATTGACCCTGTATTAGAGGTATGGCGTAAACCTTTTTCAGCTCCCCCGGTCTCTAGGACAGTCGCAAGGAGGTATAGGGCGGCTCCAGGGGATCCTGAGTTTTTAACATCGCATCCATCGCCTGAGAGCCTGGTGGTTCATGCTGCTTGTTTGGGAAAATCCAAGTGTGCCTTCCCTCAGGTTCCAGGGGACAGAGAGGCCAAAAAGATAGACCAGTCGGCCAAAAAGGTCTTTTCGTCAGCCAGCATGGCCCTAAAGTCGACGAACGCAACTTGTCTGTTGGGGCGCTATATCCATACGCTTATGGACTCAGCGAAAAAATTGGCACCAAAGTTGTCGGAGGAGGATAGGGCCGGCTTCAATGATGTTCTGACTGATGCCCAGGCGGTTGCACGCCAAGTAATTCAAAGTGGACTGGACACAGCGGACTCAGTTGTCAGACTCATGGGATCTTCTGTCGCCACCAGGAGGGGTGCATGGCTAAAGTCCTCTGAATTCTCCCCGGATGTTCAGTCGACTTTGTTGGACCTGCCATTTGATTGGTCTGGTTTGTTCGGTAAGAAGGCGGATGCTGCTCTCGAACGCTTCAAGGAGAGCAAGGCTACGGCTAGGTCGTTTGGTCTTCAATCCCAGCCAAGGGGATCTTTCAAGAGATATAGAGGCTTCGGAAGGGCGACTTTTCGCTCTTACAGACAGACCCAGCAACAGCATCAGCAACAACAGTAAGGTTCTTTGTCCAAAGGATACAGAGGAAGAATCAGGGGTCACTCACGTGGTCGTCAACTCTCCTCCTCTTCTTCCTCCTCCTCTGCCCCTCCCACCACCGCAAAGCAGCCCTAGATCCGACATTGTGGATCATGCTGGTCCTGTGGGGGGCCGGCTTACCCATTTTCTACAAGATTGGGAATCTGTAACTACAGATCTCTGGGTTCTGGATCTTGTAGAAAATGGGTACGCCCTTCCCTTTCAGGAATTCCCTCCAAATTACCCTCCTTGTCAAGGGGCTTGCTCGGAGGACCACCGTCTTCTCCTGCAGGAGGAAGTCCTGAAGTTGTTTCAGAAAGGTGCGATAGAGGTGGTTCCAGAGCAGGAGAGGGGTCAGGGATGCTACTCCCGGTATTTCCTGATTCCGAAAAAGGATGGCAGATTGCGTCCGATATTGGACCTCAGAATCTTGAATCTGTTTCTAAAACACGAAAAGTTCAAGATGCTCGCCCTTGCTCAGGTTCTTCAAGCGCTGAATCGGGAGGACTGGATGGTGTCGATCGACTTGCAGAATGCGTACTTTCACATCCCCATCCTGAGGTCGCACAGGAAGTATCTCCGGTCTACGGTAGGATCGCAACATTATCAGTTTGCGGTCCTTCCGTTTGGTCTTACTACTGCACCCCGAGCCTTCACGAAGGTGATGGCAGTGGTGGCAGCCCATCTCAGAAGGTCGGGGATCTCGGTTTTCCCCTATGTGGACGACTTGCTGATAAAGGCGGAGTCGCCAGAGAAGGTGCTGCATCATCTGCGGGATACAAATCAGCTGTTGTACAAATTGGGTTTTTCGATAAACGTGCCCAAATCTCACCTGGTGCCCTCTCAGCGCAACCAGTTCATAGGTGCTGTACTGGACACTACTGTGTGTCGAGCATTCCCTCCTCGTCAAAGGATTATCGACATACAGGAAATGATTCCTTTGTTTTACAACGGGGCGGTCGTTCCAGTTCTGAAAGTCCTTTGCCTGCTCGGTCTGTTTGCTTCCTGCATTCTGTTGGTCAACCATGCACGCTGGCACATGAGGGCGCTCCAGTGGTGCCTCCGCAGGCAGTGGTATCAGCATAAGGGAGATCTCAGGAAGTCTGTGAGGATCTCCAGAGAAGCTGCGGCGGATCTGTCTTGGTGGAGCGTGGAGGGCAATCTGTCTCAAGGAAAGCCCTTCCATCTATCTCCATCGGTGGCCACAGTGATTACGGATGCATCCACTTTAGGGTGGGGTGCACATCTGGGGGATCTGGAGATCAAGGGTCTTTGGTCTCCAGAGGAAATATTGCTTCACATCAACCTTCTGTAATTGCGGGCGATACGTTTGGCACTCAAGGCCTTCCTCCCTTCCCTTCGCAGTCAGTCTGTTCAAGTCCTGACGGTCAACACTACCGCGATGTGGTATATCAACAAACAAGGAGGGGTGGGGTCTCTTTGTCTTTGCAGAGAGGCCCTGCGTCTATGGTCCTGGGCTCAGGACCATCAGATTTGTCTGATGGCAAATCATCTGGCCGGGGTTCTAAACGTGCGTGCGGACAGTCTCAGTCGGCAGTTCTCCGCCGACCACGAGTGGAGGCTTCAGGTGGTTCGTCACGTCTTCCGGATGTGGGGGACTCCTCGGGTGGACCTGTTCGCCACTCACGAGAATGCTCACTGCCCGTCATTCTGCAGTCTTCAGTATCCGATGCAGGGAGCGTTGGGGGACGCGTTTCAGTTGAGTTGGGGCTCACGACTCCTTTACGCGTTTCCTCCCATACCCTTGATTCCTCGGGTTCTGAGGAAGATTCGCCAAGACCGGGCCCAAGTTATATTGATCGTCCCGGATTGGCCAAGAAGGGTGTGGTATTCAGATCTTCTCCACCTCTCCTCGTGCCCTTAGCTCCGTCTCCCTCTGAGGGCAGACCTCCTCTCGCAGTCGGAGGGGCGGGTTCTACACCCCCACCTCCAGAGCTTACACCTTCATGCCTGGAGATTGAACGGGGCAACCTGAATTCTTTTTCTCTCCCACCTGATGTAGTAGATGTAATTTTGTCTGCCAGACGTCATTCCACCACATCTATATATTCCTATAGGTGGTCTAAATTTGTACTTTGGTGTGGAGAGAAGTCAATTGATCCTTTGAAGGCTCGTCTGTCTAACATTCTACAGTTTGCCCTTTCTCTTGCCCAGCAAGGTTTTGCTGTGGCTACTGTAAAGGGATACTTATCGGCTTTGTCGCTTTCCTTTGCTTGCCGGACCAGCCGTCATTGTTCAAATCGCCTATTGTGCTTAGATTTCTCAAGGGCCTTACAAACAGGTTTCCTCATACTCCCTTTATTGTGCCTCAATGGGACTTAAACCTTGTCTTGACTTATCTTATGGGTTCTCCCTTCGAGCCCTTACATAAGTGTCCCTTGAGGCTGTTGTCCTTTAAGACGGTTTTCCTCATTGCAATCACCTCGGCAAGGATGGGTAAGTGAGCTTCAAGCTCTTAGTTCAAAACCCCCGTTTTTTACCATTCATGCTGAAAAAATGGTACTCAGGACCAGGGCTGCATTTTTGCCTACGGTGGTAACTCCCTTCCATCTGGGGCAATCCATTACCCTTCCTTCCTTCTATCCTCCCCCTCACCCTTCAAAGGAGGAGGAGAGACTTCATCGCTTGGACCCTAAGAGGGCGGTGAGCTTCTACCTGGACAGGACAAAGGACTTCAGAGTTGATGACCAGATCTTCGTAGGCTTTGTTGGCTGCAGGAAAGGTCGAGCGGTGCACAAGCGCACCCTTTCCAGGTAGATTGTCTTGAGCATCAAGATATGCTACTCTTTGGCTGGTAAGGAACCTCCAGAGGGTTTAAGAGCTCATTCCACTAGAGCAAAGTCTTCCACTTCTGCTTTGTCTAGGGGTGTTCCTGTGGAGGACATTTGTAGGGCAGCAACTTGGGCCTCCCTCCACACCTTCGCAAAACATTATTGCTTGGATACCGAGGTGAGGAAGGACGGACATTTTGCTCGTTCCGTCCTTCAGGACCTTTTGGTTTAGAAGGGTGGACACCCTCCTCCGGGAGTGGGGACTGCTGTGGGAATCTATTCACAAGGTGAGGAATCCACTGGCAGATGTATCCATCAGAAGAACAAGTTACTTACCTTTGGTAACGCTTTTTCTGGTGGATACAGTATCTGCCTGTGGATTCCTCACTGACCCACCCGCCTCCCCGTTGTCCATCCTTCTATACCTGCAATTCTATTATTGGTTTTTCAAAATGTGTTTTGTTACTGTCAAAGGCAGTGTGTTATTTCTGTTGCCTTTCTACTTATTCTCCACACTGTGTGTGTTTGCATATTGTGTACTGTGTATGCTGTGTAAATATATTGCTGTCAGTCCGTCCGTGTGCCTCGAAGGCACGGAATAAAGGGGCGGAACTGACGTCATCACGCCGACGAGGTCTTCTTATGGAGCCGGTGACGTCAGCGGAGTCGCGAGGGGAGCCGTGTCTCTGTGACGTCGTCTTCGACCCCATCGGCGTGGACTGCTACAAAAGTTTCCGAACGTTGCTGGCGCAGGGGATATTCACAAGGTGAGGAATCCCCAGGCAGATACTGTATCCACCAGAAAAAGCGTTTCCGAAGGTAAGTAACTTGTTCCTCTGTAAGAAACATTAGTTAGTTATAGATTCCTTACCGCCCCACCCATCCTCCCCATTCTGCGAACTGATTTCCAGGGTTAAGGGCATCCTTTCAGGGCCTTAGTTTTGTGCACCAATGGTCAGTGTCTTGCATGGCTCTGCGTTTCTGGCGCGGAAAGTCCTGTACAGAACTGACGTCAGCGCCTGAGGGCAGAGTCTAAGTAGCTGCCGCGACATCATCCCGGTGACCACGACGACGAACGCGGAGGCGACCGATGCCACCTTCCGATGCGCAGAGGTACTGCCGACGAAAAAACTTTCTGGATCCAGTCTCATGCCTGGGGGTAATTCTAAGGTGAGGAATCTATAACTAACTAATGTTTCTTACAGATATATCGTTACCAAAGGTAAGTAACTTGTGCGTTAGCAGTAAACAGAGTTGAGCATACACTCTACAAGTACGCCTATTTTGATGTTTTCCACTGAACCGGCATGTGCTGGTTCAATCAGGAAATTGTTGACTACTGCTACTTCTTATGTAAAATAGTTTCCTTTTTTCACCATAACCAGTCACATGTCTGTCAGTGCTCTTCATAAGCCCTCATAGTCCACCGTACCTTCCAAAGAAGGTTTGTATACAAATGGGTTTGCATTGTTTCATTGAAATGCAATGCATTAAAGAACACAAAGCAATTGTCCGTTATCTATAGGTATGTTCAAAGATGCAAATTGATAAAAATTATGTTTCTGAAGTCCTCAAGGCCCATTTCACCAATTCAAAGCAGTATCTACCTTTTTATTTGGACAAAATTCTTGGGTGGAAATATTTAAAGTTTCCATATGGGATTTTTTGCACAACTTCAATAGACACTACTTGCAGGACCAATGACACCAAGGCTGAATTCAGACTAGTTTATTTTTCACCCATTGTACCCCAGTATCTGAACTGTCTGTCTGTCAGTGAGAACCTCTGGCTGTCTTTTTGATTTTAGAAAGAAGGTACATTTACCTTTGTGATGATTCAGCTGAAATTCTTGCAAAAAGGCACTTGATGGAACAGGAAAATCCTTGTGATTCATTGTTACAGGTAAGCAAAACTTTTAAAATTTCTCTTCCCCTTCTGATAAATACTCTTCACACAAAGTAGATTCTTCCACACCATATGTACTCTCGGAATTGAGGGACTTCTTCCACTGTGACAACCAATCTATGTAATTTTGGCATTTCTTGTGCTTGGAAACACGTTCAATAAGTATGACGTACAGGAAGTAAAAGGTATCCATAAGAAGAATTGCTAGTTATGTAAGCCACGTCTTTACCAAAGGGTTGAAGATGTTATTCAGCAAGGAAAACCACTTTGATTTTTTTCCCTAAGGTGCCTCATTAATTACCATGTTCCAAGGCTTATACACATTACACTTCTTTTTGGAATAATGTTAGTTAGCACTTCTGGAATCATATAATTGAAAATAACCCTGACTGTCCTGACAAAATTATAATTGTATTTTTCACGTCTTCAGGGGCATTGCATTTGGCTCCATTTTATAGGTCATGAGTCAGAAAGATCATTGTATCTTCATATACTTAATAAACATTGAATGTAAGGGGAACTATGTATGTAACCATAGAGTTGAAAAGTTTTTAAATTGCATCCTCATTGTAGAGATAACTGACTGAAGTTGACCTGTTTTGTAAACGATTTTTATTTAACCAGTAGGTGTTCTTTATTGGTTATGATGTACTGTAAATATGCACAGCTATAATAAAGGGACAATGTATAGATTGTTGTTTGGGCTTTGCTAAATTCAATACTATTAAGTAATTAAAGGCCAAACACACTGACTCCCTCAACTCTGCCTTCTATGAGCCATTGAATCGATCAGGGTATTCCATTCCACTAGTGAAATGCAAAAGGAACCACTTTTGGAACATCCTTCGGAGGTTGGACATCACTATAATCTAAAAGTAAAATGCAGCAATAGTTACCCATAGAATGTTTCTTTCAAATTAGGCAATTTCTAATTGAGCCATAGAGATTTATATATATTTTTTGCGATGTCAAATTAGTCTTTTATCCAAGCAGACTTAATAGGACAAATTTAATTTGTGTAGCAAATATATATATATATATATATATATATATATATATATATATATATATATATATATATATATATATATATATATATATATAGATAGATATATAGATATATATGTTACACAAATGACACTTGTCCTATCAAACCTGCTTGTGTAAAAGCCTAATTTGAGGTCGAAAAATAAATAAATATATATATGTAGTAATTTTTGGGTGATAGGAATACCGCCCAACGCTACGCTCTCAGATACTGTTCCCCACCAGTATAGTAACTGTAATGTATAAATAACTTGTTGCTGAGGGGTTGGTTTCACAATATACAGTAAACACACAATAAATTCTTGTGCCGTTTCTTTGTCTTTTCTTTATTCATACAATCAGCCTTTTTCAATGAGTCAATAATTACAGTGTTACAGCCAACACGTGTTTTGCGCACACTAGCGCTTCTTCAGGGCTATCAAACATTGAGATCACAATTCAGTGTTTTTGCATATATAAAGAAGAAATGATTATTTAAGAAATTAGAAAATTAAGAAAATAACAGACACTGTACATGGCTGGTTCATTTTTATACTTAATGAAAAACAAGAGTTTGCACACACATTGAAATAATCCCATGATCTACAATAAGTACATTCTTTTACATTCCTCTGCACATATATGCATACACAACTCTTGGAAATAGTCACTTGATCAATATCAAATTGCACTTCAAATTTGGTTCCACAACGCTACATTATTCATTATGTGTATTCATAACCCAGTGGGGTAATCTTAATCACCTAATCATAGTCCTATTAGCTGCCTCCCTTCTCTAAAATAGTTAGGGTTAAAATTAATTAGGCCTTTTTCTATTCTTTACATAGATATAACTGTTACTGAACAATTTACCCCTCAAGTGTTTTCCATGGTTCAGTGTACTGAATCCTGACAATTGGTTCGATCTCCAGTCTGCTGTTTCAGTGTGGCTATCAATCACTGTGTTCAGTAAAGGAAAATGCAACTAAGTTTTTGTATTATCAGTGAGCTCTACCTATTTTTAACTCTCCCTAAATTTGAATCAATACTTACAATTTCCCCAGAGGATTGATTTCCCCAACCTTCCAATAGATCCTATATGTATCTTGTCATTGTCCTCTTCACTCAGGTCGTATTTTGATAATGGGTAGTAACCTGGAGAAAAATATGAGTAGTCGCTCATAGTAGTAGTAGTACCATAACCAGTGTCCTCTATTCTAAGTTCCTCCTTGTATATATTATTTACTAAGTTCTTACCTGTATTAAAATTGCTATTTATTCCTCTCAAATTTCTTCATGTCCTGTTAGTGCGGAAAATGATGATATTTCTTCTTTATATATGCAAAAACACTGATTTGTAATCTCTATGTTTGACAGCCCTGAAGAAGCGCTAGTGTGCGCTGAACATGTGTTAGCTGTAAAACTGTAATTATTGGCTCATCAAATAAGGCTGAATGTACGAATAAAGAAAATACATAAAGTACGGCCCAAGAATGTATTGAGTTTTTATGAAAACAACTTCTCACTGACAAGTATATATATATATATGGTTCACTTAGCAATCGTCTAATTTGAAAGAAACATTCCTGCTTGAATAAAAGACTAATTTGACGTTGCTAAAATTCTGACCTTAAATCCTGAGGTCATGCAGATCAATGTCAGCTGAGCTACCTGGCTGACCATATTGCTTATCAAGCTATCAACATTCTCAACATCTCATTGACTAGGAAATTCCATTCTAACTGTCCTCTAATTATCACTCATCACAAGTCAGTCTTACACAAATATGCTGTCCATGCTTTTTCTATCGAGGTTAATATCAGGTTATCTAAAGGAGCAATTTAGATTTTGTCACATAGTGTGAATGCCCGGGCTTTTGAATTTCAATTGCTACCTTGTTTTTCTCATAGCACTGGTATTTATAAAACAGTTTTCCTTTTAGTCCTACTCTTGCTCCCTCTTTATAATTGTCACTTCCCATTTGTAAGACCACTCTAGCACTGATATAAGGTAACATTTTGTCCCATGAAAGGCAGTGCCTAGCTGATTGGTGTGAAGGAAAGAAAGGGACTAAGTGAAATATCATCTGTAATATCTGTTATTAAATCTGAAACAAATACTGATTAATTCAAACATAACCAGTCCACCTATCATTATATATGACATAGTCTTATTTCACATAATCTGAAACGACATCAAGGACTGGAATCACACTTCTTAAGGGTGTCCCAATTAGAAAAAACATTAAAGTAAAAGTAAATCCTTGTTGGCAATGTTGTAGCTCTTGAATGAAGCTAAATAATAAAACAGAAGCTATTAGCAAGACCCCAAACTCACCTTGACATCAGGAAAAAGGAAAAAAACTAAGGAAGAATCTCCAGAAGTGACTCATCAAAAAGTGCAAGAAGCAAACATTAGGGGCAAAGGTTGTAGCAAGGGGGAAAATAATGCAAATATAAATGTACACAAATGTTTTGTGACACATTTATCACTCATAACCTCTGCTAAATATAAGATTCAAATTGCAACTGACTGGATAAGGCTCTACATCGTCATGGACTGGTAACCTCAAATAGAATTCTCTGTGCACACCACCATTTGGGAAAAGGCAGTTTAAAAAGCTTGTCACTGTCCCTTTCCGCAAACTAATACCATTGATTTGGCACATGAAGAAGAAACCTAAAGGCCAGTTTGGTGGACCAGTGCTCCATCACAGATGTGATGGATATCCCAGCCACACTTTCAATAAGGCAGACAGGTTATGCGTCCCACTTGTGATTGAATACCCCTTCGTCACACTCTAAATCAGGCCCTAAGTTTAAAATCCTTTGCCCAGCACTGAAGTATACAGTCCCAACATGGTCCATCTAATAGAGACTTCTATATTCCTTACCATAGAATATTCCCCAGGCATCAGACTGGAACCTGAGATTTTTCAGAAGCAGGACCCCTGCTCTCCGATAGGTGGCATTGTTCGGCTCCATGTGGTGTAGGCCGCACCGGAAGTGACATGTCCAGTGCCTATATAGTCGCCACCCCGTGCGCTGAGGTCAGTATTTTTCTCTCTGCTCCATCACAGCAGATTTGGAGAAGAGCTACACCGAGTCACTTTTTGACAATTTTTCGACCTTTTGTTGAAGATTTTTTGAGACATTGTCTCCTAGTGTGGCAGGGATGTTCGTGAGGAAGGCTGGATCCAAGCCCTGTGGTATCTGTCACAGCACATGTTGGTGACAGACCCACACCTCGTCTGCCTTTGGTGTCTTGAGCGTAACCATGACACCAAGATCTGGGTCCATTGTCATGTCATGCACCCAAGGCCCTTGAGGGAGCGGTCCCTCAAGCTCCTTGCTGCTTGATGCGGCGACGATCTCAATGTCAGTTGATAGGTGTCAGTTGATAGGAAGGTCTCAGGTTCGGTCATGGAGCCATTCCATGCGCTCGTTATCACCGTCGAAGTAATCCGAACGTTATGGTAAGTCCCACAAGCTTAAGAAGAACAAGAAGTCAAAGGAGGCTTCGACTTTTTCCTGTCCATCGAAGTCATCTGACGAGACGAGGGAACATTGACATTTGAGGCCTGGCTCTGCGGTTGAGTTTTATGAAGCCATGCACCTCATATTTGGATGGCCTGTCTGCCGCCAGTCGGGCCCCATGGATGGATCTGGACCGATGCTGGTTAAACCACCTCAACTTTCCTTCGCACCGGCTCCATTGGCGACTTCCCCAGCGCTCATCGGCGGCACCACCCCCCTACTCATCCCCGACTCCGACACGGAGCCAGATGCGCATCATCTGACGCTGACTCAGATGTCAACTGAAAGCATTCCTTCCAGGCCAGAGCCTGTGCCCTATTCCTGTGGCTAGGGCTTAGGGATTATTGGGAGGGGCAGCTGAACCAGGATGAATACCAGCCCTAATATGTCACTGAGGACACCTGGTGTGAGGATCTGGCAGATGCCAGTGGTCTGCACACCTCCTAGATACTGGTGTGGTCTCCCTTCCTACTTGGATAGGAAGAAGGGAGCCTCATTTGCTATGGTGGTGAGAAGGGCATCCAAGGTCCTGGACCGTCAGTTGCCCTCTGTGGCAGTCAAGACAAGCTTTTTGACGAAGGTGCTTCCGCTGGGAGTGACCCCATCCGAATCTATTCTCAGGTTTAACGAAGTTCTCACAGACGTCCTATTTGGTGCCTGGTCCAAGCCATGCACAGGGGCTCCTGTGAAAAGGACAGTTGCCTGGTGCCATCACCCTCCTTCAAGGGATCCCAACTTCCAAACCAAGTACCCTTCATCTGAGAACTTGGTGGTCCAAGCCTCCATTTCCACTGGGCTAGGAATCCAAGAGACTGCATACCTTGGGAAAGAAGATGTTTTCTTCCGCCAGCCTGGCATTGTAGTTGGTGAACACTGCTTGCTTTTTTGGGGCAATATTTGCATTCACTTTGGGACCTGGTTGCGAAGGTGCACCCTATGGTATCGGGCGAGGCCCGAGTTATACTCTTTCAAGATATTGCTGATGGGAGGGATGCAGCTATGTTCACCATATGCTGTGGCTAGAAACAACTGACTCACTAGGCAGAGCGGTTTCATCGTTGGTGGCCCATAGGCACCAGGCCTGGTGGAGGACTACTGGCTTTTTGGGGGATGTCCAGGCCTCGCTCATGGCCATGTCCGTCAATGGTTCCAGTGGACTAGGCTCTAGACTGCTTCAAGGGCAGCAGAGCTACAGCCAGGTCCATGGCCCCTTGTCAACTCCTGTCTACCTTTTTGCTCCTTTCATTGCCAATGACGGGGCTTCCAGTTGCGTCTGTACCTACCCAGCTACCACGGCCAGCAGGCTTCCCAGCCCTTGCATGACCAACAACATGGTACCCACAGACTCAGGTAGCCAGAGTACGGCCCAGTCCACCACCCCCTGGAAGCCGCAACCTCCAAGCCTCTATAGTTTGCCCTTCAATCATCATGTACATCTAGTGGGAGGCAGGATATGTCATCACCTGCACCACTGGAGGTCGATAACATCCGACCGCTGGGTTCTCCAGATTGTCTAAATGGGCTACTCCATCCCCTTTGCAACTTCCCCTCCACCCTTGCCACCCACCTGCGACAAGCTGGCGAAGGACCACATTTACTTACTCCCCCAGGAAGTGGAAGCTCCCTTGGCCAAGGGAGCCATAGAGAGGGTGCCTGCATCAGAAGTAGGTTGTGGTTGTAATTCCTGCTACCCAAGAAGGACAGAGGCCTTCATCCTATCCTGAATCTGCTCCCCTGTAAACGGTAAAATGTAAAATGCTAACACTCACTTAAGTCCTGTCTGCCCTGGAACCGGTACACTGGATGTTAGGGTTGGTCTTGTAGGACCCATATTTCCACATTCCTGTCCGTCCCAAGACATTACCTGAGGTTTTCAGTAGGCAAAGAGAATTTTCAATTCATCATGCTCTCATATTGCTTTACCAGTGCCCCTCAGGTGCTCACCAAGGTGGTGGGGTGGTTGCAGCTCATCCGCAAAGATCAGGGTGCCAGTCTTCCCATATCTCAACAACTGGCTGTTGAAGGCGGGCCCGCCCCAGGCGTTTGTCTCCCACATCCAGACTTCGGCGGACCTCCTGCATTCGATGGGGTTTACTATCAATGTGCCGAAGTCACACCTGACCCTTTTTCAGACACTTCCTTTCACCGGAGCTGGTCTGTACACAGTACAGTTTCATGCTTATCCTCCTGAGCGGTGCGTCCAAGATATTCAGGCAATGATAACGATGCTTCAGCTTCTATCCTGGATCTTGGTAAGACTGACTCTGATGCTGCTGGGCCTCATGGCCTCCTATATCATGCTTGTGGCACATACCATTAGCCATATACTAGCTCTGCAGTGGGTCCTGAAATTCCACTGGGTGCTGCATCAGGAGAATCTTTCCGGCATGGTCCATATCACGGAGAGATCTGCAAACAATCTGCAGTGGTAGCTAACAAACCACGAATAGGTCATTGGCAAACCCCTCTCACTTCTCCAACCAGATCTGACAGTAGTGAAAGATGAGTCACTCCTTGCGGGGCAGCCATCTGGGAAAGTTGGAGATCAGAGGACTAAGGTCTCTGGCGGAATCCGGACTCCACATCAACATGCTGGAGTCCGAGCGATTCACTTGGCAATGAAAGCCTTTCTACACTCTGTAGGAAGCTGGCTGTCTATATAGTGTAGTAAAAAGAAGTACACTGTGCACAGGGTCCAGTGGTTCCCTAATTGGTTCACAAAGGCTAAAGTCGGTAATACTAACGCTCTCTTTTTTAGTAGTGTGGGCGAGCAGCTAGGCTTATCAGAGGGTAGTGTTAAGCATTTGTTGTACTCTAAGGGGCAATAAATGAAATAAATAAAAAATCTGAGACCGAATTAGAAAAATAACACTTCCTTTTATATATATTTCAAACTTAAGAACTTCGTTTCAAGGTAAGTACAGTTTTCGATAAAAATATTCACAGGTAAGTAAAGCTTTCAAACCTGTGCGCTTTTATGCACAATGCAATCCTATGGGAAGAAAAGACAATAAAGACATAAAGGTAGGTAGTCGGTTTAAGGCGTTCGCCTTCGGGGATCGTAGTAGTAGTGGGCCAAGGTTCTAAGTACTACTAGCAGTTCATTGGGAACCACCCAGGTTCTACCTGGAGCTGGTAACTGGAATGCTACTGAGAAGGGGGGCCACCTGAAAGGAGGCTGCACAGGGGGACTTGTGGGCAAGTCTGAGGGCTCCCAAATGAATGCTCATGTCGCAAGGGGTCTTGGTACAAGGGGGCAAAACCAGTTCATTAGTACCTGGGCTGGGGGGAGCAGAGTGGTTTGGTCAGCTGGGCTGGGTGAGCAAAGATGCACATCATGGTCAGAGACAAACAGCTTGCAGGGGAAAAATCAAAGCAGCTGGGCCACTCTTGAAGTGGGAATCATGTATGCTGACGTCCCTCGATGGCTGCTTGTTCCTGGTGCAGTAAAAATCCGGACTTGACACTCACGGTCGGTGTTTAGTGCAAGACATCCAGTACCCCGGGGTTTGGTGCTGCACAGCTCCGGTTGGTCCTGGTGTCTTCACAATTGGTAGAGAGACAGATCTGAGCTTCCAGAGCACGAGTACCTTCTCCTAGTTGTCTATTGCGTCTGTTGCGCCAAAGAACTGCAAGGCAGTGGACCGGGCTTGTCGGTGCCTGCGGACTGCAAGAGAGTAGCGGCTCTACTTCAAGGTAGACTTACGGTGTTGGTTGAAGTGCTAGCAGGCTACCCAAGGCTTTGGTAGTTCTCCAGCTTGCAGGACAAGTCACTCTGTTGCGGTTGTCGATAGTGGGCTGGGGACTGCAGGGTTTCGCTCCAAAGTTCTACTGTAGTTCTCACCAGGGAGTGACTCTTCTTCATCCTTCTTCTGTTGCTCCATTAAATCTGAGTCCTTGGGTTCAGGGATGCCACCAAAATACTCAATTTAGGGGCGCTATGGGGAGTGACAGGTATTAGCCAATGAGTTACCTACCTTTAGTGTGTCTACACCCACTATATGACCACCACTTCCTATGGGAAGTGTGCATAACCCTGACTCTAGATGGCTAAGTCCTTCCAAAACAACATGGAGGAATCTGAAAAGTGGGTTCCAAATCAGCTGGCCCGCCCTAAGGGTCGTTCTGGCTGAATGTGGGCACACCTCCTAATCTAACTAAGTTTCTCACCTGTCTTGCCAAAAAGAGGGGTCAGGACAGGGGGGTGGCAACCCCACTATCTGGAGAGGCACAGGTTCACATAACAAAGGGTGAAGTCCTTTTAAGCTTCCTTCCCTGGAATTTCCATTCTGCTTGGAGGAGGTGTGAACACCTCTGCCCAGAGCAGGCTTTGATCCAGTCCTCCGAGAGCGAAGGCTCTCACCTCAGGAGGTCAGAAATCTGTCTATGGTGGCTGCTTGGTCGAGACCAGTCAGTCAGCACAGTAGTAGTCAGTAGGTTTTGAGGGGTCACATCTAAGATGCCCTCTGTGTGCATTTATTAATAAATCCAGCACTGGCTTCAGTGTGGGTTTATTAAGACGAGGTGTTTGGTACCAAACACCTTGGGGTACAGTGAAACCATCTTGTAGCTGGAGAACTCGTAGTGACGAGTGTCCAGCCCATCTATGAGTTATGGCTTCCCTGTACACTGGCAATAACTAAAGGTGAACTCAGATATCACCGGGTGTAGGAAAATGCCTCTTTAGAACATGGTTAGCCCCCACTTTCTCCCTGGAAATTGTTGTAATTTTGACTGGAACTGCACAGGGTCCCTGCCAACCAGGTCCCTGTGCTGAAGGCCTTTCCCTAAACTGTACCTTTTGCTTCCCAATTGGCACAACTACAGTGCTCCTTCTAAGGCCCTGGTAAATGGCACCCCTGATTCCTAGGGAATTGGCACTGAAGAGGGGCCCCAAGGGTAGCAGCATGAATTGTGCTGCCCTAGGGTCCCCTCACCAAGGCCATACACACTGCCATTTCAGACTTCATGCCTTGGTTCAGACAAAACCGAAGAGTCGACATGGCACACATTTCTGTGTGCCATGCTAAGAGACACTGAATGGGATATAGGTAAGACACCCCTCTTGCAGGCCATATAGCTCTAAGGCAGAGTACACTATATCTCATTTGAGGACTGTTTGACGTGGCTTTTCCAGCGGGTTTATCCCCAAACATTTTGCTTTTTGGCCTCCTGTTTGGACCCTGTTTTGTTGGTTTATGACTCTGGGCACCTTACCATTGCTGATCAGTGCTAAAGCGCATATTCTCTCCCTATAAATTGTATTTATGGATTGGTGTTTCCATGTTTGGCTTATTTGATTTACAACTAGGACCCTAGTACAGTGCATTGTGTGTGCCCAGGGCCTGTAAATCAAATACTGCTATTGGGCTTGCAGCACTGATTGTGCCATCCACACAAGTAGCCTTGAAAAAGGTTCTCAAACCTGCCATTGCAGTTTGTGCGCAGTTTGGTACTGCCATATCGACCTGGCAAGTGCACCAACTTGCCAGGCCTTAACCTTCCATTTCGTACATGTAAGACACCCCTAAGGTAGACCCAAGGTAGCCCCATGAGTAGGGTGCAGTGTATGAGAAAGGTATGACATGTACTGAGGTATGTGGCATGCCCTGATAGTGAAATACTGCCAATTTCGTTTTTCACTATTGAAAAGCTATCTGTTCCATAAGATAGAATGGAAGTTTATTTATAACATCTTATAAATATAACTTCCCATCGGGACAAGATGGAAAAATGAAATTTAGGATGCCTGAACTCTGAATATAAAAACGCATCTTTTAGTAAAGATGATTTTTATATTGTGTGTTTGAAAATACCACTTTTAGAAAGTGGGTATTGACTTGCTTGGGCCATTCTGTGTGCCTCTGCTGGCTCTGGGGTGACAGGGGCTGGGGATGTGCATTCTCTCAGTCAGCCACTGGGGGAGGAGGGTGATGTGTGTCCTGCCTTTCCTGAATGATCGAGGGCTGGGTTGAATAGACCTGGGCTGCATTTAGAGTCGGTGGTGGAGATTTCCTTGCAACTGAATAGGCCTGGTCTGCCTTACACAATGCTGTCTCCACCTCCTGCCGGGAAGCTGCACCAGAGAGGACAGAACTGGTTTTTGATGAGCACAGACACTCTCTGCCTCGAGGGAACCAATTATTTTGTACTATAAATAGGGGGGCCCAGGCCCCTGAACTTTAGACTACTTCTGTAATTCAAGAGGGACGTCTGTCAAGGAGAAGAGCTGGGAAAAGCTAAAGGCGACATACTGCCCCTTTAATGTGTGCTGTCTGGGGTTGGCCAAAAGACACACAATTGATGGACGGACTGCAGAACAAATCAAAACATTCACCTCCAGTCATGCGATCTGGGTTAAATGCATCATTCTTTTGCTCACCATGCCCCTCCAGTTTAGACCTGGCCATATGTAAATCAGTATTGACCCTGTGCCTCATGGGAACAGTCCAGCCCAAACTGCTAAGTCAGGTCCTCCCTGGACCGGAAATAAGCATCCTAGGACCGGTTTCGGGGTTTCACCCCTCTTCAGCCGGGATAGCTTGAATCCGGAGGCACAGTGAGCCCGGTACCCACGTCTGAGCATACCCGGTGCACTTAGGGCGAGGAAGCAAAAGACACACAATTGATGGACGGAATGTACAACAAATCAAAACATTCACCCCCAGTCAAGCAATCTGGGTTAAATCCATTATTCTTTTGCCCACCATGCCACCCCAGTGTAGACCTGGCCATATGCAAATCAGTCTTGACCCTGTGCCTCATGGGAACAGTCCAGCCCGAACTGCTAAGCCAGGTCCTCCCTGGACCGGAAACAAGCATCCTAGGACCGGTTTCGGGGTTTCACAGGGGCTGGGGATGTGCATTCTCTCAGACAGCCACTGGGGGAGGGGGTGATGTGTGTCCTGCCTTTCCTGAATGAGTCAGGGCTGGGCTGAATAGACCTGGGCTGCATTTAGAGTAGGTGGAGGAGATTTCCTTGAAACTGAATAGGCCTGGTCTGCCTTACACAATGCTGTCTCCACCTCCTGCCGGGAACCTGCACCAGAGAGGACAGAACTGGTATTTGATGAGCACAGACACTCTGCCTACAGAGAACAAAGGATTTTGTACTATAAATAGTGGGGGCCAGACCCCTGAACTTTAGACTACTTCTGTAATTCAAGAGGGACGTCTGTCAAGGAGAAGAGCTGGGAAAAGCTAAAGGCGACATACTGCCCCTTTAATGTGTGCTGTCTGGGGTTGGTCTGCAGTAGCTGTTTCCGCCATGGAGAGGAACTGTGTGTGTGTATCCTGCTTGCAAAATGTCTCCAAGGGCTTGAAGGGGAGCTTGCCCCCTGTTCAAGAGGTCTCAAGAACAGCAAAGATCTCACCATCCTTCTGGAAACCATCTTTGGAACCGCTGGTTTCAGTCGCTGCAGAAGGAAGGAGCAGCCAACTCTGTCATCCAGTCCGTCCCAGGTTTCCGTGTTGTGAAGGCACTGCAGAAGATCCCGCCGCACTGCATCCTTGGTCTCAACAACTCCGTCTGGACGATCGTCACCGAGCAGTTGCTTACACCGTGTCCTGTGGGCGCCGTATTCCGCGCCGCCATGCCTCACCCTGCCTGGACGTCACCGACACCGTCGCTGCACGATCCGAACATCGCAACCTGCCAGCAGCGCATTCAGTACCGCCACACCTCACACTGTAACCCTTGGTCTCACCGATGCTGTCTGTACGATCATCACTAAGCCACTGCCTGCACCGCGTCGTAGGGCACCGCACCCTGCACCGCTTCCATTTTTGCAACGCAACCGTGACGGTTGCCCCGATTGACTCGCACCAACATGTCGGCCGCAACGAGAAAGGTACTGTTCACAAGTCTGTCAATGTTTAGCTGGCCTGTTCCAACGTGGTCGGCTGGAACTGTTAGACTGTTGTTTTCAGCATCGCGGTAGTCCCGGATGGAGCTACCTTCTCAGAAGAACTGTGTTTTGTGGATATTTCTAAAAAGTTAAGGTTTTTCTTGCAAACTGCATTGTTTTTAGAACTCTATCATGTATTTTTGTCATTTTAGGTCTTCTTTGGTTTAGATAAAGAATTGCTTATTTTTCTAAACTGGTGTGTCCATTTGTAATGTTTTCACTGTATTACTGTATACATGCACAAATGCTTTACACACTGCCTCTGAGATGAGCCTGTCGGCTCTTGCCAAACTACCAAGTGGGTGAGCAAAGTGATTTTAGAAGTGTACCCCCCTTCCCATGACTAGGAAGAAGTGTCCCTACTTGGACAAAGGTGCAAACTATTGCCAACTAGAGATCCCCATTTCTAACAAGGACATATCTGCATGAGCAGATATGTCCCTGCAATATCCTTGTTGATTTTGGGATATTATAAGTGAACAGGTAAGCCATAAAGAGTACCTGGGCAAGACACTCATCATTACAAGTTCCCCAACTCCATGATGGCTTCACTGTATTATGGGATATCTGGTACCAAACATCTCATCTTAATAAACCTGCACTGATTCTAGCGTCAGATTTATTAATAATTGCTCACAGAGGATCCCTTAGAGGGGTCCCCAAAAAACTAGCAACCCTTAGTGTGGTTATCGACTGGTATAAGCCAGCCTGTCACCACCAGACAGAGTTCTGACCTCATGGAGTGAGTGCCTGCACACTCAGAGGTCGAAAACAATGTCTGTCCAGGGTGGAGGTGTGCACACCTTCCCCTTGGTGAGGAAACTTCAAAGGCCTTTCCAACGCGGACCCAGCCCCTCCTTACAGAAAGCGTAGGCCCCTCCTCCTGTCCTCAACCCTTTTGTGAGGAAAACAGGTGGTAACATTTAGAAAGAATAAGAGTTGTGCCCCCCCCCTCTGCCTCACGTGCTGGAGGTGAGCTGAAGCACATTTTTCAGTGCTCACCATCTTGAAAATGGTGGGACTTCTCCAATCAGGGCTAGGGCTATGTCCCCCTCCTATAGGAGGTGGGCAAAATAGAGGGTGTAGGCACCCCATTGTCCACTACATGTCACTCCCTCATAAACACCCCTAAATTTAGTATTTAATTGGCATCCCCAGACCTGAACAGTAGATTCCACGGACACAAGAAGAAGACGAGCGCAGAAACACTGTTGGACTGGGAACTGCGGACCTCGTGGTGGACTTTGGACGCAAATGTGTGCCTGCCACCACAGAACTCTACAATTGCCATCTTTTAGCTCATCTCATCGCAGTGCCACCTCCACAAGCCCCAGAGGCTCATCAGCACTTTACAAATTGCCAAATAACTCCCTCGAGATAGAGGTATTATCTCCCTGTAGCTGCAGGCACCAAAAACAGCAAAGTCCGGTCCAAAGTCATCCAGTTCCCCAGCCCGACAGACGTCGCTGAGTACCAGCGAAAGGTACACCTGATCTGGAGGGTCAGCTAAGCCTTTGCACCAAGTCTTGAGGCCCCAGGACCCACCGAAGTTGACAGACACAAATACCTGGGGTACCGGACCCCTGCTGCAAAACCCTACAAAGTAGGCTCCAGGTAGCTTTCAACTTCACAGCGAGCCAGACCAGACGAGGGACATCAGGACTCCAGTGACCCACCTGAGCAGTGGCCCAGCAGCTCCAGAATCGTCGCTTCAAGTTGCCAGCTCCTGAATGCGAGGTCCAGCTCAGTGCGCCTTTGCCCAGCTGCAATTCGTCATTGCACCTAGCCCACCCGGCCGGGGTATCATCAAATCAGCTGTGCTCCAGCAGCCCCAGAGCCCTTGCAACCTTTACTTTCCCTTGGGAAACTTCGGACTTGCCTGCAAGTCCCCCTCTGCTTTGCTTTTAGAGGTGTGCCTCTTCCTCCATTGCGCCCTCCATTGCGCCAGCTACAAAGTCCCTTTGTTCCTTGTTTCCCGAGAAATCCAAGAAGCTCCTGAGAATTTGACCTTGGAACTTTGGACCTTTGTCCTAAACCTTCCGATTTCCAAAATAGTAACCACAGCAATAACAGTACTGCATTTCTTTTTCCTATGGCTTTTTAACATTCAATAGGAAATGTATTGTGCGTAATTGCTCACAACTGTGGATATTGCATTCACTGTGATTTTCTCGTGTTGTGAAAAGTATTTACCTTGTACCCGAAGTTCTTGGTCTAAATATTTATATAAAAAGTAGCACTTTTTTTCTAATTTGGTCTCAAGTTCATTCACTGAGTGTGTGTATAAATTATTGCCTCTGTAATTAAGAAAAATGCTTAGCACTACCCTCTATTGAACCTAACTGCTCGCCCACACTACCACAAAATAGAGCATCAGTTTAATCTACTTTTGCCACTGTAAACCAATAAGGTTCTCCATGACCTCTCTGCACAGTGTACCCGATTGTGGTGCACTGTATCGAGAGGTGGGTTTCCAGGACACATCCACTCTTGCAGATAATCCCACACATGGGTATAGTGCACCCTGCCTTAGGACTGTAAGACCTGCAGGAGGAGTGTCTTACCTAACCTACATGTAGTGCTGGTGGGCATGGTACACAGAGATGTGTGCCATGTCGACTCTCTGGTTTTCTCTGCACCAAGACACGCAGGCTGCAATGGCAGTTTGCATGAGTTTGGTGAGGGGTTTCTTAGGGTTGCACAATTTGTGCTGCAGCCCTTAGGAACCCTATTTAGGTCCAATGCCCAAAGTACCACTGGTGCCACTTACTAGGGACTTACAGGGATCCTAACGGTATCCTAACGAGTTTAGGGAAAGAACACTGATACTGGGGACCTAGTTAACAGGAACCCGGCACACTTTCAGTCAAAATTGCACCAGATCCCAGGCAAAAAGTGGGGGTAACATTGCCAAAAAGGGCACTTTCCTACACCCTCCATCAAGGAAAGGCTAGTTCAAGTGTTCACGGACAAAGTCACCACCATGTGGTACTGCAACAAACAGGGCAGAGTGGGGTCTTAGACATTCTGTCAAAAGGCCCTGCGTCTCTGAACCTGGCTGGAACAGGATTGCTTTTCCCTCGTGGTTCACCACCTGGCAGGTTCCCTGAATGCCAGGGTGCACAAACTTACCTGTTGATGCCTCGCAGATCATGAGTGGCATCTCCTTCCAAGGGTGGCAAAAGATGTGTTTCAACAATGGGGAGAGCCTTGGTTAGATCTGTTTGCCTGCGCCAAGAATGTGCAATGTCATAAGTTCTGCGCATTGGATTTTCCAAGGCGCCTCGCCCTTGGAGACGCTTTGCATCTCGAGTGGGGGTCTGGCCTCCTCTACACCTCTCCACCCATACCACTACTACCCAGAGTTCTCAAGAAGATCAGGTATGACCGGCTCCAAGTAATCCTTGTCGCTCCGGACTGGGCTTGTAGAGTGTGGTAGCCTGAGCTGTTGAGCATGGTTATCGGTCCTCTGATCAGGCTGTCCCTTTGGGAGAACCTACTGTTGCAGTATCAGGGGAGGGTTCTCCACCCAAAGCCTGTAACTTCTGAGCCTTCATGCATGGAGATTGAGTGGCAACAGTTGACAGCTTTCGATCTTCCACCCAAAATGTGTAATGTTATCTGGCAGCTTGGCATCCCTCCACCAAGATGGCATATGCCGGCAGTTGGAGCAAGTTTGTGGCACGTGTACTGGCAAACAGGCTGACTCTTTATCTTCCCCACTATCCCAAGTTCTTTTGTTTATTCTAACCCTGTCCCAGCAGGACTGTGCATTGGGCACATTGAAGTATTATTTATCTGCCATCTCCGTCTTCATGTGGCTGCCAAGTCAGCCATCCTGTAGGAGGCTGGCTCAGTATATAGTACTCACCTATGGTGAGGCAGAGTGCACTGAGCCCAGGCAACCCCTTAGTGAGAGTGTTTAGGTCCCTTGAAACCAGAGCTCTCAAGAGGTAACTTTGGAGAGCAACTAAGGCATATTCAGGGTGTAAAGCAAATGCATTTAGCATTATAGTCAGGCAGTAAACTTTTCACACAAGAAAGAATCACACCTGGTGATTATAAAAATACTTTGTATTTATTAGCACACACTAGACACTAATTTGGTATATCTCCCACCAGGAGATATCAACTACACACAAGTAATAGGTAAGTAGCATAGAAAAACACATAGGGCCCGACCGGGGGGTCGAACCATATACTAAAATAGGGGAATGTGAGGTAATTACCAAAACTGGACCAACACCCAAGGATGGAGGACCCCAGGGGAAACATGGAACCATCCAAGTTGAGTAGCCAGGGACCCCAAGGCTCCCAGGTGCAGAGTGGTTACACCGGGTCAAACATCCGTAGGGCAGCACAGAATAAGTCACAGTTGGATTTCTACAGTTCTAGGACCCTTCCCAAAGGACCCCAAAGGAACCACTTGTATCAAGGAAAGTTTTAGATCCGCCCCACCCATGGATACCCCAGGAACCAGGATACCTACACCAGGAAGCCCAGGTGCAAAGGAATGAAGTGGTGTCGAAACCGCCGTAGACGCCAGTGGAGGTTTGTGGAAGATCAGCAGCTACAGAGTCTCGTGGAACAAAGCCGGTGCAACCCAAACGTGGAATCCAAATGAGAAAATCCTAAAAGCAGAGGAGATAGAGTCAAAACTACATGGAGGTGACTAGGAGGCACAGGAGCACAATACCAGCCCTTGTTGGAGGTTCTTGCTGTAGCACAGTGAGGTGGAAGCTGCAACTCTGAAGACCAAGCCACAATGAAGGAGCACAGGCGCCATCTGCAAACTGTCACATGCCAGTCAACGAGTGCAGGAAGGTCAGTGGCTGGCAGGACCACCAACAATGCTTGGCAAACACAAACAACAGTTCACGGAAGAAGATGCTGTTTTGCAGACCAGCAAGATCTGTAGGACTAACCCAGCAAGGGAAGGTCAGGGCTGGCCCACAGCACACAGGAAAGCCAGCAGGAATCGATTGAATCCCCTCGAGGACCCTCTGGCAGCAGGCACAGGGAGCCCCAGGGAAGTCTCAACAGCACAGAGGGGATGAAGGCCCACGATGCAGAGGATGCAGGGAGGACATCGTGCTTGGGGCTGTGCACTGCTGGAGGCTGGGGCTTCTTGGAGCTTGAAGATCTTTTGTGGAGAGAGACAACAAGCCTTGGCAACGGGAAACAGATGCCGTGCACAAGGAGGCGGTTCACATTGTTTGGAGAAGGATTACAGTCACCCCAGTTGCAAGGAAGCCTGGTCAGGCCTCCTGAAGAACCAACAAACCACCACCTGTGTTGCAGAGCCAGGCGATGTCCATGGAAAAACAGGATCTGCAAACCGGTTGTCGACGTAGAGGTGCTTGCGGATGCAGGAAAATAACTCCTGCAAATCAAGGGACATTCCTTCTTGCTTCGATCCAGGCTCAGTACTTGGTGACTGGAGGATGCACAACCATGGAGTTGCAGAACTTGAAGAAGCACAGGGGCAAAGATGCATCAGGAATCTTCCCTCTGGAGCAGTCTTGTCTTTGGTCCTGGCTCAAAGAACAGCAGAGTTCCAGTGTCCACTAGCAGAAGAATCTTTGGACAGTCTTCAGACAACAGGCAGTCGTATCTTGAAGTCATTGTTGGGACGAATCTAAGGATCCACCATTAGGGGAGCCCTTAAGAAACCCTAAAAAGGGGAAGAATCTCTTCTGTGGTGACCCACCTATTAGAGTGGGTCAGGGACACCACTCAGTTGTCCTAGACAGTCAGAGTCTCTCTCTCAGGGGCCAAATTAGAACATGACAGAATCAAGTGACCACATGGAGGATCTCTGGGCACCTCCCTAGTGAGGGGCTGGACAGGGGGATGGACACTCCTCTGTCCTTTACTTGATTTGGCATCAGATCGGGAGCTAAGGGATCCTTAATTGCAAATAAAATGGTTTATGCAAGGAGGGCACCAAATGTGCCCTTCAAGGCAATCTGGTGGTGTTCAGAAGTGCCCCCACCCTACCTAATTCTAAAGGAGAGGTGGTCACACCTCTCCTTTTCAGGAAATCCGTTGTTCAGCTTCCCCTGCCCGAGTTAAGCTCATCAGCAGGGGGCAGAGCACTGTCTAAGGTCAGCAGCAGTGCGGGCTGGCAGGCAGACCCAGTAAGGCTACACAGGTAGGTTTTGGGGGGGGCCCTATAAGGATCCCCCCAGTATATGGCATCATGCAACTAACACTGGAATCGGTGTAGTTGCATGATTCTAACTTGTGTGATACCAAACATGTGCAGGTTTTGTGCAGCCATTATGTAGCTGGCCATCTCGACTTACCAGTGTCCACTAAATACCACATAGTGGCTGGCTGTCCTGCACTTAAAAAGCCCAGAAAATGGAATCTGGGGTTTGTAGGAGTGCCCCTGCTTGGGCAATGGTACCCACACTCTCAGAACCATGCATGCACTCTGCCCTTGGTCTGAAGGGCCTACCTTAGGGTTGACTTATAGGTTAAACCTTATATCTACAGTGAAAGGTGCAAGCACCATTTCACACAGGCTGCAATGGCAGCTCTGCAGACACAGTTTGCATTGGTGGTATAATACATGCTGCAGCCCATGGGAGACACCTAGTGTACCAATGCCCTGGGTACCTCAGTACCATATACTAGGAATCTTTTTTTTTTTATATATATATATGTTCAATTTTAATTGTGGGATTTCCATGACATTATTTTACAGTTTAAGTATACATTGTATGGTATGATATACAGTTGTAGTCCTCTTGTTACAACGGCAGTGTTTCCCACCGTATGCTCAGAAGATACTAGGGACCTTAACTTGGTTCTTATCTTTTTAATGTGTGCCCCCTTTGAACCTGCCCTCTTAGGCTTCTAAGCATCAATTCTCCATTTCTTGTGACAATTGCATGTGCCCGGAGGGTCAGTGAACTGCAGGCACTGTTATCTCAGCCTTCAAACATCTCTTTCTTCCCAGAAAAACTCGTCCTTCAGACCTGAGCATCCTTCTTGCTGAAGGTAGTTAATCCATTCCACGTAGGCTGGACTCAGAGAGGGTTGTAATTCTACCTTGACCACACAAAACGCTCTGGGTGGACAATCAACTCTTCATGGGATATGTCGGAGCCAGAAAATGGAATGCTGTGCAGAAACGAACCATCTCCCAATGTAATGAAATGAAAAAATGATTTCTAAAGCGCACTACTACCCGTGGGTGTCTAGGCGCTGACTGTCAAAGAACAGGGTGGGTCCGAGTGAAAAATAACACCAGCCTAGTGAAACACAGGAAGGGTGGAAGAGCAGGATAAACTAGTGGTTGAATAACCAAGTTTTAAGAGCTTTCTGAAGCGTGAATAGATTTCCTGAAGTTTTGAGTGTTGGTGGCATCGTGTTCCAGAGTTTGGCAGTGGCCACTGCAAAGCTCTTGCCTCCCCAGGTAGCTCTTTTAAACTTGGGAACAACCAGGTTAGCCTGGGAGGCCGATCTTAAGGTTCTGGCAGGGGTGTACAGACGGAAGAGTTGCTTAATGGAGGCTGGACCCTCTGAATGGAGGGCCTTGAAGGCTATGCACAAGGCCTTGAACATAATCCTCTTTTAGACCGGGAGCCATTGGAGTTGGTGGGAGGGACTTGGACACCGACTGATGCTTTGGAATTCCCAGAAGCAATCTAGCGGCCACATTTTGGATCATTTGTAGTTTGTCCAGTGCTTTCTTATGGGCAGTCAGGAAGAGCCGTTGCAGTAATCTATTTTAGAGAAGATCAGTGTTGTGATCACTGCTTTGCGTAGGTCCATAGGGATAAAAGGAAAAAACTTCCTGAATGATTCAAAGATGAAAAAACATGATGAGGTAATGGCATTGGCATGTCCCACAAAAGACATTTTTTCATGAAACTGTACTCCCAGGTTTTTCACTTTTGGCACCGGAAAGGGGAGGGAACCAATGGATTGTACTCTGCCTTAAGATCAGCTTCGCATTTGCCAAGAAGCAACCACCCAGAGGGTTTGCATGCTCATTTCACCAGAGGAAAGGCTGCGACCACTGCGTTAACATGCAGAGCTCCAGTCCTGGACATCTGCCAGGCACCAACATGGGCCTCACTGCACATGTTCAGCAAGCACTACTGCCTGGACTGTAAGGTCCTTCGGGTTGAGCAGTTTGCCCGTTCGGTCCTGCAGGACTTTCTAGTCTGAAACAAGTTTGCAGACCCACCTTTTGGGAAGGTATTGCTTGGGTATCTATTCTAAGGTAAGGAACCGGTGGCTAGAAGTCTCTACCAGATGAACAAGTGTCTTGTCTTCGGTAAAACCTTATCCGGTAGAGACTCTATCTAGCTGCAGATTCCTTACCGGCCCCTCATCCTCACAACTCTGCGAATGGATTTCAAGGAACAGGGCTGTTACCCTTTCAGGCCCATAGTTTTCCACACCAGGCCTCAGTGTTCTCTGTGGCTCCTCGCTCCTGGTGCGGAAAGTCACGAAAAGAAACTAACATTGGCACGCTGGGGCAGCACCTATAAAGGCACTGTGTACGTCACTTCCGGCAAGGACGATACCAATCACGCCACACAGAGCTGAACAACGCCACCAATTGGCATGCAGGGGTATGCTCACTAAAAAAGATTCCAGATCCAGCATGACACCCGGGGATAATTCTAAGGAAACACAACTGCAGCTAGATAGAGTCTCTACCAGATAGGGCAATACTAAAGGTAAGTCACTAGTTCCTCAAGCAATATTCTTCTGAAAAGCGCTTATAGCGTTCCATCTTTTCCTGAATGGTTGCAAGCTCTAGTTGGCTCTTAACAAAGATCGATCAAAGTAAAAGGATGAATAAGTAAGAACATTAGAGATGTGTTGTTTAGCAATACCTGTGAAAAACTCTCACTTCTATATTGATGAGATATTCTTCAAGTGGAGGAGGGGTTTTGAGAATTCCTCTTCAAAAGAAGGACAGGTATCATACTAGTATGAACAGTTCACATTTATCTTTTGCCTGGACTCACTGAAAGCTCAGCCCTAGAAGGTAAACAAAGTATTACCTATTGTGGCTTACAGCTATTTTTGAGCACATGTTGTTAGCCATGGTGAAATTGCACTTCTGAAAAAAGGTGGTATATAAGGAGGTTATTAATTTGGACTGACACGTGGGTGTACAGGGGGTTTCTGACTAATTATTGGCAACAACAATATTGTCAAAAAATATAAAATACCTAAATATTGATCTTATATACTTTGTTTTGAACAATTCTACAGTAAATTTGGAACACATATCCACTTTAAAAATAAAATTACATGTTAAAAATATACTTATAATTTAAAAAAGATATTAACAAAGTATAACTTGCAAACATGAAATGAAATATATATACTATAAAATAATGTAAACAAATAATAAATGTAATATTTACAAAACATTATTTAAACATAAATAATAAAATTGAAATGAAAATGAATGATAATAACAAACACTAGATATTAAAAAATAAAAAAGTAAAAAAGAATGTATAAAAATTATATAAAATACTAACAATATTTCGCATTAAAAACAACTTTTGAAAAAATCTAATTAAAAATGTGACTTAGGGCCTCATGTAGGTAGCCAAATACCGGTCGGTAACGGCCGATTTTCGGTAATTATACCGTTACCGACCGGTATTTAGGCTTTTGGTATGTAGGGGGACAATTTCTGTATTCGGAATTTACCGAATCGGTAATAATTACCGAATCGCTAATTTTACCGATTCGGTAAATTCCGAATACAGAAATGAGATGTAGGGGGAGTGTGTGGGTGTTGTTATGAGTCGGTATTTACCACCAACTAATAGTTGGTGGTAAATAATGAATGGATGTGGAAATGCATTTCATAGCGCCTACAAGTGTGCAATGTGGCAGACATACATGCCCTTAGGGCATGTATGTGTGCCACATGTGCACACATGGCCGATTCAGGGGTGCAACAGGGTGTCAATGTGACACCCTGCCACGCTTGCATGTGTTCCCCCCATTACCGAATCGGTATTTACCGATTCGGTAATGAGGCATACCTTCCCATCAATGGGAAGATATGCCTCATTACCGAATCAGTAAATACCGATTCGGTAATTACCGAATTTTAGCGAATCGGTAATAATTACCGACTCATTACCTACATAGCATTTACCACTTCATAAATACCGATTCGGTATGATTCGGTATTTATGAAGTGGTAAATGCAAGCCCACCTACATGAGGCCCCTAGAGAGGTAGAATTTATAACACCCACTCGAACTTGAGCAGCAGTAGGGAAAGTGTTATACTTGGGAGGGGTCAGATTCACTATCCCAGTTCCAACATAAGCAGCAGCAGGTAACGTTTTGGACTTTACAGAAATAAGATTTACTGTTCCATACCAACATAAGCAAAAGTAGGGAATGTGTTGGACTTTTGAGGGGTCTGGTGTACTGTTGTTACTCCAACATAACCAAAATAGGAAAAGTGCTTGTCATTGGAGGGGTTAGATTTACTAAGTATGGTGTTATGTACAACTAATTTTTTTTTTAAACTATATGAAAGACTTAGCAATATTTTTAACTTCTATATTCTGTCCCACAATATTTTTGACATAATAATATTTATGTCTCCCAATATTTTTGACACAATAGTTTGTCGAAATATTGTAAAGGATTAATTTTGAACACTAGAATACCATCTCTCCTAGCCACCATCAAGGGAGTATGGCTATCAGGGACTGATAACAAGCACTCGATTATGGAACTAATATTATAAACCATTGAGCCTCCTTCAGAAACTTCAGCACCCTGTACCCATACCCATTGCTGGTATAAGGTATGTGAGAATTAATTGCCACGGTGCTAAGAGAACTACCTTTACTCCTAGCGACTCCTCAGTGAACTTCAGTAAATGATTCCCTACTCTCACAAATTTAGCCAGCACAGTTCTCACTTCCACCTCTGTAAAGCTGAACATTTACCCAGCATCCCCTTCAACCTGCCACCCTTCCGAAACTCCCTCACTTTCAAATATTGCAAGGAGCATCAGTTTTCAAGTGCCCCAACCTGAGAACTATCTACCAGCGCACTTGAGGAACTGTTCAACTGTACACGGTGGAAACCCTGCAATTTATAGTAAAACCATGAAAACAAGCAAGAATACTTATGGGTGGATGATTATCAATCTCACACACACAAACAAAGAGGAAGCAATAACTCTGCAAGAAATATCACCGGTTTTTTTTTAACCAAAAAGCAACAGCCCAATTCTTTATCTATACATTGTCTCTTGGAAAGTTGGTCTCCCTTGCGCACCCTCTTATGTTATGTGAATGCAAACCTAAATATTTATGCAGCCCTTCTTTTTTAATTTTATTTTGTTGGTATTTATATTTTTCCTTGAAAGCAAAAACAGTTGCATGCCTTTTGTGTTCCATTTTTTCCCCTAAATGCTTCATCTCCCTGCCCCTTCCTGCAGTGAACCTAATGTCCTCGAGGACTCCCAGGGCCTGGCTGCTGAGGGCTTCCTTACTAGGTACAGTGTCAATGCTACCTGTCTGTTAGTGTTTTGTGCTGGTCAGTGGGCGGTGGGCGGGTGTTTATGGATTCTTTCCGTGTCTGCGTCATCTGTCTATCCATCGCACCCCTTCCTCTAACCACTCGTCATTAGCTCTGAAGCCTAACAGCCAAAGCTGAGCCAAGAACCTTTTGTTTCTCTCCACATATGACATGTAGGAGAAAACACAAACCCACTTTCCAACGCCAAACAAAATCTGGTGCACATACTATCACAAATGCGTGTCAGACTTCTTAGCTGCTCACTTTGAGTATAACCATTATGACAAGGATAGTGATGTTTTGAGCAATCTCAATTTTCCCAATTTTGAACAATATTTCTGAAAATATGAAAAGAAGAAACCAATTGTTGTTTTCACAAAAAAAAGTCACATATTAGATCAGAACTTTCATAGAGAAGAACGTTTACTTTTTTATTAAACCAACTCCGAAGTTTTTTTCTGAACTCCTTCAGAAGCATAGACTCTTCCGTAGAATTCTGCTTTGTTCTAAAAAGGGAGGGAAGAAACACCGTAGCCTAGCTATGGTCCAATGTGCTATGTTCTAAGCAGCAGGCTAGGCAACCATTGACAGCACATCATTATAACTGGAGAAGCATTAACTCATTTATGTCTGTATCAGTCAAGTGTTTTTGTATTTGTGGTTCCCATTGTAAATTAGCATGTCGTTGTGTCCACTTATCATGAGGTGTTGCTCTGTGTTGACTCCTGTCAATTGTTTATAAGACAACTGGAGTATGTTACTCATAAAACAAAGTTAGGCATATTTTCAATCTGTTCCCGGGAAAGGCATGACAATTGTGAGAATCAGTTATTTAGGCGGTATCAGTTCATGTCAGTTATTTTATTTGCCATGTTTCACCTTTTTGTGTTTTTTATTTTTTTTAATTGTAGTTGCTGCAAAAATAACTGTACATATCATGTTTAAAGGCAACCATAAGTCTATTACAGTTTTGCGTGCACAGTTAATTGGTTTGATGAAAAGGGCTATTGAGAGCTATTCACATAGATGTATGTATGGCAGATTTGCTATTATCGAGAGGAATTTGGCTGTGCATCCTTTTGGGGTATATTCACAAGTACTTGCATAGATGCTTGGAAACTATTTATCATTTTTTCACGCAACGTAGCAAGACACCTTGCTGCGCTGCCTGAAACGGAGAGGGCAGGAATGCGCCATATCTATCAAGATATGGCACATTCCTGCTCTCTCGTTTCACTGGTGCACGTTTGGCTTCCTAGTGCCAACGCATGCACCCTTGCACCATGTTGCAAGAGTCCTGCATTGGAGGAGGGATTGTTTTTGTGCAGGAAGAGACGCCTTCCTGCACAAAAACAATCCTTTGAGGCTTTTTCCTCTTTAAACGTGTTCTGGAGAATTCAGCACATGTAGAAAAAGGAAAAAACGAGGAGAAATAATGATATTTTTCCTTGTTACGTCTCCCGTAGGAAGGCGTAGCATTTTGACGCATCCACAGGTTTATCACTCATGGTAAATCTGGGAATGTGCAGAAATCCATGGGTGAATGCAAGGGAACACCCCCGCTCCACACATGGAACGCCTCCCTGGGGCAGAGTATTGCAAGGCAGCGACATGCGCTGCCTTGCGTTAGTCTAGATTTACCAAGCCTCGCAGGGCCACGCAAGGCCGCCTTGCGTAGCTTGGTAACTCTCATCTAGGTTTTGCGTCGGCCTTGCGTGGCACACGGGCGAAGCAAAACTTTGATAAATGTGTCCCTCAGAGCGTTTCTAGCAGGCATTTGAGAAAGCACGATCCTGATAAGATTGTTTCTGAAATGGTGTCACTCTTGGTTATTGGAGAGTTGGTGAATCTATAGCGCAGCCAATTACTCTTCAAAGATCACCTGAAGCGTGCGTTATTAACGCTCATATGCAAACACAGATAACTTATGGTTGTATCTTTAACATGCTTAGCATATAGTTGTGCCGTTCATGATCAGGTTTGTGTTAAGCAATATGGTGCATGACTATTTGCCCTAAATTACTGGTGTGAAACCTTGCTAGTTAAATTACATGAAATAAATGCTAGTCCATAAACTGTGAAGGATTGTGTAATCAAGCCATACCTAGTTTGCCAAAGCTTGTGTAAAGGTGCTTAGTATGTTTGCTGTGCCCAGTCATGTGAAAGTATTAACAGATACAGTGCTGCAGCTAAGTGGTCAACAATCCTTTTAATATATCCTGGTGCACAGATTAGGGACAAACAGACAACAATGGTTGCAGAATCAGCCATCATGAACAGATGCAACTTCAGTAATCAGAAAAAGTTGAAGCTGCAAAATGAATGATCAGAAAGAACTTAAGCTGTTGAATCAGCCACCCGGAAGGGGTGAGTTTGCAGATGCATTGATCAGGAAGAGGTGTGCTTGCAGGATAAATGCTCAAGCAGGATACATTTGGAGACATCATGAATGATGACGAAACTTCAGTTTTATTGGGAATAAATAAACATAATAAAAGACCCTCGAAGTTGGTAAGAGCGGTGTGAAGGACTTTATGCCACATAGATCCTGATTCAGAGTTTGGGGGATGGAAACTCCTTCACAAACGTGACTGATATCCGCTCCACATTATAACAACAGCATTAGATATACATTGGCACTTGTTATACAGCGGACACATTTGTGACGGAGTATCTCATCCACCAAACTGCAAATGAGGCCCAGAGTACTGTGTTCATTCCTGGAAGTAGGTTTGAATAATTCCTGATTCACAATACTTATTATTTTTTAGGTTGTTTTATTTTTCAATGTATTTTTGAACGTTTCTTCTACCCTATGTGCCTGCTGAAGTCAATCACTTAAATAAATACAAATTAGTTTATTTTGGGCCAAAGACACTTAAAACTGCTTCAGACGTACATAACATACACTTCTAAACAGTCATATTTGTGATGGGCTGGAACCTTACATCTGTTTATTGAGCATGAAAACAGAAAAATGAAAGCAATTTTATGGGAATATAAAAAGTTAAGTAAGTGTATTCTGTTTTCTAGGCAATTAATTTTACATTTGCATCACGATGTCTGCGAGACTACATTAAATACAGGGGGGCAGATTTACGTTTCCTGGCGCATGCCTATCTTCCACATGGTGCGTCACACCTTACGCCTGCTTCAAGCAGGCGCAAGTTTTTGACGCAGGAGGGTTGGAAAAATGTAGATTTCACTAAGGTACTTTTCCGAGGCATTTCTGCGCCGGAACGCCCACCCTGCGCCGGAACGCCCACATGAAACCTGACGCAGGTTTCATGTGGCGCTGGGCTTTACAACGTGACGCAACTCCCTAGATGCGTCACGTTGTAAATTCCCCGCAGCATGGCGCTAGCTTTACGCCACCGCTGCGTCACAGAAGTGACGCAACGGCGGAGCAAAAGGGGCTTGTACATCTGCCCCTTAGAGCAAAGGCCGGAGGATTCCGGTGTAATTGTTTGCGATACAATATGGTCAGGTCGACACTGCTGGCTCCAGGTTTTGAAGGGCATGTAATAGCCTTGTTCCGCTATGCTGATCATATCGTTGTCAAAACAGAGGAACTTCGAAGTCATTCAGTCCTCACAAATGGCACAGCTTGTTGAACCGAGAACATTTTCATTTTGCTGTTAGACAGGTCTAAAGCAGGATGACAAATCATAATTTTACAAACAGCATCTTAGCCAGACATGGTTTAATTTAGTTCAGCTGTAATTTAAAGTTTATTTATTGACAGCTCACCTCTTTGTTGACTTCATCTCCCAGTGACGTTGAAGGCTTATGGATCTTTGGCCTTATCCTTTAAATCTAAGTAAACATTTCCATCTGATAGAGCGCTCTAGCCGCAGATTCCTTAGCTTTTGAATTCTCCCCAGGCGCCAGACTGGATCCAGAAATATTTCAGCAGCAGCACCCCAGTAGGTGGTGTCGCGCGACTCCGTATCGACATCAACCATGTCAGTGACATCACCAGAGTCCATATAAGACGTCCTCTGATGCACTGACATCAGCTTCTTCTTTTCCACGCTTCCATGCAAATCCGGAGAAGCGGTACCTCTGGCTATTTTTGGCCGATTTTGAAGTTTTTTTGTTAAGGGAAACAGTGTGTCTTTTTCATGCCCTCGGGTTTTAAGGCTTGCGGTATCTGTGGTCGACAGATATTGGCATGGACCCTCACCCCATCTGTATGTGGTGCCTGGGTGAGCACCATGATTCGGCGTTGTGTGACTCCTGTCAACTGCTTCAGCCTAAGGCGTTAAGGAGCGGTGGATGAAGCTGTTGGTGGCACGAATGTCACAGCATTGCGAAGGCCTCAGTCGCCTTTACACTCCAGGGACCGTCAGGGAGGTGCTCTAGGGGCCATTCCCGTGGCCGTCGTTTGCCGTCTGCCTCTTGCAGTAAGTCAAGATGCAAGCGGTCCAAGTCGCGTCGGACCCGTACTTCACCAGCAGAGTCGGGAAAGGAGTCTGCCCTGCACTTAGTATCGCCATTGGCACCCCTCAGTCCCCCCTCCAACAAAATACATTACCCAATAATAACACACACTCAGACTGTTTGATTGGGTACAAAATGCTGCAGGTTTATTACATACACCGTTATGTAATAGGTGGGTTATCTTACGGGCGATCCAAGGGCAGGCAACCAACTGGCCCGCCTGATGAGCCGGGCAGCACTGGGGCGAACCCCGCCTTTGCTGCCGTCCAAGTGATTCTCTTCCAGGATCACGTTATGTTATGTTATGTTATGCCAACTTATAGAGCGCTCTAATACCCGAAGGTGTCCTGGCGCTGTAGCAGAAAGTCTGGAGAGGCAATGAACAAACTGAACCAGAGGCGGAGAGGAAGCCTAGACTGAAAACAGCCAGGTCTTTAGACCTCTTCTAAAAGAGAGGAGATCGGAGGTGGACCTAAGACATAAAGGGAGTTCGTTCCAGGCGCGGGCAGCCTTGCGTACAAAGCTCCTCCCGCCCCAATTTGACTTTTTGGCCCTGGTTACTAACGCCAGTTTGGCATCGCTGGAGCGAAGAGTTCTCCCGGGAATGTACCACTGGATGCGATTTCTCAGGTCCAGAGGACCTGTTCCGTGAAGTGATTTATGAGCTATACAAAGGGACTTAAAAAGGACCCGGTGTTTCATGGGTAGCCAATGCAAATCTCGTAGTCCTTTGCTGACGGACACAAATTTAGGGGTATTTGTTAGCAACCTGGCTGCCGCATTCTGCGCCATCTGGAGTCTGTTAAGATACTTATTATGGACAGTAAGAAAAAGGTTGTTGCAGTAGTCCAGATGGGACAGAGCTAGGGCAGATACAACAGACCTGAAACTGTCAGTGGTTAAGTAGGGCTTTATTTTCTTCAACGTCCTAATGGTTAAAAAGCACGTAGATGTGACTTTGTTAACCTGCTTCTCAAAGGAGAGTTTATTATCTACAATCACCCCCAGGTCTTTTACTTTCAGGGCGAGAGGGGGCCAGATCACTGGGCCACCAGGCTGGGGACCAGAGGCTGGGACTGTTCCAGAACTGGATGACCTCTGTTTTACCAGCGTTAAGCTTTAAACAGTTGGCAGCCATCCAGCTGGTAATGGCGGACATACAGTCTTGACAGGTAGAGGCATTGATTACTTCCGTCCCTTTGTTAAGAGAGATCACGATCTGGGTGTCATCGGCATCAGAGGTTAATCTAAGGCTGTAAGATCGTATAAGGGGTCCAAGAGGTTTAACATAGACATTAAAGAGCGTCGGGCTCAACGAGGACCCCTGAGGCACTCCACAGGGAAGAACAAATGATTTGGAGGAGAAGGTGCCCATGTCCACGTTTTGGGTTCTGTTGGACAGGAAGGACTTAAGGAGGGTAAGGGCAGTGCCCTGAATGCCGACCTCGGAGAGTCGATCAGACAGCATGGTGAACCGTGTCGAAAGCCGCCGACAGGTCCATTAAGATCAAGATAGCTGACCCTTCCTGGTCGACGGCTTCCCTAATCTCTTCCGTGGCTTTCAGCAGGGCCGATTCAGTGCTGTGCCCGGCCCGGAACCCGTATTGGGAGTGGTCCAACAGGGTGTTGGTGTCCAAGAAAAGACTGAGTTGCGAGTTCATCGCCTTCTCCAGTATTTTGGCCGGTAGGGGAAGGCGGGAGATAGGTCTGTAGCTGTTGGGGTCTTTTGGATCAAGATTGGTTTTTTTTAGGAGAGGTAGGATCGAGGCAGTTTTCCATGACAAGGGGTATTGCCCAGACGCCAGGATCTGATTGAGAAGTGGAGGGAGAGTGTTGGCTATGGTATCTGGGGCCATTTTGATTATAGAGACAGGGCAAGGGTCATTCAGGGAGCCAGAGTTACAACCCAGCAACAGATTGAACACCACCTGATTAGACAGAAGCGCAAAATTATCAAAGGTGGGGAGGTTGTTAGACGATTTCAAGTCGGTGCTGGTATCAGTGGGGGGTCCTAAAGGCATGTTGAAAGAAGAAAAAATGGCGTCAAATTTAGACAGAAAAAATTGTGCAAGATCATTGCAGAGCTCAAGGCTGCTGTCCGGGGTGGGTTGGGGGGGGGGGGGCAAGAAGGGCAGTAACAGTTTTAAAAAGTTGTTTTGCAGAGGATTTGGCTTCAATAATTTTTGGGGAAAAAAAAGCCTTTTTCTCAGTGAGCAGTGAGTTTTTATAGTCAAGGAGGCGGGATCTGTACCTGTCTTTGTTGATGGGGTTATAGCCGTTCCTCCATAATCGCTCCAAGCGTTTACAGTCTGATTTGAGCTTTTGAAGGCTCTGCGAGAACTAAGGGGCAGATGGGGTTCTACGTTTGGGGATGCACCATTTGACCGGTGCGAGAAGGCAGCAAGCTGATTTGATCCAGTCAGTGTAGGCTGCAGAGGCATCCTCTGTACTGGACGTTAGGTCCGGGACTGAGTTAGTCAATATTTCATTAAGGTTAGATGGATTGATATTTTTCCAGGCCCGGATGGCTAACCTGTCCCTAGGAATTCGATGGACTTGAGGAGGGGTTGACTGGGCAATCTCAAAGAGAATAGCCAAGTGATCAGTCCAAGGTAAAGACAGGGTGGCCATGATAGACAGACAGGGTGAGTTAGTAAAGATCCCATCCAGGGTATGGCCGGCCCTGTGTGTGGGACCAGATACTAGTTGGTGAAGATCAACGGCCCTCAATGTGTCCACCAGTCGGGTCGTTTCAGGGTCCGATGGATCATTTAAGTGAAAACTGAAGTCGCCTAAGGCGGTGAAGGATTTAGCACAGAGGCCTTCTTCCAGCAAAAGGCCTATCGAGTCGATAAAGGCTACTTTGGCGTCTGGAGGACGCTAAATGAGCATTACTTTAAGAGAATCATGGGGGCCAAACCGCACATTAATAGAAAGTGCTTCACAGGAGCTGTTGGACGCGTCCTCGAAAGTGGGGCTAAGGCTTTTGTGGTAGATCACTGCCAGGCCTCCCCCTCTTCTTAGGGGGCGGTCCAGACTATAACTGAGAAAGTCAGGATGCGAGGCTTCAACCAAATATGGTCCAGACGCATTGTCTGTCCAGGCTTCGGTGATAAAGGCCATCATGACACCCTGATCTTCAATCAGGATAGAACATTCTTGGTTGTGCTTCACTAGCGACCGGGCATTAACCAGGAGGCACTTGAGAGGAGATGCCTTCATAGGAGACTCGGTTCTTAAGCAGCCATGAGAAAGAATTTTGATAGGTGCATCTAGAATTAAAGGAAGTTCACCAGAACAGTTCCCACAGAAATGGGGCAGCGTGTCAGCTGGTGTAGCGGGGGAGAATCTGGGGCAAGGTAAGATGTCGTTGGCAGGGTTAAGTCGTAAGAGATTCTCCCTGGCATAAAATATGTGTTTTCCTTGCACGGAGGCAGGGTTTATCGCCCTGAGCCCGGCACGAGCGGGGACGGGCGCAGACGGGCTTGCCTTGGGCGCGCCTTTGGCGTGGCGTCGGCGCGCCCGCTGTGCGCGTCCGCTGCGCGGTCGCTTCAGGGCGTGTTTTTGTAGCATGAGTGACTATAGCGCGACTAGAGCGCTAACTCAATGATGGCCGCCGCTCACCGGGTCCGAGGCGGTAGAGACCGTCGAACCAAGCTTCCACAGTGACCATTGGTAACTTCTACCCTTCCCGGGGCGGAGCGTAGCATAGCAAACCCCCGCTTGTTCAGGCCCACAACCGCCCGAAGGACTAGCGGGGCGCCGACACGGCTTCAGGGACCCTCCCATGAGGCTCCTCGGATTTTGCTCTGGCACCCCCTATGGTGCCGCGCAGAGGTACCCTTGGTACCGGCCTGCTTCCAGATCGCCCTGTAACTCCGCCTGCAACGAAAAAAGGAAATATTAGAAAATTCGCACCCCCACCTGCTAACAACGCCGGGTAAGCGGTAGGGAGGGATGAGGCGTGCGAGGCGCCAAGAGGTCGCCGGCATGGTGGGGGCGGGCAATATAGCCTCCCCCCACGCCCAGAGGAGCCCGGGAAGTGACGCCTGTCGCGTCACTTCCGGGCAGGAGAGAAAGGAAGGGGACACCGGCCGGAGTCCCTGCCCCCCAGGAGGGGGCGGGGAGGGGTGACCGGTGCCCCGGCGACACTAGGGCGCCGACCGCTCTTGTGGCCCCCTGCGGGGGCTGCGGTCAGCGGCATAGTATCGCCATTGGCACCCCTCAGTCCCCCCTCCAACAAAATACATTACCCAATAATAACACACACTCAGACTGTTTGATTGGGTACAAAATGCTGCAGGTTTATTACATACACCGTTATGTAATAGGTGGGTTATCTTATGGGCGATCCAAGGGCAGGCAACCAACTGGGCTGCCTGTCCGCCTGATGAGCCGGGCAGCACTGGGGCGAACCCCGCCTTTGCTGCCGTCCAAGTGATTCTCTTCCAGGATCACGTAACCGTTGGTAACTTCTACTCACGCCCCTTCTCGGGGCGGAGCGTAGCATAGCAAACCTCCGGTTGTTCAGGCCCTCAACTGCCCGAAGGACTAGCGGGGCGCCGACACGGCTTCCGGGACCCTCCCATGAGGCTCCTCGGATTTGGCTCTGGCACCCCGTATGGTGCTGCGCAGAGGTACCCTTGGTACCGGCCTGCTTCCAGATCGCCCTGTAACTCCGCCACAGCTCTGGAGGCGGCCACCGTCGCCGCCAGAGCACCCCACCCAAGCAGCTATAGTGTCACCTGCCACCTCTCCTGTCTGGAGCTTCCTGCAGTTCAGATAAAAGAGAACCGTCCCTGCTGGTTATGGTTATAGGTGGCCCCATCTACATCCCAAGCCCTTGACGCTATCCTGGGTCAGATAGTGTCTGCTGAAACAAGAGGCCTGTCCGGCCTGGGGAGTTGTGCCAAGGGCACTTCACCCCCATGCGTGAAAGTTCAACTGAGAATAATCCACATTTGTAAAGCGCATACAATCACCCGTAAGGGTCTGTAGGCGCTAGGGCCCTCCGGAAAGATTAAGCAAGCTATTGCCCAGAGTCACTTGGTGCTAAGCAAATCTGCCGCAGGCGCAGGGACGCGGACCTTGATCCCCAGGTTCTGGGGCCAGTTGCCCTGGCCGCGGCGCCACACCTCTTCCCGCTTCAGCTCTGGGCGGGGTGGCCGCCGACCCCCAGGCTCGCAAGGCCCCGTCTATGTGCTGATCTCCCCTAGCTGCCATTCTCCTAGCACCAGGTGCGCCTGAAACCTGCGTGCCCAACATGGGACAGCAGCCCGCTCGCTAGGTGACCACTCCCCCACCCGCCTGTCTGCTCTGATTACTCTGGCGAGAGGGATTCTATTTAACCTTTGTCGGTCACTTTGTTTGATACATCCTGCCGCGCAGGAGTGTTGATGACTGAAGGGGGTGGCCCTGGGCAAGGGACCCTCATGCCCTACCATGTATCCCTTATTGCTTATGGGAATTGTGCCCGTTCAGCACCTTCCGTGGTGACAAAACCCCCCGAGCATACTGGCTTATCTAATCTGTCTGATTCCAGCCGGGTCATTGCCTGCGACATGGCCTAAGCATTCCGGATTGGCTAAGTCCTACTTTACCCGTACTAGAATGCCCGCAGCTAGGAGGGTATCCAAGGGGGGGTTACCTCCCGCCCGCCCAGGGCATCCCCAGCGGTGACAAATTACCTGCTCCGTTGAAGTTCCACCTGGGCGTGCCAAATGTTCTAGTGACATAATGTCCCCTTGTGTCTGACCCACAGATACCCCAGTTCCTGGGACGGCAGCACAATATGTTGGCTGACCGCATCCCGCCAAGCGAGGTAAAAGTGTCTGTATCCCAGGTTCCCAGTTTCCTGCAGCTGCAGTACATGACCAGTGGCTCCGCTGGCGGATGCCACAAACCGCAATGGTCATCTGGACATTGAGGGAAGCCCCATTCTCACCTGGGCCTACCTCTGAAAGATAGTGATTTCACACAGCTGTAAGGCCAGGGGCCCGCCTATTAAACCTATTTACTTGTTTTTTGCTACTCGGCCCCCTTATGGTTGGAGCTCTGGGTTTGCGCAGCACGCATGCTCCCAGGGCACGCAGTTGCTTGAGAGCTGGTGTCTGTTATCCGCCCGCTGATACTTATCTCTCGCTAACCGTCCTACTGCTGGATGCTTCCCAAGCACTGTAGACTTCGTGGTCCCACCTAGATTGATCCCCTCGCCTGGGGGAAACCCGGTAGTAGTCAGGACCTTCATGGTACCTCCACCCCAGCGTGGACTATCGACATATTTGGGACACCGGAGCAGGAGATGCCCCTTCAGGTCTCAGGTTCTAACCCATAGAAGGATAACCCTGGGGGCAGGCAAGTCTGTGAGAACCAGCGGGAACCTGCAGTGCAAATACCAGCCCTATCCTGAATGTAGCGAATGCTGAAGGTCAATATGCCCTGTTGCCAAGAGGCTCTAACGTAGTGTTTCCCAAACTTTTTGAAACACCGCACACTTGTTATATGACAGCTACACCACCCACATGCCGCCCTGGCCAAAGCGCAGGTGGATAGGTCTTATCTGAAGCAACTCAAAACGAAACCTGCCTTTGGTTGCAGGGGAATGCCCCCCCAGTGTACATCTGACCTGTTTCTATATGGTGCCAGCAGATGTTCCTCATAGAGGCCTAACCCTTGGTTTGGTGCTAAGCTCAGTGGGCTGCCGGCTTGTGTTTTGCGACTTCTTACATGGCCTCCAAACGTATATTACAAGACCACACTACACCTACAACCCCCAGTACCAATGGCTCAACAAGGCTTGTTAGTTGTAGAAGATGACCGGAGCCACAATTCTGGCATCGCTGCGTAGCATTTCGAAAATGCTTCCGTTCTGAAATGGTGGGACTGTCACCTTTCTGTATTGAAAAAGCCTTAAGTGTCTCCCTTCGCTGAATAGCAAGCTCGCCCCTGGCTTGTGCAGCGGGCACTGCGTCGCCATGCAACCGACGTTATACTGAAAACGTGGCATGTAGGTAGTACCATGTTACTGTTCTCTGCCTGACGCCCCACAGAGCGTTGTGCGAACAGCCTACACTGTGCAATGTTGTGCCTTCTAAAATTCCAGGCCGCATCCTAGACAGAAGTTAGTCACGCAGTGCCCACTGCTCCTCACCGCGAGACCCCTCTTCGCATGCAGTGATACTTGGATTCCCGGTTAATCTAGTGTTCGGTCGATTCCGCTTACACTACCAAGTGTGGGAATGGGGGCCCTCTTATGATGACGAGGCTGTAGCCAAATTTTTTGCCCACGCAAGCCGGTCACCGCCGTGCGACATCCAAGGAGAACCCGCTATGGTTTAAGGCCCCCTGCTGGAAGATGTACAGTCCCTGCCTTCTTTGAAACCCACACAACTAAAGAGGAGGTGTACCTCTCTGGAGGCCCCTCTTGTTCACACTGACCTGCTCGGATGCAGGGGCGGGGGTTCTGGGAAACAATGACCAACTGAGTGATCACTTGCGACCCGATCGGTTGATTGCCCAGACAGAACTGGTATTGAACAATTGAAACCTACATGGTCCATGATTTAACTCGGGCGCCATAAGGCGGTCTTGAACAAGGACCGGTGGACAGCAAGTCATCGGATTAACAATGAACTATTGGTGGGTTGGAGACAGGGGTACCCTCCAAAACACTGAAATAACATCGGTGAGGATAGTTCTATGAAGAAAAGCATTGAATGAATCGCTCCTCAAAGTCAAAGGACAAATACCCTGTCTGGTTGCCACCCAGGCAGACGTACCACAATGCCAACTGTAGGCAGAGTACACGCAATATCCGACCGAGAGCTATTTACGGCAAATGTACCCCAATTGCGCCAAACTGGGAATTGGCATACGCGCGCGCTTCCTTACGGCAAGGCAGTTCTACTGAACAGCTGACAATTGTGCGACTACATGCCCGGCTCGTGGCAGGCGGCCACTTCCTATCGCACCACACCTTGCTCCTGCCGCGCTGTCCATCATAGTAACACAACCAACCCTGATACTCGTGCAGGCATGATACTTGCGCCTATTCCAAGCCATCCAAAATTATACGAATGGCTTGTTCAGCTGGCAACAGTGATTTTAATGCAAAATGCATTGGTCCATGCCTGTTGGGTCATCTCTACAATAGACAGACAACACCAACTCGTGGCAGACTGTCCCCAGCGCCAGTTTCGGCGCACCAGCAACCACTTGGTCAAATCCCCCCGGTAAACTTTGTGCTGTGATTTTTGCCTTAGTGGGCGCTATGTAGTGGCCACATAGGGCCTCATGTAGGTAGCCAAATACCGGTCGGTAACGGCCGATTTTCGGTAATTATACCGTTACCGACCGGTATTTTGGCTATTGGTATGTAGGGGGTCAATTTCTGGAATCGGAATTTACCGATTCGGTAAAACTACCGAATCGGTAAAATTACCGAATCGGTAACGTTACCGATGTGGTAATTTTACCGATTCGGTAATTTTACCGAATCGGTAAATTCCGATTCCAGAAATGATATGTAGGGGGAGTGTGTGGGTGTGTTTAGGAGTCGGTATTTACCACCAACTTATAGTTGGTGGTAAATAATTAATGTATGTGTGTATGCATTTTGAAGCGCGTAGCAGTGTGCAATGTGGCATACATACATGCCCTTAGGGCATGTATGTGTGCCACATGTGCACACATGGCCGAATCAGGGGTGCAACAGGGTGTCAATGTGACACCCTGCCACCCTTGCATTTTCTCCACCATTACCGAATCGGTATTTACCGATTCGGTAATGAGGCATACCTTCCCATCAATGGGAAGGTATGCCTCATTACCGAATCGGTAAATACCGATTCGGTAATTACCGAATTGTAACGAATCGGTAAAAAATACCGACTCATTACCTACATACGAGTTACCACTTCTAAAATACCGATTCGGTAACGTTCGGTATTTTAGAAGTGGTAACTGGTATGCTACCTACATGAGGCCCTTAGTCTTTTGCCGCTATGTCAATGCCTCCCTGTATTCAAAGCAATTGGGGCACTAAGCTACACCCATCTTTCGGCTTAATCAATGCTTCTATTTGCATTAGATAATAAACCACCATTCTAGCTCGGTTGCGTTGCCCTCCAAGAGCTAGCCACCCCCTGGGTGGCTAGGTTTCAGTTTGCTATGTGTGATTTTCACCATATCTGTCCAACTGTGAGTGACAGTGAAAGGCCTATGGCTGGCACTTTCTTGCGAGCAAAACCAAACCATGCAGATGCAGAAGACCTATTGATATCAGTATTTACACAAACATGCCCGTGTACGGTAGTCTATGGGCCATACGATTCGTAGCTCTGACTAGTTGAACAATGGTGACCGTTACTGATAGGCCTGGCTAGCAGTAGCCCCACAGACTGCACCACTTGCCACACCCCGGATTCATGGACACCCCCCATGAGCCACACATGCACACAAAAGGACAAAACAGCTGTAAATTGCTCATTGCCGTGTCAATCCCATCTTAACACCGTGCTCAGATAAAGGCCAACATACACACATTGGAGGGGCAGAGTTGCGGCCTTATAGCAAACCTCTTTTGGACTGTGGGCAGCGTTCCATGTTTGGCCGTTTCCTAACATGGCCCCCTGACCGTTCTACGTTAGGACTATCCCCACTATGGTCCGCCCTGCCCAAGGACTAATGCAATTGGGAGCGTGGGGCCTTAAGCAATGGGTGTTTGGATGTAAAGAAAACAATAACAATAACAGCCTACCCATGCACATTTCAGAAAAAGGTTAGGGCAGCGGGACCTGTGAGCAATCTGCCGGTATAGTTCGAATTCTCTCGATGGCTCCAACAGTCAACCCCATAATTGGAAAGAACTCCCCCTCGGTCTGTACCCCTAACTGTATTTGCATTGAGTGGTCCTATAACGAATTGTAACAAATTGAGTGCATGTGTGAAGGCGTCTGCTCAAACACGTGCAGTAAACTGTGCCGACATCGATACTGTGGGACTGTTGTTAAGTAGACATGCTCATCTATGGCCTAATATTGGTCAAACAGTGCAGCACACGACAACGGAAATTAATTCCCTCCTATCTCCTCCATATTTCCACTTCTTTCAGGCTTAGTGATGGTACAACATAGCCACAGTGCCAACCGGTGGCGTACCATTGCAACATGGGCAAGCCTAGAACTAGTGACTGTCTATGTACTAGAAGCAACGCCTTCTAGATTAGATATTCAGTCAACAAGGCATCCTTAAATGTGCATCACAAACTCCCTCTTATAAAGCAGGTGGCGCTCAAGATCAGGCACCGTTGCAATCACGTGGCAAAATGCCTCTCTTCTCCGGTCACTTGCCCAACTGCTGCCGGGAATGTTGCATCTTTTATCTAGCGTGGACTCACCTTTACATTCCCTATTCCGGCATGGGGGGAGATTAAGTGATTTGCCCAGAATCACAGGACGCGACCTCGAGGCTCGAACCCTGGTCTCCTGCACCAAAGTGAGCAGCTGCACATTGAGCACCGTATTTACATTACCTATTCAGGCACGGGGAGATTAAGTGATTTGCCCATGATCACAGGATGCGACCTGGTTTCCTACACCCGAGTCGACGGCTGCACATGAGTACCGTATTTATATTACATATGCAGGCACGGGGAGATAAGTGATTTGCCCGGGATCACAGGACGCAACTTCGAGGCTCTAACCCAGGTTTCCTGCACTAAAATCTGCGGCTGTACATGAGGACAGTATTTACATTACATATTCCGGCACGGGGAGATTAAGTGGTTTTCCCAAAATCGCAGGACGCGACCTTGAGGCTCTAACTCTGGTTTCCTGCACCAAAGTCGCGCTTCCATACGAGTGCACCACCACAACAGACAGCACAATGCCGCAAAATCCGATGAGGGGGGCTGCCAGAAAGAACACCTCCTAGTGAGTGTAGCTGGTCACCGCTCCACAAAGTTGGGCGGAAGTCGTGAGCCCCCCCCCCTCCCCCGCTAGAATTGGCACTAAACCTGGAGTCTCTGGTTTAATAAACAGGGCGCTCCGCCCACTAAAGTAAGTGGGGGAAGAGTTGAGCACGAGGGTCGTCCCGTCCCCTCCTTAGGCCCCACATAAAGCCTGAAGTTGCCTCAGGATACCAGGGCCTCACACCAAGCCCTGTGCCCCATGCCCCGTGTAGCACGGAGCCACCACAACAGTCAGCAATGCTGCATGGTACGATCGAGGGCAGGTGGGGTGTGAAAGCATGCGGTCTACCTTTAACAGACGTCCTTTGGGGTTGTGTATCATCTCCCGGGAAAGCGCAGGGCATGGGGAGGGCGAGTTGTACCCAGAAACAGAGCATGCTGAGATCGCCGAGGCTCGTACCCGGTTCCTCTGTGGCAAGGTCGGCTGCTCTGGCCGAGAGGCTGCACCCTCTCCCCGCAATAGTGTGATAAGGGGAGATGGTCTTCGATTTCCTTTGGTCTGTAGCCAACTGCGCCATTTCAGCCCAGAGTTCGCCGAAAATATGAGGGGACCTCAAACCCCAGCCATGTGCCCCATGAAGCCTCCATGGGCGGGCTGCCATATTAAGTTACTGGCAGAGGCTGCCTCACCAGAGGATGTACTTCCTGGTGGAGGTTGTAAGGTGGTGGCAAATCGCGACCGAGGAGCCCCCAAACAGCGGAGCCCCATGAGACACACAACCGGACGCGACCTATGCTCCAAACATCAGCCGGGCCCACTCCCTCCCCCCCCGGCAGAAAACCAATTCTCTCGGGCCACTGAAGCGTGGCCGGGGCCTGGGAACTACACACCCGCCCTCACCGCGGAACAGGTAAACCCGGTATGGGCTCAAGTGCGGGAAACTGCAGGGCAACTATAACCCCAAGCACCCACAGGGGGTCCGAAACACTTGCAGCCTGCGTGGCTTCAGGGGGTGGGGGGGGTGGCATCCTACGCAGTACCTCCCGCAACCCCGACCCACACAAACTGCTAGGCCCAACAGGAGTCCTGTGCTGGCCGGCTGCACAGCAGTACCAGAGGCGTGAGGAGCAGGGCGCGCACTGCACGGACCCAGGGCAGCTAGCAGTTCCCGACAGAACACGCTATCCGATCGCGGCATTTATACTCAGGAAATACATTATTTCCCACTAGCTTGGTCCCTGCCGGTGGTGCCGCCGGGAATGAAGCCGGACTTCACCACCAGCCAAATTAAACTCTTGCGCCAACATCGCCCGGACAAACTCGACCATCGTTCGGCGGTCAGGCCAACGGGCCGTGGAGTCTATCCCCCTGGGAGCTGCCACGGCACCCCCCACACATAGCCGTCAGGGAGGGTGGGGGCAGGGGAATCGATGATCAACCCCCAGGCCATGGCCTTGTGGTTGGGCGGGGGTGACTACCACTTACCTCCTTCGCGTCGCAGACCAGGACGATGACCCAACCGCAGAACGGACCCGCACGACCTCTCATGAGGCGTGCGAGGCGCCAAGAGGTCGCCGGCATGGTGGGGGATGGCAATATAGCCTCCCCCCACGCCCAGAGGAGCCCCGGAAGTGACGCCCGTCGCGTCACTTCCGGGCAGGAGAGAGGAAGGGGACACCGGCCGGAGTCCCTGCCCCCCAGGAGGGGGCGGGGAGGGGTGACCGGTGCCCCGGCGACACTAGGGCGCCGACCACTCTAGTGGCCCCCTGCGGGGGCCACGGTCAGCGGCATACTAGCATATCCTGGAGCCAAGGCGACCCTAACCCAGATCATGGAATATTATTATTCTCTACAAAAGACTTTCAAGTCTACACCTTATCCCGATGTGCCTCTGGGCCCGAAGGAGGTGCAGGAGGCTGAGACTGTTACAACGCCCACACGTTCACTCTCAGCGTCAGTCAGGTCATTGGGTGCCATTCCCAAATCGACGCCGGTGGATAGCCCTTCAGGGTTTCCACCTTCAGAGCCTGGCTTCGAGCAAGCGTCATCATTACCGGCGCCGTTGGTGCACAGCCTTCCGAGGATTCCACGTTTGGTGCCAGCAGCCGTTCATCTGATGTTGATGGCGGCGCCGCATGATGCCTCACCACTTTTCCACTCCAACACTGATGAGGGCACCACATGGCACTGTATAGCGTCGGACGGCGTGGATGATGATAACGCTCTACGCCCAGCATCATACATAGCACTTATAGAGACGGCTGGTTCAGGCATCGATTGTGGGCTCCTCGTGGACTCATTTCCCACTATTCCTTCTTGACCAAGGGAATATGGAGGTGAAGGGGATCATGTGTTTGTTCCCCTATCGTATCCGACCCCTTTGGACACCAGTTGGGTTTGTGAGATGGGAAATGCGAGTGGTCTAGAATCATTTCCAGCCTTCGTTCTTCTATCTCCTCCTGGATTAGCTTAAGAGGTAAGCTCCTCATTCGCACACATGTTAAAATGATTTGCTGAGTTTTTAAACATGCCACTTCCATTTGTGGCTTAGTCAAGAGACCCTTTGTTGGACATTGTGCACCACAGTCAGTCTGAAGTGGAGTCAGTGCTTCCTTATTGTGAAGCTTTTTCTGACACCTTGGCAGGAGCATAGGCTAAACCCAATACGGGCCCTCCCTGTTGAACTTTTCATTTCTCCTAGACATTATCTGGCCCTAAATGAACCGGGCTGTCTTATGAAACATCCTACTCCCCAAAGCTTCATGGTTTAGACTGCGTTGGCTTCACAAAATATTGGTTCTGTCACTCTTACCCTTCCAGATAGGGGGGCTAAATGACTGGATACTTGTGGCAGGCATATTTTTGCCTCCACCAGTTTGGCTTTGAGGTCCACCAATACTTGTGTTCTTGTTCGTTTCACCCATGTTTTGTGGAATTAATTGGCAGATGTATTACCATCCATTCCGGAGGAGAATCATGCCACTCTTGCTCCTTTACTACTTGCTTTGTTGTGGTATAGATACCACTGATTCAGTCGCTAGGACTATGGCCTCCTCTGTAGTGTTCTGTTGCCGCGCTTTGTTGCGCACCTCTGGCTTCTCAGAGGAAGTTTAACAGGCCCTTATTGGCATGCCCTTTGATGGTACTCATCTATTTGGGGTGCAGGCTGATTCAGCTCTGCAGCTTTTCCGCAACAGTAGAGGTGGTACGGAGCCTTAGTTGTGTCTTTATTTTTGTCTACCTCTTTCTTTCCCCACTGCTCTGTTTTGTAGCGAAGTTGGTCTTTGATTATTACAAAATATGACCAGTTGTTTGTAGCGTCTTTGCTGTTGTTCACTTATTGGCACACCAGAGCGTGATGTCCTGTTTTCTACAGGTATTATTGTTTTACACTGTCAAGGACAGGTTGTTTCTTTTGTGCACCCTACCAGGGTTTAAGCCTATTTTATAGGTTGTTGATGTTCTTTGAGGATGAGCTCCATACTGAAGAGATCTTTTTTCAGATGGTAAGGATTACCTATATACCTGCTTGCTCCTGGTGGAGCATGTCAGTATGCTTATTAGCATTACATATTACATATATTTCCTTTGGTATCCCACCTTATTCTCTTAGGAGTATATATATATATATATATATATATATATATATATATATATATATATATATATATGTCCTCTAATGATGAGTCTCTTCCCCTATCTTATCCTCATGGGGGATATACGTTGGGACGCCTTTCATTTCTTCAGCTGCCGGATTTCCAACAGAGTCAATAGAGAGCATGTCTCTTCTGTCCAGTGTATGTAGTGGCCTTGGTGATAGTTCAGCTAAGATTTAATTTGTTTAAATTGTATCCTGCATTTATTTTGCAGCTCTTTCACTTTACTTTTTGCTAGTGGTAATATTCTGTAGGGTCACCACATCGGTTGTGACACTGGTATCAATGTTCCAGTGATGAATCTTCTATGTAACCAAAGATTCTCCATAAGTGTACTCGTCCTTTTGTCAGAGTTGTGCATACACATGACCACGGCATTGCTGCGTTATTATTTTCTGATGGTTCCGTATGTCACATAGTGGTTACATCCATCTTGGTTGAACTCCTTTCTCTATCACTACTAGGCTTCGCAACATATTTTCTGTGGGAATTTCCATGGAAATCTCTTTTATTGTACTCTTTGGTGTCTTAATATTATACCTTTAGAGGCTAATTTTATGAATATGTGTCCCATTCTATTATGGTTTGCACTTTTTTCTGGATGATGCTCCTTTTACTTGTATTACCAGGGTATACTAAGGACTGTCAGATTATCACCCTTATACTTGCTGTGAGTTAGAGGTTTTTGGCTTCTATATGACATTTTCTCCTCTAATAAGCCAATGTAGCTATTGTTTAGCTTGTTTTTTTTCAGTCGATTGGCTTTTCAGTGTTTGGTTTTGTCCCTTTGGGATTATTGACCACCTATTGCAGCCAAGAAAGGGAGGTAGCTTTGTGGAGTGCATGTTTACATGCAACAGGCAGGTTCATTCTCTGGCATCTCCACTGATTAAATATTGTATGTTTTTCTCTTATTCTCAGTCAGCTTATGTTCTGTCTGACTTGTCTTGTTGTTATGTAAACAGGATGGATATCTTTTCTGAGATTTACAATGTTGATTTTTTCTTCACCTTGTCCCTTTTTTGACCAAATGATATCCTTCTTGTGGGAGGCTGGCTCAGTATATGGTGCACACCTATTGGTGATACAATCTGCACTGAGTCTAGACAACCCTTAGTGATAGTGTAAAAGGTCCATGATACACAAAACTCTCAAGGGGTAACTGGGGAGAGCCGCTAAGGCTAATCAAGGAGGGTGTAACGCGAGGGCATTTACCACACAAGTCAGTCAGTTAGAGCCACACAGAAAAGAACCACAATATTGTTAGGGAAATAGGTTCTATTTATTACAACACCACTCACTAAACTACTTTGGTATACCTCTTACCCAGAGATATGCATACACAACAAATATATCTTAAAACTGGTAAGTTAACACATAAAAACACATGTGCCCCTATGGGAGGGCTAAACCATATACTAAGTAAGTGGAATGCGAACGGGGCGCCTAACCAAGACTACCACGCAAGGATCTGTAGGCCAGGGGATGCAAGGAACCACCAAAGGTAAGTAACAAGGAACCTCTAGCCGTCTGAGTGCAAAGGTGATACTCTGGGTCAGTGTCCATAGAATAATATTGGGAAGTAGCGGTTAGGATTTTCAGGAACCTTGCCAGAGAACCCTGAGGAAACCAGTTGGAACCAGGGAGGTTGGAGAGAACTGCCACCCGTGGATACCCAGAGAAGCGGAATACCTACACAAGGGAGCACGGGTGCATAGAGTGAAGTGGTGTTGAGACTGCCTGAGGAAGTCAACAAAGATCTTTGGATACCCAGCTGCTACCATGACCCGTGGACCAGGTTGGTGGACGAGGAACACCTGAGGAGAGAGGAGATAAGAGTCCAAGGCACCCAAAGTCATTCAGGAGGTGCAGGAGCACAATGCCTACCCTTCTCGTGGGTAGTTCCAGTAGGATGGAGGTCTTGGAATTGCAGCTGTGGAGAGCAGGCGATGATGTAGGAGCCCAGGAGCCATCCACGAGCTGTCCCATGATGGTCGATGAATTGCAGGAGGCCCAATGGTCAGCACAACCACCAACAAACCTTTGCAAATGCGGCAGGTGTGTTGCAGGAAGAGTTACATAAGGGAGGACCAGCAAGGTCCAGGGAACTCACCCAACATAGGTAAGTTGGGGCTGGCCCTTAGCAAGCAGGAGAGCCAGCAGGAATTGATGAAGACCCGGGAGGGATCCTCTGGCAGCATGCACAGGGAGTTGCAGGGAGGCCTCAGCAGCAAAGCGAAGATGGTGGCTCATGTCACAGGGGATGCAGTGAGGACGTTGCTTTGGAAGCTGAGTGAGGCTTGAGGCAGGGGCTTCTTGGAACTCGAAGACCCTGGGGCCTGGAGAGCCAACAAGCCTTGGTAATGGCAAAGAGACGCGGTGCACAGGGGGTCGGTTCCAGCAGCTCTAAGAGGGATTGCAGTCTTCCAATTTGCAAAGAAGTCAGGTCAGGCCTCGGGAGGAACTACAAAGCCATCACCTGTGTTCCAGAGCCTTGTAGAGTCAATCGGATAGCAGGATCCACAGACCGGTTGTTGTTGTTGAGGTGCCTGCGGCTGCAGAGGAGTGACTCCTTCACTGCAAGGGAGATTTCTTCTTGCTGTCCTTGGTGCACAGGGAGTCCTTGTGACTCCGGGTGATGCACGGCCATGGAGGTTGCGCAGTCCTTGCATTACAGGAACAAAGTTGCCGTAGGAGAAAAAAGTAGACCTGTTTGGTCCCAGCAAAGTCCAGCAGCAGAGTCCAGTGTCCAGCAGCAGAAGAGTCTTTGGACAGTATCTTGCAGAGGGGCCTGCAGAGGATTCATGTTCCAGATGAATCTGGGGGCCCACCTCAGGGGTGCCCTTAAGTAACCCAGGAAGGGAGTTGGACAGCTTCTGCAGTGACTCACCTATCAGTCAATCAATCAATCAATCAATCAAGGTATTTATAGAGCACACTACTCACCCGGAGGGTCTCAAGGCGCTTGGGGGGGGGGGGGTGCCGCTACTGCTCAAACAGCCAGGTCTTGAGCTCAGTCAGCGGTGCGCAGGGTCACAGCTGCTGGCAGCGGCGGCACTGGCGGGAACGAGGGGCAGCCTGAGCTCACTCCTGAGGAGTGTGCACGGTGCGAGGGGGTGACCGGCCCAATGGGACAGAGGTCACACTCCAGGGGGTCAAGGACGCTACCCTAGTCACCCTGCCTGACTTAGGCTCATCAGCAAGAGGGAAGAACAGTGTATGGGATCGGTGGCAGCACTGGCTTGCATGAAGACCGTGCAAGGGTACACAGATAGGAATGAGGGCTCATCTAAGAAGCCCCCCAGTACCATGGTATTAGGCAACTAACACTGGAATCAGTGTAGCAGCATGATTACACCATGTTTGATACCTAACATGACTAGGTTCGGGGAAGCCATTGTGTAGTTGGAAATCTTGTGTTGACCAGTGTCCACTACATACCTTAAGATGGCTTCTCCACAATTACAAAGCCCAGAAAATGGAGTCCGGGGTTTGTAGGGCTGCCTCTGCTCATGCAGGTCTCTTTCAGTAGTGGGGACAGCCTTTTTTAGATCTGTTCACCTCCGAAGGGAACACACAGTGTCAGCAGTTTTGCACGCTGGAGTTTCCAAGGAGGCTATCGCTCTGTAACACTTTTTGTCACGAGTGGAGCTCAGGCCTCCTGTATGCCTATCCGCCCATACCACTTCTGCCCAGAGTTCTCAAGAAGATCAAGAACGACTAGACCCAAGTCATTCTTGTGGCTCTGGACTGGGCACAGAGAGTCTGGTATCCAGAGATTCTTTGAATGAGCTTTGATCCTCCGTCAGGCTGCCTCTTCAGGAGGATCTTCTGTCGCAGCAACAAGGAATGGTTCTCCACCTCAACTCTCCACCTCCTTGAGTGGAGATTGATTGGCGACAGTTGATAGCTTTCGACCTTCCGCCCGAAGTATGTAATGTTATCTTGGCGGCCCTCCACTAAGACGGTATACACCCGTCATTGGCAAAAAATTATAAAATATTGTATAGAAAGGTCTATTGACCCTCTTTCTGCATCTCTATCTAATATTCTTTTTTTTATTCTTACCCTTGCCCAGCAGGGCTCTGCTTTGGGTACTCTCAAGAGTTATCTTTCTGCTCTGTTTGCTTTCTTACGGCTGCCAGACCAACCCTTCTTGTTCAAAGTCTCTATTGTAAATAGGTTCTTAAGGAGCTTGTACATATGTTTTCACCTAAGCTCTTTATCATGCAACAGTGGGATTTCAATCTGGATCTCACATATCTTATGTGTGCTCCCTTGAGCCTTTATACAATTGTTCCCTCTGGCTGCTTACCATCAAGACTTACTAGCCCATTCTACCACGGTGTTGGCTCGTGGAGTGCCAGCACTGGACATCTGTCAGGCTGCAAAGTCCGCTTCATTACACACCTTTGCCGAACACTACTGCCTGGACAGTCAGATCCATATGGATGGGCATTTTGCCCATTCGGTCCTGCAGGACTTTTTATTTTAAAAAGTCTGTGCGCTGCCAACTGCCAGGATGGTATGGCTTGGATATCTATTCAAAAGTAAGGAATTTGCAGCTAAAAGTCTCTATCAGATGAACAAGTTACCTACCTTTGGTGAGGCATTGTTTGGGGCAACAATATCTAGCTGCAGATTCCTTACAGACCTACCCATGCCTCCCTGCTCTGCAGAATCATTTTATATGGCTAGGGTTGCTCCCTTTTTAGGGCCCTCTTTGTGACACACACAAGTTAGTTCACTTCATGGCTCTGCTCTTATGGTGTGTAAAAAAAGAAAAGGAACTGACGTCCGTTCACCTGGTTGGCGCCTATATAGGCGACTGCAACATCACAATCAATGCCGGCGATGTTACTTGCATCCAAATGGAGCCACTCGACGGCACACAGGGGTACTGCTCACGCAAAAGTTTCCGGATCCAGTCTGACGCCTTGGACATTCAAAGGTAAGGAATCTGCAGCTAGATATTGTCTCTACCAGATAATGCTTGTTCTTTACTAATACACATGTTATGTCCGTTGTCTTCAACTCTTTTTTTATAGAGCTTTTTTTATCCTGTCCCACGGATGATGGACCTCTGTCACTGTTACAGTGCAGGTCTAGCTCGGTAGGACTCTATATGACACAGAGGTTTTACTCCGCTGTATCACCTGCTGTTCCATGTCTCACAAGTATCAAACACTCTGTTCAAGTCTGGATATGCGTGACAATAGCTTTATTTATAAAGTTATTTGGCAAATTGTCCTACTATCATGGGTAACGTTCTTCCCATGCCTTCTAGGTCTTAATGACCTTTCTTACTGTGGTCCCTTCCGTGGTGCTTATTCTGTGAGCATACATGGGTTCGGATCCCCTTTAGGGTGCAACTAGTTTTCTATTTATCTTTATGGTTGGCTTCTACCATAGTTGCCATGCTATCATGGATAATTTTATTTCCATGGTTTTTAATGTCTTGTGACTTTTTTTTATCTGTGGTTCTTCCACAGGTTTTTTAGATTGTACAGCATGTTATTGCTCACCTACATTATTATGAAGGTCTGGTCTTTTTCTCTGGTTCTGGACCGGTTTTGTGCCAGTTAGAGGCTTTTAGTGGTCTCAGTTTGCAGACCCTCCTCCGGGGATTGTTTGCATTGGTATTTGATTCTAAAGTAAGGAACCTACAGTTAGATGTCTCTATCAGATGAACAAGTTACTTACCTTTGGTAACGCAATATCTATTAGAGACAGGATCTACCGCAGATTCCGTACACCCCTCCCATCATCCCCGCTCTGCAAACTGAGTCCTATTTTGTCTTAATAATTTAGTTATGAAACTTCACATACTGAACTAAGAACTGTTTATTTGAGACTGAGTCCTCCTTCATCTCAATGTTTTCATTATGAAATCCACATACTGAAAGATAATTCAGTTATTTTTGACACAAAGGTGTCTTTCATTTTAGCACTCTGTTTCAATAGGCAGTTTCTATATGTGGCTCCACATTTTCAGCTTGGAAAATAGTCACAGAAGAAACGGACATCTGTGCGTCAGCTAGGTGGTTATGTGGACATCACTTCGTGATGACATCGATACATAGTCGCACGGTGCCCTCTTCGGACGCGCGGACGTGCTGTAGAAAAATTTATAGATCCAGTCTTGCGCCTGTGGAAGGATTCTAAAGTATGGAATCTGCGGCTAAATCCTGGCTCTACCAGATAATGCATTACCAAAGGTAAGTAACTTGTTCTTAAATAATATAGTCATAAACAAAATCGTTTTTTAATTATTATAGTGTGTTTTAGTTCATATATACATTTTGTGTTATTATTGTTTGTATAATTGTTATACATTTTTTTTAAATATGGTTTGTAATTTTAAGTGATGTGGAATTTTTTATTTGTTAGTAGTAATTTAGATTAATAATGTTTAAGTATGAATGTGATTGATATTACTTATGTATAATTATGTAATACTGAATTAATGTACTTATTTTGTTAGGTGTGGTTTGCTATGTTTATAGGGGTACAAGTTGTGAAGTTAATTAATACTTAATTAACAATTAATGTATAATTTATTATTTAATTTTTTGTTAATTATGTCAATTGTGTAAATTTGATATATTTTAGTTAAAATTTAGGTGTGGGCTACTGGGTTTGTAGGGGTACATAGTAGGAAGTTACTTGAGTAATAATTACTTATTAATTAATAATTAGTGTATTACTTATTGGAGTGAATATTAATTATGTACATTAGATAAAACTGATTTACTTTAGTGATAATTTAGCTGGGGGTTGCTAGGTTTGTAAGGGTAAGGTGGGAAGTTGTTCTAATTAAGGTATAATTAAATATGTCATTAATTAATAAATATGTAAATTGTGTAATACATATAGATATTAGTTATATTTTGGGTGTTGGGCTGCTGGCTTTGTAGGGTTGTTGGTTGGGAAGTTAATTAAATAATAATTAATTAATTGTTAATTTGTTATTTAATTGATGATCTATTATGTAATATAGGTTACACTTATTTATTTTTGTTATATTTTAAGTGTGGGTTGCTATGCTTGCAGGGGTATAAGGTGGCAAGTAAATTGGGTAATAATTAAATAACCATTATTTTTAAATTGTAAATTAAATATGACATTGTTTGGGAATTTTGTACATTTTTAAATGGATATATCTATATATTTCACCTTAAGTAATAATGTTTATTTAAAGAGTTTTATATGTTGTGTAAATTCATACGGTTATGCAAATATGTAATGTGTTAGAAGTGAAGTAGTTTATCTACTGTTGCTTAGATTGGAGTGTGATGAGTAAATCTAACCCCTCTGAAATCCAACGGTTTCCTTACTGTTGCACAGACTGGAGTGGGAATAGTAGATCCTGCCCATCCTAAGTCCAACACTTTCCCTACTCTTGTGTAGACTGGAGTCGGAATAGGAATTTTAACCCCTCGTTATCAATTACTTGTGTTTCTCAGAGTTTTCCATTCCTATAAATGTTATTTTCTTGATTGTCATGTGGAAGTCCAACAATTTACCTACTGTTGCACAGACTGGAGTGGAACTAGTAAACCTTACCCCTCCGAAGTCCAACCATTTCCATACTGTTGCTTATACTGGAGTGGAAATAGTAATTGTAAGCCCTCCAAAGTCCAACGCTTTCCCTACTGTTGCACAGACTGGAGTGGGTATAGTAAATGTAACACCTCCGGAGTCCAACACTTTTGCTGCTGTTGCACAGATTTCCTCACAATGACCCAGTCTAAGTCATGGCAGGGTTCATTGCTTGTTGAAGGTGTAACAAGCTTTATCCGGTGAGAGATCAAGCATACCATATTAGCCAAACCTCTCCAGCAATCCAGAACTAAATCATCAGTAATATAAGGACAGCTGGATGGAATACCAGGAACTCTTAGGGATCTCCCCATCAACATATTGTGTGGGGATAAACCTGTAGTGCTACATTGGGTACTTATCATGCTGAGTAGAACTAAAGAAAGAGCATCTGGACATTCCAATGACATTGAATAATACACTTTGGCTAATTTTGCTTTTATTGTACCATTAGCCCTTTCTGCTACACCTGACACTTCAGAATGTTAAATACAATGGAACTTTTGCTCAATATTTAGTGCTATGCATAGAACCCTCATAACATTCTGAAAATTATTTTTCTTATCTGATTCTATAGAAGTTGGCTGCCATATATTGGGAATAACTCCATCAGAAATAGCTTGTCTACAGTTAAAGAGTTACATCTCGTAGTCGGATATGTTTCAATCCTTTTCATTAACAAAATTAAAAAATGATCACTTAAAGATATTTAGGTTTATTTCGGGGCGACATCTCACTGGTGTTCCCCTCCAAAATATATCTGCTGGCATATTACACACTTTTGACAATTTTCTGAAATATTCTCAAAAATGAGGAGGTTTGTGCATGTATCTTGCAATCTTCAGTGGCATTGAGTCTGGAACACATACCTCCTATCAGTTGATTTCCACAAATCATGTTTATCTTGTAAATATCCTGCTTTTTCTCAACTTTTGATCCGATGATGTTTCATTCTGTAAATTCCGAAGTTCATCAAGAGTTTGAACTGACATTAACTGAATTCTTATTTGATAGCAATGTACTACACATAAGAGCACAGAATTTTGCAGCTTTGTCTTCAAGGTTGTTGCCTAATGAAACCATGTCATCTCCACTCTTATGCATGGCATTTCACAACAGCAGTTTCTATTGGCAATTTCAACACATTGAGTTAATCCAAAATGTGCGGCCATTCTTTAATGAGGTGCCAACAGATGTCATGAAGCCCCGCTGGGAGAACAATTATCCGAAGTCATAAACCACTCCAAACCAGTTTTGACTGTCCTTTTAGATTGTAGCATTCAATTTATTGGCCACACATCATGCTCCTGCAATGGCAATCAATGTTGCTCTTGTAGTGAAGGTACATTACATAAGTATGATGGTGTAGTGGAGACGGAGTTCTATGTGCACACATTGCTATGTTAGCATAAGCGCTTTGGATGTAAAACGCCATCTTGCCACTTTGCTGCTTTTGCACATGACACTGCAGGTAGCTGTTATAACAAGAAAAACTGCTTGCTTGCTTTTTCTTCACATGAGAACGGTCTGTTGTTCACATCCCTAGGCGTGCACCGCGACCTTAGTCTGAACACTGTGTGCAGAAGCCGTCAAGGTCAAATAACAATGTATGCTTTTGAATTCAGGTTGATCGGCCCACGCTCTAGCCATAACACGCACACATCTGCAAATATCTGAAACTCGGGTGTCTTTAATATTGCATTTTCATGCATGATTCAGACACTTGGAGAAAACCTTTTCCAGACACAGATCAGAGCTGATCCTGTGATGTGATTCACCTAAGCTGATATTTACGGTATGGGGTTACCCATTCAAGCCTAGACACCTTTTATTAGTTTCATAAATCTAGCTTACTAGTGAAGGGAGGGTGGTTGCATTCCACTATCATTTGTAATATGATTTCTCCCTTCATTTTCTATGGTATTGTAACAATGCTGATGGTTTTGTTTTTAATCATTTGTCTGCTTATGTTAGCCAAAGTACTGCACCTTAGGGCACGTAGTTAAAAATAAACATTTTAAACTTTACCGTGTCTCTGATTACTCTTGTTGTGGACTGATATGAGAATAATAACGAAAAGGTGTTTCTGATTCCCACCATTCCTGAGAGTACTCTAAGTCGCTTGTTCTAGGTTGTCTAATCATTTGTAGCTTCAAGATGATACGGAGAACGAATGAGACACTGATGCTAGTCGGATAGGGGTTCTGGGTACTGAGGTGAGTTTTTGGTACACCACAATTCACTGAGGTCCTGGTTTCCTGCGCATAGTTCTGTGCATGAGCAGAATCCCTGCAACAATGGCTTCACAACATATGTCAGTGTGCCAACTGCATATGCTGCTCAAAGAATTCCATGAGGATCCCTGTACGTCCACATTCCCAGTGGACTTGTTTTCTTAGCTCCCCACGGACTTAATTGGGGGGTGATTTTCTGTCTTTCCACTGGCAGGCTTCTGCTTTCCGTTTCATTGTAACCATTTAACTTTTGGGTAGCATCCGGTGAGGTATTATTTTTTCTTCCGAACCGTCACAGACGGATTGCAGTTTCCACTCTCCGAGTGTATTTTTGTTTTGTTGCCCTGAGTGAGTTTCAATCCCTAATGGTATACAGGTTTTTCTTCTTTCCAGGCTTCATGCAAGTTACCATTATTATGGTAAATGACTCACTTTGTGCGGATGCACTATTGCCTTGTTTCCTGTTCCCCTGATAGGGGATTTTGTATTGTAAAACTGGAACGATTGTGCATGCGGCTTTTCGCCTTACACTTATGCCCTTTTGAGGTGTATCTATCGTCCAAGCTCCCTTCATTCCATGGAGTTTCCTTCTGCTCTAATATGGCATTATTCAGTAGTTCCTGACACACTCTTCTTTCCCAGCCAGAGTTTTGGGACGTGTTGCATAGTTCCTTTCCCGCTGTATTTTGTGTCCTATCGATGCGTCTTGCACTGCTTTAGCGAGCTGCTGTTGATATTCCAGACAGGATTGCCAAACAAACAAACAGGAACGTTATCCTCAAATGTAATACAATGATATTTGTTTTATATCAGAAGCTTTATTTATATATCACTTAAGACCTTAAAATGGGACGACATTTTTTCCTCCCTATTTTTTTACTTGTGTGTTTTCAGATTGTGGCAGTTGCTCCGACTCCCACAAGAGTACATCAATTGAAGGGCCTCCTATCTTATACTGCCACCCTTGGTCTCTTGTGGCTGCTTCCTCTTTGCAGACCCAAGTCCATATTTTTGCTTTGGGGACATACCTTGTCCCTTCTTGTTACCAAACCGCTCTTCTAGGTCAGCTATGGTCCATTGCCTTTACCTGCCTGTCTCCTTATTCTTCTGCCCTCACCATATACTCCTTGTTCTGTGGGATGGCTTTTGTTTAACTCTTTTAGCGAGAGTGTGTTACGCTTGGCTTTTTTCTCTTAGAGTAGTTTGCCAGGGACTTGGTTCATCTTTTCGACCTCTCTTTCCTATGTGGCTTTTTCTTGTTCCAACACGGAACGTACTTACTCATCTAGCCCATTCAGGGTTAGTTGTGCCAGTCCTTCTTTGATTTCTCAGACTCTCTTCTTGAGAGTTCTTTTTTCTTGTTGTTTCTTCAGTTCCATATGAAAGTTGTGGAGTAGTTTTTTCTTCACATATAGTAGTATATTGACGACTTTTTGCGATCTTCATATGTGTTATTCTGCAGAATTTTCTTCCGAAAGATTTATAATTCCTGCACTTTTTTCTGTTTCTGGTCTCATGTAGAGGCACTCATTCCTGGACTCCATACTTGTGTTCTTATATGTTCTGTACCCTTTTGGGTTCATCTTTTCATGCATGCTATTATTTACACTTCTGCTTCTTAGATACTTTATTTTTGTTCTATGATGTACCCTCTCTATCTTCTCCTATACCCTAGCCAGATCCTCATCTGTCTGACTCACTTACTGTTTTGGAGGCATTCCTACTCTAATCTTCCCGGTGTTAGTATTTCATGAACACGGATATGCAAGTCTTGAATTCTCTCTAGCAAGGTTGTTCAACCTATAGTCTTCCTTCAGGACATAACCCCCTAGGCCTGTTGCAGCTCCACCAGTCAGTTGGCCTTGTTTTCCTGTGTCAGCGGACATTCCTCCTGTGTGTGATGCATCTCACACTTTCCCTTTTCTTTTCCATTCGCATGGCTCTTTTCAGCCTAGTACTCTTGTCGAGTCATAATTGGGTCCTTGCCTATATGTATATACTATCTGTATATATACTTATGTCTTTATACTATATATATTTATACATATATATATATCCAAACCTAGTTCCTGACAAAGAGGAGCTGCCACAGCCTTTCGGGTCAGGGCCTGTCTCAGGTGTGTCAGACACCTCCAAAATTCCACCAAAAACACGCACCATTAAGCTACGTGTGACAGGCCACACCATCGTGCTTTTCAAATTCTTTATTTTCAGGCAGGGAACAGCATGACGCGTTTCGAGGTTAGCACCTCTTAATCATATGCCACAGATCAGCAGTGGGTTCGTTAGCTTTTAAAAAACGTAACTTAGACATTGAGGAAGGACTAATGTCAATGTGTTTGTTTTAAAGAGGCAGTCCGTTTATACACATTTTCTTTATATATATCCTTTCACAAAGCAGGAATGGTGAGTATTATTTCATATTCATTTGCAAAATCATTCCTATGTAGGTCAGATATTACTTGCTTTTATCTATATTTCCACTCCTGCATACTCATGTTACAATCCGCCATTCCTAGGACCACAATGCCCATAATGCCTCAGATAATGTCTCACACTGCTTGCTTTCTCCGATGATCCTTTTGGCAAAACTTCACCTCATTCAAACTGTGTCCCAAGGATGCATAGATTGCCTTTACTCGGATTAGTGCCATATTTTGGCTGCATACAAATGGTCACAGAAGAAAAGGGAAATTCAGCTACCACCCACTTTTCTCTCCAATTCGTTACTTGCCTTTAAGTCAGTATTGAGCAGCACGTCGTGCTTAGGGAAATCCCTTCGGCAAACCCTGGCTGAGTGCAAGTTCATCTCCCAGGTGAGGTGGGCCTCTCATTGTGACCCTTCCATTCATCCAGTTCCACGACAAGTATCTCAGCCGGCGGGCATTCCTTTTAGCAAAATCCAAACGTAGTTCCTGACAAAGAGGAGCTGCCACAGCCTTTCGGGTCAGGGCCTGTCTCAGGTGTGTCATATATATATATATATATTCACCCAAACATTCCCTAGCATTTGGAGACACACTTCTCCATCTTGTGATTTCAAAATCTTTATTGCAAAGGAACAGGCTTCCAATTCCTGAGCAAACGTGCTACTTCCTCAGAGGCAGTTTGAAAATCACGCTTTGTTCAGCCCCCACTGTTCCCTGCATGCTTTAAACAATTTATAGGCCTCCAGTGTGCCATTCATTAATTAACAATTCTAATGCATGCCGGACCTTGTGGTACAATTCCATACATTTTTTACCTCTAGTGGTTTGCGTGTTTGTTCACCCCTTTCACGAACCAATAATTGCCCTCCAGTGGGCCTCAGAATTGTAATCCTGTTTCACATTTCCGCAACCAGCTGTGCCGTCTGAAATTGGCCTGGGCTAAAATTTCGTTCCGCTCGCGGAAATTGCGATAATTTGACATTTTCGCGTTCCGTGGAGAGCGCGAAAATGTCAAAATTTCCGCAATCCACATTTTACCGGAAATGTTTTGCTTGCTCGCGCTGTAAAATAATACATTCTCGCGTGCGCGCGATCGCCTTACCTGAATCCCCGCGTTCGCCGACAAGTTTTCCCGATCCGGTCGCATTCTCCACGAGATGTTGGATTGTTGGTAGCCATTTGCGCTGTCTCGCGACAGTTCGCGCCTGCAGTATCGTCATTCGTCGTGCGATCACATCTTTCTTCTCGCAATCATGCACCGCGAGACAAGTGAAAATAAGATGGCCGCGCCCGCGAGCAACCGCATGGGTTAGTTGGCGAGCCGCGACCACGCAGAAAATAGCGCGAACGGGCGGGAAAAAAACTTCCGCATCTTCGCGATATTTCCGCGTGTTTGTGGAGATTTTTAACATTTTCGCGATAATTTGTGAAAGTGAATTTCGCAAATTCCGCCCACCCCTAGTCTGAAATCCCTGAGTGATTCAGGTAAGACGATCCCTAGCATTTGGAGACGCACTCCTCCATCTGGTGATTTCAAAATCTTTATTGCAAAGGAAGAGGCTTCCAATTCCGATTGTTTAAGTTAATTCTGCCTGACGTGTTTCTGAGCAAACATGCTCCTTCCTCAGAGGTAGTTTGAAAATCACGTTTCATTAATTAGTCCAATTCTGATGCATGCCGGACCTTGTGGTACAATTCCATACATTTTTTACCTCTAGTGGTTTGCGTGTTTGTTCAACCCTTTCACGAACCAATAATCGCCCTCCAGTGGTTCGTGAAAAGGTTGAACAAACACGCAAACCACAATAGGTAAAAAATTAGTTAATGAATTAATGAATGGCACACCGGAGGCCTATAAATTGTTTAAAGCATGCAGGGAACAGTGGGGTCTGAACAAAGCGTGATTTTCAAACTCTGAAACGCGTCATGCAGGCATGCTGAGATTTAAATAAAATTACTCACTTGCACTTTCAACTGGGTCAGTTATCGTCTGTTCCAGTGTTGTCCTGGAAGATTGGGGGATTGCAGGAGCTATATATGTATATATATATATATATATATATATATATATATCTATATATATATATATATATATATAGTATCTTTTTTTTGATAAGCAAATGTATTGAGTTTAGGTCAAACCACAAATTCACATTGGCATCAAAATCAAGTATAATATCACAATGTACATCCACACGTGAAACGACCGATACTTGCAAATCAATTTGCAGGGTAAAATCATACATAAGGTTATCTTGAATCATAGAAGACACGCACCCACCCCTCAAGACAACAGGTTGAACCATTTACCCCATATCTTTTCGAAGAGTTCGGGGCACCGCCGGGCTTCAAAGATGGGCTCCTCTTGAGTCCCGCACCAGTCCACCCCCCGTCTCCACCTCCGCATAGTTTAAGGGTTTGGCCTGAGACCATAGTGCCGCTATAGCTCGCTTCGCCACCGCCACCGGGCCAAGGAAACGCTTGTCGGCCCGAGAGCCGTCCAGGCCATCAAATACGCTTAGAATCAGGCGCAATTGGTCATGGGGAACCGTCCATCCCAGGGTCTGTGAGAGTTCCATTTCCACACCCAGAACGGAGCAAGGACAGGGCATTGCCAGACCATATGATAAAAGTCCGCTGGAGTGTGGTTGCAGCGCGTGCAGGTCGGGGAAGGGCGCAGCTGGGCTTTGTATAAGCGCCGGGGTGAGGCAAGCCCCGTGTAAATAATGGAGTTGGACTAAACGCAGTTTGGATGAGGTCGTCAGGGTCTTGGGGGCCATGAGGGCGTCCCTCCAATCAGCAACCTCCAAGGGGCCCAACCAACCCTCCCAGCAGACTCGCAGCACGTCTAAGGTTGCGGGGTTATTGTTCACTCGGGAGCAATAAATCCGAGAGACCCCACCTCTACCCAAATTCCCCATCATCACCTGGGCCTCGAGGGGACTAAACTCGGGAAGGGAGGTGGGGGACGGAAGGTGCACCCCCAGGGCATGCCTAAGCTGCACATATTTGTAGAAGTGGAGGAGTGGAGGGAATAGCACTGCTGCAGGTCCGCAAAGGTTCTGATATGGTCCCCCACCCAAACGTCCCCAAGAAGCGAGATCCCTATGTGGTCCCACCAATGGAAGTCCCGGAGGGATGAGGTCTCTTGCAGCCAAGTGCCACACCACAGGGGCAACTGCCTGGTAAGTTTCTGATCCCACCTTGTGAGACGCAAAGCAGTGCGCCAAGCCAAGAGGACCGACCGAGTGATGGGGGGTAGGTCCCTCGGTATGGGAGCTCCATACAAGTAGGCCTGAAGCCGTGGGAAGTCCATCGTCCGGAGTACTACCTGATACGCCAGGTCGGACCAGATGTCCGTGAACCAGTCATGGACCACGATAAATTTTGTGGCTAGATAATAGGTGTGGAGGTTGGTTACTCCCATAACCCCGGCATAAGGAGGTATGCGGCAGTGTGCCAGGGACATCCGCGATTTCCTGCCCCCCCATAAAAAGCAGGTGAAGATACTGTTGAACTCACAAAACCAGCTTGCCGGGAGGTGAAAGGAAATATTCTGCAGAGTATACAAGAACCGTGGGAGAACCATCATTTTAAAAAGGGCACTTCTACCAAGGGGGTTAAGAGGAAGAGATTGCCATTTCCTAAGGTCCGCCCTGGCCTTGGTGATTAGGGGCGTAATGTTCAGGGCCCATTCGAGATCTGGAAGCAGGGCAACCCAAATTCCCAGGTACTTGAAAGATTGCCTGCACAAGGGGATGGTTGTCTGTCATCCGAAACAGGCACGGGACAGGTGGAGGGGACCCAGAGTGGACTTCGCCGGGTTGAGCCGAAGGCCAGAGACCCGTTCAAAAGCGGAGAGGACCTCCAAGCCGCGTGGGCCAGAGTTCTCGGGGTCTGCCAGGAAGAGGAGAACGTCGTCGGCAAAAAGGGCGACATTATCGACCTGCAAGGGGTCCCACGCACAGCCCGGATGCAGGGATCCTGGCATTTAAGGCAGGCCAGGGGCTCGATCGCTAGCGCAAATAAGAGCGGCGAGAGCGGACAGCCCTGGTGAGTTCCTCTCCGTTTGGGGAACGCCCCCGACAGCACGCCGTTGACTAGGAACCTCGCTTTAGGGCAGGAATATAGAACTTGTATGAGGCACCGGAACGGCAGGCCGAACCCCATCACCTCCAACACATCCTCCAGATAATTCCAGTCCACCGTATCAAAGGCTTTTTCAAAATCAATGAAAAACAGGGATAAGTAGGGAGTGAGACGGTGGCGATGTGCGAGTTGGAGACGGCGAATGCAGTGCCGTGTACCCCAGGTAGGGAAAAAAGGGGGGACTAATTCAGTTGAGGAACAACAGTGGTTGGAATTAGATACACTAGAAGCAAAGACAAGGTTACCCCTGAGACCATAAATCAAATAAATTCACTGGGCGCCTAGGCACATTTCGTTACCTAAGATTATGTTCAGCAAAAGAACAACATTTCATACACAACAATTGTTACAACTGTGGGTCTGTGAACAAAGAAAATGATTACCAACAAATTGATAATTTTATCAAAAAAGTGAATTTTTTAATTCACAAATTTATATCCATAGCCTCTTTTTTTACTTTAAAAAAAAATATATAGAATTTTTTTTTCAAACATTTCATCATCACAAATCTTATTGCGACCTATATAATATTGTAAACTCATAAGCAGTACACATATAGAATGACTTCCGATCTTTTACTCTAAAGCAGCTATTAACATCTTTTTGGTCCTAGATCTTGATTAAGCAATTTAACAAAATAAATTGGGAAAATCATACAACATCTAGTATAGAATAAACGGTTCAAAAATAAGGAGGTCAGAGATCACATTGATACATATTAAACACAAGTACACCTCAATTAGTAGGTACACTTATACATTTTGTATAGTCTCCAATCAGTTGTGACATGTTAAAACTCTTGGCCTCGTGCAAGGAAAAGTAACAAGTGAAGGGGGGGTTTAAAGCCGACACGTTTCGACCTTCGTGGACAGGGACCACAACAATTCAAAGAAGGTCTTCCTCAGGGCTGTGGTGCTTTGTGTAGGACACTGAAAGATGAAGTGAAATATATCACTTTCAGGGGTAGCCAAATGGTTTCTTCGGAACTAGGCAGCATCCGCTACCTATGTGGACTTGCTCTATCGCCTGGAAGATTCCGTTTTTAATTCGTATTTACTCCAATAATGTTTTATTGAAGAATCGGCACGTTCATCCACGAATACAGGCGTGCCCATCTGTTCTGTATGGCGGCCAGTTACTTTCCTGATGGACCAAATAATGTAAGAGGGGACAGAGGCGTTGGGCCAAAACAGTGGCGAAGATTTTCACCTTGGGGTTGATGAGGGAAACAGGGCGATAGTCCACACAAGCAAAAGAGGGCGGCTCTGTCTTCGGGAGCACCACAATAGTGGCCACGTCTGTTTCGGGGGGAAAGGACCCCTTGTCTACCACATGGCGAAACAATGCTACCATGTTCGGAACCAGCACAGGTCACATAGTATTCCTGCGGATAGCCGTCCAGTCCCGGCGTCTTGCCGGAATGCAGGTGAGAAATGGCCCCATGAATTTCCTCCGAAGTGAGGGGGAGATCCAGAGACTCCGAGACCGCTTGGGGAAGACGAGGCAGATGGGTCCCGTCTCCGACAACAGTGCAGTTAGGGAGGCCTCGGGAGGGTCGGCCAACAGAGGTGATGTGATGGGTACCAGCCCCATCGCGGACCTCGGGAATGATGCGAGTGGCCTTGGGATAGGAGATTAGGTTATGGAGTAATTTGCCATTTTTGTCACCCCAGCCATATACTCGAGCCACCGAAGAGCGCCATCCAGGGAGTTTTGGCAGATCTCCTCTCAGAGCAGTGCGAGCTGTCGGGCAGAATCAGCACCCTCAATAGACCCCTGAGTAGACTCCAACCGGGCAGCGCGGGCCTCCAACTGTACAGAGCGGGCACCCTGAGCCGTGCGCGTCGCGTGGGCTAAGCCTCTGGCCACACCCCGCATGGCGGCCTTGCCGGTCACCCACAAAGTACCCGGCGATGGGACCGACCCTGTATTGAGCACAAAGTATTGCTTCTGTTCCCGGCTGAGGGATTCAACGGATTCCGCATCTTACAAAAACCAGGCGTTCATTCTCCAAGTCGTACAAACGCCATCAGGGGCGTTCCCAAGCCGGAGGAAGACAGGAGAGTTATCCAGAGATGCCCCTGGGCAAAATAGTAGCCCCGGACACCAACGGACAGTCTAGGGCAGGCAGTAGGAGCAGGTCAATACGAGAATGAGTATGATGGACCGCGGAAGTATGGGTGTACTGTTCCTGCCAGGGATTCCACACCCTCCAGGCATCGCAGAGACCCAGGGCGGAGGACCAATCAGAAAGCAAGGCGGGACGCAGAGGGAATGCCTGTCGCGTCGCGAGAGGGGTGCATAACAGCGTTGAAGTCACCTCCGATGACCGTCAGGCCCTGAGGAAGGGTGGAGACTAAGAGCGTGAGTCGCCAGAGGGCTGCGGGCATTGTGGCAGGGGAATATAAAGAGATTAAGATGATGCCCCTCGATCCTGCGGGTCAGGGCCACATAGCGGCCTTGTGTGTCAGTCTCAACCTGTGATAAAGTAAAGGGGAGACCCTTCCGCAGCAGCATGGCCACCCCCCGGGAACCCCGTGTAAAACCCGAGTGCCAGACCCTGTCGAACCCATAACGGGCGAGAAAAGTGCACTGAGTGCCTTAAAGGTGCATTTCTTGTAGAAAGAGGATGTCGGGTGCGTGGCGCTGGGCGCTGCGGAGGACTGCAGTTCGCTTTATGCAGTCTAGCAGGCCGTTGACGTTCCATGACACAATGTGGCGAGGTCTATGTAAGGTGGGCATCATCAGGGTGGGTTTTGTGTGTGGGGTAGTAGTGCGGATATACCTGGGTCCCAGGGGAGACAGCCTCTCCTAGCCGGGGCATTGGGGTGCATTTCGTGTGGTCTGCTAAGCATCATTTCATCAGCGGTGACGAATGTACATTGACTGATGCCAATTAAAACAAAAACGGCGGGCCGTAGGCGGCCAAAAACAGTAAACAATCGGGAGACAACAGTCTGCCCACCCTCCCTCGCCCCCCCTACATCCCCCACCCTACACTTCTGAACTTGAAGCATCTGTCGCCCTGAAAAGGAAAAACCAACAAACCAGCAACACAGCTGAATCAGAGTGCTAAGCTAAAACGGTTAGCGAAACATGAGATGGACCCCTCCATGTAGGCGGATGAGAGAATCGCTAATAGCTAGAAAAAACAATTAAGCATTAAAGGCCAAAGGACTACAATTAAGTCAGAATACTCAGGTAATACAAATAGTATAACTTGGTTTGATGGTGGTGGACCCTTTCATATGTACGTACTTGGAAAGTCGGGGCGCCGCTGTAGTGGTCGCCGAGAAAACAGCTTACGGATGTCCTGCCAATGGGCCCCTTAGTTCAGCTCCCGCTGTCGTCCCCAGTTCCTCGGAGAGCAGGACTCCGTGACAAGTCAGAGTCAGAGATGACTTGGCGCAGTGTCTCAGAGGGGTCTGGGATGCGGTTCAGATCGATCAGGGAGCCAGTTGAGCTGGGAGATGCAGACCCTCTAGGCGATGTTTGAGGAAGGGATAGTTGAGCGGGAGGCGGCTCCGCGGTGGTCACCCTTCCTGTGAGACCCAGTGCGGCGCCTTTGGGGCTTAGGCAGGGTTGGGTGAGGTTGCGTAGGCTCCCGCCGGGCAGGAGAGGAGGCCTAGTGGGTCCAGAGAGGGCACTCCTCCGTGAGCCAGGTCCAGGCCGCCTGGGGGCTATCGAAGAAGAGCGCCTTGTCCTGAAAGATGACTCGAAGCCAGGCCGGAAAGAGAAGGCCATACCGAAGACCCAGGTTACGGAGCTTCTGCTTAACTTCGTCGTAAATTCGACGTTGGGCTTGCACCTCCCTGGTGTTGTCTGGGAAGACCATAATCTTGTTGTTCTGGGAAGTCAGGGGGCCCTGCGTACGAGCCTCCCTAAGGATAGTGTCCCTGTCCTGGAAATTAAGGATCCACAGGATAATGGGCTGGGCAGGAGCTCCTGGCGGAGGTAGAGGAGCCAGGGAGCGGTGGCACGTTCAATAGCAAACCATGGGGAGAGGGATTCTTGAGGCATCCAGGTGCGCACCCAAGTCTCCACAAACGTGTCTGCGTGGCCTAGCTCCGCCCCCTCGGGTAACCCTATGAGGCGCAGGTTGTTCCTCCTCGACCTGTTTTCGGCGTCTTCGGCCCGACAGTTGAGTTCTGAGGTCTGAGCCTGAAGACGGGCCACTTGAGTCTTGAGTTGGCCTATATCATCCTCAGCCGTGGAGAGACACGATTCCGCCTCCGAGATCCAGGCCGTAGCGTTACGCAGGTTCTGCCGAATAAGGGCCATGTCTACCCATACCTCGCCAATCTTGTTCTCCCCCCCGGAATCCCGGTCGTTCGTGGTGTATTTGTCCATTTTGGTTTGAGAGGCAGGGGTCTGCAGGGTGCGGGTCCTGCCCATCGCCACCCAAGGCGGGGAACAGCCGTGGCGCAGGCAGGGGGGGCAGTCAACCACCCAGGGAGGAGGGGGGGCCCCTGACACCCAGACCATCGATACTCGGGCCCGAGTGTCTAGGCCAGTCCCCTCAGGTCTCCGTCAACCTCCAGGAAGAGCCAGTAGACAGTCAAGACCCCCTCCTCCCTATCGGACAAGTGTCTCGGTCAAGGAAGGGTGGCACCCCCACGCCGACCCAGGAGGAGCGTCAAATGGCCGATAACAAGGGGGGCCTAGGGAGGTGAGCCGCCAGTCCATACCACGGCGGGCGAGAGGCAGCCCCAAGCAGGTGGTCAGTTCCAGTCGGCGGTGGGGCCAGTGACGGTCGGAGATGAGCCCGCAGCAGTCAGGTATCCCCCGCCAGCGGAGGTGGCCTCGGGGAGAAGGAAGGGGGCCCGACCCCACGGTGGCCAGCTCTCCCCGGTGGTCCCTCCAGATAGCGTATAGAACAGACGTTCCCTACGCCGCTACTTGACTATGGTAGCCGAGACTAGGAAGTCCCAAGCAGGTGTCCATGGGGGCCCTCGGCCCGCAACAACCACAGGAAGGCTCGGAGGCGCCGAATAAAACAATGAGGGAGGGGGGCCACAGCAGTTACAGCACCCCTGGCAACGCCCCCCATCCCACCAGCCGGCCACTGGCTCTCACCCCACTCACCAGAGGCCCGCCATCAAAGGACCGACAGGAATTCACCCTCGCTCCAAGGGCCGCAGCACCGCTGCGACTCAGAGCAGGCAGAAGGTCTCAGGTCGAGCCAAGGCAGGAGGCACGCAGCACTAGGTGCAGAGAGGGGTCCCGCAGAGGCATGAAGCCCTGGATTGTCGTCGGCGGCCCGGGCGGCCAAAATAGAGGGTGCTGACGCCCAGGCCTCGGGAGGCCGGCCGAGCCCCCAGCTCCGTCACACAGAGGGGCCGGGAGAGGCCAGAGCCGCAGGAGGCAGGAAGGCCCTGGCGCGTCTCGCCGCTGCCTGACGAAGGCAGCTGATCCCGGTGGGGCAAGACCGGACAGATAGGGCAGGTCAGCAGAAGCCAGGAGGGTGCACAGCAGCAATAGAGGGCCCCTCAGGGGTGCGGGACCCTCGTCGGTCTCCTTCAGGCCCAGTGAGCCAGAACACAAAATGCCGGATCGTAGGCCTCCGCCAGCCCAGGCAAACCCCTCGCCTCTACTGCTCAGGGGGTCTGAAGAGGCGGGACCTGCAGGGGGATGAAGCAGGCCTTGGTTCACCACGCCACACAACGCCTCTGCCCGACAATGGCAGCCGAGCCCGGCGGCGCCCCCGGGCACCGCATAATCACCTCCAGGAACTAGTCGAGCTCACTTCGGAGGGCGCCAGGCAGAAGTAGGCAGTCCGGCAGAAACTCCTTCATGGTCGGGCCGCGCCCGCCCCCATAGTCCACCGACGGTCTCTCCCACAAGGAAGGCAGGCCTCGCAGCGCTGCCGCGTTCTCTCCCCGCAGGGACCCGAGGCGCAGCCCGGCCCCAGACAGCACCGGAGAATAGGTAGGCACAGCCGCCACCCCGGATTGGCAAGCAGGGGCTCAGGGGATGGATCGCCAAGGCCCAGGGTGCCCAGCTCAGGAATGGGCCTCTGAGGGGACCGCCATGTTGCAGAGCGCGGCCTCAGGGAAAAGGGGGCCGGACCAGGGCAGCAAAAGCTAAAATCCGCCCAGGAACGGGACCGGAGGACAGCCAGAGAGATAGAGGACCTCCGCAGGCAGTTTGAAGGGCCAATGGCTGCTATTAACAGGCGGATGAAAGGCGGATGACGGAGAGGGTCTGGAGCACTCTCAGAGTGCGACAGCCATCTTTTTTTTTTTGTCTTCATTTACCTCAGAGAAATGATACAATGCAAGGTGTCCTATTGTTTCTGCCATTCTTTTTTGATGGAAAAGAAAAGGGGGGTAATAGGGTTACTACAAAAGGCACCCGCTTTTCTGCGGCTTTTTCTCTCACACGGTGTAAGCACCGGAGCTGCTTGTAATTTCAAAGTGTGACCAGACCCTATAGCAGACAAAGAGTTTGCCGGTGTAATTATTGGACATTTTTAAAGATCCTATTGTGAAAATTTCGAATAGAATAGAGAGACTTTATGGTAACCCTTCTGTGTTATCCAACCATAGCTGCAACAAATTCCAGAAGGCATTCTTGACGCCTCAGGCCACGCCCCCCCATATGAGTGCTACATCTGTTTCTGGTATTTTCTGCATCTAGACAGCAGCTATGCTTGTTGTCCTTGCAGTCTCCTTGTTCGAGTATTGCTCCGCATGGGTTATGGTTTCCCTTATTTCCGTTCTGGCTATGAAAATGTTTTCCTATGGTGAGGAGCTATGCCTCAGTAGTGTTGCCTTCTGTCCTGGGTTCCCCTCCTCACGGTTGACCCTTCTGTCATGCCTGTGCACTCGTTTTTAGGTTGAGGTGTGTTGCTAAAATGTGAATTCACCTTGAACAAATAGGACAAGAGGCGTTTGGCCAAACAGGAACAGTTAGTTTAATTAAATGCAGCGGCCGTGAGAACAGGCAACAGAGTCAGGGTCTGAAGACTTTCTCAAAGTACATTGGTTTTGGCCGTCATTTTATACATTTTCCAAAGTTTCATAAGACAATGTGTACATTCTTTTAGAGCAAGAAATTCAGGCCTAGTCACGGGGCCATACATTTGACCAACTGATAAGGAGTGCAGGTGGGTCTCGACCATGCGTGGGCACAATGCAGGCCAGTGGGTAATGTGTCCAGATGTAGTGTGCGTGAGGTGTCCTGATTGGCTGAGTGTTTATAGCTACATGTGGCATCTAACTTTATGGTGTTTTGGGAATCCACACCCCTCCGGCCAAATATGTTTTATTGAAGCCAGTCTCCTCGGACCATTGTGGTGTCGCTGCCTATCTGTGGGACTGATATGGGTTTTCCTTGTTCGCACTTTTGTCTACAGGCTACATGTAACCCCACCTATGATCTGTCAATCAGTTGTTTCAGGCCAAGGGCTCAGGGCCTGCCTGACCACGTATTTCTGACTCAAGGTTGATGGGAAGGTCATATTGGGTGAATTCGACAACAATGATGCAACTTCGTTGTTATTTGTACATATATCATGCATACATTGACATCCTATTTTTCAACATCAACAGGTGGAAAGTTCTCTTTGGATACATTTCTCCTCCTCTGCCAGGAGTACAGCCTTTTCTGTCTTCTGCTTTCATTACTTGTGGTTCCTACCACAGTTTTTGGGCTGCAGAGCAATTTCTTGTTAGCCTTCTTTCCTTAGAGCGGACGATCTCTTCTGTCTTCTCATGCTTCATCTAGATACTGGCTTGTTTTACTCAGGAACTTTGATCTAACTAGTTTTCAAGCCCTTCTCCGGGGATGATTGTTCTTTGGTATCTTATTCTAAGGTAAGGAATCTGCGGCTAGATGAATACATCAGCTAAACAAGTTATTTACCTTCAGTGACGCCTTATCTAGTAGAGACCGGATCTAGATGCTTTTCCCTATCCAGTCTGGTGCCTGGGGAGAATTCTAAGGTAAGGAATCTGTGGCTAGATTCTATCTCTACCAGAAAATGCATTACCAAAGGTAAGTAACTTGTTTGTTATGCATTTTAGTACTTGCTCTCTGTCTCTTATCATTGTTCCATATTTCAAACTTCTGCTGCTGGGAACCAACTGCAGAATGCTTTCCGTCAGATCTCTATTCATGGAGCCTTTCATGTGCTCCAAAGGGCCACTTGTGTTCTTAGTTTGTCTGAACTGGCCTGGTTTCTTCAGTCCTTGTGCCATGGCGCCTTCAAGTGAATAATTAGGTCTCTCACCTCTCACTCTATTTTTCACTCAATTGCAGAGAGGGGGTCAGGAATGGACTCTTAGCGAAGCCTCTTCTCCAAATCTTATCTCCTGGTTTGGGTACTGTATTTATAGCATTTGAATGTTCCTTTGCCGCCAAAGGACTGAAACCTTTTTCCTGCTTTTTAAGAGGCTCATCTTCTGTCTTGGAAAGACAAATTAATCCTCCTTATCCTTACTGAAAACCTGTTTTTCTTATAGAGTCTTGCTGATAGCAGCCTTTAGAGTTCTCAAATTACAAATGTTTTGTTGACAAATCATAGCACAAGGACCTACATGTATATCTTCTTAACCAGTAACCTCATACTCAGTAGGGTCCAGATGATTTTCGTGTAGTCATGGAGGAGCATAAGAGTGTATCTTTGGCATCTTTTGATTTTAAAACTACTGTACGAGTGGCCAATATTTTTCAGGTACAGTTTGTGAATGTAACACCATCCTGATGAAGTTTCTCAAAGAGAATGCATCATCATGGCAAAGGGAATTATAGATTTGCCCAGGTTAGAAGTTTAGATTCACAATAATCCAATAGACGTGAATCCAGATAAAAACACACTTTAATTTCAGAGAAGAAACTCCAGCCACAAACACAGGAAGCATCCAGAGTAAACTGCCACTCCAAGACTGGCATTCAACTATAAACATTCTAACATTCTAAATGGAAGTCTCTGCGGAAGCAGAGTATAACCATAGATATAGACAAAATACAATTAATAACAAGAAATACAAGGTCTGACAGGAAAGAGCCTAAATAGAGAAGAGATATAAACTATCACACATCTTCCCCTTATAACAAAGCAAGCTGAAGTAAAATTACTCATTCTTTATCTTTACCAACCGGTTAAAGTTCCAAATGCGTCCATCTTCCAATTTGGCTCACCCGAAACATTTTGGTCAAAGCAGATTTTTTGCTGAACTTAGAAACAGTCTGAGATCTTTCTGGTAATTTGACTTTTACAATATCACCAACATGCTCCTGAAAAGGCTTCACAGCATGACGTTCATCATAATTTTTTTTCCACTCACTCTGAACATGCAGCTCTCTTTCACAGGGCGTTTTCAACATTTCATCACTACACAATACACTCTTGCGGTGACTTCTAACCCATGGAGGTTCCACTAGAATATACGGCCTGCGTTTTTTAAACAACTCAAACCCGAATTTGAATGCAGAGTGAGTCTATACTCCTCAACTCTTCTTTTGACAGCATGAATCCAATCATTCCCACTGCTCAAGAAATTTGTATAGCTTCTTTCAATGTCCTATTGAACCTTTCGATCATACCGTTAGATTCTGGGTGATACAATGCACACTGTTTGTGAGAGATACCCCTACTTGTCAGAAAATCTATCATCTCTTTTGAAACGAAATGCACACCATGGTCAGTAAGTATAGACCTCGGGTTGCCTTCCCTAGTAATTACCTCCAACAGAAACTTAACAACAGCTGAGGTATTAATTCGAATAGTTATCCCAACCTAAGGACATCAAGAAAGAATGTCCATAACAACCAGAACATACTTGGATGTACTCCCAACATTGATAGGACCAAGTATGTCAAGTGCAATATCCTCCCACACCTCAGAGGGAATTTCTCTGCAAACCATGGGAGACTTCCTCACTTTGAGACCCTTGTCACTTAACCTACATTCACAAAAATCTCGAACAAACCTTTTGATTGTGATATCCATCCCTGGCCACCAATACATAGATCTAAGCCACTCCTTCGTCTTGCAGATGCCCTGGTGTCCATCATGAGCCAACCGAATCAACCATTCCCTGATGCCCAACGGAGGAACCAATCTTCCACCCCTAACTAGGACACCATAACAAACTGACAATTTATCAGCCACCTTAACAAAACCTGCGAAACACTCTGATTTCTTCCAGTGTACATCATCCGACAATATTTTGTTGATAATATCTTTCAGGACTTCATCTTTGTCCACCTCTTGACTCCACTCATCCTCAGTCACATAGCCACCAGTCACAATGCAAACCCTGACATAATCTTCCTTCCACCAGTTACACTCATCCTCAAAGACAGAAACATCGGCACTCAACCTCAATAAACAATCTGCCGGGGGAGGAGCTTAGCGCGTGATCAAGATGGCCGCGTGAGCCTAGAGCTCCCGAGACCCTCGCTCCCTCCGGCATCTATCCTGTCTATTATCCTGTACTTGATGCCCGGACTATTGGAGAGGATCTGCTGCTGAGGCGGGAACCGTTGTCCGGGTCGAAATCGCCCACCGGAGACCGAAGTTATACTGCCTGGAAGTTTGGGGCCTAATCCCCGCACGGTGCCCGGGACTTGAGTTGGCACAGTGCCCGTGCCCTAATTGAACAACAGCGGCCTGGTCGGGGAGGAGTCGTCGGAGGTGGAGGGGATTTCACTTTCACTTTCGATTTGCCTTCCAGTCTCCAGGGCGCCCGTGACGGGGCGTGCACGGCGCCAGCCACTGGTTGCATGCCCATTTACCCTGTACGGGCCAGGAGATTGTCTACACGGCAGATTGAGATGTCGACCAGGTCGGACGCCGAAAAGCAGAAGCCCAAGAACACCAGGCGGGGCACCTCCACCCAGACTAATACCATGGACCGCTATGCCCATCAGAGGGGGTCCCCGGGCGAATCGGGCCCGACGTCGGAAGCCTCGAAGGACGCGGCGTCCCCCTCCACAGAATTAACCCTGCAGGACATCATGGGGGCCATCGAAGGGATGAAGTCCTCGATTGGGCAGCAATTTGAGACCCTGGCACAAAAAGTAGATGCCATATCGATAGATGTCAACCTGGTTCGGGCCGACCTCGGCAAAACTAATGAGCGGGTTCAGTCCTTGGACCTCAAGACTGCCGGCCTCCTGGGCGATGTCTCCGGCCTCCAGCAGGAAGTCCGTACTCTCCGGGCAGCAAATGATCACTTCGCCCGCCGGTTGGAGGACTTCGAAGGCCGTGCGAGGCGCAACAACGTCCGCATCATTGGGGTCCCGGAAAATTCGGAGGAGCAGTCGGTGGACCTGTTCGTGGAGGACCTGGTGGTGAACCATCTGGCACCCAAAGGCCTTAGCAAGTTCTTTACCGTCGAACGGGCCCATAGAGTTCCTGGCGGGAGGCCCAAGGTGGGGGCCCCACCAAGGCCGATTGTCGCCCGGATCTTTAATTTCAGGGATCGAGATGCCATACTACAAGCATCGCGGATGGCCGGCCCGCTGCCATTCCAGAACACTACTGTAAGCTTTTATCCGGACTTCACTCAGATGGTGCAAAAGCAGCGGCAAGGCTTCATGGCGGTCAAGAGAAGACTGCGTGAGATGGGACTAAAATATGCCATGCTCTTTCCTGCAAGGTTGCGGGTGGTGTTCGAAGAGCGAACTTTCTTTTTTGAGGCACCCGACATGGTCGGAGACTGGTTGGACACTCTGCCCCAAGGGCGGCCTGGCGTGGAACGCTCTGGTGGCGCAGATGGTGCCGGTGACGAACATTGAACCGGGACTTAAGTACCACGACTCCGATCCCTCCGGGAGGTTGATAGTCCGGGGGGTGGCGGGGGCAGTAGGGGAGCTTTTCCTCCTCTGGGGTTCTTTCCGTAGACTAGTTTTATAAGGGGCGACAGGCACACTGCAAGTTGGGGGGCACTTTAGAGCTTACGCAGGGGTGCAGGGTGGGGGGTGGGTGGGGTTTGTTGTTGGGGTTGTTGTTGTTTTTGGTTCTGCAAGGCGTCATGATGCAAGCTCCTGTGGTTCGGGTCGGGTTCCACGTGGGTGATGGTGGTCTCCTTACATGCTGGGATGGGGGGTAGGGGCCTCAAAATACTCAGTTGGAATGTGAATGGCCTGGGGGATCGTATTAAGCGTGGGATTGTACTGCAATTTCTGAAGAGATGTGCCCCTGATATTGTCCTCTTGCAAGAGACGCACTTGATTGGCAACACGTGCCATGCACTCAATCGTAAAGGCTATAAGTTTGTTGCGCATTCCGGGTTCACCTCGGGTTCCAGAGGGGCGGGAATACTAGTCAGGTCCTCTCTCCCATTTGAGGTTGATTCTACTACTGTAGACGATAGGGGGCGCTTCGCGGCAGTAGCGGGACGGTGGGAGGGCAGGACGCTGGTCCTGGTGTCGGTTTATGTCCCCCCTGCATTGCAGCCCACTACCCTAGCGGACTTAGAGAGGACATTACTGGATCTCCCAGAGGGCGTGTTGGTGGTGGGTGGTGACTTTAATGCGGTCGGCTCAGGCCTGCTTGACAGGCACCCGCAGAGGATTTCGGGGGGGGCTCAGAAGTGGCTTCCTGATTTCATAGATACCCTAGGGCTGGTTGATTGTTGGAGAATGTTGCATCCCACACAACGGCAGTACACTTTCCACTCAGGTGCGCATGGCAGTCTCTCCAGAATTGATTATGTCCTTACTCTGGCTGCACACGCTTCCAGTGTCTCTGAGGCCAGGCACATGGCACGAGGTATTTCTGACCATTCTCCGGTGTGGATCTGTATGGATGTTGCCAGAGGAGTGGGTGGTAGGGTGGCCCCAATTAACCCGTGGCATCTTAGAGACCCTGTGACTCGTAGTGAGGTACTTAAGGCGATCGACCGTTATTTTCAAGAAAACCTCGGTTCGGTCACGTCGGCGGTGTCCTTGTGGGAAGCATTCAAAACCGTGATTCGGGGTGAGGCCCTCTCCTTGATTACAGCGGCCAAGCGTCGGAGGGACGCGGAGGTCGCCCAGCTTGAGGCGGAGATCGCAGACCTAGGGCTGGCCCTGGAGGGTGGGGTCACGGAGGAGGCGCTGCACGAATTGAGCCTTAAGCAATCGGAGTACAGGGCCCTCGTGACTGACGCAGCCAAGGCTCTGAGTAGGGAACAGCGGGGCCGTCTGTACGACGTCGGGGACAAGGCCGGGAAATTGATTGCGTGGCTGGACAAGAAGGAGAGGGTCAATCGAGTGGTGCCGGACCTAGTGACGGAGGCTGGCGTCCTGGTCACGGAGCCGGAGGACATAGTCCAGTGCTTTGCGGATTACTTCCGCACGGTCTATACATCCGTGTCGGACAGGCCTGTGGAGGACTCGTGTGCGCTCCTGCGCGATCTCGCCCTGCCTTGCCTCTCCGACGTGGACAGGGACGACCTTGATGGCGACATCACGGTCGATGAGATTGCGGGGGCGATCCGTTCTTTGCGTCCGGGCAAGGCCTCGGGTCCGAATGGTCTGCCCATTGAGCTCTACAAACTCCAGCCGGACAAGATCGCTCCGCATCTACGAGCCATGTTTGTGGAGGCGCGGGCGACGGGTTCCCTCCCGCTCGACCAGCGCCTGGCAATGATCGTGGTCATCCATAAAGATGGCAAGCCTAGAGATAGGTGCAGTTCATACCGGCCGATCTCGCTCCTTAACGCTGAGCCGAAGATCCTTGCTAAACTCCTCGCAAACCGGCTAGTCAGGGTGATCGGTGACCTGATCCACCCCGACCAATCTGGATTCATCCCACATCGGAATACTGCGTTGAATCTTAGGCGCATTCATGGTGTGATCGCAAGGGTCGGGACGATGCGGGAACCGGCCGTGGTGGCTGCGCTCGACGCAACGATGGCGTTCGACACGGTTGAGTGGGCATATTTGTGGGCCGCGCTCGCGAAGTTCGGCTTCGGGCCCGGATTTGTGGGCTGGGTGAGGCTCTTATACGAAGGACCTCTCGCCAAAGTTGCGGTTAACGGGAGGGCCTCCAATCCCTTCGACTTGGGAAGGGGTACCAGGCAGGGTTGTCCCCTCTCGCCGCTGTTGTTCGCTCTCGCCCTTGAGCCGCTAGCGGCATGGATACGGTGGCACCCAGACGTGAGGGGGATTCGCTGGTCCCCCGATCACGAGGACCGCATTTCCCTCTATGCCGACGACATTCTGCTCTATCTTACCTCACCCCGGAAGTCCCTTATAGTTGTCTGCGACATCTTGACTTCCTTCGGGAGGAACTCGGGGCTCACCATCAACTGGGGTAAGTCATATCTGTACGCCCTGTGTGGAGACGCTCCGGTTCCCCCGCGGAATTGCCCGATCCAGATCGCCCGGGAGGGCTTTCAGTATCTTGGGATCTATATTTCAGCCGACCCCACGGTACGCTATGAGCGAAACCTGCTCCCTCCGTTGGCGCGCCTGCGGCGGGACGTGGCAGGCTGGAGGCGGCTGCCGCTTTCCCTCCTCGGTCGTGCGGCGCTCTTTAAAATGATGTCGCTTCCCCGCTTTCTCTATGCCCTGCAGAACACCCAGGAGCTGGTCCCGGCCAGTTACTTTCGGGAGGTTGAGAGTCTACAGCGTTCGCTGCTGTGGGACGGCCGCCCGCGTATAGCGATAGCAAAACTGACTCTCCCTTGGTATGACGGGGGTATCGCGCTTCCCGACATCCGGAGATACTATTGGGCCTCCCAACTGAGCGCAGTCAACCACGGAGTCTACGGTCCTGCGCTTAGCCCCGGCTTCGCTATGGACCGGTGGTTGTTGCGGGGTGGTGGCTACTATAGAGCACTTTATTCAAGGGCCCCGGCTGGATCCCTCACGGGGCCGACCGGGGTGGCGGTGCACGTGTGGAAGGCAGTCACGAACTCCCTGGGGTGGAAGGATAGACTCACACTGGCCACTCCGCTGTTTGACTCGGACATGCTGGGGAAACTCTGGAACTCTAAGGGTTTCGACAAATGGGACCTGATTGGTATCTCCAGGGTGGGGGACATGCTGGCCAAGGGGCGGATTAAGTCGTTTACAGAGCTGCAGACGGAATATGCGCTAGAGGGCACGGAATACTTCCGATACGCGCAGGTACGTCATGCGCTGCGGTCGGTCCTCGTTGAGGGGGAGAAGGTGCCCGAATCCTCTCCGTTGGAGGACCGGATCTTGGACGGCCATGTGCCGGAGAGCACAATCGCTCTCATTTACAAGAAGCTGGTGAACGTCCGTACCGATCTCCTCCTGGGGGTGCGGGACCAGTGGACTAGAGACGGTCTTGAGCTGGACGATGAGGACTGGCAGTGCGCTGTCTCCTCCCCGAAAGAGGTTGCCATCCCCGCCAGGCTGCGGCTGGTCCAGCTTAAGATACTCCACAGAGTCTATGTCACTGGCCCCCGGTTGGTCCACATGGGTTTCTCCGAGGACGGGCTGTGTAAGAGGGGCTGCGGGATGGTGGGCACCTTTCTGCACATTATATGGGAGTGTGGTGTGATTGCGGAATTGTGGAAGCAGATTCATGTTGTGATGCAGGAGGTCACGGGTATTGTGTTGCACTCAGAGGCGCGGCGCTGTCTCTTGAACGTGTGGGGCCCTACAGACTACGATGCTGCGCAGACTCAATGGGTGACCCTTGGTAATATGGTGGCCAAGTGGGATATTGCACGATTGTGGGGATCCCCTAGCCCGCCCACCCTGGATGCATGGAAGAACAACATGGACTGGTGCATGTTTCGGGAGAAAACAGTGTATTGTGCACGGGGGAGGCCCAAGAAATGGCACAAGGTGTGGGGGGGGTGGAACCAGTATAGGGGGTACATCTGCCTGCCTCCTGCCACTGACCCGCCAGAGGAGCACCTTTCCCCCTAGCCCCACTTCCGACTTGAGTTTTGCGGATGAAATCTGATAGAAAGTTAGTGCCTCTGCCTCTCCCTCCCCTCCACACTTGAGGGCTGATCTGATGGTGGATATGGGGCCGCCTCATCGGTGGGATCTGACGCAAACACATGATGTATATTGCCTTGCTCGTTATGTTTTTCTTTAAAAATTGAAACCTTATTTCTCTCCTGCATGACAGCTATAGAAGACTACATATGTTGATTGACGAGCTGCCGAACCTCCGGGTTGTCGGCTGAATAGCTGTGTATCTGAAATATCCGAATAAAGGTTTTTAAAAATAAAAAAAAATAAAAAAAAAAAATAAACAATCTGCCACCTTGTTTTACACACCTGGCAGGTAGGTAACTGTAAACTGATAATCTTGTAGAGCAACCAGCCATTTACAAATCCTAGTAGAAATGCAGTCTGGCCCCTTCCTTATAAAAACCTCTTCTAATAGCTTGTGATCAGAACACACTGTAAACTTCACTCCCCATAGAAACTGCTTAAATTATCGAACAGCCCAGTAAATGGCCAGAGCTTCTCTCTCAATAGTCAAATTCCGCTTCTCTGCTCCCCTCAATGTCCTGGACGCAAGTAGTTTGGTTGCCTCTTCTGAGCCTTGCCTTTGCTTCAACACAGCTCCAAGCCCTTTGATGCTAGCATCTGTGTACAAAACACATGGCATACCAGGCACAAAACTTCTCAAGGCCTGGACTGAGAGAAGTGCTCCCTTACAATCTTCAAACTCCTTGCCACATTCCTCAGACCAAACAAATCGCAACCCCTTTCTAAGCAGACATCGGATAGCTGCAGACCAACTCACCAGGTTGAGAACAAAACACGGATAAAACTCGACTATCCCTAGAAAGGTTTGTATGTCTTCTTTTTTAGTCGGTTGAGACAACTCTACAATTGCTTGAACTAACTCAGGTTTGGGACTAACTCCCTCATTAGAAATTACATGACCCAAATAAGTTATCTGGGTCAAACCAAATTTTCATTTACTCAACTTCAATGTAATGCCCTTTTAATGAAAAAGTCACAGTACTTCTCTTACTCTGCACACATGATCCAACAAATCATTACTAAAAATCAATACATCATCCTGGAAAAATGTTACTCCATCCCAATCCTTCGAAAAACTAGACATCAGCGTCTGAAAAAATGAAGCAGCAGAATACAGTCCAAATGGCATATGGTTAAAATGAAAAACACCGAACGGCGTAACAAATGCAGTAAGATTCTTTGATTCGTTACTCAACCTAAGCTGGTCGCGGACAACAAGTCGAGGGTGGTAAAATACTTGGCTCCACCAATCAACGCAACCATCTCTTGAATGTTAGGCAGTGGAAATATATCTTCAATCACCTCGTTTATGTGACGAAGATCCACACAAGGGCAAATCTCACCAGAACTCTTAGCTGCAACATCCGCAGGAGCCAACCACTCTGAGGCCTGCAAAGATTCAATAATTCCTTCACTCTCAAGCCTTTTCAACTCCTCCTGCACTGCACCCTGAAGACTCAAGGGCACATTCCTAACTTTGCATACTACTGGAGTGACACCTGCCTTAATCTTAATGTGGTGAACGTACCCTTTTACACAACCCACCTTTTCCGCAAGCACACTGGGAAACTCTTTTTGAAACTGATCAGACATAGAATCACCTTTTCTAACTTCCATGGGACGATCAAGATTAGGGTCTAAGAAAATTCCAAGCATCTTCTGTTGCTGCCAACTCAAGATAGAATCACCCCTCACAGGCAAATATAGCTTCCCCGTAGCTTTGTTCCCACGAAACTCAAAGTCGGCTTCAAAGTACCCAACCAACTCTATGGGTTTTCCCCCAGAGCTGTAGTGTGTGACATGAGGTGCAATGAGAGAAACTTTTCCCTTGAAAGTTCTCTCAAAATCTTTATCTGAAAGAAACAAGTGAGTTATAGAATCCTTACCTTAGAATTACCCCCAGGCGTCAGACTGGATCCGGAAAGTTTTTCGTCAGCAGACCTCTGTGCGTCAAAAGGTGGCATCGGTCGGCCCGCATCCATCGTTGACATCGTGTTGCCGGGATGACGTCGCGGCAGCTACTCAGATGCTACCCTCGTGCGCTGACGTCAGTTCTTTCTTTTTCCGCGCCACCCAGCGCAGACCCGGGAAGAGCAGTACCTCCAGTCACTTTTTGACTGACTTTTTTCTCGACTTTTGTTGACTTCTTTTTCGAGTCTTCAACTCCTGGTGCACGAAGGATGCCCGGCTTCAAGGCATGTGGTTCCTGCGTGTGCCTCTTATACCTAGAGCACGACCATGACCACAAGTCCTGCTCCGACTGCTGGTCGATGGTGTCGAAGGCTTTGAGGGAGCGGTCCCGAAAGATGCTTGAGCGCCGGCAGTCGGCTCCGCGCCGTTCAAGGTCCCGGTCACGAGGGAGGTGGAGGGACCGGTCGCAGAGCCACCACAATTCGTCCAAGTCATCGAAGTCTTCGCACTCAGGGTTGGGTGAGTCGAAGCATAAGAAGAAGTTGAAGAACCACCATTGCTCTTCGACTTTTCCTCGTCGGTCAGCCGATCCGACGAGGGATGCAGGTGGTGCCACTCCCGGGGCTCTGCGTGCGGAGCCCCAAGAGTCGACTGCGTTTCCCTCTCTTTCCGGGACCCGGAGCAACTCCTGCCCAGCCTCGTACCTTCTACAAGGCGATGCATGCCATCTTTGGGCGGCCCAGACTCGCCGGCGCACATTCGGGCCCCGCGGAACCGGTTGAGGGGCCAAGGCCTTGTCTGCCGATGACTCCAGCCCCACAAGCATCCCTCAGATCCAGGCCGCACCATTACCGCATTCGACGCTGGTCAGCCCCCTGGCCGGCGACGACCCCGGCCTCCATCCCGATGTGGAGCCTGACTGACGTCGCCCAATGCCGGATCCGACGCCAAGAGCGGTGTTTGTGCCCCTGTTCACTCCTGGGGTCCCTCTTCAGCCAGATTGGCACCCAGAGGATGAGGAGGAGGACTGAGAGGAGATCCCCTTTAGCTGATCAGGTAGAATCTGAACAGGACTGGAGAGAGGAACTGGGGGATGCCAGTGGTCTGGACACCTCCCCTGACCTTGGCATGTTGTCTCCTCCTACCGTGGCTACAGAGGAGGGAGCTTCGTACGCAGTGGTGTTGCGTAAGGCAGCCGAGGCTCTCAACCTCAAACTCCCTACCGTGGCAGTCAGGACTAACCTACTGACAGAGGTGCTTCAGCCGCCGGTGAGCTCTTCTGAGCCTCCACTTCTGTTCAAGAAGGTCCAGAGGAGGCCCGGACAGTGCTCTCCCAGGCTGTGGCTGCCGGGAGAGATGCAGCCAAGTTTGCCATCCGTTGTGGACTGGATACTGCCGACTCTCTGGGTAGAACGATTTCTACGTCAGTAGCTCTTAGACGCTACGCCTGGATGAGGTCAACTGGCTTTTCGGGGTTTGTTCAGAACACCTTGATGGACATGCCCTTTGATGGCCGTCGCTTTTTGGTGACAAAGCAGACAACGCTCTACAGCGTTTCAAGGACTCACGGGCTACGGCCAAGTCCTTGGGCCTCATCACCTGCCCTGCGCAGTCTGCTTTTTGCCCCTTTCGTGGTTATGGAAGGGGTACCCTGCTACGTCCCACCCAGAGCCACAGGCCACAGCAAGTTACCCAACCTTCGTGCGGCCGGGGACGTGGAAACAACTGTCGTGGTTCCTGGGGCCAGCAGGCAGGGCAGTCCACCAACCCCCCTTCTGCAGCAGCCACCAAACCTTCCTAGTAAGACATTTCAGGCCCATCAAATGCCAGTGGGCGGCAGGATTTGTCATCACTTCCTCCACTGGTGCACCATCACGTCGGACAGGTGGGTTTTGCAGATAGTCCAAAGGGGCTACTCCCTCCCCTTCGAGGCTACCTCTCCAGCCACGCCACCGCAATACCACCGCATGTCGGAGAATCACCTGGCCCTTCTCCAGCAGGAAATTATGGCTCTTTTGGCCAAGTGAGCATCCAGCGCTTTCCTGTCCCAGAAGTAGGTCGTGGTTGTTATTCCCACTACTTTCTGGTCCCCTAGAAGGACAAGGGCCTGAGTCCTATCTTGGATCTCTCAGGAATGCCAACCACTTCCTCCGGAAGGAGACGGTCAAGATGTTAATGCTTGCTCAGATCTTGTCTGCCCTCGACTTGGAAGACTGGTTGGTAGCGTTGGACTTGCAGGTCGCTTATGTTCACATCCCCATCCTGCCGGCCCACCGGCGTTACCTGCAGTTCACGGTAGGCAACGAGTATTTTCAGTTTGCCGTGCTCCCCTTTGGCCTTACCAGCGACCCTCGGGTGCTCACGAAAGTGATGGCGGTGGTCGCAGCTCATCTGCGCAGATCAGGGGTTTCAGCCTTCCCCTATCTCGATGACTGGCTGTTGAAGGCAGGCTCGCCCCAGGCAGTCGTCTCCCACCTCCAGACTACAGCTGACCTCCGGCATTCGCTGGGGTACTCCACCAATGTGCCGAAGTCGCACCTGATTCCCTCTCAGAAGCTCCTCTTTATCGGAGCGGTTCTGGACACAACGCGGTTTCGGGTCTATCCTCTTGAACAGCGAGTCCAGGATATTCAGTCTATGATTCCGATCGTTCAGCCTTCATCCCGAGTTTCAGTAAGAATGATCATGAGGCTGCTGGGCTTCATGACCTCCTGCATCCTGCTGGTCGATCATGCCAGGTGGCATATTCGAGCTCTGCAGTGGGACCTGAAGTTCCAGTGGGCGCAGCATCAGGGGAATCTGTCCGATTGCGTCCAGATCTCGGAGGGCACTGCACGACAATTGCAGTGGTGGCTCACGAACCAGGATTGGGTCAACGGCAGATCCCTCTCCCTTCCCCAATGAGATCACACAGTGGTGACGGATGTGTCCCTTCTGGGATGGGGCGGCCACATGGGGGAGGCGGAGAACAGAGGCCTATGGTCTCCGGCGAGGTCCAGGCTTCACATCAACCTTCTAGAGCTTCGGGCGATTTGTCTTGCACTAAAAGCATTCCTTCCCTCTGTCCGGGGAAGAGTAGTGCAGGTGTTTACGGACAACATCACCGCCATGTGGTACTGCAACAAACAGGGCAGGGTGGGGTCATGGACCCTATATAAGGACTGTCCGCCTCTGGACATGGCTGGAATATCAGGGCATATCCCTGGTGGTTCAAAACCTGGCAGGTTCTATGAATGCCAGGGCAGACTAACTCAGCCTCAGGTGCATGATGGATCACGAATGGTGTCTTCACTCAGAGGTGGTGCAAGGTCTCTTTCAGCAGTGGGGAGAGCCTTGGTTAGATTTATTCGCCACAGAGGGGAACGCGCAATGTCAGCAATTCTGCGCATTGGAATTTCCAAGGCGGCACTCGCTAGGCGACGCTTTTCGTCGCAAGTGGAGCTGCGGTCTGTTGTACTCCTTTCCGCCTATACCACTTCTGCCCAGAGTGCTGAAGAAGATCAGGCGCGACCGGGCATAAGTCATTCTTATGGCTTCAGATTGGGCACGAAGAGTCTGGTATGCCGAGCTGCTCAACATGGCCATCGATCCTCCGATCTGACTGCCTCGTTGGGAGGATCTTCTGTCGCAGCAGCAGGGGACGGTCCTCCACCCGAACCTGTCCAGCCTCCACCTCCTTGTGTGGAGATTGAGCGGCGGCAGTTGATGTCGTTTGACCTGCCTCTCGAAGTCTGCGAAGTAATCTTGGCAGCCAGGCATCCCTCCACTAAGACGGTACACGCTTGTCGGTGGAACAAATTTGTGACATTGTGTACAGCAAAGTCTGTGGATCCCCTTTCTGCCCCTCTTTCTGAGGTTCTCTTGTTCCTCCTTTCTTTGGCCCAGCAGGGCTCTGCTCTGGGCACTATCAAGGATATCCTTCGGCTTCCAGATCAACCTTCTTTTTTCAAGTCCTCGGTTGTAAATCGTTTTCTGAAAGGCATAACTCACCTCTTTCCTCCTATTCCTTTCGTTATGCCTCAGTGGGACTTGAATCTAGTTTTGTTCTATTTAATGTGCGCTCCCTTTGAGCCGCTTCACAACTGTCCTTTAAGGCTTCTCACGCTTAAGACAGCTTTCCTGGTTGCCATCACCTCTGCCAGGAGAGTGAGTGAGCTCCAGGCTCTTTCATCTAAGCCTCCTTTCTTGTCTGTCCATCCGGACAAAGTGGTCCTCAGGACTCGTCCATCCTTCTTGCCTAAGGTTGTCACTGCCTTTCACATCGGGCAGACCATCACTTTGCCCACCTTCTTCCCGCCTCCGCATCCTTCGTTAAGAGGAGGCGAAGCTCCACCGTCTGGACCCAAAATGCGCGCTTTCCTTTTATTTGGATCGCACCAAACAGTTCCGGGTGGATGACCAGCTCTTTTTTGGGTATGTGGGTGCAAAGAAAGGTCGGGTCGTACACAAACGAACTATCTCCCGATGGGTCATTTTGTGTATCAAAGTCTGCTATTCTCTGGTGAAGAAGGAGCCTCCAGTGGGGCTGCGCGCCCATTCTACCAGGGCGACGGCAGCAACTACTGCTCTGGGATGTGGCATTCCTCTAAATGACAACTGTCAGGCAGCTACGTGCACACCGTTACAAAACACTACTGTCTTGACAGTCAGGTCCGGAGAGACGGCTTCTTTGGCTGTTCTGTTCTCCAGGACTTTCTGGTGTGAGATTGGTTTGCAGACCCTCCACCGTGGTTGGTATTGCTGGGGTATCTATTTTAAGGTAAGGAATCTATAACTAACGTGTTTCTTTCAGATGAACAAGTCACTTACCTTCGGAAACGATATATCTATAAGAAACATTAGTTAGTTATAGATTCCTTACCGCCCCACCCATCCTCCCCGTTCTGCGAACTGATTTCCAGGGTTAAGGATATCCTTTCAGGGCCCTAGTTTTGTACACCAGCGGTCAGTGTCTTGCATGGCTCTGCGTTTCTGGCGCAGAAAGTTGTGTACAGAACTGATGTCAGCGCGCGAGGGCGGCGTCTAAGTAGCTGCTGCAAGGTCATCCCGGTGACACAACCCCAAAGACGGACGCGGAGCTGACCGACGCCACCTTCCGCCACGCAGAGGTACTGCTGACTAAAAACTTTCCGGATCCAGTCTGACGCCTGGGAGTAATTCTAAGGTAAGGAATCTATAACTAACTAATGTTAGTTATAGATAACTAACTTATCGTTACCAATGGTAAGTAACTTGTTCATCAGAAAGAGAGACAACTTGGCACCAGAGTCCATCTTCATTACAACCTTAAAACCATTAACAAACACCACGTCTGAGGGATGTGAGAAGGTCACTTCATGCAACTCATTGACACTGACATCAGTAACCTGCAACAAAATGTCATGTTCAAGTTCTCCACAGTATTAACTTTCTCTTTCCGCGCGTTAGTGGACTTACAACACTGAGCGAAATGTCCAATTCGTTGCACACACTGGCACACAACAGGCATAGCAGGGCAATCCTTGGATTTCGCCATATGATTACGTTTGCCACATCTGTAACAAAAACTCTTTGATTTAGAAAATACATTAGGTTTTCCCTTAGAGGATGAGACCACATTAACAACAGATGCTTCACCCTTAGACTCATTCTCACCCACATTCTTTGACTTTTCCAATTCACACATGCACTCCATTGAGTGCTCAACTTGTTTGGCAATGATGAGTACTTCAGTAAGGCTCCACAATTCCTCTCTGACTTTATCACTCCAGCATTCCAAGATGAATTGATCTCGTATTCTTTCTTCAGTATTCTCTCCAAAATTGCTAGTTTCATCAAAGCTGTAACACAGTCTTCAACAGTTTCCCCCTCATGTTGCTTTCTTTTACCAAAATTAAACCTCTCTAAAATTAAAGAAACCTTAGGTAAGTAGTGTTTGTCCAATTTTTTTTACAGCTGTGTCAAACTCACTCAAACCATTACCCTTTCCTTCATTAACCAAATCAGGTAAATTTTCATAGACTTCGTGGCCCTCGGCTCCCAAAAAGTGAACCAACAAAGACGTTAGTTAGGTCCAGTTGCCTTAACGTAGTTTAAAAATACTTTTTTCCATTTTGACCAAATCAGAGGGGGTCACCAGTAGAAGAAACAAAGAAGGGAGTAGGTGAAATATGTTGCATGTTGTAATGCCAAAAACAAACAAAATAACTGTGAAAAACACTTAGAAACTGTTTCAATGAACTTAAGCTTTAAATTAAATCGCACCCGAACCCAAAATGATACCCAAAACCACCTGCAATGGAAACAATTATAATATACAAGAGAAGAACATGAGAGAACGAGACAAGAATAAAGAGACAAGAGGAATTAAGAAGAAGGAGAGAGAAAGAAGGATCCTTGTCACCAGTGTGGAAGTTAAGATACACAATAAACCAGTGGACGTGGATCCAGATAAAAATATGCTTTAATTTCAGAGAAGACACTCCAGCCACAAACACAGGAAGCATCCTGAGTACACTGCCACTCTCTGGCTGGCATTCAACTATATTACATTCTAAATAGAATTCTCTGCGGCACCAGAGTAGAACCATAGATATAGACAAAATACAATTAATAACATGAAATACAAGGTCCGACGGGAAACAACCTAAATAGAGAAGAGAAATAAAATATCACACCCAGCAACTGGTCAGCAACTTTACTCATGTTCTTTTTCCAAGAGTGCATTTCAGTTTTTCTTTTCACAATCTGTATGTTAAAGAAACTCAGAGAGTTTATATTTATATGTCTATATGTATGTGGTATTTTTTATCATGAACCTAGCCGAAGCCAGCTGTGTTCAGGATAAAAACAAAGATAGAACCAACATGTGTTTGGAGGGGTGGCTGGGTTCTGAGAACAGTGGCAATGTAGTATTCTTTACAGAAATGTCTTAAGTTTTTCTAAAATTGGAGCATGGTTGGGATGGTCTTAATGGATATGAGGATGTTATTTCCCCTGGAAGCTGATACTGGATGCATAATTTGAGAAGGCTGTTGCCATGTTTTTTGTTTTTTGCACTTCTTTGTTTCTGGTTTGATTCCATCCTGGCTGTAAACGTGAAAGCCCCTGGAGACAGTGAACATATCAACCTAATAGATGGCCCGCTGGTCATGGTGGAGATATGGATGAGATACTACATTGACAAGCAACATTATCCTTTTCACTGTTTATTGGATTGATTTGATGTTATGCTATGTTATGCTATCAGCATACAATTTATATCAGCATTTGTATAACATTGTTTACCACCAGAGTGCTTTCAAAATCCTTTTTGTAGTGTTCTGTTTTTCTGTCATCAGTTTTGTATGGTTGTTGGTTGTGCTTAGTAATGGTTTGCATTTGTTCATGTAAAAGTGGAAAGCGTTGGATCCTGCTAAAGATATTTATATTGTGTTGTGTGTATGAAACAGTTTAGCTGGTTCATTGGTTGTCCATCGCCAACTGTGCAAGACAGGATCTGTAACCACGTAAAATGACACAATGCTTTAGTGTCTCACACTGCTGAAGGACCCTGGTTTGTTTTCAAGAGGAGTTCTGGCACATCCAATTAAAAGTAGCATTTATGGCTTTCCACAGTTGTGACCATTTCAGGAATCCGCTTTACAGACACATGCCACTTACTTCCTGTTTTGAATGTACCACCTTCTGGATGCCAGTTTCAGTGATGATGCTTAGTTGCTTAGCTGAGTCCTCAAAACTCCTAAAGAACAAGTTACTTACCATTGGTAATGCTTTGAATACTAACCCAGGTGTCAGACTGGTTCTGGAAAATCATAGGCAGTACCTCTGCGTGCCGGTAGGTGGCGTCGATCAGCTCCTTGTCGGACATGTCCGAAGTGACATTCACGCTGACAGCATTTTCTTTTGTGACTATTTCCTCGCCGAAAACGTAAAGCCGCATCAGAGTGATTTTTGACCAGTGTGCGGAATCTAATAGAATGTTAGGGTGAAGAACCCGGGTCGCAGAACATAGAGGATGAGAGGGTTGGTGAGGAATCTGTAATTAGAAAGAGTCCCTACCAGAAAAAGCATTAGTGTAGGTAAGCAACTTGTTCTTCTGATAGAGACATCTAGCCGCAGATTCCTCAAATTAGACTAGATAGATACCCAAGTAATACCGCCGCAGAGGTAGGTCTGAAAACTGCTTAAATAGCCGTCACAAGGACCTGACTGTCCAAGCAGTAGTGCTTTGTGATCTTGTGGATGAACACCCACGTCGCAGATTGGCAGATGTCCAGGACAAGCATCCCGCATACTAACACAGTAGTAGCAAGCCCTAAGGAGGCTGCTTCTTAGCCAGTGCGTAGCAGATCTTAACGCAAAGTACAATCCATTGGGAGATGGTTCTCTTTTGCAGTGCCTTGCCTTTTTCACTCCTGTGAATGAAAGAGATAGTCCTCCATCAGCCGCTCTGGAAACGGCAGCACCCTCTCGATGGCTCTTTTAACCTCCAAAACCTACACTTCGTGGCGGAGCAAAAGGAGATGGTCATCCATCAGCGACTATGGGGACGGTGGCAAGAGTGGTGGTGTCCCCAGGAAAGGTAGGACATAACCCTTCCAAACAATCTTGAGCATCCACTTGTCTGAAGCTATTGCTTGCCATTAGGACAGGTGATAATTGATTCTGCCACAAAGGGATGGGAATGCTGCATTGAGGGGCCATTAAAGAGGTTTTGAGGCTGTAGCAGACAGACTTGTAGGGGACTGGACAGTATTTTGGGTGTGGACCCATGTCCTTGATGGGATCTCCATCGCTCGCCACAAAAGTACTGGGAAGCTTGCTGGCCTGGGGCATGATAGTGTTACTGCAGACACCCAAGGGAGTCTTGACCGTGGTCACAGAAGGGGCAAAAGGACTACTGCTATTGGAGGGAGCCTGGGAAAAGGCCCAGGGATCTGGTAGTGATTGGGCTTTCTTTGGAACGCTGGAGTGCTGTGTCAGCTTTGTCTCCGAATAGCTGGGAGATGTCAAAAGGCATGTCTATAAAAATATGATCGTACATCCCCTGAAAACCGAGTACACCACAACCAGACATTGCATCGGAGTGCCACTGTAGAGGCCATGGCCCAGCCTAACGAATCAGTGGTGTCCTGTCTACACTGAATGGTGAACTTCGCTGCATCCCTGCCTACAACCAGTGCCTGGTTCAGGATGGCCCAGCCCTCCTTGGGAAGCATTAGCAGCAGCTGAATCCCGCGAAGCTTGGGACTATGGCCCCAAGAGACATGCGATGTTCATTGACCAAAATGCCAAACTGGTGGAAAAGAAGACCCTCTTCCCTAAACTATCCAGCCTCTTGGATTCCCTACCTGGTGGGTTTATCCTGGCCATTGAGGCCTGCACCCCCAGGCTCCCAAGAGAGGGATGCCAGGATAGGAAGGCTGGGCCTCCGGAGGTGAGATGATGACGCCGGGCAATTACCTGTGCAGGTTCCAAGCACCTAGGACAACGTTGGTGATGGCCTCATTAAAGAAGAACAGGGGCTCTGCAGAGCTCACCCCTGCTTGAAGCACCTCAGTCAAGACATTTGTCTTGCCCTCGACAGAGGGTATCTACAGGTCAAGAAGCTCCACCAATCTGTGCATCAGGTTTGAAAAGGATGTGCGTTCCTCCGTGGCAGGGCCTGGGGGAGAAATCAGACCACTGGCACCACCCAGCTCCTCATACCAGTTTTCTTCCTGGTAGGAGTTGTCCTCTAGGAGACCGCAACCCTCGACATCATTCCGTCCTACAGGAAAGGAGGGTGGGAAGTCTGAGGTTGGGTATGATCCAGTCGCACCGGTGTCAACGTCAAGGCAGTGCTGCCTCGGAGTCAGAGAGGACAATAGGATCTTCGTTGAGCTGTGCCGGTGAAGGTATCGGTTGGGCTGGGACTAGAAAGGGGGGAGAGTTGGGATGTGGAAGTAGATTCATAGCGCCCGGCTGGAGTCAAGGTCGAACACAGCAGGGGCAGCTCTCAGCTCCATGAGGCCATAAGGCACGCCAGAGGGAGCCATGGACCAAAAATGGAGTGGATGGCATTGTAAAACTCCTTGAGTTGTGCAGGAGTTTCTCCAGCTCCTGGGAACTTAGAGAAGCGTGAAGCAGACCCAGCCACAGGGGAGATATCTCATGGCGTGCTTCCAGGAACTTCATCGCCCAATTGCGATTGACTTCCAGTCAGTGCAGACCTTGGGGTCGTGGCCTGACCACAGGCAGAGCCAGGGCCAGACTTACTAAAGGATTGCATGACTCTTGCATCACGCAAGGTGACGCAAAGGTAATGCAGTCCTTAAGTCAGATTTACCAAGCCAAGCAAAGTCACCTTGAGTCACTGCATTTCATTACTCTGCACTGGGAAGGCTTTACATGGGTGGAGAGGGGGTGTTTTCATGCATCCACCTATGGTTTTGGCGACATTCGCAGATTCTGCAGCAAACTTAGAAAGAGGAAAAAGCCTCTAAGGATTGTTTTTGTGCAAGAAGGCATCCCTTCCTGCACAAAAACAGTCCTGCCTGCTACACATGCACCTTTGCACTATGGCTCAAGGGTGCCTGTGTTGGCACTAGGCAGCACACTGTGCGCCAGTGCCGAGAGAGCAGGAATGAGCCATATCTTACATATGGCACATTCCTGCCTTAGCCTTTTGATGCAGCACAGTAAGTGGTCTTGGTGTGTAGCACTGAGTCAAATGTTAGCAAATATGTTTCTAAGTGTGGGTCACAGACAGATATCTGTCTCTGACGTTCCTCACATGGTAGGTTTTTTGAGAGACATGTCCCTAGCACACCAGGAGAAAAGCTCAAGAAAGAGTTGATGAAAAGTGGTCAAAAAGTGAACCAGGCAGCTCTCCGGAACTACGTTGCTGGGGGGAAAGAAAGGAACTAGTGTCAGCTAACTGGGGTGATGCCTATAAAGGCACCTTACTCATCCCCTCTGACGCAAGTGACGCAGCGCCTATCGAAGCCACTACCAGTGCACAGGGGTACTGCTCAAGAGTTTCCGTATCCAGTCTGATCCCTGGGAAATATTCTAAAAGTGAGGAATCTGGTGTTAGAAGTATATCAGAAATATACTTATTCACTACTTCGAGATCCACATTCTACTTGATAAATAAAAATACTAAAATTGGAATTTTAAGAACCAGGGAATAAAAGCGTATCTACAAGTTTTCTTCAGATAAAGTATAATCTAGTATTGGCATTGTATCCAATAAGCTTGTCTATCTTCTCTCCACCCCATAACTTTGAATCTGCATTTTTCAACTAGTCAACTCTAATGTGCTAGAAAGGACGGTTTAGGCGTGCAGGCAATATATAGACAAAGAATGGGCCACTACACGTAGCTGTAATAGTCATTAGTTAATTGTGTTCTTCATCAAAGTACTCAATATAAATAAGGATGAACCATCATTTTCGACATAGACATGTTGGGCCCGATTCACAAAAGTAAAGTGAGACGGAAGTGTAACTTTATGACTTTTGGTATTCAAAAAGGGGATTTACTACTCGTAAATGCCCTTTGTGAATACCAAACGTTGAACTTTATGACTTTCAGTATTCATAAAGGGCATTTACGAGTAGTAAATGCCCTTTGTGACTTACAAAAGTCGCAAAGTTAGACTTTCGTCTTATTTTACCTTTGTGAATCGGGCCCAAACTCAAACAAGAAAAGAAAATGTTCCTCCTCATTTCTTTAATAATGTGTTATTTTAAAAGTATAGGCTTTAGGTATATGTGTGAGCACACACCAAGTCAATGAAGTTTATGCAATACCTAGCAGTTTCTCATGCTCAAACTACAGGGTAAGGGAAGCAGCACACCAACAAGGAATAGGATGACTGGGATTAAAGATTGCCAATAATCAAGTTATTGTAACCTTGTCCTTCTTTCTTGTCGCAGTCCTTACTGCAAAAACGATTTGCCAAACTGAGGCCAGATTTTGATCACGTGAGCAGAAAGAAAAGCATACAATTGATTTCTTCAACACCTATGAATATATGCCAGCACCTCAAATCCAATGATCCTAATTCACAAAGAAAGCAGGGAATTTGATCCTGGAGGCGAGGTTGATGCTACATTGAGGCTTTTGCAGCCTGCAGCCTTTTGAATCCCCCACAAATGGCAAACTATATATTTTTTTCCTGGGTCTCCAAAAACATTGCACTAGAGGTGCCAGCAGGATTACGCTTGCATTTGGCTCAAATCTCCAACTTTTCTGAAAATTTGAAAATATTCAGTTCCACTCTTGGAAAACTGTGACTTTCAGATCATACCGTTAGTACTCACATGCATAAACAAGTATGTAGCAACTGCATGTTTTCAAATGGGTAAAGTTTACATATAAGTGCATTTACACTGAATAACTTGTTTTCTCTGCAGGGAAAGATGTTTCCCTCTGGAGAATCCCCTTTGCCTAACCCCACAAATTATCATGATGTCCCACTCGTTGTGTACCTTGAAAAAAGATTTACTCCTGTACATGACAGGCATACGCCTAAACCATTTTGGTAATGGAAAACCAAATTTAAAGGCTGCACGAGTCACAAAGTTAAGTCTGAATTTGTTCATATAAATTTGTGAATTGGGCCCAACGGCATCGGAATGGGATCCTCCTACTGTAAGCTGATATTGTCTTAATGAAATTGTGCACTACAGATGTCTTTTAAAGAAACACCCTTCTCCTTTGTCCATAAGACTGCCATATGACACTCACAATGACCCTAAACTGGATCCGGAAGGTCTTCTGCTACCCTTAGAAAAACCTTTCTAATTGCCCATCAAATCCATTAGCTAATAACGTTTAGCTGTTTTTGTCCCTTTTTGAGCATCTTCAAAGATATAAAACAGTAATCTCCCTTCTGGAAAACAGCCATGCCTTGTAAATCTTTAATTACAGCTCGTTTATACGCATAACGTATGCAGCTGACATTTTGCTTCTAGTGCCAGCTGAGTATAACTGGATGAAAGAACTTATTCCTGTTCCATATCAAAAAGTGGAATGATTTTATGGACCCAGTCAGAGTATAACCGTTTCTACAGAAGGGCCGAATATGCAAATATTTGGTCTCAAAACACTGGTTGGAAATTGTGACCAGTATTTTTGCGACCAGTAATGACTTAAGAACCAACCTACCTCATGAATATTAATAAGGTCGGTCTCAAATTGCGATTCCATACAAATGGAGGCCATCACAAGGTTGGTGGCCAGTTGGAGCCCCCAGACCACAATGTCTATGATTGCTTTCAAATGAAGTGATTTCTAAAAAATAAATGCAGCCCTTTTTCCTTAAAGAAAATGCTGCTGTTTTTTAAAAAAAATTCTAAAATATTTGTTTAAGAATTGACAGTGGTCTCCTTTTTTTTTTAACAACAGATTTTATTTGTCATTTGCACATAAGAGGCAGGGCTCTGTAACCCCAGAAGCCACTACCGCACAGAGTTACATGGAGATACAACGCAAAGGACAATTTTCATTTTGTGTTTTTTGGGAAAGAAAAACAGAACACCGAAAACAAACCAAGCAATTACATTCTTTGATCTATAGTATAGTCTCGGATCTCCACCCCCCCTCCCACCCCACCCCCAAGTTGTGCTTCGCTCACTGAAAATCGCTCACCCACCCGCACCCGGTAACCACAGAAAGAGAGTAAGGACCACGGCCTATCCCCCTGGTAGAGACCCGACTCAGCCAGGCCGCCCCCACACCCCTATGGCACCCGACTCCCCAAAGAACAGCCCCCATCACTCTAGTCCTACCCTACTCCCACTGGGATATCGTCAGTCACAGCAGGGGGCTCCAGCCACAGGCCCCGATAATCCGCCCACCGCTTCCAAATCTTGTAATGCTTGCAGGGGCAGCCCCGAGCCACAAAAATAGGTTGTTCCAGGCCCATAGAGAAGTCCAGACCATTTTTCCAGGCGGCCACCGAGGGGGCCCGCTCATCCTTCCACTGCCTGGCAATGTCTCGCTTCGCCAAGGTAAGACCAAGCAACATGAGGTGCCATTTATAGATATTACCCCCAATGCCATCCATGACGTGAAGCAACGCCAGCTGCGGCGTACGCTGGAGCTGCCACCACAGGACCTCAGACATACACGAAAAAAAAACCCTCCAGAATCGATCCAACGACGAACAGTGCCAAACCGTATGCAGGAAGGAACCCTCCGCCCCACCACACCTGAGGCACACCGGTGAGGCGATCAAGCCCGCTCTATACAGGCGCACCCGAGTGAAATATACCCAGTGTAGATATTTGAACTTGACTAGACGGAGGCGCATCGCAATGGCCGCGCCCGCGGGGCGGCTAGGGCCTCCCTCCAATCCTCTTCCTCCAACGAGCCTACATCGTCTTCCCACGCCGTCCGTAACCTATCCAGGGAGGGCGCACTATGGATGACCAAAGACTGATATATCCGCGAGATCTTTTTGGTTGCGAGATCGCCCATGAAGACTTTCGCCTCCACTAGACTAAATTCGGGAATGTCTGTCAGGCCCTCCAGGCTAGGAGCAAGTGCATGGCGAAGCTGGAGGAATCGAAAGAACTGCGTCCGGGGCATATCAAATTCCTCCTGCAAGTCCCGAAACGATTTAAGGGATCCATTCCTCGTCACGTCACCCAAAGCAGAGATACCAATGTCATCCCAGCCGCCGAACCCCTGTAGCGCCGCCAACTCCGGTAGCCGCCCATTATGCCATAGCGGCGTTTCCCCCGTTAACGTGTTCCACCACCCTATTCTCTTTAAGGACTGCCGCCAGATCTGAAAGACTACTCTGGAAACCGGCAGCAGCGAGCCCCGCAGCGCCGGCGAATAAAGGATCGTATGGAGAGAATGCCGCCCCATCAAGTGTCGCTCAAGAGCGTATGCCGGGTCCCCTCGGTCGCCATACCACCACTCATTAAGGACCAGTAGGTGTGATGCCTGATAATACGAGAGCATGTCGGACCACAATAAGTGGATAGAAAGCACTTACGCAACGCCACACGCACCGCCCCCTGTCCCCACAGAAACTGGCCGAGCACCGAATTCACCGTACGGAAACAGCTGGGCGCGATCGTATATGGGTGGTTCTGAAGTTGGTACAATAGCCGAGGAAGTGCCACCATCTTAAAGATCGCCGATCTACCGTAGATTGTCAGCGGCATGCGGGACCAAGTCGTAATATCCTCTCGAACGCGCGCCCACCCCGGCGCCACATTCCGTGCCCACAACGTCTCCGGTGCCTCTGATAGAAAGACACCCAGATACTTAAATCCACTTTCCGCTATTTGCAGCGCGGACGCCCACTCTCCCACCCCACCCCCGGTCACCCAGAACCCACAAGGTAGACTTACGGGGGTTCATGTACAGCCCGGACCTTTCCCCAAAGATCCGCATTATCTCCAGTATACGTGGCCCCGACCTGTCCAACGCCGTCAGGAAGAATAAGACGTCATCGGCATATAGGGCTATCCTGTCAGATAATCCAGGGGCCCATTCAAATCCCTGCATCTGCGCATCTATACGTACCCACGCCGCCAAAGGCTCCATGGCGACGGCGAATAAATAGGGCGACAGGGGGCACCCCTGTCTAGTGCCACGACCAATAGGGAAGCTGGGGGAGAGCGCCCCCGCCACGCGGACCGACGCCGTCAGATCAGTGTATAGGAGCGTCACATAGGACAGGAAGCGAGGGCCAGGATTGAGCCGACGAAGTAGGGCAAACAAGTAGGTCCAGCTTAAGGAATCAAACGCCCTATCCATGTCTGCTAGCAACAGCGCCGCCGGCACCCCCGTCCCCCGAACCGTCGCCAAAGCCACATGCGCCCACCGTATGTTATGCCGCGTAGCCCTGTGAGGCATGAATCCCGCCTGGTCCGGATGAACCACGGTCAAGATATAGGGCAGGAGGCGATTAGCCAGGGCCTTGGCCAGGACCTTGGCCTCAACGTTCAGAAGCGAGATGAGGCGATAAGACTTGTGACGCTCCGGAGGCCGACCAGGCTTTTGGAACACCACTACCTCTGCATGACGCCAGTCCTGTGGGAGTCGACCGGTCTCCCTGGCCTCTTCCACCGCATCTCGATAGTACGATGCCAATTGTAGATTATAGCGACGAAGAAACTCGCTGGGGAACCCATTAGGACCCGGCGCTTTCCCGGAGTTAAGTTCCCCAGCGCTTTACCCAATTCCTCCTCTGAGAGTGGGAGATCCAGCTGCCGACGCGCCTCGTCCGACACCGCCCTGGGCGGGCAGTCCTCAAGGAACCTGACCACCGTTGCCTCGTCGAGGCATTCCTTAGGGGCATATAGGGCCGCGTAGTAGGTGGCGAAGCTCTCCGCGATTGTCAATGGGTCCATTATCGACACCCCCTCCTCGTCTAGCAACCCCGGCAGGACCTGTGGAGCATATGCGCCCTGGCAGAGCCGATGCAGCATCTTGCTTGACTTATCGCCCCACTGATATATTCAACTACGCGTCGCTAGCCACACCTGGCGGGCCTCATCCATCAATAGGGAGGCATAAGACTGCCGCGCTAGCAGCAGCTGTCGCACCACCGGGCCAGCTCCCATCCCCCGACTCCGACGCTCAAGTCCCTCCACCTCCGCCTCCGCCCGGACCAATGCCTCCCGGCGCTTTCTACGGGCCGCCGCACACCAGGCAATGTCGACCCCACGGAGGGTGGGCTTCAAGGCCTCCCAAAGAATGACCGCACTAGGAGCCGACCCCGCATTAGCGACAAGATAATCCGCAATAGCCTCCCTCATGCAGCGCTCATATTCCGGGTTTTGCAAGTTCCACACCGCCAACGAAACGGCTAACGCCCCCTGCCCAACTGCAACCCCACAGAAACCGGAGAGTGATCCGACAACCCTCTAGGGAGGATCTCCGCAGAGGTCACCCTTGTTGCCATTACCCGGGGTACAAAGACATAATCTAGACGCGAAAAGGATTTATGGACCGCAGAGAGGTATGTATATTCCCTCTTATCGCCATGAACATGTCGCCACGTGTCCACCCAATCAAGGCACCGTACCATGGAAGAAAATTTGGTGGATTGAGCACCCCCCACACCACCCCCAGCCCTATCCCTGTCCTTCCCCAAATCCATGACATCATTCCAGTCGCCCCCCACCACCGCAGCCACATCAGGCATCTCTGCCCACAGAGAGAGCAACCGTTCCACCAAGGACCATTGAAGTGAGGGGGGAGCGTAGACGCAGCCACGTACAATAGGTTCGTCCCCAATCTTACCCTGAAGAAGTATGTATCGTCCCTGCGGATCTAACCACTGTTTCACATGTACATAAGGGACTCGACGATGTATTAATACCGCCACCCCCCTGGAACCCTGCGTAAACCCTGCATGGAAGACCTGGTGGAAACCATAACGCTGCAAACACAGGGCCTCCTGCAGGAGGAGAATGTCCGCCCCCACCCTCTTGGCCTGGCGCAGCACTGCCTCCCGTTTAATTTTGTCCAGCACACCCTGAACATTCCAACTCATGATGCGGAGATATCCCGCAGGCCCTCCAGTCCCTACGTTCCCCACCGCCATGGGACCCTCAGCGGAAATAGGACACAAATACCTGGACCCAGTTGCGGGTGTACACGACAGCAGGAGCACAAAGTGTGAGCGCAACTCATTCCCTCAACAAACCCCCTTCCCCAACCCAAACCCCCAACCCCATACCTCAAAAACACTGAAGTACCTGTTGCGGCATGTGCGGCACCCGGCCCCCAACAGGGAGGCGCGGACCGCACACACCAATGGATCCCCAATAAACATCCCATGTCACCCAGACCCACCCCCCACCACCCTAAACAGGTAGGGACACAGCCCATAATAATAGCTCCCTCATGACCCATTGTAGTCAATAGTCATGTCACAGAGTCTGATGGAGGAGATGGCGCAGCGATCCACTCCTGACGCGCATCATGGGACCGAAGGAGGAGACCGGGCCGCTGCCTCTCCCCGAGCCAGGCCCCCCCGCGATGCGGAGCGCCTCCGGGATCGCGAACGACCATGTCCTCTCCGGCGCCGGCCGTTAGCGTTCTTAGATGGTCCCTCGCTTAGGGACGAGTCTGAATGCAGCCCAGGCGGGGAGTGGACCCGCACCCTCACAGTTTCGTCCGTCCACTTAAATACCTCCTCCGGGGAGTCAAAAAAGTGCGTGCGGGACTTAAAAACCACTCGCAAGCGGGCAGGAAAAAGCAGAGCATACGGAAGATTCAGTTCTCTCAGCCTGGCCTTAGCAGCCATGAACGACTGGCGTTGTTGCTGAACCAGTCGGGTGTAGTCTGGAAATACCATGATACGGTGATTGTTATATAGCAAAGGTTCCTTGGTGCGGGCCAGCTTCAGCACCGTGTCGCGGTCAAGATAGTTCAAGAGTCTAGCAATCACTGGGCGTGGACGAGCACCCACCGGGGGCTTCTGCAGGAGCGCTCTATGGGCCTGCTCCACGACAAAGCAACGAGAGAGCGCCTCAGCAGGGATCCAACTCTCCAGCCACTGTGTAAGGAATCGCTCCATCCCTCCATCCTCACACTCCTCCGGAAAGCCCACAAAGCGCAGATTGTTCCTCCGGGCCCGTCCCTCCGCATCCTCGACCCAGAGCGCCAGGCCCTTCTGAATACTCTCCAAGCCCGCTACCTTCTGTTTGAGGACCCCGACATCGTCTTCCACCCCGGATATGCGGGTTTCTGCCTCCGTTATACGAGAAACTGCATTGCGGAGGTCCTGTAGTAGTGGTCTCCTTTTTTAATATTCACAAAGGATGAAATGGTACCAAAGGGATGCCTTTGCTTATGGTGTCAAGTCAAGGTTAAGTTTATTTGATTTATTTCTCAGCTGAGAACAACAAATATTTATTACATAAAATTGACCTTTAAAATTTAACAAAAAGATGATAAAAGTTGTCAATCTAGTACAAAGTTAAAAAAGATTTTAAAAATGTGAATAAATTGTAGCATTCAAAATCATTTGGCGGTACCTTACAAAGCAAAATCAAGGTCTGAACAGAATTAATTTTACATTTTCTGCGAATGGGTTGTATAAACCTTTTTCTTGCATCTACAACTATTACGTTTGGGCACACAAATAACATGCGTTCCAGATCTTGCTCCCCGCCATTACATAGGTTACAGTAAGTGCTAGTTTCTTCTTTTGGGAGCAAGTTGTAAGTAAAAGATTTTAAGGGGAGTATCCCAAGCCGGAGTAATATAATTGATCGCCCGACACCGTGCTTTGGGTTGAAAAAGATATACTGCTGTATTTTCCTATATACAATTGTTTCAGCATGATTTTTATATAGTGTCTATTTTATTTATTTTATTTATTTATTTATTTTATAACACTTGTAAGGCGCACAGCTACCCACAAAGGGTTTCCCGGCGCCGGACCAGCGAATCGCACAAACCAACTGGATAGAAAACAATTAAAGCACTTATTTGTCGAACAACCAGGTTTTTACACTTTTTCTAAAAGTCATGAAGTTTTCCTCCTTGCATATATGAATGGGTAAAGTGTTCCACAGAGTTGGGCCCAAATAGGAAAATGATCTTCCGCCTATTCTAGCCCGTTTGAACCTTGGTACCACAAACTTCGCAGCAGTACCAGAACGGAGGCTGCGATTGGGGAGGTAGGGTTTAACAAGGTCCTGTAGATATTTAGGGGCAGTACCAGCTTTGATTTTAAATAGGTAGGTCAGGGTTTTGAAGCGGATCCGGTTTTCGACCCTGAGCCAATGCAGGTCCCTAAGATGTTTGGTGATCCTAACGGATCTAGGGATTCTGCAAAGCAGTCTGGCAGCAGCGTTTTGCACCAATTGCAGACGTCTTATTACCGCTTTGTTTGAGCCCAGATACAAGATGTTTCCGTAATCAAGCCGAGATGTCACTAAGGCATTGACTACGGTCTTCTGGGTGGTAGGAGATAACATCCAGGCAATTTTGCGAAGCCATTTAAGAATGGCAAAACATGTGCCTGCCACTCTGTTGGCTTGCTGAGTCATAGATAAACTATCGTCTTTGATGACCCCAAGGTTTCTAACCTGAGAGGCTGGAGGTGGAAGTTTACCAAATGATGATGGCCAATGGGGATCACTCCAGAGATCTTTACTGTTTCCTAAGAGGAGGACCTCTGTTTTCTCCCCATTTAATTTAAGTTGGTTAGCTGACATCCAATTAAATATTTCCTGAAGGCCTATTTTCAATGCAGATGGAGCAGATGAGTCAGATTTAGAAAGTGAGAACAGAATTTGAGAGTCATCTGCATAAGTCATTAAAGTAAGACCAAAATTTTCTGCAAGGTTGGCTAATGGACGTAGGTACAAATTAAAAAACAAAGGACTCAGGATCGATCCCTGTGGCACACCATGAGGAGAGTGGAATATCTCAGAGCATGCCTCCGAGGAGGAGATCTGGAAAGTGCGGAGGGATAAGTATGATCTAATCCACTCCAGTGCCTTGCCTTCGACACCATTCTCCCCCAACCTGTCAAGCAGTATGGAGTGAGAGATGGTGTCGAAGGCCGCACTTAAGTCCAACAAGACCAATGCTACCGTTTGGCCGTCATCCATGAGCTCCCTGATTTTTTCTGTGACCCCAAGTAGGGCCGTCTCGGTGGAATAACCACTCCTAAATCCAGATTGGGACGAGTGAAAAAGCTCGTTATTTTCCACATAGAATGAGAGTGCTTTGTGGATGTGCCTCTCAAGAATTTTTGAGAAGGCAGGCAGTAATGAAATAGGGCGGTAATTGGCCAATATCATAGGGTCTGCGGCCGGCTTTTTAAGTAGAGGACTGACCATAGCATGTTTCCATAGAGCAGGAACTGTGGCCTGCTCAATGGAGGCGTTCAATATCTCAGCTATGGAGATCATAGCAGAGTCCTCTAATTTACTTAAAATACTGATAGGGATGGTGTCACGTGGAGAACCCGATTTGATCAATTTTAATAGTTCCTTCAGTATATCCAGATTAATAGGAGGCCAGGCCCCAAGATGACAATTTCCTCTGAAAACTTGAGGGATGTTATATTGTTTATGCGTGGTCATGCTGTCCCTTTTGATGTTAGAGACAATGTTCTCAATTTTATCAGTAAAAAACGAAGCCAGGTCCTGACACTGTTGGGTATTAAGAGGGGTAGGTTCCGCTCTTGAATTTTCACCAGCCAGCTCTCTTACGGTATTGAAGAGAGTCTGGGATTTATTTACGGCCATGTTAATGCTGGTAGTAACATAGCATGCTTTAGCTTTCATGCATGCTGAATGATAGCTATTTTTGGCCTTTCGGTAGACTTCTTTTTGATGGAGTTCATAGTTTTTACGCCACTGCCTCTCCAGAGTCTTACATGTGGATTTTTCTTTCTTAAGAGCTTCTGTGTACCAGGGGGCAGGAGGGCGATGTATTTTTCCTTTGCAGCGGGATAAGGGCAGGCAAGAATCCGCTGCACCATTTAGCCATATTTGTGTAGCTT